>NC_138892.1:93997600-94732600 GCF_965194825.1 Balaenoptera physalus
AAGAACTGAGGTGGTCAGCTCTTACAATATTCAAATTTTTGCTACTAATTTGTTCTTTTTCCCATAAGAGTGATATTCCAGAACAGGAGGAAGCTGTTGGGCACAAGTACTTTGCTAAGCATTTTGCAACTATTATATTACTTAGTCATCAACGTAGACCTATAAGCTTTGCTTTTATTATTCCCTTTTTAACATATGCTCAAAGTCATAACAGGAATGGGTAATTAAGTTAAATAAGGTCAAAAGGATCTTTCTGATTATCTGGATCTTTCTGTAAGATCTGGACCCTCTTAAATGAAAATTATTTATCATAGAGTGAAAACTAACAGTTATATTTTCTACCACGTTTCTTTATTTCCTGGATAAAGTATGAGCCAAAATACTTTTAAACAATAACTGTACTTTTTAAAGACTTTTTAAATAACCCTTTCTGTATCACACAGATTTTGACTTCAGAAATATAAATATGGTGTTCTGGTAATCTCAATAATTTAGCAATAGTCAGTTTAAGTGTGGTTCTATATAATTTCTCTGGAGACTTACAATTTATAATTACTCTTTGTTTTAAAAATAACCAAAACCTTAAAAAATCAACAGTCTCAGAGATGTGTTCTTTGTTGGTTTCAGCCCAATTTAACATTTTTATTTTCATGAGGTAGAACTAACTTTTTTCTGCCATTTTCAAAGATCACTACAAATTAAATGACATATGAGGAAATTTTACCTCTTTGGTTTTATATTATTTGAGTATAATTCCAAAATAATTGGAACTCTTAACTTACAAATGGTAATATTCCAAATTTCATTGACGTAAGATAGCCTGGTGAGCAAGGTTATCTTTTTATGGTTAATCTACTGGTTTTATATTGAATCATCGGTTGGTGCTTTATATGACTTTTAGTTTTTATATTTGTAACTAGATGATTTTGATTTCATATATGCATATATAACAAAAGCCATGAATCAAGAAACACTGTTGACTGAACTATATCAGATGATCCCTGTATTCAAGAAGGTTAAACTCTAGTGTCAGCAATGTGATAAATGCAATAATAAAAGGCACAGCAAAGCACAGAAGAAGAAATGATTTCTTATAAAACCAAAAATAAATATCATTAACACTGAAATTAAGTAGGACTCAACCAATCTTAGTGGAACAAATTAATGTTTGAATTTAAAATTATGTTACTTTAATAATTAAATGTATATTAATAAAATTGACAATTTACTTTTATTTCCTATACTACTATATTTTTCAACTTTATATAATTCTCAAAGCTTTAAATTCTTTGTAAATAGGCACAATAGAAAACATATACAATTAATATTTCTTTTATAACCATAGAAAAACTATAGTTAGCTAGACTCTATGTTTATAAAGGTCAACTCAGGGCATGGTTTTATTTCTAAGCCAGGTGGAAGAATGCCTACCCACTAAATCATCCAGATTATTTCTTGCAGTAGTTCGTTTTGCCTCTAAGGATTCTCATATAGGTACCTAACTCAAATTAGAGTGTTAGATGTTAAAATATCACAATTTATATGGTAGTTCTATTTTTATTATTTTTTTAGGAAACATCCATATTGTTTTCCGTACTGACTGCACTGTTTACATTCCTACGATATGACCCAGCAATTACACTTCTGGATATTTATCTGAAGAATAGGAAAACACTAATTAGAAAAGATATGTGCACCCCTATGTTCACTGCAGCATTATTTACAATAGGCAACATCTGGAAACAATTTAAATGCCCATCAATGGGTGAATGGATAAAGAAGATGTTAAACACACACACCCCCACACCCCCAACTGGAATACTACTCAGTCATAAAAAGGAACGAAATCTTGTCATTTGTGAGAACATGGATGAAACTTGAGGGTATTATGTTAAGTGAAATAAGTCAGACAGAAAAAGACAAATACCATATGATTTCACTCGTAAGTGGAATCTAAATAAAGAAGCAAAAAAACAAAACAAAATAGAACTCACAGATACAGAGAAAAGAATGCTGGTTGCCAGAGGGGAGAAGGTGGGTAGAAATGAGTGAAGAGAGTCCAGAGGTACAAGCTTCCAGTTATAAAATAAATAACTCATGGGAATAATGTGCAGCATAATGACTATACTCAATAATATTCTAATACATATTTGAAAGTTGCCAAGAGAGTAAACCTTAAAAGATCTCATTATAAGAAAAAAAAGTGATTTTTTTTTTAAAGCTTTGTATGGTGATGGATAGTAACTAGACTTATTGTGGTAAACATTTGGCAATGTATACAGATATCAAATTATTATGTTGTACACCTGAAACTAATGTAATGTTATATGTCAACTATATTTCAATTAAAAAAAATTACAGTTCAGTAAGATGTTTGCAGGGCACCTTCTGCATTGTCTCCATAAACCCAGAGGGCATAGAAAAAGTGGCAGGTGGCTAAAATAAAAGGATTTATAAATTCAGCAGAGATGATTTTCTTGTATGCCAGATACAGAAAATTTTAATAAGAAAACACACATTTTAACATTAATTTGTTGTGACACAAATCACATTTATTCCCTATTAATAAAAAAGACTTTCAAAGTGTTAATTGATCTGCAACTTTAATGGAATATACTCCCTACATTAAAATGAGCTGTAAATGCAAAGTGGTTAGTTGAGTTTCAGAATGTGGTTTTATCTGAAACATTCAGTGGCAACATTTCCTCACATCTACACATATATGCAGTTTAAAGTTTACTTTTATGTTAAACAAAATGCATCTGAAAAGGGAATTCATGGTTTTTAGAAAATTATGTAATTCAGACTGTTTGTATCCTTTTTCACTTAAAATATATGCAAATAATATTTCTGTTATATATTCCTCTCATTCTTTTATTTTTTCCTTTTTTTTTTGTGGCTACGTCATACTCCATTATTGTAAGTGCATGAGACAGTACTGAATACCTATCTTTGCACATTTTAGTTAATTCCAGCTAAATATTAAGATAATTCAAATTTTAGTATAAAACTATGAATAACTTTTACATACATATTTGTTCATTTGTCCAATTGATATCTTAAGATAAATTCATTAAATAAAGGATTAATAGATCAACAGACCACTTACAGTTAATTCTTTTAAGAAACATTGGCAAAATGCCTTCCAGAAAGATCTTATAGGTTTTTACTCTCACTCGTATTCAGTTTAAGTAAGAATTTCCCCATTTTAATGAATACTACATTTTGTAAATTTAAAAAAATATTTGTGCAAAATTCTCTTCCATTTTAATTTATCAAGTCACTTGTGAAGTGAAACAACATTTATTTACTGGTTATTTATATTTTTTGTGCAATGACCTAGGATGAATTGCGTTTTGATTCCTTTGACAAACTTTTTTTAATCCTATTTTTGTAATAGTTCTTTGTCAAGGGTGGTAACTCTGTCTCTCAGGTGTGGCAGGCTATTTCACCCTTTGCTGTTTGTGCTAATTTTCTTCTGCCTGGTATAAAAGTGTGTGTGTGTGTGTGTGTGCTTGTGTGTGTGCATGTGCAAGTCATTTTTCTCAAATCTAGCAATACTTTTCTTCAGAATATAGGTCATTGTTGGTGAACGATTTTCCAAAAACAGGGTAATATAAAGCCTCACCTATATTTTTCTACTAATCTTAAGGTTTATTTTCTTTATAATTAGGTAGTTAATATATCTTAAATTAATTTGAGGATCTTGAGCTACGAAGTCATCTAGTATTCTTTTTCACCAAATTAAAAATTAATACTCCAAAATTATATTTTTTGGAGTGGGAAATCCCATTGTTTTCCAACCAACATAAAAATACTACCTTTTGCTCATAGTAAGTTCTCGTACAAGAGATGCTCCATTTCCGGTATTTCTATTCAGTCTCACTGATTTGTTTGCCTTTTAATTTGACAGCATCACAGCATTTATTTATATAGCACTATAATGCATTGCCAATGTGTAACAATTCATATTTCTTTCCTCTTCTAAATTCTGTGTGTGTGTGTGTGTGTGTGTGTGTGTGTGTGACATCCTTTGAGTATGTTTTTCTGAATTGATCCTCTTATCACATTTAAAAGAAGTCCCTTTAAGATTTTGATAAAAATGCACCTAAATTATAGATCAATTGAAGGAATATTTGTAGATTTACAATATCTGGTGTCCTAAAGGACATAGAAATGTATTTAATATGTATACTTGTTGCTTTTTGTTCAGATTATTATTAAGCATTATGCTGCTTCAACTACATTTTCTTATTAGTTATTTTTTGGATGTAGAAAAACTACAGAATTTTGCTTTATTTTCAGCATCCATCTGCCTTCTTACCATCAATAGGATGTTAGATGACTTTCTTAGAATTTGGAGAGAAGATAATGTTTAAAGCAAATATTTTGTATAATATTTTCAATTCAGAAGAAGTTTCAATATTTACCTTTGGACTCATGTGTTATGTTTCTCCCATTTATTCTTCCCCAATTTTTTCCCTGTTTTGTGATTCTCAACTTCTATCTTTGCTTGTACTTTTCAACATAATATATTACATCTATATCTCTTTCAAATTTCCTAGAAGCTTCTTACTGTTTTTTGTCACAGTTTTCTTTCATTGGCTTTTGCCCCATTTCTACTCTCCTCCGAGATTCTTTATTATCGAAGTCGTGAAAATATTTATGCCATACAATGAAAACACTTATTATGAATACATTATAGTACATTGATGAATGCCAACCTGAACACTAATAACACATCAAAAAATTAGAATCTGTTTGGAGATCGGTTCAAAAACTATCTGTACTATCTGTACTGCCTCTGATGTTAAGATTTTATGTATAGCAGAAGGAAGCTAGCTCTGACTATATTTTCCTAAGAATAAAGACCTATTTTTGTAGCATGAAAAAAAAAAAAAATTAGAATCCCTTGTTATTGTCAACTGAATGAAATAAATTATCTCTGTCTTGGAAAAAAATAAAGCAATTTTAAAGGCACAGCTGGAAACTCAGACTTTTTTCTCTGAACATCAAATATCAAAAAAGATATCTGATCATCGAGACAATATTGATATTAAAGCCAATTCTCATAGTCACTAATATGGGCTGTGTTCCTCATTAGTCAAAAATAATCTGCTCAAATCATAAAAAGTACTAAAAATTAAAAGATGTACATAGCACTTCAAAAAACCTGATTGATTTCTGAGTTTGAAGGAAGCAGTTATCTTTGCCAATATTCAGTGTAATAGTAAATTTCAGGGTTTCCCCCTTAAAGATTACAGTTTCACTTATGTTGTTTATTATATAAAGCTATTAATGCACTAATTACAATTGATTAGACTGAAAAAATTAATGAATACAATGATATCTACTTCTTATGCCTAAGATGTGTGGCACAAAGTGAAGAATAAAGATACAATATATTAAATCTATACCAGGAATGATGAAATCTCAAAAATATAAACACATTATAAATATTTATATTGTAAATATTTATAAGCATAGATATGTGTAACTAAAGGGCTCTGGACCCCCAATTTCAATGTGTGTGCAGGGTTTCCCCCCAGCAACAAGCAATTCTCCAACACCAGCTGGACGACCTACAACTCAACTTAATTCTGACACTGTCTATGGAGATATCATCAAATCCCCAAGTTAAAGGGCTCAGTCCTATAAGACTGTGCCCTCCCTCACTTCAGATTCCAGCCACAACTCCAGGTTGTCACCTGGGCTTCTCATTGACAGGTATAGATTGGAGGTTCCAGTGACTCTTTACTTGGGATTCATTCATTTGCCAGAGTGACTCACAGAGCTCAGAGTAACATTTTACTTACTAGGTTACCTGTTTATCATGAAAAGATATAACCCTGGAACAGCCAGATGGAAGAAATCCTTAGGGCAAAGTATGAGGGAAGGGCTAGGAGTTTCCATGCTCTCTGAGCACAGCAATCTCCCCAAATCTCCACATGTTCATCCAGCTAGAAGCTCTCTGAACCCTACCCTTTTGGTTTTTTATGGAGGCTTCATTGCATAGGCATGATTAATTAAATTATTGGCCTTTGGGTTGGAACTCAGTCTCCAGCCCTTCTCCTCTCCCCATAATTGGGGGAGGGGTGTGAGGTGGGGAGGACTGAAAGTTCCAACCATCTAATCACATGTTTAGATTCAATGGAAACCAGCCCCCATTCTTAGATGCTTTCCAAAAGTCACTTCATTAACATAACGAAGGACAAATTGATCCCTGCCATCACAGGAAATTCCAAAGGTTTAGGAGCTCTATGCCAGGAAAAGTGTTGAAGACCAAATACTGTATATATTTCTTGTTATAAATCACAACAAAATATTTTATAATGTTTAACATGCATAATGTATTTGGGCATAAATATTAAACAAACCCCCTGATCAATGGAGAAGAGAGGCTGGGGGTTGAATTATTCACCAACTGTCAAAGATTTAATCAACCACGCCTATATAATGAAGACTCCAGAAAAATTCCCAAAGTATGGGGTTCTGAGAGCTTCCAGCTGGTGAACTTGTGGAGGTGCTGGGAGGTTGCATGCCTGGAGAGGTCATGGTAACTTTGCGCCCCTCCCCCCATACCTCGTCCTATGCAACTCTTCCGTCTGGCTGTTACTGTATCCTTTCATAATAAACTGGTAACCTAATAAGTAAACTGTTTTCCTCAGTTCTGTAAGCCCCTCTAGCAAATTATTGAGCATGAGAAGGGGATCAGGGGAACCTCTGATTTATTGCCTATTGCTTAGAAGCACATGTGACAACCGGGACTTGCAATTGCTATCTGAACTGGGGACAGTTTTGTAGGATTGAGCCCTTAATCTGTGGGATCTGACGCTACCTCCAGGTAGATAGTGTCATAATTGAGTTGAATTATGGGACACCCAGCCAGTGTCTGAGAATTGCTTTATGTGGAGAAAAGCTCTACACATTTGGTGGCCAGAACTATTGAGACTAGTAACAGAGTAGCAAGTAGTGTTCAGGATACACTACCCCAAAATATGACACCTTGGCAAATTAAATATCTTAAGCTGAAGGATTTTTTTTTTTTTTTTTAATGCAGAAACAGGAAGGACACTCTGACCTCTCCCCCTTCACCTTCTTCCCCGGAACAAGTCATAAAACTCTTATGTGAAAGGTAGCATCCCTGTACCAGGAGGAGGAAGACATTCTTATCACCAGAGATGGGGAATCTGGGACCAAGAAATCTGTACAAACAAACCTTGTTAAACTAACCCTTATCTTCTTATTTCTTCACCTTTTACTTGTGTAGCCTAAACACCTTTGTCTTGTCAATTATTCAAAAATTTATTGTTTTTTGTCTAAAAGGTATAAAAGCTTCCTGCTCTGATCACTTCTTCAGGTCTTCATTCTCTTTGAAACGTTCCATGTATATGTAAAAATTCAATAAAATGTGCATGCTTTTTTTCTGTTAATCTGTCTTGTTTAATTTCCAGACCCAGCCAGGGACCCTAAGGGGATCAAGGGCAACTTTTTCCTCCCCTACAGTAGACAGAAGAAACAGGAGTGTTTTTCCTTTACAGGCCAACACATAGATTCCCTGACTTAATTCAGTGTTCCTTCTATGTCAATAACTGATTGTTGTACAGACTTATCTTTAAGATAATATTTACAATGTAAAGGAGAATTGTACTACCAAATTTTAGTAGACCAAATAATCAATATTCATGATATTCCAAAATAAATTGACTAAATAATGTGAGTTTGATCACTGACATGTACCACATAATTCTGAATGCATGCAGGGTTGAAATTAAGAAAGTTTGGTAATAATATGCCAGCTATCATATCAAGGATCTGTTCTATTAGGCTATATATCACAACTAAGAACTACTAAGTAAGAAGAGTTATAGCAGACACTCCTGGGGGTTATAGCCTACTTATTCTCAAACTTTACTGATTAATTTCTCGGAGACCTCCAATAACGTTTGATTGCTAAACCTAATGGGTTCCGGTTGCTCTTTAGAATTAATTTAGAAATCCTTGATGTGCAGGTGTTTTATACTCTTGTCAAAACACTTTGAAATATATTCTTCAGATGGGCACAGGTAACTGACTATAAATTATGTCTCAATCAAGTGGAAACAAACCAAAATCTTTTATATGCCCTATATGGACCTTTGCTATATGATATTTGCCTCTCTTCTTTGCATTATCTTAAATCATATACACATTATAATCCAGTTTTCTCTCCCACTGAATTTTTTGGAGGAGTACAGTCATCCTTCAGTATCCACTGGGGATTGGTCTCAGGGCCCTCACCCCCTACTCCATCCCTACAGATACCATAATTCACAGATGCTCAAGTCCTTTATATAAAATGGTGTAGTATTTGCATATCGTGTATGCACATCCTCTTGAATACTTTATTTCTGGATTACTTATAATAGCTAATACAATATAAATGCTATGTAAAGACTTGCCAGCATGAAGCAAATTCAAGTGTTATTTTGTGGAGCTTTCTGGAATTCTTTTTTTTTTTTATATTTTCAATTTGAGGTCGGTTGAATCCACTGATGTGGAACCCATGGATACAAAGGACCAACTGTATTTTACACTGTTGAACATTTTCTCTTTCTTAATGACCTCTTTTCTCTTTATTCATGTTTTATAATTTTCTTTTAAATTTCCAGTAAGATATTAGGATGTGTTCTTTTCACTCACATTTAATTGTGATTCCAAATTACTGTTTCATCATTCTTATCTTTCTCTAATTCTTTTTGTCAGACAATTCATCCAGAATCAATGGACTCCAGTACTTTAAGGTATATGTACTTAGACTTGAAATTTAATACCAGGAAGGACAACTATGTCATCACAAGATGAGCTCTTTTTATGATCGAGATATACTAGAGTAAATTGATCTTATCCATTGGAGACATGACAATTTTTGTATTAAAACATTTTCTTTACAAATACTATGAGGTCATATAAGAGAAAGAAAATTACCAACAGCTTAAATTAACAGAATGATAATCCAAGTTGTCTTGCTAAACTTCAATTTTTGTATCTTGGACTGGTAATTAAAATTTTTACCTATCTGAGGTTGTTAGGAGGATCAAATGAGATGCTGGTGAAAGCACTTTGTAAATTATACAGAAAGATTGTTTCAATACTGTAAGTAATTGAATCTTTAGGTTCATAATATTCTGAATATCAATTAAAATAATGTTACATAGCAACTTTATAAGAAATAAAAATTCAGGGGTAACATTTTGTTGAATTTAATCTACTTTATCAAGCAAATTAAATTATTTATACTTAAACTGCAAAAATGCCACACCATTTTGTTTTCAGCCTATTATTCTATTCTATTAATGTGCTTTACATTGTTTCCTCCTGTTTCACTTCTTCTTTTTTGTTTCTATGATATTATCCACATAACTGAAAGAATTAAAAACTTATTTACTATATTTTGAACACCAACTTTCACTTTGTTTAACAGGAGCTGAGAGCTTTCCATTTTTTCCCATTAATCACCTACCCAGAGATAAAAACATTAGAAAGCTTTAAACAAGTGAAAGGCAGGTGATCCCAAGAGTCACTGCTGTTTTACCTTGGGGAAAGACATTTCCTACAAATTTATTAATAGCCATATTATATTTAGTTGAGAAACAACAGGGAGGGGGAAAGAGATAAAACGTGAAATGGTGAAAGGCATGTCTTTACAATCTCCACTCCAGGAAAAGTTCAGGGATATTTCAGAAAATTCAGAAGAAAAGTCTGAATCCCACTTGGGATTCTGGAGACCACTGTGCACAGTGTTCAGTACTAGCATGAAGCTGCCTAGGCTGGTTAATAAGGTGGGATCATTCTGATCACTTAAGAATTGGTTAATGAATTTTTGGTCATGTTCATGAAATCCTTCATACTCTAATATCACAGAAGATACCTCATATATTTTCTTCCAAGTGCTTTATAGTTCTTATATATATATATATGTATATAAATAACTGAGAATCTATGGTAGGTTAAGGAAAGGAAAAACAGATTTGGTTTACATTTTGAATGAATATTAGCTCATGACAAAACAGTATTATTGTTTGCTTTCGTTCATTATTGAAATGTTTATTGCCAATCTGTGTTACATTCTTTTAAGTAAACAATGAACAAAAGAGGACAAGAGACAAAAGGGTCTGCTCTTACACTGTTTGCATTCTGTGTGGGAGATAAACAATAAACAAATAAAGAAATAAAATATGTTACATGTTAAGTTTGCTTGCATGCATCTAGGACCTCAAATTTTTTTGCTTTCTAAAGTGTATTTCATTGTCATAAACATCAAAAAAAAAAAAAAAAACTTAAAATGTCTGAATGGACAAAATAATTCGTCTCTTTTTTTCTTTCTGGGAAATCTGTTTTCATTTTCAGTTTTATGGTTGATGCTTTGACATCCATTAATACTTCAAATAATGCATGATCTTATTTTCTTTTTTTGGAACTACAAAAAGAGAACTGCTGGACTTCTTTTTTCTACTGCTTATATCTATTGATGTCATTCCTATATTCTTTAATTCATTAGTCTCTGAGTTGCATTCTATTTAATTTACTCAATCTTATATTCCAGTTCACTAATTCCTTCCTTAGCTGTATCAGTTCATTTGTTTAATTGCACTTTAATTTATATTAATATTTTAAAAATTTAAGTAAACATGTTCTGGATATTCTTTATTTCCATAGTTTTAACTATTCTTTTTCTCTCTTTAACAATTTCATAGTATCTTACCTTTTACTTATAGCTTGTGTATATTTTTAGATATTTTATTTGTATTAATCATAATAATATATTTTAAAAATTATCTTTATAACAGGATCAAGTTGTGGTTTAAGTCATTTTCTATTCTGTGTGTTGTCAAATATTGTTAATCACAGTGACATATGTATTCCTTTTTTATGTTAATTTTTGACATGAGTACTCCCAGGATATACAGATAATGAAGACTCCAAACTGTCTTGAGAATCAAGGCACTGGTTAAGCTTCTCAGGAATTTTCTTTTCTTACCCAGAATTCAAGCTTAGACTTCTCTTAAATATCTACCTGAGTTTTCGGTTCATTCTTTCACAGAGAGCATATAATACTTTGAAAGTAATAGATGTATACAGTAGTATTCATTCTAACTCCCTGCCTCACCTGGGCCCAAGAATTTATCTCCTGTCCCTGAGTGGAAATAAAAACCAACTGCCTAGGTTACCAAGATCAAAAATTCTTATCCCCACCCAGGAAGCTCCAGCATCTATTGCCTCATGATTTCATTTTTAGTTTCTTCTTCATTGTGGGCATGTGCATTTTATTTATTTTTGATTTTCTCTGTTTTTCCTCATTCTGCAGTTACACAGATTTAATTAGACAAAAATCTTATTTCCTTTAACACCCCCATCATTGGCTATATATATAGTCTTCTTTATTTGTATATCTGTGTGTTGGTTGGTTTATATATTTATAGTTTAATAAATAGACAGTCATGAATGTAGCATCCAGGATGTGAACAATCTTGTGCAAGTCTCCTGAAACACATGTGACAAAAGTTCTAAGGGATATATACCTAGGAGAATGATTATTGGGTTGAGGGGTATGTGAATATTCAATTATATGTAATGCCAAGCCATTTTCAAAGTATAACTAATATATGAAATTATATGTATCCACATCATCTTTTACCTTTGGTATTATCAGAATTTCAAAATTGTGCTAAACAAAATATATATAAAATGATATATCATTGTTATCTTCATTTGTATTTCCCTGATCACAAATAAGTCTTGACTTATTTTATATATGTAATGTATTATATATATATGTTTGTGTTTATTATATAGTTATATGTATTATATAAATATATATTTAGTCCCATGTTTTCCTGCTTCCATTAGAAGTATTTCTATCATTGTCTCTGTTCATTCTTCCATTTGTATTTTCCCCTACTCTAATAATTTTTATGTATTTCTTATACAGTATTGATATTGAGCCTTTGTAAGTTTTGTGTATTGCAAATATCTTTTCATGGCCTATAATCTGACTTTCAGTTACCTTAAGCTGTCTTTTGATGTACAAAATTAAAGATTTTTATCTTCAATAGTTAAATTTGCCAAACTTTTATATAGACTAAAACCTCGGAAGTGTTTGAAACTAGCATGCTAATGATGAAATATTTTGAAAAGATGAAGTTTCAGATTTCTTACTAAAAGTTTTTCACAATTTCCTTCATGGCTTGTGGGGGAAAACATGCACGATAGCAATATTTTTTAAATTCCACTGTTAGAACAGTTTATTTTTTGTTCCAAAGTGAGCTAATGATGAAATATTTGCCTGTGTGGGCTTGACAGAACAATCTGTCTCTGTGGGAAGCTTCCTCAGGACTACCATAAAGTGTGAACCCCTGAAGGTGCCTTCTTCATACAAACCCTATAGTTAGCCTAAAAATTAGTCCTGGAGTCCTGGATCAATTCCAATTTGGATAATACACAGTGTTTACTAAAATTCCTTCTGCGGTTTGAACACAATACAGAATATTTCTTAGTTCTCTTCATAAAGCCTCCTTCAATGTAATCATGTGTCTATTAAATTATATTTTAATCTCCAGGGTAGATGCTTTCAGCGTTGCATATATTTTTCATGACAGAGTCAAACTAAAATTTGTTGTATCAAAAATAAATGTGCAGCCTGAACACATTCTTATCTCATTTAACCCATATGGATTTACTATCACAAAACCTTCAGATAATATTACAGATATGATAACTGTTGCTAAAAAAAAATAAGATTATATGCTAAGAAAAGCTTCAGTTTCAAAGGATCACGTCCGGATCAGCACAATTCATATATTGTATAATCTGGGTCTGAAGTTCAGGTTCATGCAGATCTTTAGAGATTTGAATATCCTAGGACAAGACATAGAGAACATGTAGATACTAGTTTCTAAACTGGTTGTCTGCATCTTAGTAGATCATCCAGAGAGCTGACATTTACTATTAAAATGCATAAACAGTTACTTTGTATAGTGTAATTTTATTATGATTATGAACCAAAAATCAAAACTATGGGTTGAAAAATATTATGGAGGCTAATTTAATAATTGAATTAGATTGACTGCATGGCCAATTCTACTGAGAACACAGAACAGGATCATTATGGGCGTCAAAAAGTGGACATAAAAATAATATTTTATATATTTATTTATACATTTCCTATATTTCAAATTTCTCAATACTTTTTAACTTGAAATTGTATTATATTCCTCTAATAAGTCTTCACCAAATTCATAAGGTGGCTTCACTTATACTTCATTCACTGTGTAATCTTGCTTAGTCACACAAAGTAAATTTTCCTCAGATATACATTTTAGAAATCAGCCCATTAGAAAAATAAGAACTTCTGAAATAAATGAGACAAAGTTGGTAAATTTTCTTATACAATTGGGCAGTGCTCAAAATGATCTTCTGAGTAAAAGAAAAATAGTACTAGATTATAATAAGACTTTTTCTTTGGTCTATCTAGGGCAAGTTTAAGCAGTATGAAATATCTTGCTTTCTTCCCTGGAACTATGGAAAATTTAAATAAAACACAGAGAAATAATTCTTAATCAGGTGCCCCTATATTTGCCCCCCCAAACCTGTTACCAATCTTATTTTTGATGAACATATCAAAGTAATTGTTATATGCCCCATCTTTTCATAAAGCATATGTTAAACAGGGCAGGCAAAGATAAACTTTAAAAGGATTCACTTGTCCTAACAGCCCATCTGTTTCCTACTCCCTGCAGAGCACATCTCTTTTCTGGGGTCCCTTTCAGGTGCTCTCTTACCTTATGTAACACTCTCTTTATTGTAAGTTCATGCTGTGACCCTGTCAGAATTGCTACAGCAGGGGTGACCTCAGTAATGACCATCCACAGCCTGCCAAGCTAAGTTGGTCAGTGTTAGCTGATTAAACTTTTAACAACATCCCCTGTGCGATAAAGGGCAAAATGACAACTTTGCCCATCGTCAAGGTGTCTGTATAATAAACTAATTAGTAAACCACACAGTCTGTGGAGCTTTTAATGAGTGCTATCGGCTGGCCTCTGTAATAAAAACCCAGTCTGCCTCCTTTTGGGATTCAATTAAGGCACAGACTGTCATATGCTTGGTCTAGCTGATCAATGAATCCATTCCGACCTTTGTCGGAGCTGTTTGCAAGGTCAGTGGCAGTAGTGAAGAGAGCCAGCTTGGTAAAGGAGATATACCCAACAGAAGCCGACAGGCTCCAAGTCCAGTTGTTAATATCCTTGTGGTCATTTGACATCAGCAGAAGTTTCTCTCATTCAAAGGTTAGCTGAAAGAGAAGACAGCAATGAAAAATATATATTGGTATTTTTTTCACAGAAAGGTCCCTCTGTTATTAAAAAATGATCATTAGTCTGTTAACATCTACTTTTACCTTGCGGTATCTTCTTTTTCTTCACCCAGTGGAATATACTATCCAACTTTTGTTCTTCCAAATATACCTATTGATTTAATTCTTTTCCAGATGTGAAAACAAATGTAACCTTTATGAAATGTAGTGCTGTATTTTATGATTCAAGATGCTGAGGTTTTAGAAAAGGAATTCAATTAGAAAAGATGATATTGCTTCCTGATGTCAGAAAAATGTTTTTTTTAATAATTAAATTTTTAAAAATACTCTAGATTTTCAGGTAATTGCAATATTCATCAATTCTACATCTCAAACATGGTTTTTATTCTTGGCGATTTGAGAATCCTCACATTTATTTCTGTCAGAAAGTAATTATTCAGAAATAAAAAACAGTCCATTTTTCTAATATTTAAATAATATTTTTCTATTATTTGCCTATTTTGATAGTAATAAGTTAAAGGGAAACAAAATATTTCTAAACAATGTAGCCTGGCTTTTCTAGACTTAATATTTTTGGTTTTTAGAGTAATCCAATGGACCTGTGAGAGTTAATAATCTATCATTTTATTGAGACCCAAGATTGAAATGCTTTGTTGACAGGCTGTGAGATGGAAAACCAACTGAGCTACAGATTGAACATAGCTGACCACTCAGCAGACACAACCCAAAGTAACACTGTTGTTGTGTATACAGTATTTAGAAGCCCTGTAGGATCTCACTATTTGTACTTTAAATAAGGTAAAATATACATTATGAGTGTTACTTGAGATTTTGGAGATGTATGTATTTTCAAATAATCAGGGTTTTACAATTTGTTATTTTCCACAAAAAGGAAATTTATGTTCAAACTAGGTTGAGACTCTATTCAAATTGAAAAAACTTAAGTTCAACATTTTTAATAAATGTATATTCACAAACAAATATCAAGTGTAATTAAAATTGAACAATCTGTACCTTTGAGTAGCATTGGTACAATCTTTAAGTATTAAAAATGAACATACCATGAGACCAAAAATTCTCTTATAGTTTATTCTTAAGAAATAATTATATGGCTATAGCATATGTAATTACTAAAATATATTATTTTAGTAGGAAACAATTGTATAAAAATTAAGTGCCCTAATATAGGGGACCACATATAAAAAAAACAGTATACCACTTAGCAAAATACTATGCAGCCCTTAGAAATGATGATGCAGAGTGTATATTTAAAGAAAAGTGTTCATAATGTTAGTGAAAAGACCAGTGGAAAAAATAATTAAGTTTTTATAATATTTATTTTATCATATATTATATGGACATATAAATATATATGCATATGAATATATTCATGCATATATACATGTGTGAATGTGTAGGTCAATATACATGTATAGGTTTGTATACACATAAATATGCACAAGATACATATATACATAAATATCAATATGTATAAATATATATTCTAGATTTATGAATACTTTCAATATTTTCTGACTTTTTCTAATGGTTTTATATATAGATATATTTTTTAAATTTAATTAATTAATTAATTTATTTATGGCTGTGCTGGGTCTTCGTTTCTGTGCGAGGGCTTTCTCTAGCTGCGGCAAGCGGGGACCACTCATCGCGGTGCGCAGGCCTCTCACTATCGCGGCCTCTCTTGTTGCGGAGCACAGGCTCCAGACGCGCAGGCTCAGTAGTTGTGGCTCACGGGCCTAGTTGCTCCGCGGCATGTGGGATCCTCCCAGACCAGGGCTCGAACCCGTGTCCCCTGCATTGGCAGGCAGATTCTCAACAACTGCACCACCAGGGAAGCCCTATATATTGTTTTGATCAAGAGAAATAAAAGATATTTCATTCTTGAAACTATTCAATATAATATAAAAATCAGAAGATGTGTAATTAAAAATCTGCAATGTATTTTCAGAAGTTTGTAAATTATTTCACCTCTTTTTCCCCACACTTTTATTTAGTTATATTTTCACATAAAAAGTATCTAGAAATGCATGTATATTTAAACCCAAAATTTACTTGCGAATCAGTATACTATATTTAGATGAATTATTTTCTGTATTATAGACTCAAATAAATCACTCAAAAAATCATAGAAAAGTAACTTTCATAATTGAAATGAACCGTATAGATAACTGCTCCTGTTCCATTTTATGTATTTGGAAGCTGAGGCCAGAGAGGCAATCCTGTTTCATTAGGGTAATACTCGTAAGTGCATTTAGAATCGAAAGTGAAGGTCATGTGGGTTTGTGAGACTTGCGGTGGAGGGATGATTATGGAGGAGGGAAATGTGATTGACATAATCTTGATTTTTGAATTTTATATTTCCAATTTCTCTCTCATTAGGACCAACCCTATCCCTTTACACACACCCCTCGCTGCCCAACACACAGATATACACATCTGTACAAACATACACACAGATACAGAGTGAGCATTAACCACACAGATTTAAGGGGTTTGTGTGTGTGTGTGCACACACTCTAACTCCAAATATAGGCATAAGTCTAAAAAAGAATATTATTTAAATTCTCCTAAGAGCACAAGTTCAACAAAGGTCATCAAAGCAATCCTAAGACATAAAAGGGGATATCCTGTGTCCTCTCGTGACTGATTATGTTTTGTCAATTAAAATACGAGTTCTTAAAAAATAAAGATGCTGCACATATGGTTTGACCAGTCTACTCATGTAACAAATATACATCGTTTCTTCATCAAAATTACCTTGTAAGGATTTGTCTTAAAAACTGTAGATGTTCAGTTTAGGTCAAGATAATTGATATTGAGGGATGGGAGAAGGCAAGTGTAGGTGGAGCCACGAGGGAAAAATACTTCCCATGCTGCCAAAACTAAATTTACCACATAACTTGGCATCAAATCATGAGTTCATAGTCTATTTCTAGGTCCTCACATTCCTAACTTAATTTGGTCAGTCTTGCAAAATTATGTCTTTGAAATCTAGGACCTTAAATCAAGGTTAAATTTTAACACAAAGAAAACTCAATTTTAAAAGTTAATGCAGGGTTGTCTTAATGTTTTTAATCTGTATACTATTCAAGCATAAGATAACAGCATTTTATAAAGAAGTAAAAACATTTTACAAATAAGTATAACAAAGTAATACATTATAATACATTATATCTCTTCCAGTAGCAGAGATAAAATTAAATAATATCAAAGGTACAATTGTAACCAATGAAGGCAGAAAATGAATGGAAAAAGAGGATCAAAGAACATACACAATGAATAGAAAAATTTCAAAAGCATGTTAGATATATATCCAGATATGCCTAAATACACCAATGAAAAGAAAGGTATTGTCAGATTGGATAAAACAGTATGTTAGATCCTATGTGTTGTCTGTAGAAACCCACTTTATATATACCCAGATAGGTTAAAAGTAAAGGAATGAAAGATATGCCACATTAACACTAATCAAAAGAAACCCAAGATACCTATACTAACATCATACTTCAGGACATGCAAGATTATTGGGCATAAAGACAGTCATTACCTAATGATGAAGAGATAATTTTCCAAGAGGACATAACAATCCTAAATGTGTATGTACCTAAACAAAAGTGTCAAAATTATGAGGCAAAACTGATAGAACTGAAAGGAGAAATTATCAAATCCACTATCATTGTTGGGAAATTCAATGTCTTTCTGTCAGTAATTGATAGATCAGACAGGGAGAAATCAGTAAGAATATAGATGTCCTTAACAGCTCTATCAATCTAATTAACATTTATAGAATACTGCATTTAACAACAGCAGAGCACACAATCTTCTCAGGCTAACGTGGAATATTAACCAAGATAGATCTCATTTTGGGATGTAAAATACACTTTTATAACTTAAAAAATACATATACAAAATATGTTCTTGGACCACAGTGGAAATAACTACAAATCAATTAGTTGAAAAAAGTCAGGATAATCCCCAAATATTTGTAAATTAACAATGCACTTCTAAATAATTCACAAGGTGAAGACGTATGAAGAGAAATTTTACAAAAATTCTGAACTAATTTTAAATGAAAACACTATTTTTCAAAATATCTTGGGTAAAGAAAAATTGCTTAAAACAGTCCTTCATGGGAATTTATAGCATCAAATTATGTACTAGAAAAGCAGAAAGAATCTAAAATTAAACTTCTGCAAAAGATAAGCAATTATTTAACAAGGTTAATATATAATGCAAGAGCAATATATTAAAGTCAATTGCTTTCATATATACATCAATAAGTAATTGGAATTTGAAATTTAAAAAAAACCCACCATTTACAATAGCCTCTCCCCTGGCCTTGTAAAAAAAATTATTTGGATGTAAATAACCAAATAGGAACAGGAATTCTATGCCTAAACTAAAGAACAATGATGAAAGAAATCCAAGAAGATCTAAATAAATGGAGAGAGATCCCATTATTATATATTGGTAGTATCAGTATAATTAAGATGTCAATCCTGCTCAACTTTATTTATTAATTCAATGCAACCCCAATCAAAATCCTAGCAAGTTATTTTGTGGTTTCAAAATACTGATTTTAAATTTTAATGGAAAGGCAAAGAATCTAGAATAGGCATCACAGTACTGAAGATGAAGAACCAAACTGGAGGGCTCCCATTATGAGTTTTTAAGATTTAGTACAAAGCTACAGAAAATAAGAGATTGTGCATCAGCAAAAGAATAAAGATGTAGATCAATGGAACAGAATAGAGAGCCTAGATGATGGAACACAAATGTAATTTTTTTTTATAAACTTGCTAAGGCAATTCAGTGAAGAAAATCTAGTCTTTTCAAAAATGGTGCTGGAACATTTGGATATCAACATACAACAACAACGACAGCAACAAAATAACTATGAACTTAGGCATAGACCTTACACCTTTACAAATTTAACACAAAATATATCATAGACAGAAATGTAAAATGCAAAATTATAAAACTTCTAGAAGGAGACACAGGAGAACATTTAGGTAACTGTGGGTTAAATGTTGAGTTTTTGATACAATACCGAAAGTATTGTTCATGGATTTAAATAAAATAGATAAGTTGGATTTTAAAATTATAAATTTCTCTTCTGTGAAGAACACTGTCAAAAGAATGAAGAGACTGGGAGGAAATCTTTTTTAAACACATATCTGATAACAAACTCGAATACAAATATACAAAGAATTGTCAAAACTCAACAATAAGAAAAAAACCAACAAAATTTTAAAAATCGGCAAAAGATCTCAACAGACACCTTGCCAAAGAAGATATACAGACAGCAAATAAGTATGTGACAAGATGCTCAACATACTTTAATGTAAATTAAAACAAAATGAGATATTACAACACAGGTTAGAATGGCTAAAATCCAAAATACTGACAAAACCAAATGCTGATGATATGTAGAACAATAGGAACTTTCATTTCTGATGGTAATTTCATTGTTGGTGGAAATGAAAAATGGTATATCCATTTTAGAAGACAACTGGCAATTTCTTATAATACTAAATCAAGTCTTATCATATGATCCAGTGCTAATGTTCTATGGTTTTTAACCATTTGAATTTAAAACTTATGTTCATTCAAAACCTGCACATGAATGTTTATAGCACCTTTATTCATAATGGCCCAAAACTGGAAGCAATCAAAATGTTTTTCAATAAGTAAATTGATAAATAGGTGAATGGATAAACTGTGGTACATCCATACAATAGCATACTATTTAGTCATAAAAACAAATGGACTATCAAGCTAAGCAAAAAACAAGGATGAAATTTTGACAGAGGCAAAAATATAGAGACAGTAAACAGATGAGTAGTTGCCAGGAATTTGAGGGAGAAGAAAGGGTTAAGTAGGTAAAGTAGGGGAAATTTTTAGGGTGGTGAAACTACTCTATATGTGACTATAATGATATAGATACAAAACTAGTCAAACACCAGGAAATTTATAACACAGTCAACCTTAATGTATGCAAATTAAAAAAAAATTATTTAGGAAGTCAGGAATGCCAGGAGGAATAAAGACTGTGATAAAATACGTAACAAACATGTGAAATAACCTCCCTGTAAGTGTTGCGAGAAAAGGGTGCTAACCTAAGTAACTTTTGAAATGAGTAGTCTGTAAAACTGAAGGCAAAAGGAATTGGACATAGCACTTTAGTTGATAAAGTTGCTACCCAAGGGGATATCAGTTAACAATTCTGGAACCACTGAAATTGTACACTGGAATTAAACAATTAAATTAATGAATGGTGGATCATGGAGCCCAGTTTCTCACTGTTGTAGTGGCAGGTCACAGACATGCAAGGGGAGAAGGCTAGAATCCAAGTGGTCTAGAATTGGAGACATCAGAATGGATTTATATTTATTTTATCATGATACTCATTTCCCTCTATATGTAGATACATAGAGAAATATATAGCTACATGTACAAACATGAGTTAGCATATTAACATATATGGATGGCATTGTTCTGTAGGTTGAGAAAACATGGTAGTAATGACACCCTTGTAGCAATGAGCATGCCTAATGCCCAGATCTTGGTTTCCAATACCAGTCTCCAGTAAGAGTAACAAGAACTCCTTAGAAAAATGGCCAACTCTAGGATTGGAGCTGGGAGTACACAAAATGAGCCTAGAGCATCTTATATGCCAGAAAGTAAAGAAGTGTTAACAAAAAAATAAGAAACAATACAAAAAAATGATGGGGGTATGTCAAGCAGACACAGGACTGCCCTGAAGAGCCTCCAGTAGGTAAAGGTGGAACTATATGAGCAACAAAATAAAATAGTACTGAATTATAACCCCAAATATAAATTAAATTTCTATGAATCCACACTATTATAAATGAATGAATAAAGAAATGGGGGGAGAATAGACAAATATCCCATTGAAAAGAATTCCAAGTAATTTATGGAGATACTCCACTCTCAAAGTAGAGCATAAGTCCCTAAATTCCTTAAGTGTGGAATGCACATTATGACTTGCTGCCTAAGAACACAGTATGGAAAAGTGGGGGGAGTGTAATATTGCAGCAGAGAAAACTAACAAACACAAGCTTAGCAAGGTGATTAAGGCTAGCATCAACAGTGGTTAAACTGTGTTGATATTACATCCCATTGACGTGTCATGATGTGATGAGAAAGACATACTACCTCTGCGGTCTTTCTCTCAAAATCCATTAACTCCAGTGTGGTCATGAGAAAAATATCAGAAAATTTCCAATTGAGGGACATTCTGCAGTATACCTTACCAATCATTCTCACAACCATTAAGGTCATTTAAGTCTGAGAACTGTCACACCATGAGATGCTGAAGGAGTTGTAACAACTAAATGTAATATAGATGATATTCTGGGGTAGAAGAAAGAAATTAAGTAAAAATTTAAGCTATCTTAATAAATTATTGACTTTACTTAATAGTAATATACCAATATTGGTTCATTGATTGTGACAAGTATTTCATACTAATGTAAAATGTCAGTAATAGAGGAACTAGTTATGGGATACATGGAAAATTTTCACACCTTTTCTGAAAATCTAAAACTATTTTAAAATTAAAGTTTATTTTAAATAAAAGACTAAAAACCCATTGTAGCTAGAAAAGTAGGAAATGAAGTCAGAGAGATAGAAAGGGGCCATATCAAAGAGTGCTTGAAGGTCATAGTTTAATAGAGATGTTGCATAGTCTGTTGGAAGCATTGGTGATGTAATAATTTGATTTCTAATTTAAAAAGACAACTCTAGCCTCTATGTGATATACAGATTGTCAGATAAAAAGAGTCACAGAAGGTGAACAATTTGAAGGCTAATGATATGGTCTAGAAGAGAGATATCGGTGGTATAGACAAGTTGAGCTGATGAAAATGGTGGTTGATCAAACCAGGATGTGAAAGATAGGGTTCATGGTTCAGGCCAAGTGTTTCTGTTCTGAGCAGATTGGTGAATATTGGTGGCATTTTCTGCTATGTGGGCATTGAAGAAAGACTGTTTGAGTTTGGGGGTTGCCAGTGAAATATCATAGCCATCCTGCTATATGTCATGATACTTATTTTTTACATACAGAAGGAAGGTAGTATAGAAATGTTATGAAAATTGCCAAATACGACATGATCTCATTTATGTGTGGAATCTAAAAAACAAAACACACAAACAAGCAAACAAAAAGAAAAACAGACTCAGATACAGAGAACAAATGGGTGGCTGCCAAAAGGGAGGGTAGGGTGGGCAAAATAGTTATAGAGGATTAAGAGGTTCAAACCTCCAGTTATATAATAAATAAGTCACAAGGATGTAATATACAACATAAGGAATATGGTCAATGATATTATAATAACTTTGTATGGGGACAGGTGGTTATTGGCTTATTGCGGTGATCATTTCATTATGTATATAAATGTCAAATTAAAATGTAGTGTACCTGAAACTAACATAATATTGTATGTCAACTATGTTTCAATAAAAATTTTAAAAAAGGAAAGAAAATTGCCCAAACATACAAACCTAAAATCACCAGAGCTGAGATATCTCATATGAGTCCAAAGCATGTGATCATTGCCTATTCCACATTGCTTCTGAGCAATATACTCTCTACCACAGAGGGGATCAATTTTTCTACTCATAACTTTCAAGGTAAAGTACCTATGTCTAAAGACCAAAAGTAGATAAAAAAGCATTCTGAATGAGACAAAATATAAGTAATATAATCATATTCAAAGTCTTTTCTTACCTTTTGTTTTCCTTAGGAACTCAAAGGCAAAGGAGCTTAACCTCACTTTCAGTAAAAGGAAGGAGGAAATTTCTCACCATCTGGTAATAGAATAAATATGGGACTTGATTTGACTGATTTGGTTCACGTTCCAGGGTCACATTATGATTTTTGTAGGCCCTAGACACTTTTTTACATTTGTGGGTCCCTTCTTCTATTAAACACAATTCAAAATTATGTTTTATGAAAGGATTGATGTAATAATATATTAATATTGTTTTATAATGTTTTCTTTGACCTACTATGCTTACAGTGCCTAATGGATAAACTGACCCTGTTTATATCTGTATGGCGAAGAATGTTCTTACAGAGTTGAGATGTTGAACAACAGAAGGTATGGGTTACCCTGAACCATATGTTGCAGACTTTTTCAAATAAGGCTTATTTCAATTCGTGAGGACAGTATGTAAAAATTAGTAGCTAATTATAGATTACTAAAGCATGCTCCCCCCCTTCCAAAATTTTTGCTAATGTATTTTTTTTTAATGAGGGCTGAGATTCTTTTGGATTCCAGTAACAGTTTTTGGATTAAAACAACTTTTCTTTTTTTTAGATGACTTTGTGTCCTTTATATTCATTCTGAAATTTTGATTCTACTCGACTTATCATTATCATTATTATGGTGCTTTTCTCTTTCGTTTTCTTAGTGTTTAAAAGAACTGGACTTGTAAGAATTATTTTTGTGTGTCTGCATCTTTTCTTTCTTGCCCAGCTTTTATGTCACTACTTTCTCAATTTTTATCTTATAGAGTGTATCTGGGACACATTTCCTGCTCATTTTCAGCTTGTCATAAGCTAAAATAAGTTTAAATATCTCGAGCATTTGGTCTTTGCCCTAAATATGCTAAAGCAAGAAAAATTTTCTTTATTAATAATTCTACCTTTCTAAGCAAGTCATCACATAGGAAGGCCAGCACATTAATTAATTAATACACGCACCCGGAGGAAAATTAAACAGTTGAAATAATAAATGTGGACGTGTCTCTGAATATTTGAATTGCATTTTATTATTTAAGTTACTAGCAAATTTTAATCTGTAGTTTGGTGGAAGATAATACTTGAAAGTATTTTGTTCTGTAGAGCAGAGAATTCTGGATTGCTAAGAGTTTGTGTCTTTGCTCCTTTAAATATAGCTTAACCATTTAGGATGTGAATAATTCTAAGATGGTTAGTTACTGCTTTTTTAAAAGTAGAATTAATATACGGCATTGATACAATAACATGCTATCGCTATATGTTGTTATTCATATATAGTTTGAGGATCCACTAAAGCAGTTTGTCTTGTTTTATCCAACTTAAACAGTCCTCAGATACCTAAGCTTTTTTAAGTGTGACAATATTGCTGTTAATAGCATCAGGCGAGCTGAGACAAGACGGTTTGTGGTAGAAAATGTTGTGCTTAGTTTTGTACATTTTGCATTTGGTTGTTATAAGAACTGAAAAATTCAACTGAGTTAAAGGGAAATAGGTAAGATTTGTTGCCATAAATCTGTTGACACGTCATCCTCATTAAAAAATATATATTGTTTGCAAATAGGAATTCATCCAACTACCTGGATAGAATTCGGAAAAATCCTTTCTTGTTATGAGAGGTAGGATAGATTTTATCAAAGTTCCCAATAATGACAATGTTGCTAATTGTTGCTAATATTGTTGTTGTGAATCAACAATAAAAAAGAAACATTTAAAAGTGTATATTTATATTTAATCCATCAATTAAAAGTGATCTAATTGGTTGGAGAAAAAATGGAAAATATATAAGCTGTTCATTAAATGACATGGAAAGGGCAAAACTGAGCATGGCAAGTGTATACATTTGAGAGGTATAAATTTCTCTTTCCATTGTATCCTAAATCCACTCTAATCTGGTTATTGCTTCTCATCCTCCACTTTACTAAAACTGCTTGCACCAATGTCAACAGTTCTTCTATGTTGATACATCTAATGGTGAATTCTCACTCCATCTCCTAACTTGACCTGCAGATAACATTTGAAATCATGGATGAGAGTCCCCACTCCCTGCTTTGGCACCAGATCTCTGTGTTTTTTTTGGCTGCGTTGAGTCTTTGTTGCTGTGCTCAGGCTTTCTCTAGTTGCGGTGAGCGGGGGCTTCTCTTGTTGCAGAGCACGGGCCCTAGAGCGCAGGCTCAGTAGTTGTGGCGCATGGGCTTAGTTGCTCCATGGCATGTGGGATCTTCCTGTACCAGGGCTCAAAACTGTGTCCCCTGCATTGGCAGGCGGATTCCTTTTTTAAAAAATTAATTAATTAATTAATTAATTAATTTTTGGCTGTGTTGGGTCTTCGTTTCTGTGTGAGGGCTTTCTCTAGTTGCGGCAAGCAGGGGCCACTCTTCATTGCGGTGCGCGGGCCTCTCACTATCGCGGCCTCTCTTGTTGTGGAGCACAGGCTCCAGACGCTCAGGCTCAGTAGTTGTGGCTCACGGGTCTAGTTGCTCCGCGGCATGTGGGAACTTCCCAGACCAGGGCTCGAACCCGTGCCCCCTGCATTGGCAGGCAGATTCTCAACCACTGTGCCACCAGGGAAGCCAGACAGGCGGATTCTTATCCACTGTGTCACGAGGGAAGTCCCAGCACCAGATCTCTGAAATGGAGTCCCCCAGAGAATTTCCTTAGGTTACTTCTCTCCCAATGGGACTTCATTCAGTCTGGTGCTTTTAAATCCCATCATATGATCCAGCCTGATTTTCTCCCTTGAACAAAAGACCCCTTTATTTACTTGATATTTCCACTTGATTATCTCCCAGACTTACAATGCTGAAAATCAATCTTTTGATCCCTCCAAACTTTCTCCACCTGTAGTGTTTCTTGACTCAATGCATACTCCACAGTTCCAGTTATTGAAGCCAAAAATACCTCAAAGGAATCATGACTCTTCATTCTCATTCTCCATATCCAAAAAATAAGAAAATATTATTGAATGTATCTTTAGAATATATCCAGAATCCAATCCCCAATCATGACTTTCACCCTGGTCCAAAGCATTGTCAACTCTCTCTGATATTATTGCAATAATTTCTATCTGGTTTCCCTGTTTTCATCCTTGCTCCTTTTGCAATATGTTCTCCACAGAGCAGAGAGAGGAATTCTTTCAAACTTGGTCAAACCAGGTCCTTATTTTGCTTAAAATCCTCCAGCTGCTCTGCATCTCATCCAAGGTCTTCTCTCTACATATCCATTGTCACCTCCGACTTCTCTCTTGTTCAGTTCTATCCAATCTCAGTTCCTTTTCTGTGATTTCTCAAGTACATCAGCTGTACTTCTGACCGAGAGCCATTGTAATTGCTTTTTTCTCTGTTATGGGTGGTCTTTCCAGACATCTGCTTGATTTCCTCCTTCACCTCATCTCATTTAAATTTTTACTCAAAAATCTGAACATATTTACTCACTGAGTGCCCTATTTAAAATCACAATCCCCTTCTGACACTTCCACTCTCCTTAGTGTGTATTATCTTCTTAATATATTTGGGTTATTTGTTTTATTTATTGTCTGTACCCTTCCTTAGTAGAAAGTAAGCTCCACAAGGACATTGGTTATTATTTTTTTATGTGTTTTACTGCTGTTACCCTAAAATATAGAACAGTAGAAAAAGTGCTCAATAGATATGTGTTGGATTTTTTGAAAGACTTTAGAGATTCTTAGGGGGAATGACTATTTTGATCAATTGTGACAAAATTCTAAGTCTATGTTGATATCATAAGAATATGATGAATTGTTTATGGAGGTGAGTAATCAGATGAGAATTTAAGGTAGAATTATAATTATGATAATGAAAGTGTTAGATCAAAAGGGTTCTCGACATTAGTTACTATTAGATCATTAACATTTGTTAAAAAGTGAAATTAAATTACAAAAGTAGATTTTCTGTTATCATGTCCAAATATTCTGATCTGCAGGTAGGTATCTGCATTTTTAAAGAATGTATGAGGTGATTCTGATACAAATTGTCCAAGAACCATGCTTTGAGTAAGTGCACTAAAAAAAGAGAAGCTGAAAGAAAACTTCTAAAGTTTGAGAGAAGTAAGTTCACATTTTTACTAATATTCAGCATAGAAGTGTATGATTAAATAACAGAATTTAAAATTAGATTTAGAATTAGACAGCCTTTTTTTCGTGGTCAGGACTGATAAACTGAGGAAGATAAACTGCTTTTTTTTTTCTGGAAGCATTTAAAAATAGATTCTCATCTTTCTGGAGTGATTTTTATGATGGTCTATTTTAAGATATCTGATTAGCTAAAATGAACTTGCATTGTTCTTTTCAAGTGCTGTGATCGTGACTGTTAATCTTTTTAATAGCTATGGAGGGGTAGAGCATATGTTCTGAAGAAAGTATCAAGTTGAGATCATTGATAATTGGGCCAACTTTTCTTTGAGTATCAAGAGAATCAAAAAGAACTCTACTTTTAGGTTACCTTTCTGCCTACCTTCTTTTTTTAATTAATTTTTATTGGAGTATAGTTGATTTACAATGTTGTGTTAGTTTCTGCTGTATAGCAAAGTGAATCAGTTATACATACACATATACCCACCCTTTTCTAGATTCTATTCCCATATAGGTCATTACAGAGTGTTGAGTAGAGTTCCCTGTGCAATACCGTCGGTCCTTATTAGTTATCTATTTTATATATAGTAGTATTTGCCTGTATGCTTAATGATTCCAATTCTCATTTTTTTTCTTTCTCTCTCTCTCTCTCTCTCTCTCTCTCTCATTCTGTCTTATCAAGGTATAGATTTCTAAGTCTAACAATTGTAATATAGAAATGTAGCATCTTTCCCCCCTATTTTCACCTTCATGTCTGATGCAGGGTTTGGTCAATAGAATGGTACTCAAAAGGGCACAATTTTTACCATTTTAACTTAATAGTATGACATTTTACATTTCTCAGTCAGGGATTAAATAGGACATCTATACCTAGCACAGTGTAGCAGAGGGGAGAAAAAAAAGAGGGAGGGATTGAGAAAAACAGTAATGTTTTATTTTTTTCTTGACATTTTCAAATATCCCTGCACTGTGGTATTGGATACCCAAATAAGATGTTAGCGTATTTCAAAATATCAGTGAGCTAAATGTTTCCTTAGCTTTCTTTAATTGAGTTTTAAAATAAACAAATATGTAAATGGAGAAATAAGCTCAGGATGAGTTTCTAAAATGATCACTTTCCTATTAAGATTCTTATGAAGTGTATGTGTACAGTTCTATTTGGCATTTCTAATCCCACATAAATACAAGTATATACACCTTCTCTCTCCAATTTTATTCCGAGCTATTTCAGAGACCAGGAATGACAAATCTGTTCTTGTGTAATTGGGACAGGGTTTGCCTACGTGACACTAAACACTATAAGAAAAGGAAGAACCATAGAATTTTAAGTGATGCAAACACTTTAATTTTAAACATCCAACCCTGTCTTAAGACTTCAATTAAAAAAATTAGAACCTGAAAGAAACATAGACAATATTATGATGCAATGGCTCTTTCTTTTTTTTAAACCTCCAGAGACATCATGAGATTACACAGCCTGGTTTATAAGGGGATTTGAGCAAGTTTCAGACTTTTATCATTCAAATATGGGACTGTTTATTTCATTTTCTACTCACTTTGAAATATGTGATTTAACCATGAACTGAAGACTTGTCTCTATGTACTTGAGGTAGAGCCCTAACTAAATTGGGACTCTATTTTACCCTTGATGACTTGGGTGAGGATTCACACTTTGTTTATATTTTTATTTGTAATTTGAGTATAAGAAATTCAAAGCTGTGGAGAATGTTAGATATGCATAGATTTATCCTCAAAAAGCCCTGCAAAAGCCCATAAATGACATGATAAAACAAGAAATGGTTAAACAGAAGCATCCTTTTAATATAATTTGAGAAAACAAATAAAATGTTGATGTCTTATAGAAGATACCAGTAACCCCTTGTTAAGACACTGAAATGAGTAAGAAATATGCTCTGATCAATTTAAAACTTTATTTTCTATTGATGATCTTCAGGTAATTCAGCTGAGTTTGGTAAATAAAGTAGATATAATAGAAAGTAATCATTGATGGGCATGAAAATTTTATTATGACTAAAAGTTTGCTCTTGAAAATAGGTTATTAACAGAAGGGGCAATATAGAATATAATATATTGAATCAACTCTAAGTTTAAGACTTCCTTCCACTGCAAAAGAATAGAATTTTGAGTGGCCTAAGCACAGGTCACAAGGTTTATACTTTGAAGCTCTTGAAGATAACTAACATTTATATAAAACCTTTACTCATCAACAGTTATTTCATATTTTTATTCCTCACAACAAATATTTATTTGTATCATTACCATCTGCATCAAAGAAAAACTAACCCTCATAGAAGCTGAGCTTTCCATATCTACTAAGAAGTCATGGATCTAATAAATGATGAAGTCTGAATGCCGCTTCTTTTACAATAAATTCTATGCTCTCTCAGTGACCTATTAATATGGGTGTCTCTAAGGCCTTTACTTCTGACATGTTTAATTTACAGAAAAAAATCAAATATTTTAATTTGTATTCAAAGACCTATAACAAATATCAAGATATTGAATAGTTGCTTAACCCTGGTAAATGTAGAAATGAACCCACCCAGATTTCCCTTCAGAGAAAGATTTGCCCCCTAGCTCTGAGGGGTGTGCAGCTACCCTTCTATGAATAAGCACAGGAGGAAATAAAATCATGGCCATTTTGCTCCACTCAGGGGACATTGAGTTTTATTGGGCTTCTGTGACAGTCCAATCTCTTCGTCTGCCCCATCTTGCTTTCCTTCTTCCCTTCACAGTAGTTAATCCCTAATAAACATCTTTGTATCTGCTTCTGTAAAACCAGCACTGGCTATATAATTTGTGGAGGCAGTGCAAGATGGAATTCTGGAGACCTCTTTTAATAAAGAATCTGAAAGCTTTGACTCTCTTCTTTGGCACCAGATGGAGAATTTCAAGCCAGACAAACCCAGCTTCCCTGTGGAAAGTCTTATCTCAGCCTGTCTCTTAACCACTTTCAAAACTAAAGCCATTTATTTGCACCTCATTCACTCAAGCCATTTGGGATCTGCTTGGGAACCTATCCTGCTCTCCCCCAAACTCTTATTATGTGAATAATAAACATTTTCATAACTTCTTGGTGTATGTGTGAGGCATCATCAGTTTCAACATCTGAATCCGTCTTGGGTGGGAGTTTGATGCTGCCCTCTGCAGGAAACCACAACACCTCCTTGTTCAAAAATTGTTAAAAGTCTCAAGGCTGTGACAGCAGAACATGACACAAAGTGCAAGACCATTCTAAGCATGGGGTCCCCTGAACTTCACCGTCTTGTATAAAACCCTGCCTGTGACATCAGCTATAGCTTGCGTTTGTGTTCATTTTGTAACTTAATTGGAAAAGCACCATCAATAGTTCTCACCTTTCTGAGAAGTCTGTACTAACACTCTTATGTTTACAGTTGCTTCTTTATTTTTCCCTCCTCTTGGTTTTTACCACTGTCCTTCCACACCTCAGTTTGGTGAGTTTTCATAGCTTCCCCAGTCCTATTATTCGCTCTCTTCTAGGAAGACCATCCTGCTGAAAAGGATTGTTGATTTATACATTCATATGTTCCATTCCCTCCATGTATAAGGGAACATCTCCCATAGATAATTAGGACACTGTGTACATGCACCCTCCTACCCTCCTAACCCAATCTAAATTCTGCATCCCCACATTGTCTTGTGTGTGTAAACACTATCAACTTCCTTGCCCCTCTTTCACTTTGTCTCCCTCTCCTGGCAAAACTCTAACTATTGTTGTATTGTACTCTTCACCTAAACTACATCAATCCTCTGAACCTGGATATAGTTCACTGTCTCAGTTTAAATTCATAACCATTAATTTCAAGTAACTATTATTTTTCCTTCTCTACTGGATCATTCTGATAAGCACATCTTTCTTCCATCTTCAAAAGAAAACATCATAAACCTTTATTTCCCTCTAGCTGCCACCTTAACGTTCTCACCTTGAACAGCAAAACTCTTAGGATGAGTTCTTTATATTTTCTGTCTTCAATTCCTTTTCTCTCATTTTCCCTTGAATTCATTTCATTTAGGCATTTGACTCCACAGTATACTGGAAATGCTTTTATCAAGGTTACAAATGAAAGCTGTGTCAGTAAAGGCCAAAATTGTAGTGTCATTATTGACTAATTATTGACTATTTTCCTTTATTCACAACCTACCTCTCATGTGTTATCAAGTTCTTTTGCTCTAATTTCAAAGTATATAGAATTTGACTTCCAATATTCAGAATGATCCTCTGATCCAAACCACTACCATCTTTTGATTGAATGATTTCTAAAGCTCCTTAACTAGTCTTCCTGCTTTACCTCTGTATTTTCATGAGCAGATTTTCAATCCAGAAGGCAGAGTTGTCATTTTTAAACACAAGTAGACTTATGACACTTCTTTAAATACTCAGGTGGCCTCCATCTCACACAGAAAAAAGTCAAAATTTCTACAAGAGCCTAAAGACCCTTCATGACCTGGACCCTAATACTTTTTAAAAAGAAATCTCCTATTACTCTTACTTTTACTCACTTCCTACCAACCACACTCATTTCCATGCTGTTCTCAAATAAGCCAGGTGTGCTCCTGCCTCAGAGCCCTTGTACCTCTTGTTTGCTCTTCCTTAATACCTGATACACCTGAGTCACCTTTACCAGTCTGTGGTAAATGTCATTTTCTCAATGAATCGTTCTAAGATCAAACGAAATTAAAATAGTGACCTTCTTCCTAATCATCAATCCCTATCTTCTGCTTGTGTTTTACTTTTTTTTCTATAGTACTTTTAAACTGTTGACATATTATTGCATACTGTATAGAGGTATTCTCTTTATTGTACATCTCATGCCAGTAGAATAAAAGCTTCATGATAACAGGGATCTTTATGTGTCTGGAACAAAGCAAATGTCAATAAACAATTATGAATTAATCAAAGTATATCTACTGATAGAGTTCTAATGAAATATTCTTAAGGCTCTAACAACCTAAGAAACATTCAGGATTCTATTAGTGGTTTGTCTAAATATTTCCTGCAAGGATGAGTGCAAAGATTGGGCACAAATGAATAAAACTGAAGGGGCAGAAAAATGCAAATTATTTTCAAAACAGGGGAAAATACATGTTGATGAAATAATTCAAAATGTGAACGTTATATAAGTAGAATATGTAATAATTCTAAAACAAATGTATAAATAAATGGAAAATGTCAAGACAATCTGAGTTTTGTATAAAGTAATGACCAAAAATTTGATGGGCTTTAATTAGTCCATAATAGTTTTTGCTTATCATGATCCTAGAATACTCGTCTAGAAGGCAGCTAGTGATTTCTTTTTTAGGCAGTTACTCTAGCTTGTGGGGTATATGTGTGTGCATGTGTATGTGTGTGCGTGTTTAAACAAGGAGTGAACAATTTATTGTCATGTGAATTAGACAATTCTGCACTTTTATTATTAGGTTAAAGGATAGACAAAATCTAGTTCACTTTTTAAAAACAGCTTCTTCATGTTTCAGGTTGTTCAAGCTCTCTTCTTAATGTTTTGGCAGGAGTACTAAAAGGCTGTTATCAAATTTGTTGTAGTTTGATATTAAAATATGGGTGCATTAATCTAACAGTGACCTTTTCCCTGAACCCAGTGCTAGAAAAGGGATTCTGCATCTTTTGTAGGTAACTTCAAGGCAAGATATCATACAGCATTCAAATATAAGCTTTTATCCAGTTAAGCATCAAGCATTACCTACTTTCATCAATGTTCAGGAGCTTAATTCCAGGATTACTCATCCCCCAAAAAGCTAAATATGAAAATCAGAAGCAGAGACCCAAACAATAGAACTCTTATACCATGATAATTAGAAAAGGAACCTATTACCCAGGATTATAATTAGTGACTAACATATTAAATGACCTTTAACATTTACCTTAAGCCCTGGATTTCTGGAAAACCAGCAAGGTTATGAATGCCATATTAGTAATCTTTAATCTTTATTACTGCTGTGGACAGAATTTTAATGATTTTTAAATAGGCAGTGGTCACTAACATATCCCTATTAAAATAAAAAAATCTCATAAAAAATTAAATGGATTAAGACTTCAAATGTACCATCATCAAAAGTATTATCTAATTATGGAGTTCAGTGAACAGGCCAAGTGAAATGGTTGGTAATATTAGTTACTTGCCACATGGGAATGCCCAGGATTTATGCACAAATAGATTCTGCTTCTGTTGCAACATAGTAATTAAGAATTTGTCAGGGAAATTTGACCCTCTAGGGTAGAAATTACTTTGTAAAATAAGAATGGCAGAGCACTAGTCTCCTTGCTGCACATAATTTAACTTGATTATTTATACATCAAAGAGAGTCTGCAGTGACTGCAGTATAATATTTAAGTAGAGGGATATTAAAGGAAGAAGCATCTAGTGAAATCTTTTCCCCAAATCTCCGTGAGAAAATAGAAGAAATTTTCATAAAGCATTTCATTTTGCATATAAATTGGGGCCTAGATTGTGCCTGTGAATTTACTGCTGTCAAATTTAATTTTTCTTTAATTCTTCAGGCCCAGATGTGAAAGGCTCTGTGTGCAGGCTGCAATTTTCAATGCTTACAGGTAGCACCGGATCGATAATGTGTCTTTATGAGAAATTACCGTTAATGTTATTGAGTATGCATTTTGTTTTATAGGATAATAAGGTAATATGAAATGCCAATTCATTCATTAGAAGAGAGCTAAGTGCTTAAATGAAATGGGTGACAGGTCTGAAAAAAGATGTAGTTATGGGCAGGAAGGCAAGAATGGATTTTTAATGACCTAATACTTAAAGGTTTAACCATGTTTCTGCATTTTCTTTTTATAAACAATTTAATTTATAAAATAAAGGAGCTTATTTAAATTAGAGGATGTATTTTGGCTGAAAATTGTCTGCAAAAAAGAAATAACAATAACTCGGTTTCAGAACATTTTTCTAATGAGTTACTTTTACCGGGGTCACATCACCAAAATCAACTAAAAGCAGACATTTCAGTATGAAATAAATGTTATAAAAATAATCAGGACATCATAAAATGCCACAAACAAGACCAAACTTAACCTTATAATAAAAAGAAAATATATTTAATACTCCTATTTTTTAAGGATGCTACTACAGAAGCTAATTCTGAAATTAACTCAGTTACAAAAATGCAAGAACACTTACACATTTGGAAGACTATGATCCAAGTAATTGGAGATCAGGCAAAATAAATGACTTTAAAAAATTCAGTTAAACAGAATGTGAATTTTAACATTGATATTAAGAACTTTATATTGTGATATTAAAAAGATCTAGTTTCCATACCTTCAAGAGTAAAATATTTTGATCTAGCCCTGCATTATTAAACTGAGGGGATTCTAATTAACTGGAAATTTGGATGGACTCATTAGTGGATGTCTGTGATTTTGTAGAGTCTGTGTGTTTTCTACAAGAAGAGTATTTGGGTAATTCGATTAAACAATATTTTTAGCAAAATATAAATAAAATATCTGTACAATCACATAATTTGAAATAAAATGCCTTACTTGTAATATCTTACTCTCTTACCTAATTATATGTAATTCTGAAACCAGTACAAATTCCATTGATGTGTTTAACACAGTGTCATGAACAAAATGTTTTTGGGCTGAATATCTCCAGAATATAAATAACTCTAACATCTCTGAAGACGTTACCAAATCAAAGACTCAGACAAAAAGGAACCAAGCATGAACAGCGACATTTATAAACAAAATAAAACAAAGCTATTAAGACAATTGATTATCAGAATTACCTTGATCCTTTTGCAGATTAAAACAGTACAAACATATGTAAGCAAAGGTGCATACTTTTATTTCACTATTTGAAAAGCTAAATTGTGGAGAACAATATGGTAAAAGCACAGAAGCTTTGGAGAAAAAAAGACTGGGATCAAATTACATCTCTAATACCTACTAGTTGTTTCAATTTAGACAAATCATCCAACATCTCCAAATCAGTTTCTTTGTCATAAATTGGGCACAAAATATCTAATTTACCACATTAAATGCCACACATTGAAGTTAAACCCAAATTTGTCCACATCTGAACCTTTAGCACTGATATCTCATACTTTGACTACAAACTCCTATCCTTCTAGCTCTCAGTTTCATTCCTACTACCTCTGCTAAACTTTACAGAAACAGCTTTACAGAAACAACTTGTTCCTTGACCCCACTCCACCTCCTCTCAGCTGAGCTAGATTTTCCAGGATTTGCTATCTTCTCTCCTTAGCAGGAATCCCATTACTGATCACTTCAACTATCATTTTACCACTACCCTCTATGTCTTGCACCCTTATCTTTACAGACACCTATCTGGTAAAATTTCAAGGCTGAATTAATTTTACTGTCCACCTTCTTTACTATAATGCTGGTGCTCAAAACTACTATAGAAGTGCCACAATGTAAACGTTCCTGTAGCCACAGATTTATATTCAAACCCGGTTAGTTCCTAAATCTTTTGACATCCTTTACCTCCTTTATCAATTCCCTTTTCCATTTCTTCAACAACTATTCCACATTTATCTTCAAGGGCTCCCTACGCCCCTACCCTTATTCTTTACAGGTAAATATCTATATTATTAGGACATTTTAATCCGTAAAACATGGATCATTTGCTCTTTTGTCTCTCTCACTTGTAGAATTTCAATAGCTACCTTATCCTCCTAGAGGATAGCATGATTCTCCTCTTCACGGCCAATCATGACCTAGACATCTGTTCTTTATTTTCCAAATGTCCTCCAAGATTTTAGTCCATCAATTGCATCCTTTCCTTCTCTCTTTTTCTTGGCTTTATCCTTAGCTTTCAAACATGTATAATGTCTCTAAGTACCAACCCCTGCAACCAAGAAAAAAAGTAATTAGAAGGACACTTATTTGAAACTTAACACCCTTGTTATCTTCTGATTGCTCTTTTTCCTTTACCAGCATGTTTCTTGAAATAAGTTTATTTTTCCTCTTTTCCCATCCATTTTCTTTGATATCCTATAATTTATACACTGTCTCTATCATTTCACTGAAACTGTTTTGTCAGAGTAACCAGTGACCTCCTATAATTATAAATCCAGTGGATTTTCCATCTTTCTTGGCCTACTAGAAGAGTAGCAATATTACCACTCTTTTACTTGTAATTGGGAAACAATTCTCTCTCTCTTTCTTTGACTTGTCTTTCTCAATCTTCTATGGGTTTCCTCTTTTCCTGCTCACTCCTTAAATGTCTCTCAACATTCACCTATGGTCATTCTTACTTCACACATGCTCCTGGAAGACTTTTTTCCACTTTCCTAGTTTTAATTTCCAACCAATGTTTATGAGTCCCATTTGTGTATTTCGAAGGCTAATGTCTACATTGAAGTTCAGATTTATATATACAACCTCCTGCTGGATATTTTCAAAACTATCTCAAACTTGGCATGAACTTGTCTTTCTCCATTAAATTGGTCCTGTTCCTGTATGACCTATCTCTGATAAAACAATTGTCCAAATGCAATTTTTTAAATACAATATTTGAGATGCAATATTAAATTCTTTTCCTTACTCCAACTTCCAGGAAATCTCCTACTAAACATACCTACTAAATTGTTTATATAACTATAATCTTTTCTCAAACCAGGACATCATTCCTTTAGTTTAGAGCCTCCTTGTGTATAGCCCTCATAATGAGTGCCTAACTGCTCTCTTTGCCGGCAGCATCTCTTTCTTCCAATCCATTCTCCATGGAATTAGCATTACCCTTAATAGTCCATCTGAAATGAGATCTGATCATGCCACTTGCCTGCTTCAGGACCCTTCGGTGGAAGCCTGTTGCCCATAAAATCCTCACACTATAAAATCGACACTCTTTACTATTATATACTGTAGCCCTTCATGACCTAACTCTTTTTTTTTTTAATTTATTTATTTTTTTATATTTATTTTTGGGTGTGTTGAGTCTTCGTTTCTGTGCGAGGGCCCTCTCTAGTTGCAGCAAGCGGGGGCCACTCTTCATCGCGGTGCGCGGGCCTCTCACTATCGCGGCCTCTCTTGTTGCGGAGCACAGGCTCCAGACGCGCAGGCTCAGTAGTTGTGGCTCACGGGCCCAGTTGCTCCGTGGCATGTGGGATCTTCCCAGACCAGGGCTCGAACCCGTGTCCCCTGCATTAGCAGGCAGATTCTCAACCACTGTGCCACCAGGGAAGCCCATGACCTAACTCCTACCTTCTCTCCTGCCTTGTCTGGTCTCTTATTTTATGCACTTGGAATCAAATCACTTGCTGTTTTTCTCACACACCATGCTGTTTCACAGCTCTATGCTTTAACTCATGCTGCTTAACTGCCCTGAATGCACTTCCCCAAATTCTTTGCCTGGATAACTCTTATTCATCCTTAAAACTTTAGTTCTCACCATGCTGTTTTCTCAGGAAATCTTCCTGTATCTCCCTAGTCTAAGTGTAAATACTCAGAACACCCCTGCAGCTAGTGTGTCCCCATAGCCCTACTTTCATATCATGTTGAAAATTTTGTCTTTTTCACCCTACTAGTTGTAAGCATCTCATCAGCAAGGACTATCTTTTTCTTTGAAACTGATTCATTTAGGATTCTCAGCTTACTGGAGTGAGACATAAAACCGATTTATTTTTCCAGTAGCTGTTGCCGACTAAGTCAACACCTCCCTCTTTCTTGCTTGGTTATGAGCACATTCTAATGACAGCTCTGTTCACCTCTGTACGTTGTCAATAATTTTACCTATTAGAAGAGCAAACTTCTAGTTTCTAAGACTCAGATATATCTGTTTTAAAATTTTTTATTAATGATTTTTTAAAATAAAACTGCCTCTTCTCTCCCTACCGAGTCACTGCTTCTCTTTGTAACATTGACTCACTGCTACCTTCTGTGGGGTGAGTATCCACATGGGCACATTTGATGGTACTTAAGAGAGTCTTAAGTGAGATAGGATGCATCCTTCTCATTCCTTGTCAAGAGACATCAGATGGGTTTTAATCTATGCCCCTAGGTGCATGCACATACATACAGATACACATGCAAACACATAAATGCAAAGATGCACTGCTATTGATATTAGTTTTTCCAAATTTAGTAAATGATGTTTTGGGGATGGTTAGTATGGAGAGGATGACCGCATTTTGAGGTATCTTCTTGCCATAGTAGCTCCAAAGGTGGGCTGCAGCCCTGGCGTACTCTCTTAAATCTACCCTTTCATTCCTATGTCTTTCTCCAGCCCCAGAAGTTTTGGGCAATCATTTATTCAGCAGTTCAGAAACCTTCAGATGTGAGATGGTGAATATCTTCAACTTAATAGAAAAGCATTCCCAATTTGGGAAGTGACTTTCTTAGGGCTTCTCTCACTGTCTGAAATAGCAATGCATTGAAGAAATTGTCTTTATTTATTAACAGTGCTTAACTCCAAAACTTGACTACACGTTCTCATCTCCCATCCAGTTTCTGGTGATGATAATTATTGGGCTGAAATGGTCCTCTCAGTTCCAACAACTCAAAATTCCCTGAACTTAAGTTGTTAAAATCCATATTTATTAATTTATTCATCAAAGCCTACTATATGCTGACCAATGTAGTAGATGCTAAGTTGACCACAGTGAATAAAGCAGATAACATCTCTCATTTAGTGGAGCTTAAAGTTTTGAGCCTTAGCAGGCAAAGCTGAGAAAAGCTTTGGTACCTAAGAGCATTCTGTTGTGTCACCTTTCAATTGCCAGTACCTAGCATTTTGTCAGTTGTATAGTTGATGATCAAACACTGTCTGTGAAATGAAAGCAAGCAAATTACATGATGTACAGTGGGGTTAAACAGATATGTTTTTCCCTATTCCTGTTGATAGAATTTTTAAGGTCTTAATTTAAATTCGCTTTCCAACTTTATATTTAATTGAGTTTCATTTTCAACTCAAAATGACCCATTTAAAATTTTTACTAATTGTCTTTTTCAAAATAAACCTAGATTAGGCTGAAAAAACATACCACCCAAAGTCTCAGCCTTGAAATAATGAACAGGTATCTCTTGCTCAAGTCGCATTAACTATAGGGATAGAAAGTCTACTACTTAGAGTGTTGCCCGTCAGGGCACCAGGGTTAAAAAGAGCTGGGAAGTCACCAACCAGCAAGTAAATGCTACACCCTGTTTGCCCATGGTCAGTTGAGTAGAACTAGTACCATAGTTCATCAATTTTCAAAGAGAGCAAGGAAGGCAATATTCCCATTTACCATAAAACACAAAGAACAAATGCATTGTTAAAAGCTGAATTAAATTTCCATGAGGCAAAACACCATCCCCAAGTCTGAATCATTGCCTTCAGTCTCTCAGTAACCTCTCCTCCAGGCTTCTGACAGTTTTATGATCTACTCTATGATGTAGTAAAATCAAACATTAAAAAATCTGGCATTTTCCTGCAAAATAACAAAAAACAACTCCTTTGTCGAAGCCATTCTCTCTGAATTAATAATTTGTTGAGTGAAATACAAGAACTCTATGAAAATTTTAGGATTTCTGAAATTCATATGAATAGCAGATAATCCAAAACAAACCGAGTTTGTCAATCTCAGAACTATTAACATTTTTGACTGTGATTTTTTGCACAGAGCAGTCCTGTGCGTTGTAAGATGATTTTAGCATCACCCCTGCTCTCTACTCACTAGATGCCAATAGCGCCTCCCTCAAATTGTGCCAACTAAAAATGAATCCAAATATTGACAGCAGTCCCCTGGTAGGACAAATTCCCAGGCGACAAAAAACATCTCTGGTTTAGAACCACTGGTACAGAAGAACTTATTAAAACCCTAGTGATCCTCACATTATTTTCTGTTGCAAACAAAGAATGCCATTGAATGAATCCCTCCAGCCTTTCCATCTCTGAAGAATCTCATCCCTGAAAAATTTCTTGTGCGTTTGCCTCTAGATGGGAGATGCTCTCCATTCCAGCGGTAGATGTTAGTTGACCAGGCTACACTTACAACTAGTTTGAATTTCTTGAACAAGGAGAGCCAATATCTTTTCTGTCCCTCAAGCTAAATGAATCACATGGAGCTCTCCATTCCTTGAAGGGGACCAGATGGCTCCTCCACTGGGGAAAAAAAAACAGGAAAAAATAAGGCTGAGAAGGAGAATTTTTTAGTTAGTACTATTTAAGCTGAAATAAGACTTAAACTGTCTTAAACTGATGGAAATTTCTGATCTCAGAAAGTAGAGATTCCAGAGGTATGTCAAGCTTAAGAACTGGTCTAGCAAGGTCAAAAGTCCTAAGTCCTTTTCACTTCTCCAGCCTGACATTCATGAAGTTGGATACATTTTCACACTGGGAATAAGTGGCTACATTAGTTTTAGGTGTTATAACAAACAAGATCCAAAGCGACAATAGAAGCTGTCTCTATTAGGAGTTAGAAAACCTTGCCAAAAAGAGGCTGCTGGACTGGAGATTAGAAAACCAAAGTTACTCCAGTTACCCCAAATATTGGAGTTACGTGGATTATTAGCTCTGCACTTCCATTTTCATGTCTATTATGTAAAGAGATTAGATCAAATGATCTTGAAAACTCCTACTCACTTAGCAGCTTTATGAACCTATGTGAAATATTTGTTTTCTTTAGCATAAATACGTAATTGGAATCTGAAAACTGAATAAGCATGAGAATTCACTTTTGTATTGGAGGATGAAATTTATTTTTCTTCAGATGACTTCATTGTTAAGGTTTGTTTTACTTTCCTCTGTAAAGTGAATGACTACAGGAGCCTGAAGCTGTTACTATGTGGAGGGAGGGAATTTCCTCTTAGTCGTTCTAAGGTCCCAGAGGCATTACCCATCTTCAGCTCATCCAATCAATAGCCAGATAGGGCTGAGGAAAAACAGTGAGTAAAAATTACGGAATCTATCTGACCTGCCTCACCTGGGACATCATTCACTCTCTGCACTTCTGAGGTTGTGAAGGGACCACTCAGGTTAATGGAAACACAGTGGAAGACCTGATAACTGCATTTTCTCATTTCTCCTCTCTTGCCCTGGAGTGAATGTATAGGTCTAAGACAGTCAGAGAGGCCAGGAGCATCATGATGGAAATTCCCATCTAGACACCTTCCAAAATTCACCAACACTAATAATGACATCTATTCACTATGCTAGGGGGAAAGAAACGTAATATGGGGAAATGAGGAGGAATTTTATCCTGCCAGGACAAATAATGTAGTATCTATCCAAACATATGAAGGGTATTAAGGAAAGGAAAAGCTACCCCATAAAACATCTTTAAATTGAGATTGCAATTGTTTTCCAGTAAGTATATTACTGATATTTTTGATGCACTTGAATACTATTTACTTTTTAAGGGTCCTCTTAAGAAAGCTGCCATTAAATTAAAACATTCAACACTTTTTAATGATTACCGGGGTCATTTGGAGTTTTGTACAAATACTGAACACCACGGTATAATGGAGAAAGTTTTGTTAGTAAATAGATTCTAATATTAATAAGTTTTATAATGTCAAACAAGTAATTTGAAGATTGTAGTTCTTTTCCTTAAAGTCAAAGATAAAGTGAAGTGGTTAGTGTAGACTCTCTTCATGATCATTTCTGGCTATTAAATACTTAATCTGTGATTATCTGATTTGCATTTAAAAGAAGAGCTGATTATGCCATTTATCTACAAGATTAGGCATAATAAAACCCTAGTAAATTCCATATTGTTTTGAGGCCTGCAAGCCCAAAGAATGAGGTGCAACTTAAATTTTTCAATTTATCTTGTTAGGAAGCACAAATCAATTTTTTTAAACTTATCAATAATTTTTTAAAAGGCAAAGTTCATGAAATATTTTAGATTTTCAAACAGAACCTGATCAAAGTAGTCATCTGAATTCAGCTGAACAACAACAACAAAAGAATAACAAATAATGAAGAAGAATGAACTATGTGTAACCCTATGTTAAAAAAAATTTATTTTAGCCTGAGTTTCTGCTGGGGCCACAAAGTGAGTGATGTCAACATTCCAAAGTGAGAAGAGAGACAATCGCACAAAAGGAGGTGTAGCTTCCTCGCTCACAATGAGGGAATGTGGCCACATTTTGATTAGATAGAGATTTCTTTGGAAAAGACTGTCTGTGCAAGAAGGAAGGTGGTGTGTCTCATTCTGGTTGAACTGAAACTTTAAAGAGACGACTGATCTTAATGTGTCTCCTGCAGTTTGGTAGACACAGTGGACGGTGTCTGACTCAAACTTAAGAAATCTGAAGCATGAGAAACTGGCTGTTTAGTGACTCTGACAGTAGACGGATTAATCTGTGCTTTCCCAAAGTATTAAGGCAGAAGCTGTTTGAGTGTTTCTCAAGGACCAGATGTGGTCAGGCAAGAGAAAATATTGGGCCTGAAACAGTCTTTGATGCTGTTGGAGGGGATGAACTGTAGGAATGAGATGTCCCCAGGGAGGGGGATACAAGTGTGTGGAGTAAAATACTAGATTTCCTGGGGTCTAAAAAAGAGATTATAAAGCATAAACTGGAGTATTTAACCTCATAAAGGGAACCAACAGTGAATTATCCTCAAATATGGTGGGGATCTCAGTGAATAGCGCTGCAATGAACATAGGAGCACTAGTATCCCTTTAAGATCCTGATTTCAGTTTTCTTAGATAAATACCCAGAACTGGGATTGCTGGATCATGTGGTAGGTTCTATTTCATTTTTTTGAGGAAACTTCATACTTTTTTCCACAGTGCCTGCATCTGCACCAACAGCATGCAGGAGTTCCAATTTTTCCACATCCTCACCAACACTGGTTATCTTTTGTTTTCCTGATAATAATTATTCTAACAGGTGTAAGATGATATCTCATTGTTTTGATTTGAATTTCTCTGATGATAGGTGATGTTAAGTATTTATTTTCATATACCTATTGGCCTTTTATATGTCTTCTTTTGAGAAATGTCCATTTAAATCTTTAGCACTCTTTTAAAAAATCTTTATTCATTTTTTAGTTATTGAGTTACAGGTGTTCCTTATATATTTTGGAGATTAGCTCCTTATCAGATATATGCTTTGAAAATATTTTCTCTCTTTCTGAGGTCACCTTTTCACTCTGTTGATAGTTCCCTTTATTGTGGAGAAGCATTTTAGTTTGGTGTAGTCCCACTTATTTATTTTTGTTTTTGTTGCCTGTGCATTTGGTGTCAAATCACTGCCAAGACATATATCATGAAACTTTTCCCCTATATTTTCTTTTTGGAGTTTTATAGTTTCAGGCCTTACAGCATATAGGCCATTTTGAGTCGATGTTTGTTTGTGTAAGATGTAAAACAAGGGTCAAATTTCATTCTTTTGCATATGGATATTCAGTTTACCCAATACTGATTGTTGAAGAGAGGAGCTTTTCCCCATTGTGTATTCTTGGCACCCTTGACAAAGATCAATTGGCTGTATATGTGTGGGTTTATTTCTGGGTTACCTATTCTGTTTCATTGGTCTATATGACTATCTTTATGACTGTTTTGATAACTGTAGCTTTGTAACTGTAGCTTTCCTGTTTTGAAATCAGGAATTGCGATGCCTTCAGCTTTGTTCTTCTTTCTCAGGATTAATTTGGCAATTTGTGCTCGTCTGTGGTTCCATATGAATTGTTTTCTTCTATTTCTGTAAAAAAAAAAAATGCCAATGAGATTTGACAGGGATTGCACTGGATCTGTTGATTGTTTTGTGTAATATGAACATTTTAGCAATATTAAGTCTTCTAGTTCATGAACACAAGATATGTTTCCAATTATTTGTGTCTTCTTTAATTTCTTTCATCAATATTTTGTAGTTTTCAGTATACAAGGGTTTCATTTCCTTAGTTTAGCTTATTCCTAAGTTCTTTACTCTTTTGGTGCTATTGTAAATGGGATTGTTTCCCTAATTTCCCTTTCAGTTAGTTTATTTTTTGTGTATAGAAACACAATTGATTTTTGTATGTTGATTTTGTACCCTGCAATTTTACTGAATTTGTTTATTTGTTTATTTGCTGTAACAATTTTTTCATGGAGTCTTTAGGATTTTCTAGATATAGGATCATGTCATTTGCAAACAGGGACAATTTTATGTCTTTCTGATTTATTTATTTGTCTTGCCTATTTGCTCTGACTAGGACTTCTACTACTACTATGTGGAATGGAACTGATGAGAGTGGGCATCTTGATATTGACCTTAGGGAAAAAAAAATCTTTGTTTTTTATTGTTGAGTATTATGTTCATTTATGTTCATCCTTTTTCAGTGTAGCAGAGGAGAGTATTTTAAGAAACCATACTTTGCTGCTTAAGGGTTCTGCTTGAAGTTACACAGTATCCCTCAGATTTTGTTGGTCAAAGCAAATAACCTAACACTTCTAATTTCAGAGTTGGAGGATAATTTTTCTATCATGTGTCTTAGGAAGGAAAAAACAAAAATGTTTGTGAGTGGCACTAAGACTATCATAAAGTGAAGGTAGAAGACAAGAAATTTGCTTTTTGAGATTACATATATCATATAAATAATGTACAATTTAAATTACTCTGTGTACATGTTTATATATACTATATACAATATGTATACATATATTATTTTTATTAAAGTACGATTTTGTGGCTACAATAACTGTTAAAACATGTATGTGCTAGTGGTATTTGAAAAAGATTCTTTATTGTATGTTTGTTATACATGATCCTAGAGGGAAGGAGTACTTAAGTGCTTAATAATTAAATTATGCCTTCCTATCAAGGGATTTCCCAATGACTGATAAAACTTAAATGTAATTTTTAAAGGAAATTTTAATGGTCATTGTTTTGGAAATTCTGTCACATAATCATTATTCTCCCTTTAGAAAAAGAGAAACTGAGCAAAAAAAATTACATGAAGTAGCAACTGATAACAATAAAAGTGAGTTCCCTTAACAATGAATTGTACTCTGTCACAGTGTGTCATGAGAATGGACTTTTCAACGTTTGTACCATGGCTGATTGACTTAACATAATGTGTGACCTAAGAACAAGAAACAGCAAAACACTAAAAGGTTCTAAATACCACCATCAAGCTAATTAATTGCTCAGGAACTATCATCTAATTTTTGTTAATATTTCTACTCAAAAATTTTTGGACAAAATTTAGTCATCTTTGAGATATTAATTTTCCTTTTACCTGCACTGGAACCTTTTATGTAGTTTTCTTTGTAGGATACTCTTCTTCTAGTTGTTTTCTGAATTTTGGAACCCCAAAGCTTTGTCTGAATTAGACCCTTTTCTCTTCTCTCTCTATTCATACTCCCAAAGAACCTTAACAAGTCCCAGGGCTTTGATGACATCTTCATACCAGTGACTTCTAAATCTGTACCTTTGGACCTGATTGCCCCTCATACCCCTGGACTCAAACACCAAGCCCTACTCTGATACTGGTATGTAGATATATAAAATACACCTCAAATTTTACTTGGCTCACACTAACTTTTAATCCTCCACTTGAAAATTTGTTCCTCCAGTCTTTCTCTGCTTTATAATGGCCATACCAAAAACCTTAAAACATTATTTTTGATTCCTCTTTTTCATTTGCCTACTCTTCCAAAATCTCCAACTGATCTTTTGTTCACTGTACTCTCCAAAATATATTCCATACCTGGCTATATTTTTCCTCCTCCAAAGCTACTACATTTATCCAAGATAATGTAGTAGTTTCTCATCCAGAACTCTGCACCATTAGCCCCGATTCCCTTTGCCACCCTAACACCCAATTAATCACCGTAGAAGGTGAAATGACCTTATACAAAATAAATCTCATCTCATTGCATTGCCTTGCTAATACCATCCAGTGGCTACATTCTGCTTGTAGAATAAAATATAAACAATTTATTTGCCTTACAAAGCCCTATCAGACCTGGCCTTTCTTATATCATTTTATCTAGTCTTTTTCCTAAAACTCCATTTCACCCACGGTAAACATCTTTTTCTTCCTTGAGTATAGCAGGCTTGTTTGACCTCAGGACCTTTGTATTAGTGCTTCCTTCTGCATGAATATCACATAACAGAATCTTAGATTAAATATCTCCTCCTCAAAATTCTTTGACCACCTAATCTAAAATAGCTATCATTTCACTGTACCTTAATTCTCTTCATAACTGTAAATATGTAATATACTTAATATATTTTTATTACTCTCCTGTGAATGATTTGCTTGTTTTCTGCCTAGTCTCTTTTGAATATATGTATTAATACCTTAAGAATAGAGGTTCTTTCTGCTCTATTCAATTCCTAGAATCTAGAATAGAGTCCATTCCTTAGTAAATGTTCAATAAATACTAGTGGAATGATAGAGCTGACAATGTATCTTTGGAATATGTCATACTTTCTCTTTTAGTAAAGATTGCTTTCTTATTTTTAAAAAATATTTATTTATTTATTTGGCTGTGTTGGGTCTTAGTTGCAGCATGTGGGATCTTTGTTGTGGCATGCGGGATCTTTTGATGAGGCGTGGGGGTTCTTTGTTGTGGTGTGTAGGTTTCTCTCTAGTTGTGGCATGTGGCCTCACACAGGCTCAGTAGTTGTGATGCGAAGCCTTAGTTGCCCCGTGGCATGTGGGATCTTAGTTCTTTGACCAGTGATCAAACCCGTGTTCCCTGCATTGGAGGGCAGATTCTTAACCACTGGACTGCCAGGGAAGTTCCAAGATTGCTTTTTTATCTTAAATTTTTGTCAGTTTGATTACTATGTGTCTCAGCATATTTCTCCTTGGGTTTATCCTTCCTGGGACTTTCTGCACTTCCTGGACTTGGGTGACTATTTCCTTTCCCATGTTAGGGAAGTTTTCGACTATAATCTCTTCAAATATTTTCTCAGGTCCTTTCTCTCTCTCTTCTCTGTCTGGGGCCCCTATAATGTGAATGTTGGTGCTTTTAATGTCATCCCAGAGGTCTCTTAGGTTGTCTTCATTTCTTTTCATTCTTTTTTCTTTATTCTGTTCCATGGCAGTGATTTCCACCTTTCTGTCTTCCAGGTCACTTATCCTTTTTTCTGCCTCAGTTATTCTGCTATTGATTCCTTCTAGTGTATTTTTCATTTCAGTTATAGTATTGTTCATCTCTGTTTTTTTGTTCTTTAATTCTTCTAGGTCTTTGTTAAACGTTTTTTGCATCTTCTCGATCTTTGCCGCCATTCTTTTTCCAAGGTCCTGGATCATCTTCACTATCATTATTCTAAATTCTTTTTCTGGAATGTTGCCTATCTCCACTTCATTTAGTTGTTTTTCTGGGGTTTTATCTTGTTCCTTCATCTGGTACATAGTTCTCTGCCTTTTCATTTTTTCTATCCTTCTGTGAACATGGTTTTCGTTCCACAGGCTGCTGGATTGTAGTTCTTTTTGCTTCTGCTGTCTGCCCTCTGGTGGATGAGCCCAAGGTTGCTTTTTTAAATGAAGAGTTTGAGCTATACGATTTATAACATTATTTCTATTTTTCAAATTTCTTCTGAAAATTAGAGTAAAATTATTTTTTTTCCCAAAGTGCTTGGAACTGACCATCTTTACCAGCATAGGCAATGATTATAACAAATTATAAAACTGATTTGCAACAATGTTGCATATGTAAATTGTGAGTATATACTTTTAATTCTTATCATCTTTGCTCATCTCAAAGTCACTTGTTAAAATGCCCAACTTCCTGAACAGATATTCCTATCTGATACTTGGTATGGAGCTCCTGAGGAGCCAATTTCTCTTCTCTTTTACCTCTTTTTTGACTCTTAATGGATTGACTTTGTCAAGTTTCTAAGTTTTTACTATTCTTATTTAAATTAAACCCAGTTGAGATATGGTTTTATTCATATATTGAAAAAATAGCATGTACATAAACATCTTTTTTAGTCTGGCTTTGCTTTTAAAATTAATTTAAAAATTTTTTATTAAGTACCTGAGCGGTACACTGTGGAGGAGGCAAAGATAAATTTTAAAAAAATAGTCTTTGCATTTAAAAATTTATGGTTAAATACACTAGGAGGTATGGGGAAAAAATCACTAGTTACACATTCTATTCTCCCATCTCTAATAACAGAAATTTCTACATTTATTTGGACACATAGACCACTTCTCCCACATTTCTTTAATGGAAATGATGTGTGTAATTTTCAGGTTCATCCGATAAGAGATCCACATGTAACTTTCTGGCTCATCCCTCTTTCTTCTCCTTTGACTGAATAAAGAAGGGAAATGGATCTTTGTCCTTGAACTCAGAGATGAAAGATGAAAACTCAAAGACAGCAGAACTCCCCTAGCAGCTTGGATTTCTTACCTGTTACACTAGAGAGAAATACAAACTTGCATTCATTCCTGTACAAATCTATTAGACTGGACATGTTTGGATAAGAAATAATAGTAGGATAGCCTGATAACATCAATATGTAAGATTAATAGAAACATCAGAACAGGGTGGGAAGAATAAATGTTTAAAGATGTTGTTAAGTCTACCTTCAGACAATGTAGTTTTATATGGATTTCCAGGGAATTACAAGCCAGTAAGCAATTTTACAGTCAAGTAGGTATAGGTTGCCTTTCTTGAAGTTCAACCTTGAGGCAGGTTGTAAAGCAAAGAGACATTTTCAAACACACATTCTTTTTGGTTTCATACATATATACACAAGTAGTGTCACCAATATGCTTCCACTGAAACCTGTGATTCTGTGATAATTCTACTTTTCACATTATGTGGTAACCATTTGATTATCATGCATTTTCTTAATTATATTATGAGCTCCTAAAAGAAAGTATGTTTTAGTTTTCAAACTCAGTGCCTAACAGAGTGCATGACAAATACTATGTACGTGGTAAATTCTTACTAATGTTGCATGAATTTTCAAGACCTTGAAGAAGAAATTAGCACCTCCACAAAGTGGACAGTCCAACTGAAACTAATCTCAATGTGCCCTATCTGAATGCACACACACACAAAAACCCCAAATGAAATTAAGATTGATTCAAATGACAAAGGAAATAGTAACACCTTTGAAAGTTATTTATGTGAAGTTCCCTACATCTTAAAGAAATAAATTAAACAATGAAGATTATTCCTTATGAGATATTAAGAATCTAACTTTGCTTTTGAAGAGTTAAGAAGATTGAGAAAAGACGGGCTTTGACTTGTCAGGTATCATTTAACAGCAATCCTAATATTTCTGAATGGCTCTAAACAAACTTCCAAATTGAGTTTAGCTACCAATAGAATTTCTATCTACTGTAATAGTTTACATTTCTATTCTCATCTCATTGAGAATCAATATATTTTCTTGCTTTTCTTGATTCTGAAAACTTAAACAATATTAATTGCACGAGATATTTGAAGTGTGCGCGCACACACAAACGTGTACACATATATGCTGCCACTTTATGTATTTGCAAAAACAAGTGCTTTGGTTATAAAGGAAAGCTACAGAAAGAGCGTGGATAATTCAGTGAATAAGATGACAGAAAGCACGCATTGGCAATGGTCCAGTAGCATCATCCATTGCAATGAAGAATAAGATTATGATCAATGTGCCTTGTCCCAGAGTGGCACTTCAAGAGTAAATCATATCACTGATTACAGGCTATAAAAAGATTTTGGAGTGTTCTAATGGAAGTAATTATTTTTTTCCTGGTTCTTCTGTGTAACAGAATTCAGACATACTGATTTTCAGTCATACTAACTTAGAAATAATATATGTTCAGTTAAGTTATAGCTCTTGATCATGTCACACGAAGTCTACACCATAAATTACAGAAATGTTGGAAAGATTTGCCTGCTGCTGTAAAATTCAATACCAAATTACAGGAAAAATATATTTTGTTTTATTGAAAGTGTTATAATATTTGCAACAAATAATAACATTTTAATTTCCACATAATATGATCTAGGACCACAGAACATTAGAAATGTCTTATGACTTTGGATTATTCAGAGCAGGTAACTGAATACAAAGTCTTTAACTCATTGGGGATACTTTTTAGTTTGGGTCTTAGCAAAGTCTAAAATTCACTTAACAAACAACCAGTCTCCCAACTACCCATAATTGACATCAACAAACTCAGATCCCAGAGATATTTGTATAGAAAGGAGGTTAACTCCAGATCCTAAGAAGTGCATGACATGCCAAGAAATAAAATGTTATCAAGCAAGAATTATATATGATAAAGCCAAAGAAAATATCCTTTAAAGTTAGTATCAACCAGTTGAAAGAATTTTTCTCTTTCCTGTCCGTGTCTGTGGCATTATAAGTACACCTTCTTGGGCTGTGAAGGTAACCCTGAGGTGATGAGAATCCTTAAAAACACTTTTTGAACACCAAATACCATTGAAACACTTGGAGCACCAAGTCATAAGAGTTGATATTTAATATTATGAAATATGGAATAGCTAATCATGATCAAATTAAGTTATGCCCAGCTGCTGCTCACTCAAAAATAAATTGAAGATTAGACAATTAAAATACATGTAGTTCTAAATTTCTATTTGCAGAGGCCATGTGTATGAAAGCCCCAGAATTCACAAGTTCAGTCACTTCACATACAGTTTTTCAGACTTTAACTATACATTATAATCAAGCCATTTGATACTGCAAATGATGACTCAGTTGAACTGTGGAGAATACAAATAGAAAATCTTAACCTGGGTTTCTTACTTTTCCTCAAGTTCAAGCTCAGTAAGAAGTAAGACACTGCAACTGAAGGTACAAGAACAAATGACAAACCAAGGTGAAATATATATAAATAAATGCTCTTTAACAGTAATCTACTCCCTTCCAAAAAGAGACAATTTCCAAGCCAGCTTTGTAACCAATGTGCGAGATACACAATGGAGAAAGGGGCTGTAAGGGCACAGGGAAGGATGTGTTTATTTGGCTCACAAGAGTTGAATTGTAGTTACTAGCCAGCTACTTGTGGATGATTAATGAAGTAAGGGAATGAAACATAGAAAGAGAAAAAAAAAAAAAAAAGAAGAAAAGGGAAGATGTTTTTTATTTCTCAGATAACAGAGAGAAAAAGCAGTACCCATTACCCAGAACAATGTTACTTAAAAATTTCTTGACATTCAAAAGTCAAACTCAAGAGGCCAACGCTTATTTATTCACAATATTTCAGTATTTATTTAAGTCACTTTTTGTTTCTTTTTGCATTTGAGAGTAATTGCTTTCAGACTAAGGAAAAATATTTTCTCAGTCTGACTGAAATACTAAACTACTCTCGATATTGTTTTTCCCTACAGAAATTAAAGAGAATTTACAAAGTTTTGTTGCAACACTGAAAATTTAAATTTGAAATTTCAACACCACAGATGTAATCACAGTCTGACACTAATTAAGCATCGGGCCAAATTTGGTCCTAGAAATGTTTATGCATAATTTGTGACTTTCGTGGGAGTTGTCTGGGTGTTTTCAAGGGCAGACTTTGGCCAAACATTTATTGAAAGATCCAGAGAGAAAATGTTTCTAAAGAAATATGGCACCTTTATTTAATAATATTTACTTAGTTTTAAACCTTTTCTTTTTGATTTGGATATACTGTTGATAAAACTATAGCTATTTTCTAATATTTTCCATATTCATTGAAAGACAAATATTCCTTATCACCTTCAAGTTTTTACTATTATCCTGAAGAGGGGAGACGCAGAAGGGATACATAATCTTCTCCATGAGAGGTTTCACTTTTCAAATTTTTAGTATTTCCAAGATTGTCTCAGTTTAGGCTTTGGGTGATGGAAAAATACTGTGTGGGAGGGAGATAGGAGGGCATTCAGATTCAGCAAAGATTCTCTGGGAAACCACCTCTTAGCAAAGTTGCTCCCAATACTTATGGAATGTTCTTTTCTTTTGTTCTCTATGGATTTTAATTTGCTTTAGTATTTGGTGTCATAAAGGGGAAAAAATTACTTTAAACTGTGTCTATATATGATTTGGGAAGTGTCTATGTTTGAATCTTCTTATTTCCTTTCTCAGAGAAATTATTTAGCTCCTTGTAGGATTCTTGTCTCTACTTGAGTCAACTGCTGCCCTATAAGAGTTGCTCTATAAACTGGGAAGGATATGAACTTTTGGACAAATCTTGAAAGCCAAATACAAATTATTACGGAAGAACATAAACAAGTTTCCTTACTTCTTTAAATCTCACTTTCATCATCTATAAAATGGAGATAACACATATTCTTATAATTACTGTATTAACTGGAACAAATCAAGGGGAAAATGTATGAAAGAAGCTAGACTAGTATTGAGCGTGTGATAAGCTTTTAATTATTTTTATTCTTCTTGTTTCTTCTTCTTGTTCTCTTTCCCCTCCTCCTCCTTTTCCTTTTTCCTCTAATAGTGATGATAATATAATGATGCTTATCTTGGATCTGCAGATTATAAAACATGTAATTCTTTATGCATTTTGATGTAGATATCACACACACAAACAAAGCCTTGTTCATTGCCTAGAGATTTTAGCATTGTTTAAATTCCAACAATTGTTTAAATTCCAACAATTTTTTTTCAGTTCTAATAAACAACATATAAAAAGTTAGCTCTTTCTACATTTAAGATGTATTCTATATGTCAGGGTTTTTAAAACCTGTAGCCAGTGAATCTACAATTCATGGTTTCCTACATATTTTCCATTTCTCATTGAGAGATTATGGCCATGTGGGATTCCATGAGTCTCATATGGTTAGGTGATCCGCTTTCTGTAGCTGTCCTATGAAAAGTCCACTCTTCTTAGGGCAACTAAAAGTACATCAAAGGTGCCTTAGGAAAAGAAAGAGGGTAGAACAGCAAGTTGTGTCCAAAACAAAGGATTTGCCTATCCTATTTGGATTTGTGATTACCTGGTACTGGGAGAGTTTCAATTGGTGAAGGACTTCTTTTTTATATAACACAATTGTGACTAGTTAGCTTCAGTGTTCATTCATGTTGCCTTTATCTGACGTTCTTCAGTACCCATACTACCTCAACCATCATTGTGCCTAGTGTTGTCTGGCTAGAGAAAAAGTCCTGGTTTTCCTTTCTCTCTTTAATTCAGCGCTCTCACAGAGAATATTACAAGGTGAAAGCCAGACATTGAAAGGCAATAACCATCGTATTCCTGGCCATAATTCTCTACCATCAGCACTTACAAAAAACAGCTGGCTTTAGTACATACTATAACAATCTAGTAAGCTAAAATTTATCCTTCTCCTGGATCAGTGAAATAATTTCCCAAAGGATGTGTTTTAAATTTATATTTTCAAAGGACAGAATATCAGAAAAACAGAGGAAAGCAACTTAGATAAACTAGACATTCTGCTTTCTAAGTCAGCCATGCTTATTACAACTAATAAGTGCAGTTCAAAATTAATTTTGATCATGGTCCATGTGGCCATGGCTATGAGTTATTTTTCTTTAAAATAGTTCTTTCCTATTGGAAAAAAAAAAAAAGATAAGGGAGCTATGATGTGCGAAGTAAAATGGTTCTCTTCTGCCAATGTGAAATTTAAAATTATGTTAATCACCAGCAGGTATTAATTAAATTATTGTTCATTGAACCTGACCACTAACTTTTACACCATGTCTATAATATCACTTATTTTCCATTAATGTTATAACACTGGTGATTCAGAAGGATGAAAGCAAGTGCCTGGCTCCATCCCTAAATGTCAACCGTTTAAGTGGTTTGACTTTTATTTTCTATTTACTTTGGTCAGTGTAAATTTCTATGGGTTTTGCTGGTTGGGGGAAAGGGGATTTGAGGATCTGTAGTTCTTGGTTATTAATATTTGACTTTGTTAGTGCTATCTATTTACTATATGACTTGTGGAAAAAGAAAGGAGGAGAAATCAGATATTCGTTCACAGCCCTTAAAATGCACGGGGAGTGTGATCACACATTGGGCCTGCAATCTCTATACACTGCTGTTCTCTTCAGTCTCACATTTAAGTAACAATGGCCTTTGACCTTTTATATATTTTACGTTTCTTGCCACTCTACATGCTTGTAAAATCAGGAATTGATAGCTTTTCCTTAGCATACTATATCCAGAATATTTAACTTTTTGCTTAAGAAAGGTCACAGTGTGTCAAAAGCATGGCCAGTGCATCCCAGCTTTTTGTTTTGGACCACATGCCCTATAAACTTACTGTAAGATTCTGAATGTGAACTCCCATACCATCATCCTCTGAGCTAACGGCATAGTTTAAATATCCCCTACACTGACTGAACCCAATTCTAACAAGGAACACTGCAGAAAACAACTCTGGACAGGTAGACAAGATGTTCTAACAGATATTACATGCTTAACAGTTGAGAAGCTCTCCTACCAAAGGGTCTAATTTAGCTACCTGGAATTGGTCATGGAAGGCTGTCTGATTAGCACAGGTAAATGGAGCCAGAGGGGTACATCGGTGGCTCGTCTGCCATTCAGTAGTTCAAGTTTACCTGATTACCCTAAATTGCCCCTGTACTTGCTTGGCGACAGGGCCAATTCATGAACTGCAGTAGATTAAAAGCAGTTAGTATTTCCTCTGAATTATATATATATATATATATATATATATATATTTAATTTTTCAATATCTCCCTGTGCACAAAGAATCTATTTTCTCTCTCAGTGAAAATATCACTTATAAACATATTCAAGCAATTAGTCTGAATTTTCTAAGTACAGTCCAGGACTTTTGAGACCTTTGGGCTTGTTAGTGGGGTTTGGGAGTATTCCTAGTTGTGTAATATGATTTCTATAAATGATTCTACCAGGACTTATTCTTTAGTCACAGGGTAAAACATAATAATTTATTTCTCAAAGTTTGAGAGATGTATCTGGTTGCTCAGTCCCACATCATTTGCTAAAATTTCACAGAATGGACCAGATCTTTTTCTCTGGGATTATCAGTCAGTCTACATACATCGTATGGGACAATAGTCTTTAACTCCTCTTGCACTGCTTCCTCTGAGGGGCAGTTATCATGATATGATGAATGTAGTGCAATAAATTATTCTTAATGGTCATCAAGTTCAAAGCTTGTCACATTAAATTATGATAGTGTAACTGTAAATTAAAATATCCATGTGAAAAAATTACACATGTATATTGACTGTCATTCTTTAAAACTCAGATTGCGTCAGACTGGACCCAGGAATGAATAAAGAAAAGAAGCTTTTAGCCAAGTCCATCGTGGTGTTCCAATCCCTTGTATCCTGTTGGATTTCTGGTACTTCTTGTATAGTCTTTCCCATATTGATCATGGCTAAAGAAATAAGGGGAAGCACTTAATTTAATCCCTGATTATACACTGTTGGTCTCCATGAACTGTCTGCTTTATGTGCTGGTCAGACAGGGCTATTTTAAGTAGGAGTTAAGAATACTCATTCTACTCCGTCTACTACCATTTCCTTTATCAGAGCAATGCTTTCTTTTTATGACATCCCAGAATTCTTTATTGCTTAACGTTTCATTCCAAAAAAAGCTTGGGCAATTCCAAAGTGCCATTTTATCACATCCAATTATTACTGAGGGAAAGAAGTGGCTCAGTCAATACCCCATGTGAGTGTGATAAAGGCAGAATCCATCATTCACACATGCTATCTATTCCAACTTTGCATTCTGATAATAGTGATATAGCCACAGAATATCTAACATTTTCTTTAATCCCATGTTCTAATTTGCAGCATAATGACCATGGTCATTACCTACCACCACAGCATCTCTATACCATCCAGGTTTATTTACCTTTGACCTTTCAGATGTTTTCTTTCTATACTCTGTGGGAATCTCTATAAAGTGAGGGAGAGTATTTAGTGATTCAAAAAGTTTTGCCTACCATTCCCAGACCATTTCAAAGCAAAAGGCCTTTGATCTTCTACCTGGGATGGGGTAAATAGATCTCACCTATCGTTAGTATTTTTCAAATCTCTGGCTTTAACTGATGAGATAAATTCAGCCTTTTGTTTCAGTATTTTCCATTCTAAATCATGATCGTCATGATTGGATTTGAATTCTTCTAAGCTGGGATATATTGACATATTTGAGGAGCCTTTTATAAAGATAGAGGAGGACCCAAAGCAGCTTTCTTATCCCCCAAGAATCTATAATGTCTTATCAGTTCAGTGATGTCAGCCACATCAGTCTTCTCTTTTTTATCCTATTTTTCAGTAGCCATCTGGACAACGTCACCCAGCTAAGCCAGATACCAGTCCATCTCCCTGCTTTTCTTTCTTTTTCTTTTTTTTTTTCCCAGAGCGCCACCTCCTTTTTGGGTAGCATGAATATTTTTCCCCATCATTTAGCCCCGTGCATGGTCACTGAGCTAGCAGATCTGTTGTCTTCTGAATATTCTTACTCTCTCCTCTCTGTCCCCCACTCCAAGAGCATGGTCACTTACACACTTTGGCAACCACCGTAGTCTGTGTAAATGGCACTAAATTATGTGTATCTCTGTGATTATCCTACAGTCAGTCTTGGATTGCTTGCCCCCGTTTACTGTTTTGAAAGTAATATTCCATCTGTTGGTCAAAGAGATTGTAGGGAAATTACCTCTCCCAGCGTAAGCCTGCAGAAGACTGACTTTCACCAGTTTCAACGAGTTACTTATTAAACCATCTGAGGCGTCTTTGACAAAAGTTTTCAGCCACTCAGGGATCAGTGATAACCCAAATAACTTCTTTCATTCAGCTCTATCTAAAATTAGTTACTTGCTCTTGGACCATTTATTCTGAGAATTCATGCTGGCAGGAATTTGTCAGGCTTGTGCTTGTATTTCTCCTAAAGTGTCCCAACTCTTAACAGAATAACCTCTCAAATCTGAGGTTACCTGGGTTGTGACTGACTACAATGTCTTTAGTAAATCAAGAAAAAAAGTCTTACTTCTCCTTCCTCTATTCTAGTGTCTTCCTATAGATGTCTAGATTTTACCAGGACTATTATTAGCAGCCAGGGATAGTATGCCTTTATTAACTTTCTTTCTACTTGCATTCTTTGTCTATTCACTTAGTCAATTTCCCCAGTTCTAAGTCTATTACCCTCAAATTCCACTGTTAAGACTTTCCCCCATAGTTTAAGTGGCCATAGTTTTTGCCACTTCGTACCAAGAATACACAAGTTACAAATCCTTATCATGTTTTCTTAACCCCTCAATTCTCTTTTTATAAATGCGTAAGTCATTATAACTTACAGGTCTAAAAGTTCATCTTGCGGTATCTGCCAATCGGCATTACCACAAAGGGTTGAATTGTCAAATTTGACTGAGGAAAGACCATGGCTCTTAACCAGCAACAAGATCTTCTAATGACTCAAAGGATCTAGGTGAACATCAAGACATTCTTTCCTATGGAGCTCAAAATCTCAAAAATGCAGGTCCTCAAAATATTCACTTTCTCCCATATTGGTTCACATTTTGATTTGGGATTAAGTATGAGGTTTATGAGTAACATAGGCAGAAGATGCAAAAGTATTAATCATAAAAGCTAGCCATTTCAGTTTTAGGGCATTTCTGTTTTGTGGTCCAATAATTACATAGTTATGTGGCTACCCCAATCTCTAGCCATCCCTATTCCATAAACCGTATATTCCAGGTTGATCTACAATAGGGAATCTAGGCTGACCAGGTAGATCATCCTAAAACATTTTATAGATAAAGATTCCTGGTGTTTTTCCACCAGTGCTATTAGTGATGTTTATTTTACAAAGAAGTCTGGCCAAAGTCATGGTACCTCCACTTTCCCAGTGCCCAAAAAGAGAAGGAATGGGTGACAAGCCTGAGGTTAACTCTTTCTTACCTGGTTTTCCTATTTCCTTTCCTAGAATTTCCTTCCTGGATTATTACTGGATGCCAGGAGACAATGGGGTTTGTTTCAGTAGTTTTAAAATTTTTTATCAAGAATCACTGTGACTTTCTAAACAGTGATCTCCATCATTAGGATAATTTCTGAATTAGATAATAATTGCATTTAGAATAACCTTAAACATTTTCCACAAACATTTTAGCAGTTAAAACTCCTGATTTAATAAGAGGCCCTGCCATTTATTCCTCAGTGAATAAATGAGACTGTAATGATCACCTTTCTTTTTTCAGATCAAATCTATTATGTTAAAATCCATTAAAACACTTGATTGTACTAAACAAACACTTTTTCAACTAATAGTGTAGTTTCAGCTAATAGATCATGAACTCTGATTTAGTTGAAATCTGAATCAGTTATAGCTTATTATAATAGTATTTTTACTTACTTCAATCTTTGAGGTTTAGTTGCTTTATGAACATCTCATTCAGTGTGCTGCTAAGTGGCAGAATTTCCAAATTCTTTAGTAGTTTTCCTGAGTATCTTGTGGCAAAATATTGGGCCCATGTGATGCCTCCTAAACAAACAAGTACAAAAAAGAAGTACATTGGTATCAAGTAAATCTGTAAACCTTAACTTATGATATATACTTCATGGATTCAAAGAACACACTTGCATATAAAAGACTCTGAAAAACCTGAATTTTCCCAAACTGTTTTGAGGATGACACCCTTTTCACAAGAAAGATCTTTTCAGTATCTTCGAGAATTAGTATCCTCTATAACAGCCTTTGGGAAGCACTGGTCTTTAAGATTGACTTCCTGCTCCTTATTCTAGCACTCAAGGCTTCCTGACTCTCCCACGTAGTCTTGGTGCCCAGCGCTCTCTTACAGTTGTTTAGTCTCCTCCTCATTGCTGCCTGATTGCACCCTTCACAGACTTTCCTCTTCATCCTGCCTCAGGCTGTTTGTTGTCACAATACGCTCTCCCTTTCCTTTTTCCTCTTTACATTCTATTCTTTCTTCGTGGTTCAGGTTATGCTCTTCTGTCAGACCTCTTGATTTGTCCCCTTCTGATTGTCCTTACCTGTGTCAGTCTTTGACTTGTTTTGATCTTGAATTCATTTCTCTCTTTTTCTTGGCTCTATTCTATTTTGGGAGATGATTATGTCTGCAGGCTGCATTTCCAGGTTCCCATATGACCTGGGTTTGGACTTTTTTTCAGCCAATTAAAGGCCCTTTTATAAGACTGGAGGGTAAGGGGGGAAGGGCAGGCCCTCCGTGAATCTACTTCTTTTGGTTGGCTTTGGCCTCTTCCTTTGGGTAACCCTGACTCTTTCCCTTGATGAAACATAGGATTAGTAAGAGCTTTTCACAACTGAGAATTTTAGGGTTGAGGTTTCTCATGTATTCCATTACTTGCATCATAATCCCCAGCATGAAATTCCCTCTGTTTAAAGACTTGGAGTGATTTCTATTTCCACTATTGTAGCCAGATTGATGTATCATCAAGCACTGACTGAATTACATTCAGTTATTATTATGTTTTACTTTTCCATTATTTAAAAAATGTACATCATCTGTTTCTCCCTACCATAGGCTTTCAGCATCGTATTGCCCATGACAAAGAAATATATATAATACAAATTCAGTGTGTAGGGTGATGTTTTGGGATATTTGCAACTTGAATAGCTGAAAATTCTAACCAAATTTTGCAATGTGAGGTTGAAAGTGGCGAAAATGCTTTTAGCAATTCTGAAAAGTTTTTCAATCATTTTTCCTTGTTATATAACATGCACCTGGTCCTGTGTTTTTACATTGCATATAACTTATGCACTTCTGATCTTCCCTTCTGTGTCCAAACACCTACCCTATTTCAAGTTAGTGGTCACTTATTCCTTCAGAAAATTAGTTAATAAATTAATTCTCACATCAAATTACCTGGAAGACCATAAGGGATGCTCTCATTTTGTCTAATCATTTCCAAGGATGTTGGCTCATTTGCTCGACTTGATGAACAACTGGCATTAATCTCTAGAAGATTAATTATTTTCTGAACAATACAGAGAGTATAAACAGAAGAGTAGAGGGAAAGCTCACAGCAAAAACAGTAACCATAAGCATCACTTTTAGGACCTAGTAAGCAACTAATTACAAGACAGAACACAGCTTATTTCAGGCTTTTCATCTCTCTTTTAACTAATTTCTCCCTCCCCCACCCTTTTTTTTTTACTCTGTGGAGGCCAGTGCATCTACCACCTGAAATAGTGATAACAAGTCTGAAGTCACACAAAAAGGAGGCTTTCATAGATTTGTGTATGCAATTTAGATAAGTTGTATTTCCCCAATGCGTTAATTGAAATTTAACAGCTTCTCTGTTCTTTCTTAGTGAAGGACTTAGAATTCTTTTCAATGGGACCTATTTTTCTTCTGTTTGCTAGGGCATGATTCTGGTAAAATGAAGACTAACACAATAAGAGAAACCAACTTGACCACGCAGTGGTTTGAGAACCTTCTGTTTATTCTCCAAAACTAGCTGATAGATTTCCACTGAGTAGCCACTAGGTGGCAGCAGCAATGTAACTGCAAGGCTGCTTGTACCTGGTGAGTTACAAAGTTGTAGAGGTTTCTTTGTTTTTTTGTTGGTTTTTTTTTGTTGGTTTTTTGTTTTTGCTTATTTTGTTTTGCTTCTTTAGAAAAGAGTACAAAATTAAAACTTAAACTACTTATAAAAGGAACAATTAGAAAAACTTCTGATGGGTACGTTCTGCCTTTGTGAACAAGGATGCAAGTGAGCAGAGCTCAAATTAGGGAATCTCACTGTCTTGATGCTACCAGACACTGAAGGAGCTAGAAAAAAGCAAATATCACCCTACTATTTCTCATTCAGACCAACTTTGGCTTAGGATTTAACACTCCAGCTCTCATATGTGAGGAAATTGACAAGTGAATCCCTCCAATTTATTAATTTTTTTGTACAGAAAGTTCTGCATTGTTAGAGCCACTACATAGATTATAGCACCTCTCGCATAATATTCAAAATAGTCCTAAAGTGTTTAGGGACTAATTAAAAAGCTAGATGGCATACTAATACTAAAGAAATTTATTTTAATGAAATAGGACACGTGAAACATATATGCAAAATAGAATTTAAAAAGACAAAAGGTTTTCGCATATACAGTAATTTATTTTTTTTACTATGTGACTGCATATGCTTTCTAAATAAATCTACAGAATATACATTAACATAAGAAGATTCTAAAGGATAATAATCATGAACAACAAATTTAGATAAACCAAGTTGTGCTATAAATATCTATTGACTTTTTACTGTATAAAAATGTAATCAGTAAATAATGGAACACATAGTTTATTTTATGTGATACATATTTTGCTTTATTTTTCCATAGAAAAGTGGCTTGGAATTTGTTAAAATCATTTTTCTGTAAATATGATTGAATATTGGGAACACACACACACACAAATGTTGCCTGATGTAGTGATTCAAGAAGGCTAAACTTGAAAATTTTTCTCCATATTTCTATGTGGAGCTGGAAAAGAAATGCACAAGGGAAATACTGATTATGCCACAATTTCTCAAAAGCTATGTTATAAAGAGTTGTGGTTTGATAAGATGCTGTCTTACCATTGTGTTTCATAGACTATATTCATCAGCATGAAGTAATTGTGAGAACAATAGGTGGAGACACTGAGTTCTTGTCCAAACCATTAAATAACCTCTGTTCACAGTTTCTCCTTCTGAAAATAAGTACTCTATAGTAAATATAGTTTGGTGGGATCCAAGTGAAAATATTAAGTTTCAGTGTACCTTATTTTTAATGAGATCTCCATGTGGATCTAGCATAGGCCAGGTTTGGGCATCATAGCTGAGATACCTTTCAGCACAGAAAATCTGATGCACATCTCCTGGGCCTATGCAGGTGGGTCAGGATGAGCTACGTCTCTTCATTCTTTAGCAAAGTAAAGATAAAATATTGACTACTGGCCCATTGTCCACGTGAATGGACATTGAGTCATAGTTATAGTGGACCCCAGTGTGTTCTACAGCCCTGTACATAATCCTTGTCTATCCCTGGCAAACTTCCATTCTTTTCTCCTCCTAAAAAGTATTATAGGTATGAGGAATATAAATAATAATAGACAAATATTTTTTCGAGATGGATGTATAAGTAATATATCAGCCTTTAATTTCATTTAGGTTTATATTGTATCATCTAAAGAGCAAACACGGCCAAAACTGTCATTTCACTTATTTTTGTAAATTTCAAAATCGTTTTGCTACATAAGGGTAGTTGAGATAACCCTGAAGTTCCTACATACTTGCAGGAATCCATGGAACAAAACTCCTTAGAAAAGCTTTTCCAAACTAAATTTATTACGTTACATGTAATTAATATAAAATTCCTCTTTGAGGTATCTAACATTTAAATACATTGCCCTCATCTTAAGAGTGAAAATTTTACTAAAAATTTGAGGCAGAGGCTTTGAAATTGGCATACAAGGAACAGCCATGGAAAAACAAGTCATTTTCATGATGGGTGTGAAACTCACATGGGTACTCATTTCCTTGCACATATATCCCTCAATCCTTAATGAAGAGTGCAATATACTTAAGCAGCAGGAAATACTTTTGATATCCATGCTACTTAAGGCAAACTTGAATTAGTATAGGTGGGCCGACCTATAGAGATGGAACCCTAACTCAAATTAGGCCAAATTCTTTGAAGAGATATGGAATGAAAATGCTAAATCGTTGTGAGAAAGGAGGATTTTATTTCCTTGCTTCATTCATATCTACTTGCTCTACATAAATTTTAAAAAATAACAAAGATTAAAAAAAAAGCATCTTAATAACAAAACATTGCAGTGTATGGTTTGTTGTAATGGACATAGAAACACCTACTATATATATGTACTCAGTTTACAGACTGAAATGGAAGAGAGAAATGGGAACACACAGTATACGCATACGTTGTTGTAAAGGTTGCAACAGACATGAGTTTGAAGGTATTTGGGAGAATTTGATAACATAAATCCCTATATTGAGAGACAGGCATACATTCTAAATCTTGTAAAACTCTAGAAATAGTCTCCAATAGATTTTCAGGATTTTCAGTTTTAAGAAAAAGAATATTAATGAACCAAGGGACTGAAAGGCATAGGAGATTACTTCAGGGACAAGTGCAGGGTTCATTTATGCTTAGTGATACTGACCAGTCTCTAGGATTCTCAAGTATAGGTGTCGGGGAAGGAAAGATAAAAGATGCCTGAAGTAACTCAAAGTTTTAGGCCGGAATAACTGTAGTAAACATTGCTATAATGGAGCAAAAATCAGAAGCATACATGAAGACTATGAATAAAAATCTATGACATACATGTATGTTTGGCATAAATAAGAAAAAATTTGTATCTGCTCAATGGATAGCCTTATTGAATTAAAAATAGAGGAAAAACACTTCAGATTTATAAACAATGATGCTCATTCTAGGTACCACCACCTTGATGATATGTCTTCCCTATTGTGGTCTCTCTATAAGAGTATCCTAGAGTTCTTGAACTTGCAACTTTATGAATCATTGTGTAATGAGAATTTTATGCATTTCACTCACGTGTATTTATTAAACTATGATAGTGCCTGAGTTTAGATATGAATCTCATTTTTCTTTCCACTAAACATAGTGTGATTCAATGCAGTTTTCCCTAACATCCCCTTATGATAAGATTTAGTAGGGGTACTTTTTAAAATTGTCCCACTACAGATTTAATGAATTAGAATCTTCAGGGTAGGCATCTGGAAAACTATATATTTATCAAGTGCATCAGGCAATATTTATCTTTAAAAAGTTTGAAAAATACCGGCTGAGGGAACAGTTTGTGGAGTCTGAGGCCTTTTCCTTCATGCAGTTTTGTTTTTACCGTGCCCAGTAGCTAAATGTCCTATCCAATCCTTCTTTCTAGTTTGGCAATATCAACATTGTATGTAAAATTGGTGAAATGCTATGTCCTGCTCCTACGTTGGAGGAATACGAGGAGCCCCGTGACTCTTACCAGAAGTCATATATCTGCTGACCGTGTGGGTTTCAGCCTGCACAGATGGATGCCTCTCACGTTCACCCAAGTTCACTGCACAATTCCAATGTCTTTAGAATGGTTAAACTGGCTTCCGTAGAAGGCTGAACTTTTCCTTAATATTGGGAAATGCCGCATATGCTGCAGCTCCCAGAGTCTTTTATTTAAGTGCTGTGTGCTGGGACTACGTTCATCTGGTAGGATGATAATTTCTTCATGAAGGCAGGAAGTGTTTTAATATTCTCCTACTAGCTGTAGTTCAAATATCTCCCTCGAACAGAAAAATGGAAAATTTCTACACTTGTAGATGCTGTCTTTTGCGTAATAAGTATCCTTCTTATACTAAATACGCTTCTCCTGTTAAATGCACTTGGCCCATTCTCCTCCTTTTGTCATTAAAAAATAAATAAATAAAACAACTCTATTCATTCTCACTACGACAAATGTCTCTATTAAAGCTCTCGTAGAAGCTAACACCTCTTTATATCACTCAGCACAATCACAATTTTATATGGTGTGCGTGTTTATTTAGCTATTGTCTATCTTAACCACAAGCTTTTAATCTACGTAATGGTAGAAACTATGTCTTTATTACATATTTTTATAGCTTCAGTGTCTTACCAGTTCTGGCACATGACAAAATAATTTTAGAAACATTAGTAAGAACTATTAAATGTTTTCTGAGTGTCAGGAGTCCTGCTAAGTGCTTTACATGAATTAACTCATTTAACCCTAAAAAAAATCCTATAAAATCATTACTATTACTTTGCCCATTTTTTTTCTTTCTTTTTACTTATAAGAAAATAGAGGATCATAGACGTAAAATGACTTGTTCAAAGTCATGTCATTGCTATAGGGGTCAAGTCATATTTGAAATCTAGGTCATCTGACGGTAGAAATATTTACTGAAAAGCTGAATGAATGAATGAATGAATAAAATGTATGAAATTTTCTTCCCTGCCAAAGATTAAGTTGGTCTACATGTCATAGGAAATTGGATCTGATGCTTTTCTTCAGTTGCAGTGAATGTTATTAAATTTAATGTTTTCCCTACAAGTGTAATATTGGTTTATGTATTACTGTTATCTAATTACCATCTAATTTTAGACATACATAGTGATCTGTCTTATAAAAAGAAATGATAAAAAAACTTCTAATATTGGAATACCAACCTTATATAATCTCTGAGATCTATGAACTGTGTATTGCTGATTGTACAGCTAATGAATCTCTCAACAATCCCTCTGATTCCCATAAAGTTACATTAGTTAGGAGAGGAAACATTGAGGGGATATTTTTATTTAGAGTCTTAAACTCAACTACTTTGTATTTATTTAAGCAGTTTTAAGAGATATGTATTTTTCCATTCTCCCAACGGTTGGTTATAAATAACCAAAATTAGAGTAATAGATGGTTTCTAATTGGTAATTTTGGATTATATGAACAACCAATATTTTATATTTTCAGTGTTTTAAAATAACTTTTTTTCAAGAAAAAAATTTCCAGATTATTTATCTTTCTTACTAGAAGATAGAACCAATGGCTAATCTAATTATCTTCTCAAAATTCCCTGGAAATTATCAAAAGTTTCAATTATTAATCTGCATAACCTTAGATCTTTAAAACATATGACCACATAACTCTTAATGAATTTTAATCTAAAAGTCATCTTAAGGTTTCATTTAGTGTACACATAAATACATTTTAGTCCAGTTTTCTGAAACCAAATTATTTAAATAATTTTGGAACAAAACTTTAATTATGAACCATTTATAACTGAGTGAATTGAATACAAATTGATATGGTTAACCAAATCAATTTCTTATGTCACCTACAATAGTGAAATTCATCAAATAATTCCCTCGTTGAATAATTTCCAAGTCTTTATTTGATTTTGTGCTATATTTACCTAAAATAGAATACTTTACTTTTCACTAATTTTTAAATTGATAACTGGTTTCCACTTCTCTTAGTTTAGCTTAGGACATTGCACACGATTCGAGGAAACAAGAAGGACTGAGATATACATAAGGTGGCTATATTGTAGAACCTTTATCTTCAAGGGGTATCAGTCTCAGATTTGAGTATTTCCAGGAGATCAGAGGTCCATAGCCTAAAATACATAGTAATTTTGCCGGGGTGGGTGAGTCATGAACATTCAGGCTGATATTCAGAAGTACAGCGTCTTTAGCCAGTTGTAATTTTTTCAACTCTTCTTCTTAGACTGCATGGAAAGGACTTTCCCAGAGAATTGTCTTGATAACATCAAGCGTCTAATGAATTTCAAAAATTGGAATTAATTGTCATGATGATCATTTTCTAAATAGCAAAAAAAAAGTGATTTCAGAGTTTTTCCTAGGATTCAAGTGGTCATTTTATAATTATGTCAAAACGCTGAGCATTTGATATAATACGTGTTACAAACAGCCCACAAAACAACTGCCTGGGTCAGTCCTTTCACCTGCACTCCGGCAATGACTGTGCACTTAAGCTTTGCCGACTTGCCATGAAAAACTGTATAAGCGGCTGGTTCAGTGAAAATCTTGTACTGATGAGCTCTCCAGGACTTTTACTATGACCAAGCACTTTATCAACAGAACACTCTGAAAGAGAATAGATGGGTTGACACGCAAACTTGTCAGAACAAACAGAATGAAGGGGGACAGCCCAGTTTAGTTATAAGGAGAAAGCTTGACAACAGGAGGAACACGGCGTGCTTTATTTTTTTCAGCTTTATAAGGCATAGCTGTAGGCCATCTTTCCATGACACATCAACTTCTGGCACCAGGGAAATAATATGTATGAGTTTAAAGAGATGTCATGATTTGACTTCCAGAGCTGAAAAACTATCATTGTTAAGAATCTAGGGGGAGAAAAGGAGCCAGAGTCATTTAACATCACTAGTAATCCTGCTCTCATTTGTTTCAGGAAGGGTGTCTTGGTGAAGCAAGCGGCCCAGAAGAAAATCACTTTAAAGAGCCCATCTTAACTAGCATCACGCAGTCTAGGCTGACTACCAGTTCTATTTTGCCCATTGATATAACATATATCCACTCTGTTAAGTACAAAAACTTACTTTCTTCACAAATTTCTCTTGTTTTACTCATGGATCCCACATACACTACTTTTTCTGTTACTCCTTATTTTCTGTTACGCCTTATTGTCATTTGTTTTCTTTCCTTTCATGTTTTCCTTGAGGTTCTCTTCTCTCACGCATTTACATCTCCATTTTATCATTACCCTGTTATATTGCTTTTTCCTCCCAATTAAACTGCCACTTATCTAATTAAACTTCTAGCAAATTAGGAGCACCTGTATGTATGTGCATGCATTCAAATTGAACTGAGTTAAGCAAGCAATATATTTATTGTTTCAACATATTTTACATAAATATAAACAAATGTAATAACCATTAATTCATCCAATACTTACAGAGTACCCACTATATGACAGTTATTATTCTTAGTATTTAGGGATATTACAGTGGACTGAGTTTCTGTGCTCAAGGATATTACATTCTGGCGAGGAGCTCTAAGAACAAATCAAAATAGCTCTCAAAATCTTGTAACATTCAATGTAGTTTCCACATTGAGTCAAATTCTTCTACATCTTTCAAAAAATTAGGACTAACTGCCAGATTTTCTTAAACATTGTAAACATACTGAGATTTTCCTGAATTAAAAGAAAGTATTAATAGTAAAAAAGGAACAAATCAATATAAAATATAATGTCAGTAGTAATAAATGGAATCACTGTGACTGGGGTTCCTCTGTTACATAGGGATAATCATGCAAGACTTCTTTGAGGAGGTGACATTTTGAAGAGAATGAAATATGCAGCCTTGTGAATATCGCGGACAAGAACATTAAAAGTGAGCATCCTAGGTGGTTTTGCAGGGTAGCAGGGAGAGCAACATAGCTGGGTCCAAGAAAGAGAGGAAATGTGTGATAGGACATAAAGCTGAAATGTAATCAGACATCAGACCATGTAGGGTCCCGAAAAATATAGTTTTGGATTTCACTATAAATGATATGAGAAGTGAAAGGCTAGAGTCTCTTTTATTATAAAATGATAACTCTGGATGCTAAAATGAGACACGTGAGAAGTGGGGAGACAGGGAGGCCAGTTAGGAGGTTACTGTAGTGGTTCAGGTGATGGATGATGGGGATTGTTCTGGGCTGGTGACTTGTCCAAGTGTAGGTGAGGTCAGATTCCAGACTAATTTTGAAAGAGAAACTGCAAGAATTTGCTAATGAATTTCATGTAGAGTGTGAGAGAATAAGAAAATGAAGGTTAATCCAAGTTTTTAGGTCTGAGCAAAAGACAATATGGAATTGCTATTTAATAAAACTATGAGAATTGGGTAAAGGAGGCCTGGGATGACATATAAGGAGTTTGGGTCATATTAGGTTTGAAATATCAATACAGTGTTCTAGGTGAGGTGTTATGTGGGCAATAGGATATTATTTAAAACTAATATATATGGAGGACATATTCTCTTTTACTAAGTAACATTTCAGAAGAATGTTAAAATGATCTTTTGAATCTTTCCAATAGCTCACTCTTTCCCTAAGAAAGAATGCATAGCATATACTGCTTAATTCCTTATCATACGTGATTTGCTTCATTAGCTATTCGGAAAATAGCAGTTGAATAAATGTAGTTATTCCCATTAAGGAGTTACAATTTAAGGATTTAAATGACTTAGATATGTGCACAAATAATAATTGCAATAGAGCAATATGAGATAAATGTCCCAAAGTGGGACAAACAAGAAATACAAAAGAATAAAAAGAAAGTTAATGTCCTACCTACATCAGCCTATAATTCAGAAGAAACCAAATAAAAACATTACCCAAAATAATGTCTAATAGGCAATCACTTTCTTTCCAGAAGCATGAGACTTGATTACCATCTTTTTAATTTATATGGAGATAAATGTGGTCTGCGGTCTTAAAATTGCCTGAATGTTTGAAGAATCCACATTATTCAATGATATTACATTCTGTAGTAGTATATTCCATAGGTGGTTGTGCACTTTGTTATACCATTTTAGTTTATTTGTTCCATATTTACTGCCCTTCAACTCTGAGTATCCTTTTCCTCTCTTATTAATATAACATGGAAATAGGCAGGATTGATTCATCGGCTATCATCATTCATTTTTAAATGATGGTCTTTTGGGCTGAATTGACTTCTGATTTCTCCTCTGTTATAAAAATGAGCCACTCTTATACCCTTGGGTAAATTCATGGTCTGACTAGAGTCCTCTGAATGAAAGTCGCATATTTAGGGGAGTGTAGTGAAATAAAAATACATCCTTCGCACACAACCCAATGTTGTAATTCTGCTTGCCGTCAACTCTTCTGAACATGTGAAAAACATCTAGAAAATTATCCTGTTGTTTGGTCATTGAATGCAATGTGAGCTGGTGTTATTTCCTTGATAAACAGTAATTAGTCCTCAGAAACCTTCTAGATAATGTAATGAGGTTCAAAAATAGAACAAATCTATTAAGCTTAGTCCGAGAATGGTCCTGAAAAAATTAGGAAATATTTATAAAACTCTTTTTTTATTTTGCATTAATTTATTCTCTTTATAAAATTATATTGGATGCTCAGAGGCAGCAAAACTCAGTGTTTAAAATCCAAGGGTTTAGAGTTACTTACTACTGAGGTGAACTTGGGCAAACTGTTTAACTTGTGATTCTGATTCTCTTTTTTTTTAAATGAAGACAATACTAACATCTGTTTATTGGAGTTGTGGTGAGTATTGCATGAATTATTACAAGTAGTTAGAAGAGGGCCTCAATATAGGTGAAGTTGTATTTAATATCGCTAAAGAAAGACTCTTTGCTGGGCATTGTGAGAATGAATATGATGGTAGGGTTAAAGAAGATTTATTAATCCACTTAATTCCTACTAAAGTTATCTTAGTGAAAAAGTAACTAAAATGTTCATATTTTAGATACGGAGATACACTCTATATGCTAAGTTAAGAGTAGGATCTAAGAATCTGAAGTAAATGTTAAAAATATACATTAAAGCTCATTAAAGGGTACTTCATTTTGAAATGTAGAAAAATATAGGAGAGAGTATAAAAGGAAAGGTCTTTAATTATTAAACTATGTGCTACTTTCAAAGAACCTGCTAAACACTTAATATTTTTTCACGTCTATGTAAGCAATCTAATCTGACCTTATGATCTGAAAGTTATAAAACAACTTTAAGAATAACTAAAAATTATCTTCAGCTTACTTCCTTTGGTGAGATTTAATTGCATTTGGCCAAGTCCTACGTGACATAACAGAGATGCACTTTTTATTTACCGGGCTTTTATTAGTTAGAATAAAACTGCTTCCTAATTTAGATTTGAATTGTCAATATACTGGCAAGTTTTCTTCTTTTATGACACACTGTATTTTCACTTCTACTTCAATTGTTCTAACTACCTACCTTTCTTAACTTGAATTTCATTCTTCACCACTCAACTTAGGGGCACTTCCTCCAGAAGGTCTTTTCCTAGATACATAGATTGATTTAGGTCTTCTTTATCTGTTTTACCCTGACATTTTAATTAATATTCTATTTACCAGATTATATTAAAATTATATATGTGTTTGTACCTCTATTGGAATACAAACATCTTTAATGTCCACATCGTTTCTTTCTTTTTTTAAAATTTTTATTGGAGTATAGTAGATTTACAATGTGTTAGTTTCAGGTGTACAGCAAAGTGAATTAGTTATACATATACATATATCCACTCTTTTTTTTTTTTAGATTCTTTTCCCATACAGGACATTACAGAATATTGAGTAGAGTTCCCTATGCTATTCAGCAGGTTCTTATTAGTTACCTATTTTATATATAGTAGTGTGTATATGTCAGCCCAAGTCTCCCAATTTATCCCTCCCCCACTTAACCCCTCGTAACGATAAGCTTGTTTTCTACATCCATGACTCTACTTCTGTTTTGTAAATAAGTCCGTTTGTACCCCCTCTTTTTAGATTCCACATATAAGCAATATCATGTGATATTTATCTTTCTGTGTCTGACCTCACTCAGTACAACAATCTCTAGGTCCATCCATGTTGCTGCAAATGGCATTATTTTGTTCTTTTTTATTGCTGAGTAATATTCCATTGTATATATGTACCACATCTTCTATATCCATTCATCTGTCAATGGACATTTAAGTTGCTTCCATGTCCTGGCTATTGTCAATAGTGCTGTAGTGAACATTGGGGTGCATGTATCTTTTTGAATTATGACTTTCTCCAGGTATATGCCCAGGAGTGGGATTGCTGCATCATATGGTAGTTCTATTTTTAGTTTTCACATTGTTTCTCATTTATCTTTTCCACACAGTATCTAGTAAGATGTTGACACAAGATAGGCGATCAATGAAATGACGGTTTTTGTTTTGGAACTGAACAAATATATTCTTATTTTAAAATTGCATTTGTGAAGTGAATCCAAAATGAAGTTTGAACCTCAAACATTAACCCATTTTTCATATTTTTATGTGTTCTGAGCATAAATTCTGAGAAACTGATGATGGATAAATAAAAATCTATTTAGAGCAATTTTCATCCAACACTTGAGTGTCTCTTCAAAGTTACAATTTAGTTGTTAGTTGAGGCATTCACTTCTTACTTCCCTATATAATCTTGCTACGTAATGATGAATATTTTAAGCATAATTTGTACTGGAGTTGTTTTAAATATGCCCTTTCTATAGAGATCATCTGAAAACGTGCTGCACCAACATTTTTGTGGCCCTTGAAAACTCTACATGTATTTGATATTTGATATGTTATATTGTTATTCTAGGTGGTGCTTGTGATAAACAAAGGGATGGTCTGCTGCAGGGTTTTTCCCAGGTGACATAGGATGTTGCTGTGGTTCCCTTATGTCACCTAGAGTTTTATCTTGGTGCTTAAACTTTCCATTGTTCTAGGAAATATTAAATATTAAAGCTTTCGCTATTGAACCTATAGTGATTACTGCATTCCTTATGGAACATGTTGTTGATTATAGCATTTACATTACTCTGTCTAGGCTGCGTGATGATAAATTTCTCATGAGTGGTGGAAGCTGGAGCTCTTGGATATTCTTATGCAGAACAAAAAGATAGAGGCAGACATTAAATTTTGAAAGATTCTTAGCAGTACACCTCCCTGTTTCTTATTTTAAAAATCAAATATTAGTGCAGAGTATCCAATTGACATTTTTTGCCTATTAATGATATTCCTAACATAGTGCAAACACACATAATACTTAGGAAACATCTGCTGAAGGACAAAGAATGAATAGTAATAAACTTTGAGAAATGTCTGTGAAGCCTTTAGAGATAATCGCATATCTAGGAAACGTATTGGTTTACATAATGAACAGCAATAATTGGTTGTAAAAATAACATTTCAGAGACACTATAGCACGCTGTATATATTGATAGATCAGTATATTAGAGAACAGAAGCTCTAGTAATTTTTTTTTTGACTTTTGGATTTTATTTATTTATTTATACAGCAGGTTCTTATTAGTTATCCATTTTATACATATTAGTGTATACATGTCAATCCTAATCTCCCAATTCATCCCACCCCCACCCCATCCCACCTTGCATTCCCCCCTTGGTGTCCATACGTTTGTTCTCTACATCTGTGTCTCTATTTCTGCTGTGCAAACAGGTTCATCTGTACCATTTTTCTAGATTCTACATATGTGCGTTAATATACGATATTTGTTTTTCTCTTTCTGACTTACTTCACTCTGTATGACAGTCTCTAGATCCATCCATGTCTCAACAAATGACCCAATTTCATTCCTTTTTATGGCTGAGTAATATTCCATTGTAAATATGTATCACATCTTCTTTATCCATTCATCTGTCAATGGGCATTTAGATTGCTTCCATGACCAGGCTATTGTAAATAGTGCTGCAATGAACATTGGGGTGCATGTGTCTTTTTGAATTATGGTTTTCTCTGGGTATATGCCCAGTAGTGGGATTGCTGGGTCATATGGTAATTATATTTTCAGTTTTTTAAGGAACCTCCAAACTGTTCTCCATAGTGGCTGTATCAATTTACATTCCCACCAACAGTGCAAGAAGGTTCCCTTTTCTCCACACCCTCTCCAGCATTTGTTGTTTGTATATTTTCTGATGATGCCCATTCTAGCTGGTGTGATATGATACCTCATTGTAGTTTTGATTTGCATTTCTCTAATAATTAGTGATGTTGAGCAGCTTTTCATGTGCCTCTTGGCCATCTGCATGTCTTCTTTGGAGAAAAGTCTATTTAGATCTTCTGCCCATTTTTGGATTGGGTAGTTTGTTTTTTTAATATTGAGCTTCATGAGCTGTTTATATATTTTGGTGATTAATCCTTTGTCCATTGATTCATTTACAAATAATTTTTCCCATTCTGAGGTTTGTCTTTTCATCTTGTTTATAGTTTCCTTTGCTGTGCAAATCTTTTAAGTTTCATTAGGTCCCATTTGTTTATTTTTGTTTTTATTTCCATTACTCTAGGAAGTGGATCAAAAAAGATCTTGCTGTGATTTATGTCAAAGAGTGTTCTTCCTATGTTTTCTTCTAAGAGTTTTATAGTGTCCAGTCTTACATTTAGGTCTTTAATCCATTCTGAGTTTATTTTTGTGTATGGTGTCAGGGAGTGTTCTAATTTCATTCTTTTACATGTAGCTGTCCTGTTTTCCCAGCACCACTTATTGAAGAGACTGTCTTTTCTCCATTGTATATCCTTGCCTTCTTTGTCATAGATTAGTTGACCATAGGTGTGTGGGTTTATCTCTGGGCTTTCTATCCTGTTCCATTGATCTATATTTCTGTTTTTACAGTAATCAAGACCATACTGTCTTGATTACTGTAGCTTTGTAGTATAGTCTGAAGTCAGGGAGAATGATTCCTCCAGCTCCGTTTTTCTTTCTCAAGATTGCTTTGCCTATTCGGGGTCTTTGTGTTTCCATACAAATTGTGAAATTTTTTGTTCTAGTTCTGTAAAAAATGCCATTGGTAATTTGATAGGGATTGCATTGAATCTGTAGATTGCTTTGGGTAGTATAGTCATTTTCACAACATTGATTCTTCCAATCCAAGAACATGGTATATCTTTCCATCTGTTTGTGTCTAGTAATTGATGTATGACTTTTTGTCATATAGAACTTCTCTAGGCCTCGGTTTTCTAACATGTAAAAATGAGAAGATTTCATATAATAAAAAGTCATATTATTATGAATATTTTATTTATTTAAACAATCTGTGATTTTAGGATTACCTATTGCTTTTCTTTGTTAAAATTTATGCCTGTGGGAAGAAAAATTTGTATATTTGCTGCAGACAGATATTTAAGTCTATTAAATCCAAAAGATCAAATTAGATGAAGTATGAATGACAAAAATATATATATCATGAAGATAGGGCCAAACATAGTTTTTACAATAAAATAAAGCTACTTTTCAGCGTATTTCTAAAAATCTTTAGTGGCCAAGAATGTCTCTCTAACCAAATGCAGTGAGAATAGAAACAAATGCTGATTTGATACTCACACTTTTTTCATATATTCCATAAAATTGTAACTGTATATTTTAAAATTTGGCTTTTAAGTTTTTATTTTTTTGCTGCTATTTTTATGTATTTTAAACTTCTTTTTGTTTGCTGCTGATTGCTGTAGCATATTCTCTATAGGAACCTAATTTTAGAGTCACTCAACCATTATTCATGAGTGATTATATTTATAATTACCTATGTCATCTATCTATATCTATCTACTTTTCTATCTCTGTATATTATCTATCTATCTAATCTAATTTTCTATATCACTCCTAAATAGAAAAAAAAAAACTCACTAAAGTTAATTCCACAAAGAAAATATTGCTTGCTTACTTTTTCTTCCTTTTAATTTTTCTACTTGGGACACCATTGTTTTGATTGTTTTAACTAATGCTGATTGGAGTATCAAAAACCTCAGAAGAATGAAAACAGGTGGACTGGATGAAATACTATATAATGAAAAGATAGACCTTCATATCCCCAACTTCACATTCAGTTTCAGGTGACTACTAATATTCTAATACCCATGTTGGAGATGTACATTTATTCACTGAAGAAACAGGCACTTCAGCAGATGGATGAGGCACAACTCTACAAATAAAGATAGGGGACCTCTGAAAAAAAAGGAAATCAGTGAAAGTAAGACCCTTGTTGCCCTTTCCTATCTTGGCTTCCAGAAGGATTCTTCTTTTCAGAAGATTACCAAAGAGAAAAAAAAAAATACAGGTACTAAAATTTTGGAATTCTCCAACGATACACAACAGCATAAAAAGTCACAACACAACTCTAATGCTGCTTAATGTGTGTCCCTTAAATATGAATAAGTAGCTAGGATGATTCACGAACAAATAAGCAAAACATAGCAACTTAAGGGAAATAAATATGTCATGAGCAAAATAAAAATTCCAAAATACATGAATTAAAGTATTACAAAATGCAATTTAAGAGAAAAATGGAGTAGGAGGAAGAGCCTAACATACTAAACATAATTATCAAAATAATCAATGAAATAATTTTTATTAGAAAGTTGAGAAAATTCTCACAAAGAAAGAAAAAAATATAGCATTGAAAAGCAGATAAAATAAAGTAGAAAACTAAAGGATCATTACAGGAACACAAACATTCAATTAATATGATATCCAGAAGAAGTGAATAGAAAAAAATGAGTAGGAGAAAATAATCAAATAATATTAAAATGTTTATAGAATTAATGACCATAAATTTCTAGATCAAAAGGTCCCCACCAAAAGCTTGTAGCAATAAATAAAATTTAAAATCATAAAAAATCTTGCATCACACACCCTCACACCATGCACAAAAATAAACTCAAAATGGCTTAAAGATTTAAATATAAGATGTGACACCATAAAACTCCTAGAAGAGAACATAGGAAAACATTTGCTGACATAAATCGTACCAATGTTTTCTTAGGTCAGTCTCCCAAGGCAATAGAAATAAAAGCAAAAATAAACAAATGGGAACTAATCAAACGTATAAGTTTTGCATAACAAGGAAACCATAAACAAAACAGACATCTAAAAGACAACCTACAGACTGGGAGAAAATATTTGCAAATGATGCAACTGACAAGGGCTTAATTTCCAAAATATAAAAACAGTTCATACAACTCGATAACAAAAAACAAACGACCCAATCAAAAAATGGGTAAAAGACCTAAATAGATATTTCTCAAAAGAAGACATACAGGTGACCAATAGGCACATGAAAAGATGCTCATCATTGCTAATTATTAGAGAAATGTAAATCAAAACTACAATGAGGTACCACTTCATACCAGTCAGAATGGCTGTTGTTAAAAAGTCTACAAATAATAAATGTTGGAGAAGGTGTGGAGAAAAAGGAACCCTCTTACACTGTTGGTGGGAATGTAAATGTAAATTGGAAAACAGTATGAAGATTCCTCAAAAAGACTAAAAATAGAGTTACCATATGATCCAGCAATCCCACTTCTGGGCATATATCCAGACAAAACTATAATTTGAAAAGATACATACACCCCTATGTTCATAGCAGCACTATTCACAATAGCCAAGACATGAAAACAACCTAAATGTTCACTGATAGATGAATGGATAAAGAAGATGTGGTATATATATATATATATATATATATATATATGATGGACTATTACTCAGCCATAAAAAAGAATGAAATAATGCCATTTGCAGCAACATGACTGGACCTAGAGATTATCATACTAAATGAAGTAAGTCAGAAAGAGAAAGACAAATACCATATGATATCACTTGTATGTGGAATCTAAAATACAACACGAACATGTCTACAAAACAGAGACAGACTCACAGACATAAAGGACAGACCAGTGGTTGCCAAGGGGGATGGGGGCTGGGAGAGGGAAAGATTGGGATTTTGGGATTAGCAGATGAAAACTAGTATATATAGGATGGATAAACAAAAAGTCCTACTGTATAGCACAGGGAACTATATTCAATATCCTGTGATAAACCATAATGGAAAATAATATGAAAAGGAATATATATATATATAAACTGAATCACTTTGCTGGACAGCAGAAATTAACACAACATTGTAAAGCAACTATAATATTTTTAAAAAACCCATAATGGCTACTCAACAGCAGCAATGAAAATGATAGTAGGACAATGTCTTCACAACTGTGAGAAAAAAATGGCTTCTACTTTTGAAGTTTCAAAGTAAAAACCTCAATCAAATATGAGGTAAAATTAAGATTTTTCAAACATTCCAGTTCTCAAAAAAAAAAAAAAAACCCAACTTTTCCAGATTTCCTTTCTCTGCAGGCAAGCAAAGAATGTACTTTACCTAAGTAAGACAGTATAAACAAAGAGTAAAAACATGGGATACAGAAAACAGATGCACAACTCAAGAGAGAAATTAAAATAATAATATGGAAGATGAAGTAGGAAGATTCCATAATGGGGAATGGTGCAACACGTGTAAAGCAGGATCAGTACAGGTAAGAGCAGTTCAGACACATCTGGGAGAAATTTCACAAATGGGATGATGTTTCAAGAATAGCTGCTGAGCAGGGAGATCAGCTCGGTGCTTTGTGACCACCTAGCGGCGTGGGATTGGGAGGGTGGGAGGGAAAAAAAAAAAAGAATAGCTGCTGAGTATTAATGTACTGAGATTTAGACGATTAAAAGGTATGAAGCATTGAATTAATGAAAATACCTAGAAAAATAAGGGGGGGAAAAGACAACTTAACTCTGAAGTGCGGGGAAAAACTCTTCAGGAGAGAAAATGTATTATAGCATAGTGCTTTTCTCTGGTAAGAATAGTGTTTACAGAGTTCAAATAAAATGAACACTGCTGCCTAACTAGGAGAGGCTTCTGTTGTTCAGCTATAACCAGTTTTCCTCTTCCTCTGGGCATAAAGGAGAATTACATTACCTTGTCTCCTGGTAGTTAGGCAAAGCCTTATCATAAGTTCTAGCTAGTGGGCTGTGGAAACAAGTAACCAATGTCACTTCTGGTCTGAAGACTTTAATTGCCTGTGTGAGTCCCTTTAGCACGCTCTTTCCCTGCTGAATTGGCTGAAGAGGACACACTTTCCAAAGGATACAACCATTGAATTATGGAGCCTCCTTCAGGCTTAATTGTTGAGATATTGCCTTCATGACAATGGTCCTACAGAGTGTCCTGGACCAGCATTAGGCTTTGCTAGAAGAAAAAAATGAAATCTTTTAAGCCATGGAGATATTGGGGTTGTTTATTATTGTTGCATAATCTAGCCTAATGTAACTGACAAACCCAAAATATGATGTATATATAACAGGAAAATGTGGGGACAGAAAATATGTGTGTTTGTGTATATGCACACACATGTATGCATGGGAACAACATTGAAATGGTGGTAACAGAAAGTTATATATCCTCTTCCATAGTGGAAAATCAAAAGAAAATGGTTAAAAACAAAACAAAAAAGTACAAATATAACCATGTTATTTAGATGTATGGAAGAAGTTCCAAAAGATCTAGTCAAAATATTGAATATGTGTCCTCACTTTGCAGGTTTCTAACACACAAATTTCAGTAAGCACAGTTTAATGACACTGGTTCTCTAAGATGTGGTTCAAATTTGTTATCATGGTATACTAATTGTAACTGCATGATATAAAAACTCCACTACTTGCTCTTCAGTACACAAGCAATAATGTAAATATTAGATGTGCACCATGATCAGTGACTGATCATATCACAGTTTTCAAACTCTGTTGGTGATTGGTTACTGCACACCTGTTATACACACAAAAGAGTGGAGTTGCTTTACCTCGTCTTCCAATGACAAACCCATGTGACATTTTACAAGAATAAATAATCAAACAGGTGATTGGCTAACCAAGATGAAAGTGCACAAATGAACAGAAAGTGATGAGTCTGGAAGTGAACTTTGAATCAACATAAATGGATTAAAGAAAAAATAGCTGACAGTGTGAATGTTGATAGTGCTGTTGTTTAAGAGACTCAAGACTTGCAGCCATAGGAACTTAGCCAAAGACAATTTATTGACATAAACAGGAATGGGGTAGTGATAGAAAGGATCACTCAGAGGAAGTGATGCTGGTAAAACTTTCACAGTAAAGGAACTCTTGGAGATATTTCACAATATACAAAGTACAAAGAGTGAACTGTTCAAAGCTGACCAAGTTTAGAATCTAGAATGACAATTCAGAAAGGCATTGAAAAGATGCTTGCTCTGTATCATATGTTTTACAAGGAGACAGCAAACACTGTTCAAAAAACTGTTGATGAGTTTAAACAAAATTCTGTTTTCAATGTATCTAATGTTTTAAATTACAATGTAATTAAATATTAATTTTACTTTTTTTTCATTTTCCTATATAGTTATAACTGACAGTAAGAGTCTTCAGTGTTTGGACAAACAGTTTTAAAGACCGCAGAAGAATTATCATTTTCCCATTGCTCATGAAGATGACTTTGAATAATTCCACCTTGCACAGTCTTTTTTATTGCCCAGCACTGCCATGCTATATGTGGACAGCCTGTAGTTGAAAATTATTCCCTCTAGGAATTGTGATATTAGCCAGCAAAAGGGGGATGGAACTGCTGTTTTTGTAACAAGTGATTCTTTAAATTAGTAGTATGCATACTTTTGATAACAAAGTCTAAATGAGAAAAAATACACAAAACTATTTTTAACAATTATAATGAAATGCTAATGTAAGGTGCTCCTCTTGGGACAACAGAGAAGATAGGCTTTTCTGTAGGAATACTTTTTCAGTGAAAGAGCAAATATATTTGTTATTCAGTTGTGGCATAGAATGTATTTCAGTTTTGTTTTGAGGTTTCTTTAATGTGACTCATTTCATAAATATAATAGTAATCATCATTGCTAATATTTATTGAATATTTTTTGTGCCAAACAATAAAATATGAACTTCATATGTGTTATTCCATGTGATCCTTGCCAAAATTCTATGAGGTAGATAATATTATTATACTGATATTTTCAAACTAGAAATCAGCGATTCAACTTACCCAAAGTCACAGAGCAATTCTGAAGTAGAGCCAGGATTTGAAACTAAGAAGCCTACCTTCAGAACACTTGCTATTAATCTTTTGGGTTATGATGCCTTGCAATTGCTGCTGAGCAGGGTAATGATGGCTGTTGTGAAGTGCTAATCTGTATGACAGCAACAACAATAACAAAGAAATAAAAAGAATATATATTGGTGGTTAAATCGATCAATATACTTAAAATAGTCATTCAGTAGCTCATCCATCTCACCTCATTCAGGAAACCCAAGAGTTCCTGAGGGGTCTTTCAATTCTGCCTAATAATGTTACTTATTTCTATTTATACTAAAAATTCTTTTGAGAAAGAGTTACCCAGTTTGGTTTGCCATCATTCTCAGTTTATTTTCTAGCCAAATCATCAGCAAGTAAAGCAGGAAGGTAGAAAGGTGTTATTCTCAATGAAAACTCAATTAAATTCTCTAATGTTTGTCATTTAAAAATAATTTATAATGTAGCTATAACAGTAATGTTTTAGAGGGAAAAATTTTGAGACTTGTGTTTCTTAAACCTAGGAACACATTTAAATCATAAGAAGTTGGTTAGCTATACAGATTCTTTGTCTATATTCAAGATCGAAAGAGTCAGAAGCTCTGGGGATGAATCAGGGAATTTTTATTTTTATCAAGCTCTATGGGTAATTCCTGGTCTTTTTTTTTAGCAAGTAGAATTGTATTTTATTTTATTTTATTTATTTATTTTTTAACATCTATATTGGAGTATAATTGCTTTACAATGGTGTGTTAGTTTCTGCTTTATAACAAAGTGAATCAGTTATACATATACGTATGTCCCCATATCTCTTCCCTCTTGCGTCTCCCTCCCGCCCACCCTCCCTATCCCACCCCTCTAGGTGGTCACAAAGCACCGAGCTGATCTCCCTGTGCTATGCGGCTGCTTGCCACTAGCTATCTATTTTACATTTGGTAGTAAATATATGTCCATGCCACTGTCTCACTTTGTCCCAGCTGACCCTTCCCCCTCCCCGTGTCCTCAAGTCCATTCTCTAGTAGGTCTGCGTCTCTATTCCCATCCTGCCCCTGGGTTCTTCATGACCTTTTTTTTTTTTTTTTAGAGTCCATATATATGAGTTAGCATATGGTATTTGTTTTCTCTTTCTGATTTACTTCACTCTGTGTGACAGACTCTAGGTCCATCCACCTCACTACAAATAACTCAATTTCATTTCTTTTTATGGCTGAGTAATATTCCATTGTATATATGTGCCACATCTTCTATATCCGTTCATCAGTCGATGGACACTTAGGTTGCTTCCATGTCCTGGCTATTGTAAATAGAGCTGCAATGAACATTGTGGTACATGTTTCTTTTTGAATTATGGTTTTCTCAGGGTATATGCCCAGTAGTGGGATTGCTGGGTCGTATGGTAGTTCTATTTTTAGTTTTTTAAAGAACCTCCATACTGTTCTCCATAGTATGCCTGGTCTTTTTTTTTTTTTTAACATCTTTATTGGAGTATAATTGCTTTACAATGGTGTGTTAGTTTCTGCTCTATAACAAAGTGAATCAGTTATACATATACATATGTTCCCATATCTCTTCCCTACCTGGTCATTTTTAAGACTTGGTCTGAAGACTACCATTTTGAAAATCTAGGAATCATGTTGAACAACCATGCTTACTTTGCTTCATAAATTTCAAAAGCACTTTTTAAAACACAAAAATTTTAGGAAGACTCATCTTACCTATGTAAAAATTGAGACCCTGTGAAAGTCAAACTCAGACTTACCGGCTCCTTCTGAAAAGATTAAGTCTGGCAGATGGAGTTCAATCAATCCATTAGTTACTTAGATTTTTCTTATTAGGTGGTCTTAAAAATAATTAAATATAGGAGAAGGAAATTTGCATATGATGTGAATTTTGTGTGCTGTTTTCTAAATAACTTTTAATCCTTTTTGTTTATAAGAAGTATGCCTCTTAGTTTTTGTTATAAATGTGGCTGATTGGCTTTTAAGAAAAATTATTGTTTATTTTGAAACTACAATGTTAAAATAAAACATCAGGAAGAAACATAGTTGTCAATTAAGTAGTTCAGAAGGTCTATCAGGAAAAGAAATATTCCAGAATCAAAATGCATACCAATACCTATATTAATATTTGTATCTATATCTATTTTATATGTGCAAAATATACTCGGTTATATAATTAGCTTTTGAATTTAGGAACAGTATGAAACCCTTCAGTAATAGAAAAATGGTAAAAACAGTGATGAAGATTTTGCATTTTCAAATTAAGTATTTTAAAATATCATAAACTTTCCAACCTCTATCAGAATTGGCTATCTCATAAAATAAGTGATTTAACGTCACATAAAAATGACAAAAAGATCTTAGGAAGAAATTTTGATTGAGTAGTGACTGTTTAAAGCATTTTGTGTCTAGAATTTAGACAAGGGAATTATGTGTAAAGAATTGCCACTGTCAGCACATATAGTTGTTATGACTTAATGGCAAATGAAATTAATGGACTATCATTAGTCTTCTAGGACTTCGAATAAACTGAAATAACCTTATTATAAAGAGAAACATACTGATTTTTAGTTAATTAAAAAAAAATTTCCCTAGGAGTTATTTTGACATATTCACCCACATGGACTGCTTATTACAGTTTTCCTTGCTCTGTTTTCCAAACTTGCATCTCTGCTTTAACACATTATTATGCAAATGTCACCATTTGGGAAGAAAAAATAACTTGAATTTTTTTTTTTTTTTTTGGTAAATAGGCTGTATGTTTCTAATCTAGACTTGATTATATTGAATAAACTCACACGCACACACACACACACACACATACACGCACACACACAACTTTTAAAGTTATATTGCAAAGCAGAATACTAATCAAGAGGTTTCTTGAGATGTTGCCTACCCATCCCAGAATTGGTCCAATTATTATCGCTTGTTTTTCTTTTCATCAGTATTGTAGTAAAATAAAATTTAGTTAGGAAATATATGTTCTAATAATATTAAGCTTGTATAATTGCCCTTGCGCTATTTAAACTTTTTGTCTTAGTTACTTAGTTTACCAGTAGTAACAATGATAATGATAATAATGGGTTAAAAATAGCATAATTACAATTATTCAGTGCTTCCAAGAGAAAAGAAATTGAAATGTAAGACATTCATGTCATTTATAGCTATATTTAAACTTTTGGTATCTGTGGTTACCAGGTCACTAGAACACTTAATAAAGACATGGTACCTTTAATAACAATAGTAGCTAAGTTTCACTGGCACTATGTTTGTTTTCTCATTTATCCTCACAACTTTCCTATGAATTTGTTATACTAATTACCATCATTTTGTAATCAAGTAAAGAGAGGCACAGAGAACGTAAGTAACTTGCCCAAAGTTGCATAGTTAAGAAATATCTGAGCCAAGACCCAGTGTCCGGGCAGTCTGTCTGCAAGACCCTTCCTATTTTAATACGCTGCATATGGATGTATATATATCAAGTATTGTGCAATATACTTATGTATATATGTTTGTAAATATTTGTGCTTAAACTAAATAATAAAAATATTTTTACCATAACAAAGTATTTTTATTTCAAATAGTTCAGAACATAGAAAACACTGAGCCACAAATTAGTTATCCAAGAAACCTGTGGAGGGAATAAAACATTCTACTGCCAGAAGGGATTTCACAAGGATCTATGCTTATTAGAGTAACTATCATTATTTTTAACCCACTGTTATGTAGTCACAGTATAGTGAATGTTAGTTATGCAAACAAAACACCATTTCATGATAGGAAATAAATGTGTGTTTTTGAATTTCAAAGCTCAAGAAAAATAGTACTCTTAATCCAATTAATAAGCCATAGCAACCCAGAGAGTTCTGCTCTTTCAGTCCAAATTTTTTCATCCTTCAGGAAGTGGCCACAAAAATGGGACAAATTACTTTGGTTTTGGAGAACAACAGAATGTCATGATGTAATGAAAACTTGTTTTTAGATTCATAGTAATTGCAGCGATAATTTACGGTTAAAAGGTATCTATATAAAGGATTTAGGTAGCTATTTCCAGATCCTGTGCATTTCAATTATTCTCAACAACTAAATTGTTATTGTTGATTAATCAAAATGTTTGGAAAGGGTTTGCACTTAGGAATTGGGATATACTCTTAATCCTCTGGATCCTTAAAACTACACTAGATGAGTTAAATTTCTCCTTATTTAAGAATGCAATTTGCTGATATCACAACGGCATTAGGAGTCATTGGTATAGCAAATGATCTAGATACATACTGATGACTTAATTTACTCTAAATATGTCTTTATTATGAATTAACTCCTGATACCCATTTACCATACAGTTCAAAAATCATGGATTTTGAAATCTGAATAATTTCACTATTTTTTTTTAGCATTGTGATCATGTTTTAGCTACTTAACTTCTATAACTCTCAAGGTCATCTATAAAATAGGGATAACCATATCTATCTCTGGGTTATAAAGAAGATTAATAGGAAAACATCTGTAAAGCTTATTGTAACATACTGTGTCTGTCACATAATAGGTGCTTAATAAATATTCTGGTTGATCTTTCCTTTATCAAATTTAACATTGATATACCCCCAAAAAGGTAATGATCACATGTTTTAATTTCCATATGCTATGATTGTTAATTATCTTAGCCACCAGACCAAAAGCACTTATAAATTAATATTTTTAAAGCATCAAATTTAATGTCATCCATTTCTTTACTTTGCAATCTGTTTTGCTTCCTGCATTCCATCACCGTAATGGATTTGGTACAGAGGGAGTATGCACTGGTCAAAAGAAGGACTTCATGAGTGATCGGATGTATCAGTACTGAAAACATTTTGAAGACTTCTGTGCTGGCTGTGTTGGCAGTGAGTGGGAAGCATCTTCATGCCCAAAGGATGGCTAATAAAATAGAAAATACATGTAGTGCTATTTTCCTTGCAACTTCGCCTTTTCATTCTGTTGACATTGAGCTAAATTGTCCAAAAGTTAACGTATAACCTTACCTCACCATACTCATCAATGATATGAATTTGGTTTTAAAATAAATGGTGGATTTAGAATTTAATCTAGTTCTTGGTCAAGCAGAGGAAATGCCACAGTAATGACCAAGTCCCTTTCCAAGTAAAGCTAAGCGACACATTTTCCCCTCAGTAGATTAGCTTCAGAAATCACCTTGTTTTCAAGCCCATCTTACCTGAGTTAGAATTCAGGCTTCTTTTACGCTAAAAGGGGAGGAGGTGTGGTTGGTTGTTGCAGACTTCTTGGTGTCAGAATCCTTTGTTCTTGCAGCTGTCCGGATAGGTCAGATCACAATGTTCCTATAAACCTCCAACAGGACAAATGTTATTCTCTGTTCTGCAACTTTTTATCGCTTATGTGAATGGAAATGTGTTATACCTTTAAAGGTCAGAACCTTGAGAATGGGCTATCCTGTCTATTTCAGGCTAGAGGCAACATTCTTAACTTGTAGCAAAAGCAATAGAATACAAAGGTTAAAGTAAAAGAAACAGATCCAATATGGTGTCAGATTTGTTCTTCCCTATTACAACCTCTTCCTGATCAGTGGAAAGTTTTACAACATCATGCTACCTTCTTCCAACTTCCCTGGGCTAGACAGAATTCTGATGTCTACTTTCTAGCCTTCACTGGCTGGCTGGATTTTTCTCACAATGTCATTAAGCAATGAATTAACATGTTTTTAAAGAATTCCAACCACTGCCACCAAAAGGCGACTGTGTTATCTTAAGACAGCTTTCATTCCCTCACACGGAAGAAACAGAGCAGGATGGAGCTAGGGAAACACTTAAAACCTCATTACCACACATCCCCTCTCCGCCCAGAGAGCCCCCAGACTGTCTGTTATTGTCCTGCCTGTACTTTCTGTGGGACTTTGAAAAGAAAAGTTTCAAAGAGCAAGACTTTCAAGCTCCCCTTTCCATGTCAAACACTTTCAACTCCTGATTTCAAAGTACCACTCCGTGGCTGTTCAAAGGCCTGTGGACTCGTAGGGGGTGAGATTGGAGTTAAAGGTTGAACTACAAAGCACCTTGCATTCACAGTAATATCCAGCTTGGAGATACAAATGGTAATACAAACTCAAGCACCTATCAATAAAACTGCCAATATATGAAAGGGGGAACAGAAACATTCTAAATGGCCTTTTTAATTTTTTTTTTTTTTTGCCAACCAGGCTCGTGCTGTCATCAGTTCAGATGAAAGCCTAATTGATATTTTGAAGTACTGCTTTTCTCTCTGTTCACATTACAAGTAGCAGGACTACAGAAGCAGTGGAGAGAGAAAAACGTAAGAAAAAAACACCCATAAACCCCAAAGAAGTTAGATAAGAATAGCTAAAGAAGTCCCTTCCAACATCTGAGAAAAGAAATCCTGGCCTACTCTAGTTGAGTATTCATCCTCTTCCCCTTCGCTCTCTCTCTCCTTTTTATCTGCCTGCCCACAAGATTTGGAGCATCATTAATTGGTCCTCAGGGAGGCTAACAGGCCTCTGCTTTTATGACTCAGTTCTTTGTATCGTACACATGTGGGCATCTCTCAGGAGATAAACAAAAGAAAAATGTGCGGAAAGGGGGCCAGAAATCGCACAGGTCTAACCAGTGAATAGGCCATTGTCTTGATTTACTTTTAATGCTTTAAATTATGTGAATAATTCTAGTGCCCCTCCCCTCTGCTGCAGTCCCCAGTCTACTTAAGCTAATGTGCCTTTTCTCATTGCTACAGGGCCATCATCTGAGGAATTCTATTTCCTATTTGAAATCAAACATTCTAACTCCTTCTTGGCCCCCTCCTCTTATCCCTCCCATCCTCTGCAGCAAACGAGAGAGGTGGTCTTAGGGGAAGATAAAAAGAATAGTTGATCATAAGAACTAACCTGGAGCCAACACACCGGCCTTTCGTCCCTTCAGCACTTTCTAAACCCTAAGCACCTACAGCTAATTCTCCTGACTTTCAGCCCTGGTCTTGGATATGTTGAGGTAACAGACTCTGTAGCAGCACTTTTCCTGTCTCATAAAATGTTTACTTTTACAGAGGAAAGTGACCTCTCTTATGCAATATCACATTCCCTTTAGTATAGGTCGTAAAAGCTCATTATAGTGTCCACAGTCGTTTTCATATGAAAACTTGCATTGCTTTATTGTTTAGTAATTTTTATTGGAGTGTAGTTGATTTACTATGTTGTGTTAGTTTCTGCTGTACAGCAAAAGTGAATCAGTTATACATATACATATATCCACTTTTTTTAAGATTGCTTTAATACTACTAACACTTAAATTTGAATTCATCTTAAAAATGAAAGCAGGATTGAAATTGAGCATACTTACAATGAAAACTATTTTGCCTCTTGTACCTTAAATCAAACCCAGAGTAGACAACAGTTATATTCACGTGACAGAACAGGGGCCTGGTGGCTATTAAATAACCAAGCTAAAACATTTAAACTTAGCAAATCTTAGACTTCCAAAATATTTTGGGAAACATGGAATTTTTAAAGTCACCTAATACCTGAGATTTCAGTTGGTTCTACTCTAATATATCCTTACACAGGTCAGTTTAAGTATTTTATAATGTTCCTTCCCTGGTTGTCATACCTGGATTCTCTAGAAAACAGAGGTGGTGGCAAAAGCTTGCACATGAGAAATAAAAATGATTAAAAAAGAGAAGTGAGAAAATCGTAGTAGGCAAGAGGAGTAACACAAGGTTTATTACTGAGTGAGCCATACATTCTCCATAAACATAGCTAGTTTCTGAGTTTCTTGGGATATATTCCTGGAGGCGGTGTGAAATTGCAGCATCTTGGAACATCCCATCAAGAGGAAAGAAGAGCTAACAGTTTACCTGCTGTTCGTTTCCTGTCTCTTATTTGTCAATATAAGACTCATGGGATCTTAACTTTGCTGCCCATAAGAAATGGATGTCAGAATCTTCTAGGCAACTGCTGGAAAAGCCAGAAATTTCATGAATCCAATCCAGTCACGAAGCAGGCATGGAAGTCTCTCCTTGACAATCAGTGCCACATCTGGGATATCTTTATTTGTCCCAAGGCAGTTGGATCCCTTACATGGTTGTCCAGACACTCCCAGAGCAAGATTTTCTTGAGACCCAGGAGGAAACTATAAAGATTTTTTTTTTTTTAAATAACCTATCCTTGGAAGTCTCATGGAGTCACTTCATTGCATTCTATTGTTCAAAATGAGTCATAGGGCTCGGCCATATTCAAAGAGATGGGAACTACATAGGATGTGAACACCAAGAGGCATAGTTTATTGAGAGACTCCAAACATAAAGTGTGTACTTTGAATACATTCAGAAACCTTAAGAATTCTCTAACAGACACACAGAAGATGAACTAGTCTGAATAGATTCTAAAGGTATTACTGTTTTTCTAAAGACAGGAACTTACATCTTTTTCAGATTTCTTTGAATAATCTTTCATGTTTGTTATAGAAAAGCAAATATATACTATATACATATATGTTAGAATGTACATAGATTTTAATGTATAATGTGGGTTCAATCTCTCTTGAGAAATACTTTTGTTTTCTTCATGAATTCCTGAATCAAGTGCACCTCTAGGTATTGCATATAAATAGAGAATATTAATCCCATGACTATCGTTATAATAAAAGGTTCTGGTGCTTAAAAGGCAACAAAGCACTATCCACAGTGCTCTTATGGGATTCTGCCATTGTAGTAGCCTATTTTTTCCTGGATGTGCTACAAGTTGGGCTTTCATGAACAGTATCTGAATTAATCTTTCTAAGAATTAAGTTAGATATTTATCCTTTTTAGTTAGGGTAAACCTCAGAAAGTTTAAATAATTTGCCTCAAATAAGTTTAGTTTGTCTAATCACAAAGTGTTAGTGCGAGATAGTGAATTTCATTCCGATTCATTCCAAACTTCATATATTTTCACTGGGTTACGTGATCTTTGGAACTCCAACAGCATAAGGATACACAACAAAGATCCAGCTTTACATTTGACTCTTAGGTAAGTTTCTTTGAAGATACTTTTCACTTTTACCTTTCAATGAAAGAAATGGGTCTTGTACATAGGAAAACAAGAACAAGGTAATTCTATATTTTGCACTTCCTCAATGTTATCCATTACAAATATTTTCACATTGTTTTTATGTATGATTATGTTTGTAATTCTCAGACAAGATTTTAAATTCTTCTCAGGTAGAGACTATAATTTCCGTTTATCCTGCATCTTAAACTTGCATCACCTTGGTCAATTTTCTACACACAGTAGGTATTTATCAAATTTTTTTCCGTCAAACCAAATTTTTTTTCATCTGATTATAGGGAAAAAAAAGTTTCTCACTAATTGTTTAATGCCATTGCATCTAGCTATAGAAAAATTATTATTCCGATTAACCATTTAGAAAGAAGCAATTCTCGGGTAATTATAAGTAGGGAAAGGTCCTGGGGAAAACTACAATTATAAACAGCTGCAGCATGAATTATATGTAATTATAGTTGATTCCTGTAAATAATTCTTTCTGTAAATTTCCATTCCAAAGGATTTATTGCTTGGAAACAAAGGACATTTTGAATTAAAAGTATATTTTCCTAAATTTGTATAAATAAAGTCATATCCAACAAAAAGAAGATAGTGAAAAGAAGAAAAAGGGATCAAAGAAGAGACTGTTTCTATTTCTAGTTATGCACCTAACAAGTCACAAAATGTGATTTCTTAGTTCAATCTTGATATGATTCATATATATATATTTTTTCTTTAGGCTAAGTAGAAATGAAATACAACCGCCCTCCCCCCAAAAAAAAGAAGAAGAATGTGACATACTATGTTCTGCAGTAATTGTCAGCAAAACCTCATAATTTTATTCCAGCAACATAATAAGCATGTAATGACAGACGGCATCTGATATGTCACCACGGTGTTGAATACATTAATGTGACTCAGTTTGTTGTTGTTATTTAGAGGGAATGACTGTTAGGCCTTGAGCATTTCCTGCTCTATTAATAATTTTGCTGTTATTTTTTCATTATGGTATATATCTTTTCCTATCAAATATGGGCTGATACGTTTATTATTTATTATATATATTCTAACAGAAATGACACGAGAAGAGTTGATATATTATTTAAGTCAACCTAATACATTAATATGGGTTCTCTGATTTTAAAATGGCAAAATAAAATGCGAAAATAGGAGATGCTGAATGACTGCTTAAAAATGGAAAGAGTGTCTGCATTTCTGAATTATAACACAAAATTAGGATAGTTTATGATTTTCAACTCTTTCCTTGCGAGGAGAGTTCATCTTCTGAATTATAGCTTTGTTTTTCCACACAGCTCTACTCCCTATGCTTTTACATGACTATCTCATTAATCTAATGTGAAATAATTCGTATTGTTTAGGAGAAAAGCTGATATGCATACATTTGTTTTACATTAAACATTTCTAAATCCCACAACTCTCTAGTGTAAGACAAACTTCATATTTTTTCTTCAACAAATTGAGTTAAATAATATAGGCCGTTTTGATTGCTAAATATTTCTTTTTTACCAAAACTTATATCTCTTAAGAGTCTTTGAGTGCATGAAGGCAATTCTTCTTGCTGTATATAATCAACATTAATATGATTGTGCATCTGAGAGCACACAGAGCACATAGTTCCCAAATAATATCTTTTTTGTTTTATGCATAAAATCTTTCAGATAAACCAGGTGCATGAGTAAAACAAAGGGAGAAATATATTGAAACATACGAAGGCTCCTTTCACCTCTATATAGGGTCCTTTATTTGCATTATATATCAAGCAAAAATAATCCACCTCTCAGAATATTAAGCAAAAACAATATGGCTCTGATGTACTTCTGCACAACGTTGTCTAATTTCCATGAAATGTCTGCAGGGTTTTGCACATCAAGATATTTCTTACTAAAAATGTTTATGGAAATAGGCCTTTATGTGTATTCCTAATAGAGAGCAATTCGTTATGTTTAAAAACAGCTTTTGTATGAATAGTTGTGAATAAACACTGTTATCAAGCATTTTAAATATAAGCAATACATATGTTTATACTATATTAGTGACACACTTCTCGTACAAATGCAGAGTGTTTACACAACCTAATTAGAACAGATATGTAGGAAAAAAAGGGGAACATTTAACTTCAATTCCAGTAGTAATAGACGGTGATACAGACTCTAACAGAGTCTATAAAATACCATATTGAATATTGAGCTAAAATATGCAAACAAAATTATCAAAACAATATCTGCTAAATAGAATATTGAACAATATCTTTAGTTCTTATGTAACATAGAAAAATATTTTTTTCTTTTTAAAACACATGACTCTAGCTAGTCTGGCTTTGATGTCAGTGAAAGTGAAAGAAATGTAAAACATCTATTCAATTATTTCAGTTAATATACAAGCGTTAGGCATTCAAATTCCTAATTAAGAGACAACATGCCCTGTCAGGCATCTGCATGGGCTATTGAACATTGCCTAGATTGTTCCATAATTATCCCAGTTTAATAGCTCTAAAAACGTAAGCAATGTGCATCCATTGAAGGAAAGTATGGCTTATCACACAAGAAGGTGCAGCACACAGAACATGCTCTGGTTCCATGTATTCATGCTGGAGGTTTTTATTGGAACATGTTTTAATTAATCCTTGAACAGAGAGCAACAGCACGCCACCAGTGAAAGTTGTTCAAACATTCTTTATTGAAAAAGAATCACAGCCTGTAGACAGAAATAGATGTACTTTTGCTGTAGGATTTGTATTTTGACATACCTTCCTCATTCCAACTCTTACATATCCTAGAATAGCAGGTAGCTGTGCTTAATTTTACATATAAACTTTGGCAAATGATAAGTCATTATCAAGCAAATGATGTCATTCATTTTTAAAATTTAATCTGACATAGGGCATTTCATGCCTCATTTGAAAAATAATCAGTTTGAGCATCATGTTACAAAAACAGTGTTTTTAACCATTAGTTAGTTCAACTTTTTGAACATTTAGAACATAATTGATTCCTTTTCAGTTCAAAGATAGTTGAGTTAAATAGATGGGGTGACATGAAGGCATTATTTATGGTTTATTATCTAGTTTAACTGTTTGGCAGTGTAGAGTATAGGAAAATTCTAGTTAATGAGTAGGTTTATAAATTAAGAAGTATTGATATCTCTGCTGGAGAGGTAAAAGAGTTTGACAAAATCAAAAGACAAAAGTATCACATGTTTAAGTAAAGGAAAATAAATTCAATTAGCATTCTTTATGATAGTAAAGGTCAACTTTCTAGCAAGTGAAGATAAAAATGATTCTGTAGAGTGGTGTCACATGGGTCATTAACAATAATATATCATCTGCAAAATACTCTATGCTATAACACGATCATTTAAAATTGTATAGCTTGAAACAGTAGAAAGTTAGGTTATAACTTACATAATTTGAATTTAGTATTAAGAGTGAATATTTCTTTACTATGCAATGCTAAAATTTATCCAATAATAATATTTATTGATATAACATATTTATTTCCTTTCATCTCTAAATTCCATTCCCATATTTTTTCTTGTCTAATCCAAAGTGATTTCTGAAAAAATTTGTTTTTCACATCATTATTATTGTAATTATTCAATATCATCAAATAAAAACAGACACAATTTGAATAGTCTCAACCTACGTAGATACATTTAGAGTAATAGATATGATGTTTCCTGTTTATTAGTTTATTTTCTAATGGTCTTAGACACTCTGAAGTAAATATTCTATGATTGAAAATCTGGAACCTTAGTTTTGGTAGCAATTTTGCAATTCAAAAAAGCCATTTCAAGTTCTTTCCCAAACTTGCCCAAATCCATATTAAAAAACATTAAGAGACATATAATGGCAGTATGAGGAGCCTCATGAACCTGCTCCCCAGAAAACTGCTATAACTGCTATAAATCTTGAAAATTATTTTTTAAAAACTCAACCATTTAAGTTGAAGGTGATCAAGAGGAACAAACTTCCAGACATAAAATAAATAAGACATGGGGATGTGATGCACAGCTATTGTGTATGGTGACTATAGTCAATAATGTCATACTGCAAATTTGGAAGTTGCTAAGAAATTAAATCTGAACATTTCTCATCATAAGGAAAAAAATTGTAACGTTGTAGTGACAGATGGTAACTAGACTTACTGCGATCATTTTGCAATGTATACAAATGTTGAATCAGTATGTTGTACAACTGAAAATAATGTAATGTTATTGTCAATTATGCTTCAATTAAAAATCATGACAATAAAAGAAGTTTAAAAATAAAATAATAAGACAAAATTTTAAAAACAACCACCACAACAAAACCTCAACCATTTAAAACCTGTAGAAGTTGTCCTAAGGTCATACTGCAAATGAAGAAACACATATGCAAGATAATCTACCAAATCTTGGTAAGAATAGAAAGTCTGTGGCATTTCAGCTTCAGTTTGCTCCCTCCTTTGTTTTTCTCCATCTCAGTGCTTAGATGCTCAAATCTGGTTGGATATGGCCTCAAAAACAAGGCTCCTTCTGTCCCCTTCCAGTCATGGGATATGTTTCCTACTGAGAAAGGCAAGCCAGAAGCGTTTCTTGTTCCCACCAGTTCCAAGTTCAAAAAAATAAATTCCTGCAAATGCAGCCAAGAAATTGGGTGTTTATTTCATACACCCAAATTCCTCTCATAGAACAGATGCTCAACTCTAGGCATGGCCTGCATTGCCCTTGCACCAGCTCACTCATGACACGCAGGTTTCACTCTGAGAGAAGTAAGTTTAGAAAAGCAGAGGTTGTTGTCCTCACTCTGTACTTTGCTCATTACCAGAGGTATCCATCCAACAGAGGCACGTCATTTGACATGCTTCCAGTTCTGCAGCAAGCAATAGTTCAGAGATTTTGCCCAGAAGGAGAAGCGGTCCATATGAATAGAGACTTTCAAAGATATCCCCAAAGAAGCTAACTTTGTTTGAAACACAATATGGGGAAGATCACATCTAATGTATTGCTGTACATTAAAACCTCAGAACTTATTCATCTTATAACTGAAGGCTTGTACTCATTGACCAATATCTTCCATTCCCCCGCCCTGCCCCACTCCTGGTAACCACCATTCTACTCACTGTTTCTATGAATTTGACTTTTCTTTTTCAGATTCCACATATAAGTGAGATCATACAGTATTTCTTTCTCTATCAGGCTTATTTCACTCATTATAGTGTCCTCTGGGTTCATCCATGTTGTTCCAAATACAGGATTTCCTTCTTTCTCATGGCTAAATAATATTCATATATATATATATGAATGTGTCATATCTTCTTTATCCCCTTATTCATCAATGGATACCTAAGTTGTTTCCATACCTTGGCTATTGTGAATAATGTTGCAATAAACATGTGAGTGCAGATATCTCTTCAAAATACCGATTTATTTTCGTTTTGGGTATATACTCATAAGAGGAAGTTCTGGATCATATAGTAGTTCTATTTTTTGATTTTTCAGAAAATTCCATACTGTTTTCCATAATGGTTGTACCAGTTTACACTCCCACCATCAGTGTACAAAGATGCCTGTCTCTACATCCTCACCAACACTTGTTATCTATTGTCTTTTAAATTAAAGTGAATCTAAAGGGTGTGAGGTTATGTCTCATTGTGATTTTGATTTGTTGTTCCAAGATAATTAGTGATGTTGAGCATCTTTTGATGTATATGTTGGCCATTTGTATGTCTCTGAAAATATCTCTATTCAAGTTCTTTGCTGATTTTTCAAATTGGATTATTTGGATTTTTATTGTACTAAGCTGTATAAGTTTCTTATATATTTTTGACATTAAACCCCTATCAGATAAATAGTTTGCAAATATTTTCTCCCACTCTGATGATTGTTTTTCTCATTTTTTCTATTTTCTTTGCTGTGAAGAAGCTTTTTAGCTCAACATAGTCCCACTTATAAAATTTCCTTTTGTTGCCTGTGTTTTTTGGTGTCGTATCCAAAAATAATATTGCCAAGATTCAAGATCAATGTCAAGGATCTTACATCCTACATTTTCTTCTAGGAGTTTTACAGTTTTAGGTTTTACATTTAAGTCTGTAATCCAGTTTGAGTTAATTTTTGGGAGTGATGTAAGATAGGGGTCCAGTTTCATTCTTTTGCATGTGGACATCCAGTTTTCTAAGTACAATTTATTGAAGACACTACCCTTTCCCAATTTTGTGTTCTTGATGCCCTTGTCAAAATTAGTTGATGATATATGCATGGGTTTATTTTTGGTCAATGTGTGGGTTTTTATGACAGTACCATAATATTTTGATTACTATAACTTTGTAATACAGTTTGAAATCAGGAAGTTGATGCCTACAACTTTGTTCTTCTTGCTCAAATTTGCTTTCCCTATTTGGGATATTTTGTGGTTCCATATGAATTTTAGGATTGTTTTTTTCTACCTGTAAAATATACTAATGGAATTTTGATAGGGATTGCATTGAATGTGTACATCACTTTGAGTAATATGGATATTTAAACAATATTAATTCTTCCAATTCATGAACATGGCATATCTTTCAATTTAATTGTGTCCTCCTCAATTTCTTTCATCAGTGCCTTACACTTTTCAGTCTATAGGGTTTTCATCACCTCAGTTAATTTTATTCCTAAGTATTTTATTATTTTTGAGCTATTATAAATGTGATTGTTTTCTTAATTTCTCTTTTTGATAGTTTGTTGTTAGTGGATAGAAACACCACTGATTTTTTTTACCTTTATCTTGTATCCTACAGCTTTACTGAACTCAATTAGTTCTAACTTTTCTCGTGGAGTCTTTAGGGTTTTCTATATACAAGATCATGTCATCTGCAAACAGAGACAATTTTACTTCTTCTTTTATGATTTGGATGCCTTTTATTTATTTTTCTTGACTAATTGCTCCAGCAAGGCATCAGTACTATGTTGAATAAGAGTGATGAGGGTGTGCACCTTTGTTTTATTGCTCCATGGCATGTGGGATCTTCCCGGACCAGGGCTCAAACCTATGTACCCTGCATTGGCAGGCAGATTCTTAACCACTGCACCACCAGGGAAGTACGTAACGTCATGTTTTATAGTGAAAAAGTAAATGCCTTATGTCTACAGTTAGGGACAAGATAAAGATACCAACTCTAGGCTCTTCAACAGTTTACTGGACTTTCTAGCCAGAGCAATAGGACAAATATAAAAAGAAATAAAAGACAGTCATATTGGAAAGGAAGGATTAAAATTCTTTCTGTTTGCAGATGACATGAAAATATACATGAAAATTCCAAAGGAGTCTACTAAAAATCTTTAAGAATTAATAAACAAGTTCAGCATTATTGAAGAATAAAAGATTGATAAAGAAAATCAATTTTAATTTTATACATTTTTAATGAATAATCTGAAAATGAAATTAAGAAAACAATTATGTATACAATAGTTTTCAAAGAACAAAACATTTAGGAATAAATTTAACAAAAGAAGGATAAAATTACACTCTGAGAACTATAAAATATTGTTGAAAGAAATTAAAGAACATATAAATAAAGGCAAAGATACCTCCTTTCTATTGATTGGAAGACAATATTGTTATCATGGCTATATTTTCAAAATTCATCTATGGAGTCAAAGCAATTCTCATAAAAATTTAGCTGTTTTATTAGTAAAACTTGAAAAGCCCATCCTAAAATGTATAGGGGAATTTAAGGGATTCAGAATAACTGACACAATATTAAAAGAGAGAAACAAAATGGTGGACTCACACTTCATGTTTTCCAAATATACCACAAAGCTAAAGTAACCATGACAGTGTGGGACTGCCATACTTACTGACATATACAACAATGTTACATAATTGAGAGCCCAGATATAAGTCCTCATATTTATAGTTAATTGATTTTCAACAAGGCTGTCATGACAATTCAATTGAGGAAATAATAGTCTTTTCTACAAATGGTGATGAGGCAACTGGATAACAACATACAAAACAATAAAGATGGATCTACCTCATAACATCTACAAAAGTTAATTGAAGTAGGTAAAAGACTTAAACACTTGAGCTAACTATAAAACTCATGGAAGAAAACAGAGGTGTACATTTTCATACTTTTGAATTAAGCAGTGATTTCTTAGAGATGACAACAAAAAGCCAAGCAACAAAAGAAAAATAAATTGGACTTCAACAAAATTAAGAATATTTGAGCTGTGAAAGACACCATCAAGAAAGTAAAAATACAATCTACAGAATAGTAGAATATATTTGTATCTCATATATTTGACAAGGGACTTGCATCAAGAATATGTAAAGAACATTTAGAACTCAATAATAAAAAGACAAACAACCATATTAAAAATTGGGCAAATGATTAAAGAAAAATTTCTCCAAATAATATATACAAATACCTAAATAAGCACATGGAAAGATGTTGAACATCATTAGCCATGAAGGAAGCAAACAAACAAAAAAAGACCACTTCACATGTGTTAGAGTGGCTATAATAAAAAAGACAGATAATAACAAATGTTGGCATTGATGTGGAGAAATTGGGACCCTCATACAGAGCGGGTGATAATATAAATGATATAGATACTTTGGAAAACAGTTCTTTGAAGGTTAAACCTGGCTATTTCACTCCTAGGCATATATTCAAGAAATAAAAGTATATGTATACATAACAACTTGTACAGGAATATTCATAAAGCATTATTAATAATAAACCAAGGTGGAAACAATCCAAATGTTCATCAACCAAAAAGAAGATAAACAGAATTGGGTATTTCAATACAATGGAATATAATTATGCAGTAAAAAGTAATCAAGCCAATTGAGATTTCTTGTCCCTATATAAGGAGTATGGAAGTCTCCACTCCATCCTAACAACATGTAAAAATGCAGAACAGTCTAAAAACCAACAAATCTTCTTTGACCATGAAAGAGGGGATATTATGGGGCAAAATTCTGCCTTGAAGATGGCAAAGATAGAGAGGTAAATAAACAGAGTCATGGCTACCCAGGGAGAGCCTCACGAGTCCTGCTGCAGGAACCAGTACTGAGGCAGGAAAATTTGAACTATAATTGACAAATTGCTGGAAGCTCAGTGTGGATAACTCTGAGTTAAAATCTTCAGAGAACCCAGTCTTAATGTGGCTTCCAAAATAGTATGATTTTTACCTCCAGGAGCTTGACCAGATTCCTACAGTAAATATTGGAGATTGGATTCCAACAGAAGGAGGCAGGGAAATAACTACTTTAAAATACACCAGAGCACTCTGTTCCTCTTAACAAGGTCTGTTCTTAGGGGAAACTAGTTAACCAGATCCTTACCTGCTAGGGTATTATCAGAACTTAACTGACCTGGGAGATAGGGAAAAACCCAGCTCCAGCCCATTTTAGCCAACGTATAACACTTAAGGAGGGAGGAAGAAAGAAGAGATACTTGTGAAGTTCATAATTCAGAGGCATTTGCTCACTAAGACTGAGACTTAATCATTGTATTATAGAACTCTACCCCTCTCCCTGAAACTCAGCAACACAAATTTCTAAAGGTCTATTTACAGCAGTTCTTTTTACACAGTACATCATATTTAGCTATCAATAAATTACAAGGCATACCAAAAGGCAAAAAGCACAATTTTAAGAGCTAGAGCAAGCATCAGAACTGGACATAACAGTGATGTTGGAATTATCAGAGCAGGAATTTTTTAAAACTCTATGGTTAATATGCTAAGGGTTCTATGGAGAAATTAGACAGCATGCAAGAACAGATGGGTAATATAAGCAGAAAGATATAAATCATAAAAAGAACCAAAAAGGAAGGCTAGATATTAAAAAAAAGGATCACTGTAACAGAAATGAAGAATGCCTTTGACAGACGTATTAGTAGACTGCACACAGCTTAGGAAAGAACTTCTGAGCTAGAGGATATATCAATAGAATCCTCAATGAAAAGGAAAGAGAAAAAGACTGATAAAAGCAGAACAGAATACCCAAGAAATGTAGGACAACTACAAAAGATGTAACATACATAAGATGGCGCTACCAGAAGGAGAAAAAGAAAGAGAAGAGAACAGAAGAAAATTTTGGAACAATAATGACTGAAAATTTTACCAAATTAATGTCAGATTCCAAATTACGATCCAAAAACTCAAAGAACGGCTAGCAGAAAAAAATGCCTGCCCTTCTCCCCACCCCTCCAAAATGATTTTTAAACTACAGAAAATCAAAGATGGATTAAAAATCCTGAAAGAAGCCAGAGGATAAAAACATCTAACCTATTGAGGAACAAAGATTAAAATTGTATCTGACATACCTTCAGAAACCATGCAAGCAAGAAGAGAGTGGGGTGAAATATTTAAAGTGTTGAGCAAAATACCCATCAACCTACTGTATCAAAAGCATTCTTCATTTTGTTACAGTGTTTTTTTAATATCTAATCTTTCTTTTTGGTTCTTTCTTATGATTTCTATCTCTCTGTGAAATTATCATTAAAAGTGAGGGAGAAATAAAGATTTTCTCAGACAAACAAATTTGAGAAAGTTTATCATTAGTAAGCCTGCCTTCTAATAAATGTTTAAAGAAGATTTATTAGAAGGATTATAATATAATTCAGAAACTCAGATCTACATAAAGAAGAGGATCAATGAAGGAATGAATGAAGATAAAATTAAAACTTTAAAAAATTCTTAGTCTAATGGATATTTTGTTTACAGTAATAGCAATAATGTTTTCAATCATGTATGCCTATGTATATAGCATATGCATACACTTATGTATGCTTATTTATGACTGAAATAAATGAAAGTATTGATACAAAGGATGGGAGGAAGGAATTAGGGTTATTTTGCTATTATAAGGTATTCACACTACCTGTGAAGTGGTATAATGTTATTTAAAAGTGGACTTGGGTTAGTTGTAAATGTATACTGCAACCGTAAGGCAACCACTAGAAAAAGTAAAAAAAAAAAAAAAAAATTATAACTTTATGCTAAGGAAAGAAAAGAGAATCATAAGAAATGCTCAATTAAAACCACAAAGGAACGGTGATTGAGCAAGATGGCAAAGTAGGAGGATATAGAACTCACCTACCCACATGAAAAGGTCAAGCATACATATATAAGAGTAATAATTCTCACTGAAACTAACGGGAAACTGGCAGTAAGACTCCTGTACAATGAAGGCCTTAAGAAAGATCCACACAGGACTGGGTAGGAAGGGAAGAGAAGTGATTAGGTTTGGACATGTGACCCAGGGATGGGTCTCAGAGGAAAAGAGACAATACATAGGCAGAGATCCACCCTGAGTGAGAGGTTTGAGCCACATATTGGATGTCTCAGCCCTGGGGTCCAATATAAGGAAGATGAGCTACCTTGGCTGGTTTGTGGGTTACTGGGACTAACAGGAGGGCTGTGGGAAGCCTTGACTCCAATCATGAGAAGCACATGAGTGCTGCCTTGCTTATAAGGCAGGGCAGAGAGGCAGATTGAGGACTGCTCCAGTTGCTGCCCAGTTTTCTGCAACTGCCACAGCCCACATCCCAGCCTGAGCTGAGCAAACACAAACATAGTACTAAAGAAAATCATCAAACCACAGGCAAGAAATTTTTTACAAAGAAGAAATAAATGGACAGAGAAGAACTACAAAACAACTGGAAAACAAGTAATAAAATGGCAAGTAGTACATACCTATCAATAATTACTTTCAATGTCAATGTATAAATGCCCCAATCAAAAGACAAAGGGTGTCTGATTGGATAACAAAAAGACCATCTATATTCTGCTTACAAGAGACTCACTTCAAAGCTAAAGACACACATACAGACTAAATGTGAGGGCATGGAAAAAGATATTTTATGCATATGGAAATGCCAAGAAAGCAGAGCTAGCAATACTTAGGTAAAATAGATTTTTTAAAAAAGTCTCTAACAAAAGACTAAGAGGTGCATTATAGAATGATAAAGTGATCAATACAAAAATAGGATATTACACTCATTAACATATATGCACCCAATATAGGAGCACCTAAATATATAAAGCAAATATCAACAGACATAAAAGGAAAAATTGACAACAATATAATAATAATAGGGAACTTTTAACACCACACTTACATCAATGGACAGATCATCCAGACAGAAAATCAATAAGGCAACTGTGAACTTAAAGGACACAATAAGCCAGTTGGACTTAATAGAAGACATTCAATTAAAAAACAGCAGAATACACATTTTTTTTCAAGTGCACATGGAATATTCTCCACGATAGATAACATGCTAGGCCACAAAACAAGTCTTAACAAATTTTATAGAATATAAATTATATTAAGCATTGTTTCTAACCACAATGGCATGAAAATAGAAATCAATTATAGAAAGAACAATGGGAAAAGAACAAATACGTGGAAACTAAACAACATGCTATAACAAACCAATGGGTCAATGAAGAAATCAAAGAGGAAATCAGAAAATACCATAAGACAAATGAAAATGGAAACTCAACTTTCCAACATCTATGGGATGCAGCAAAAGCAGTTCTAAGAGGAAAGTTTACAGCAATAAAGGCCATCTTCAAGAAATAAGAAAAATCTCAAATAAACAACCTACACTACCATCTAAAGGAATTAGAAAAAGAACAAACAAAGCCCAAAGTCAGAAGAAGGAAGGAAATAATAAAGACCAGAGAGGAAATAAAATAGAGACAAAAAAAAAAAAAAGAAAAGAAAAGAAAAATCAATGAAAGCAAAGCTTTTTTTGAAAAGATAAACAAAATAGATAAGCTTTTAGCCAGGCTCATCAAGAAGAAAAGAGAGAGGACCCAAATTAACAAAATAAGAAATGAAAGAGGAGAAATAAAAACCAATATCACAGAGATACAAAAGATCAAAAGAAAATACTACCAACAGTTATATGCCAACTAATTAGAGAACCTACAAGAAATGGACTAATTTCTAGAAATACACAACCTACCAAGAATGAATCAGGAATAACAAGGCAATCTGAGCAGACTAATCACTAGTAGTAAAATTGAATTTTGTAATGAAAAAAAAAAAAAAAAAACTCCCTGCAAACAAAGTCCAGGACCAGATAGCTTCACAGGGGAGTTCTACAAAATGTATAAAGAAGAGCTAATACCCATCCTTCTCAAACTATACCAAAAAATTGAAGAGGAGGGAACACTCCATAGTTCATTCTATGAGGCTACCATTACCCTGATACAAAAACCAAAGACACTACAAAAAAAGAAAATTACAGGCTAATATCTCTGATGACTATAGATGCAAAAATTTCCATTTTTAAATCAGGGCTACACCAAACTAAAGTGCTTCTACACAGCAAAAGAAACCATCAACAAAAAGAAAAGACAACCTATAAAATGGGAGCAGATATTTTCAAATGGTATATTTGATAAAGGTTTACTATCCAAAATATATAAAGAATTCATACAACTCAACAACAAAAAAGAAACAACTCAATTAAAAAATGGGCCAAGGAGCTGAACAGACATTTTTCCAGAGAAGTTATACAGATGGCCAAATAGCACATGAAAAGATGTTCAACATGACTAATTACTAGGGAAATGTAAATCAAAACCACAGTGAGATATCACCTCATGCCTTTTAGAATGGCTATTATCAAACTTGCAAAATAAAATGTGTTGGTGAGGAAGTAGAGAAAAGGAACCCTATACACTTGATGGGAATATAAATTGGTGTAGGCACTATGGAAAACAGTATGGAAATCCTTCAAACAATTAAGAATAGAACTACCATATGATCCAGATATTTCACTTTTGGTATTTATCCAAAGAAAATGAAAACACTAATTTGAAAAGATATACATACCCCTGTGTTCATTTCAGTATTATTTAAGATAGCCTGAATATAGACACAATCTAAGTGCCCATCTGTGGTTGAATAGATAAAGAAGATGTGTATACATATACAATGGAATACTTAGCCATAAAAAAGATGAAATCTTGCCATTTGCAATAACATGGATGGACTTTGAAGGCATTACGATAAGTAAAATAAGTCAGATGGGGAAAGACAATTACCATATGATTTCATTCATATGTAGAATATAAAAAACAAACAAAGCTAAATAAACGTACAAACCAAACCAAACCAAAAGAATATGTAGATACAGGGAACAGAATAGTGGTTACCAGAGGGGAAGAGATTGGTTGCAAAATGGGTAAAGGGGATCAACTGTATATTGACAAATGGAAACTAAATTTTTGGTGGTGAGCACTCTGTGGGGTATACAGAAATAGAAATAAAATGTACACATGAAACTTATATAATGTTATAAAGCAATGTTACCTCAATAAAATAAATCTAAAATTATCAAACAACAGCAGAATGTGATAAAAATTACATGTACTTTACATTAATTTCAGGAGAAAGGACATATTTCCAATATCCAAGAATAAGTTAGGCCTTTACATTAATTACATATAGAGAACTACTTTCAGAATCTTATTTCTTTGGTATTGGTTAACAAACATACTATAAAGGCATACTGAAAAATTATTCTTATTGTCAAGAAAATAATTCAAATCAGAAGTTAAATTTGTTGGAAAACAGTTTGTCAGTTCCTCAAAAAGTTAAACACAGAGTTTATTTTATGACCCATCAGTTCCACTTCTAGTTATATACCCAAGAGAACTGAAAACATACGATCACACAAACACTTCTACACAAATTGTTCAAGTAGCACTATTCACAATACCCATACAATGGACAATTATTTAGTCATAAAAAATAGTGACGTAATGATCCATGCTACAATATGAATGAACCTTGAAAACACTGCAAGAAGTAAAAGAAGCCAAACACAAAAGTCCATGTATTATGTGATTCCATTTACGTGAAATGTCCAGAACAGGCAGATCCATAGAAATAGGAAGTAGATTAGTGGTTGCCAGGGCAAAGCAGGAAAGGGAGAACTGGGAGATGAATGTTTCTTTTTGGGGTGATGGAAGTGCTCTGAAATTAGGTAGTGGTGACCACTGTACAACATTATGAATATACTAAAAACTAATAAACTGTACACTTTAAAATGGTTAACATGGAGGGAAAAATATAAATGGAAGGTGAAAAAGATACTTTGCAAACATTAATAAAAGACAGCAGGAGCAGCTATATTAATTTCAGACAGAGCAGACTTCAAAGTATTGTGTAATGGTATTTTGCAATCACATTATTAAAAATAATAAGTTAAATAAGTAAACCAGGAGAACTGCTAGACTTTTTCAGACTCCCACTGAATTAAGCAGTTTTATTCTACTTCTAAAATGTTGATGATAATGCATTCTTATTAAATCTTTTGTTTCAAGGATTGACAGGGAGAGAAATATCTATTTGGGGTATCTAATTTTTCTATATCACTTTCTTTTTTCTTCATATTGTATATATTCTTTATTACATCTGATTCAAAGATAACTTGGCATGAAAGTTGCTATATAAGATTTTCTTCCTAATGAGAAATTTTAAGATTGGAAGAATCATTTATGCTTTTTATCATAACAATTTGCAGGGAAAAAAATGTCAATTATATTTTCTTGGACTCATGTTCTAAGTATAAATAACTAAAATGTATATAGAGTTCATATTTTGTTTAAAGATAAGAATTTCATCACACCAACTAGCTATATAATAATAAAAATTATGAGATAATCTAATCTTCATTATTTTTTGAATTATTATTTAAATTATGTAAACATTTGACTCAAAAGGATATAATTTTCCAATGATTTTAGTATAATTCACTTTCTTAAAATTCATATTAACTCCAGATCCATTTCACTATTTCTTATCTATTCAAAACTTCTATGAACATACAATTAAGAACTTTCACAATGTGAATTGTTGTAGCATTTTTCCCCTTAGGATAAATAGTAAATATTTAAAGTCACTAAGAGTTAGAATTTCAGCATATAAAGCACCTCAGAACTAGTTTTACCCCAAATTGCATCTGGATTGCTTGCCTGTATTTCAGCATGCAAATTCAGATATTAACTATATATTCAAATGCTAAGCTTGTAGTGTTACTGACACCATTACACTGATTGGGTATGAAGGAACCCATGAAATCACAAGGTCAGAGATGAAACGCAGTTCATAGAGGCTAGAACTGACATTAAGTAGACATTCTGTGATTTGGTCCTCGAAAGCCTGGACCTGACACCCAAAGCCAAAGCCACAGCTTTGAGCTGAACACCAAAAGCAAACTTTATTTCAATGCACTGTTAACCATTTCCTCATCCTTCTGTTTTAATCTAGTAATTGGGGCCAATTCCTTACCATGAAAAGGGATCAAGTAATTATTTCCTAAGGCTATGTATGACATGCAAGGGAGAGGTGGCACATGGAACTAGGGAACTGTTAGATAATGTGTAACCAGTACTGGAATCTGACCCCAGAGATACAGTGGAAAAAGGCAGCCACTGAAATGAAATGTGCTGGTCTCTAGTGCCTGAGAGTGTTGTGTGGGAAGCCAGTGGGAAGCAGTAGATACTCTGACAGCCCTTTACTCTGCATTTTTAGGAGAAGGAGGAGGACAAGAGGAGACAAATACATAGTGAGCACCTAACATACGGCAATCATTGGGCTGGATAATTCATTAATTTGCAGGACAAACTACGTAATTAGTGGGATCTAGTGCAAAAGGAAAATAAGGGGCGCCTATTTAAAAATTAAGGAATTCACGATGGCAACGGAAGAGCATTAAACCAACTGTGGGCGTTTCTGAACACAGGGCCCTGTGTAAATGCCCATGTGTCTGTGAAGTTGGCCTTGCTAATTGGACATTGGTGTTCTCAGGAATGCTACATACTATAATCCCTATTCCACAATTAGAAAACCGAGGCTTAGAAAGGTTTAACTGGTTTGTGCAAGGGTACATACCTTGCAAAAGACAAAGATGGATATATACATATATATGGCTTTATAATTTTGAATTTTATTTATTTTTTTATTGGGGTATAGTTGTTTTACAATGTTATGTTAGTTTCTACTGTACAATGAAGTGACTCAGCTATATGTACACACACATCCCCTCCCTTCTGGATTTTCCTACCATTTAGATCACCACAGGGCACTGAGTAAAGTTCCCTGTGCTATACATGAGGTTCTCATAGTTACCTATTTTATACATATTAGTATATATATGTCAATCCCAATCTCCCAATTCATCCCACCTCCCCTTTCCCCCCTTGGTGTCCATTTGTTTGTTCTCTACGTCTGTCTCTATTTCTGCCTTGCAAACAGGTTCATCTGTACCATTTTTCTAGATTCCACATACATGCATTAATATACAATATTTTTCTCTTTCTGACTTACTTCACTCTGTATGACAGTTTCTCCCTAGCTCTTTGTGATTTGTTTAGTCTTACAGAGCACAAGGGCAATATTATACACACCATTTAAAATTTATATTTAGATGTTTATGTGCTCTTTATTTTTCATCATCTCATAAAGTGTCCCCTTCCTGTTACTATATAGTTCACTTCTCTCTGCAACTGCCCTGCTGATAGGTTTCCCAATTAGAGTGGGATTACACATCCAATGGGAAGAAGACTGCAGTACAGCCATAATAACCACAGCAATCTCAGAGCTTCCTAGGATCCGCATAGAGTTAGGACTCCATTATTGGCAAAGCCACAGGACTAGAACTGTTGAAGCTGAAGGTTCAGTGGACTGCTTCATGGTTGGTCCTCTAACTGCTCGTTAATACTGAAGGCCAGGGTAATTACTCTTGCAAAATCCCATGGTACTTGCAAATCCTACTTTTTGCTAATTTTTCTTTCCGGTTTGTAATAGAGAGGTGGCCTTTCACCCACGGGAGTGCATGCCATGTGTCACTAGAGCATGTACACTTCTGTGGAAGAGGGGCTGTGGTCTATATATATATATATATATTTTTTTTTTTTTTGGAAAGAGGTAGTGGAGAAGAGGACATGCTGTAAATAACATGTAACTTCCCTCTGAACAGATTAGTCCCTCTGAATTGTGTAAGTGAGCAAATCTAATTTTAGTGAACAAAAGAGGCTGGGAGATACTGAGCATAATTTTTATGTAAAAATAGGAAGTCTCCAAAGACGTCTCTCTTTAAACAGATGAATGCACATTACCAAAGTCATCCGAATCCGGAAGGTTGATTTATGCGTTTTCCATTGTACCCTTCAACCAAAAAAGCTTTTTCTGTTTCCAAATAGTATGCATTTGGGGTAAAGTTTCACTTCATGCACCAAGAAGGGCTGAGAGAAGAGAGCTCCAAAGCAGTCATGTAAAGAAATTGTTTCTCCTTTTTTTTTTTTTTTAACTCAAACATAGCTCTGCCAAATAGGCTGTCCAACTGTCTACTGTATCCACTTTTAGCTACTTGAATTTTAATTAAAAAAATAAAAGTTTCAATGTTATGTATCAGAACATATGATTAATTCTCCATTGGCACCCTATGTCTTCAGCAGAGTGCAGACACAATAAGAAAAAGCTCAAATCCTGCTTGAACACAGCAGCTCAATTCACAAATCAGTATCAGCCATTCTAGAAGATGGGTTTTATTCAACGGCTCCCTCAGCATTGTCAGTAGTTATAGTTTCCTTATAGCTTTTAGTACACCTTAAAATCAATAGTGAGTTATTAACTACTAAAATATATTTAAACATTTGTCCTATTAAAGATAATACACTGCTTATATGGTTTTCACATACTCTCACTCACAGGATTTCTCTTTTACCCTGCTCTTTCAAACATGGACACTTCTTACACTCTAAGAGTTTTTAAAGTAACCTACAGCAAGAGTGAAGGAGTTTAACTTCTGTCTCTCTTTATATATTTGTGTGTGTGTGTGTTCATCAATTAATCCATGTATTCATATATGAATTCAAGAAGCCTTACTGAATAACAATTACCTGCTGCTCAGTATTCCAAGCACTGAGAATCTTTCAAACAAAATCTTCCTCCCAGAGCTTAAAGCCTTGAAAACTACATTTGATGTTAGTGCAAGAATATTTTAATTGCTCGAATGGCAACTTTTGTTGTCTTTCTTTGCCACCCTGGTGCTGTATTTGCACCTTACAACCCAGGCTTTCATCATAAGCAACTATTTCTGGGGTCCTCCACATGCCACACATTTTCACTTCTTTGTGCCTTTCTAAGCCTCTCCCTTCTATCTAGATTGCCTTTTCATCCTTTTTATTAATTTATTTTTACATTTTATTGTGGTAAGAACACATAACATGAGGTCTACCCTCTTAAAATTGTAAGTACACCATACAGTATTGTAAACCATAGGTACAATGCTGTACAGCAGATCTCTAGAACTCATTCATCTTGAATAACTGAAACCTGATACCCTTTGAAGAGCAACTCCCCATGTCCCTCTCCCCGCAGCCCCTGACGACCAACGTTATCTGCTTCTCAGAATTTGACTACATTATATACCTCTTATAGGTGGAATCAGGCAGCATCAGTCCTTCTGTTGGCTGGCTTATTTCTCTTAGCATAATGTCTTCCAGGTTTAGTCACGCTGTCACATATGGTATGATTTTTTTTTTCTTTTTTTTGGTTGAATAATATCCCACAGTGTGTACATGTGTCTATGTAGATATATGTATATATATATACATTTTCTTTATCCATTCATCTGTCAATAGACATTTAGATTTTTTCCATATCTTGTCTGTTGTGAATAGTTCTGCAATGAACATGGCAGTTCCTATACCTCTTGGAGATCCTGATTTCAGTTCTTTTAGATATAAAATAAGAAGCAAGATGGCCAGATCATGTGATAAGCTTTATTTTAAATATTTTGATGAATCACAATATTGTTTTCCATAGTGGCTACACCATTTTGCATTCTCTCCAACAGTGCATAAGTGTTCTAATTTCATCATGTCCTTGTCAACACGTTGTCTCTTATATTTTAATGACAATAGCTATCCTAACAGGTATGAAGTGCTATATTATTGTGGTTTAGAGTTACATTTCCCAGATGTTTAGTGATGTAGAGCATCTTTTCATATACTTGTTGGCCATTTATATGTCTTGTTTGGAGAAATATATATTAAATTCCTTTGGCTCATTTTTAAATTGGGTTATAGGTTCTTTTGTTTGTTAGTTTTTTGTTATTGAGTTGTAGGACTTCCTAATATATTTCAGATATTAATGTTTTATCAGATATATGGCTTGCAAACATTTTTTCCCATTCATAAGTTGCTTTTTTTCAACCTGGTGATGGTTTTCTTTGCTGTGCAGAAGCTTTTAAATTTGATGCAAGTCCACTTGTAAAATTTTGATTTTGTTGCTTGGACTTTTGGTGTCATATGCAAGAAATCATTGCCAAGCCCTATATCATGAAGCTTTTACCCTACGTTTTCTTCTAAAAATCTTACACTTAAATGTTTAATCCATTTTGAGCTGCTATTTGTGTATGGTGTAAGATTGGGGTCCAATTTCATTCTATTGCATGTGGATATCCAGTTTTCCCAGCATCACAGCATTATTTGTAGAAGAGATTGTCCTTTTCCCTTGTGTATTCTTGTCACCCTTATTGAAGATCAGTTTACTCTATAGTCTTGAGTTTAGTTTTGGGCTCTCTATTCTGTTTCATTGATGTATGTCTAGTTTTATGCCAGTACCATATGGATTTAATTGCTATAGCTTTGCAGTATGTTTTGAAATCAGAAAGTTTGATGCCTCCAGCTTTTTTCTTCTTTCCCAGGATTGCTTTGGTTATTTGGGATCTCTTGTGGTTCAATATGAATTTTAGGATTTTTTTTATATTTTTGTTAAAATTGCCATGGGATTTTGATAGGGATTACATTGAATCTGTATATCACTTTGAATAATATGGATGTTTTAACAATATTAATTCTTCCAATTCATGAACATAAAATGTTTTTTTGTGTGTGTGTGTGTGTGCCTTCTCTAATTTCCTTCATCAATGATTTGTTGCTTTCAGTATACAAGTATTTCACAACTTTGGTTAAGTTTGTTCCTAAGTTTGTCATTCTTTTTGATGCCCTTGTAGATGGGATTGTTGTTATTGTTGTTGTTGTTTTTAAATTTCCTTTCACATTAGTTCATTATTCGTGTATAGAAAGACAACTGATTTTTGTATGTTGATTTTGTATCATGTGGCTTTACTGAACTTGTTGATAATTAGCAGTTTTCTATGGAGACTTTATGATTCCTATACATATAATAATGTCATAGACAAATAGAGATAAATTTTACTTCCTTCTTCTGATTTGGACAGCTTTTATTTCTTTTTCTTGCTTAATTTCTTTGGCAAGGACTTCCAGTACTATGTTGAATAAAGTAGCAAGAATGGGGATCCTTATCTTATACTGGATCTTAGAGGAAAACTGTCAGTTTTTCACCATTGAGTATGATGATAGTTGTGGGATTTTTATAGCTGGCTTTTATTACATTGAGATAAATTTCTTCTATAAATAGTTTGTTGAGATTTTCTATTGTGAAAGGATGTTGAATTTTGTCTAATGCTGTTTCTGCATCTTTTGAGATGATCATGTGGGTTTTGCCCTGCAGTCCATTAATTTGGTGTATCACTTCTGTGTGTTGAACCACTTTTGCATCCCTAGGATAGAGCTCACTTAATCATAGTGTATGATCTTTTTAATGTGCTGTTGAATTCACTTTGCTAGCATTTTGTTGAGAATTTCTGCATCTATGATCATCAGAATTATTGGCTGTAGTTTTTCTTCCTTGTAGTGTCCTTGTGTGACTTTGGTGTCAGGGTAATGCTGGTCTTATAAAATGAGTTTGGAAGTGTTCCCTCTCCTATAATTTTGGAAGAGTTTAAGAAGGATTTGAATTAATTCTTCTTTAAATGTTTGGTAGATTTCACCAGTGAAGCCTAAGCTTTTCTTTGTTGGGACATTTTTGATTATTGCTAATGTTTGCACTTTTATTTATATTATTTAAAATATTATAATTTTTGTTTCATTATGTTACAAAAATATGCTGCATTTTATTATGTGATGAATATTTTCTGCTTCCTTCTTTCCTCTCTCAAATGTGTCAAAATGCTTTGTGTTTTTAAAGAAATCTTTACATTCCATAATTCTTTGGTAGATACTCTTTTCAAAGATATATGATTTGTATGAAAATAAAGATGTAAACTTCTCAATTTCCATTGTTTCCAGACATTTTAATATCTTTCATGCTCAAATGGAAAACCATTGTTCAACAATGTAGTAAGTAGCATTGGAATTACACAGAAGCTTGTTTAAGCCCAGCACTGCCTCCTATTTTCTTAAGGACCTCAGAGGCCTCAGTTCTCCATGTAAAAAAATGAGGTCAGATGATCATTTGGATAATTTTCAACCCTAAAACTGGAAAATAAATAAAACAGGGACAGCCCAATCAGTTACATCCACTGTTGATGTGCTACTTCTACTTCTTTTTCTAATAGAAGGAGGAGCTAAGTAGATAAAAGGACCAACAGGAAATACCTCCAGGCTGAGTGTCTGAAAGTCACTTTTGTAATTTTGATATGAGTTGAGTTTCTGGTCAACAGTTTGGCAAGAATATACATGTCAAAGACTGTACACAGAGGTTTGCACCAATGTCAGACATTCTAAAAATTATTAATATTGCCAATATTCTAACATTAATCATTGTACTACCAAATCTTTAAGTTGGTTTTTATCTTCACTATTACTTAATTAACTTACTCAACAAATATTTATTGAGCATCTACCGTGAGACTGGTACCGTGGTAAACTTTGGGACAATACATCTTACCTCAGATATATGACATTATATTGGGAAAATGACAGACACTAAATAATAAAAGACCACAATAATTATAAAATAAATAAACGTAGCATTGAAGAGGGAAATAGCTGGCAAAGGTAATTAAAGCTTAACAAGTAGAAGCTTCCACTTAGAAATCATGAAAGATATTAAAGGGTTCAGTTATATCCTCTACCAAGAAAATAAGGAAGAGAAAATTTTAAAAGTGAGTGAGAAAGAAAAGAAACATGATTTTTATTGATTCCAAAGAATAAGACAGTACGAAACAGGAAAGATTATTCTTTACTAATTAAAAAAAAAAATAACTTGATTGAGAAAATGTTTCAGAGACAAGGGGTAATTCTGTAATTGGCTGAGTTGGTCATTGGTAAGTTTGTATATTGCCACCTGATCAATAAAAAGATCAAAAGGAAGAATTTTATACACATTTAGTTGCAAACAAAATCTTTCAGACAGTTTGTCACTCTTTATGATGGCTAAGAAAAGGCAAGGAAGAAAATGACATCTTTGAAACCAGCAAGGCTGGTTTTAGGGAAAGTGGTGATATATCCCCAATATGCACCATAGTCTGTCTCTCTACTTTTTAAATTTAATTCTTTCCTCAGTATAATATTATCTTTATTTCTTTTTTTATTTTCTACTTTTCCAAGACCACAACTACTTATAGTCAATAAAATGAATTGGTGAGTTGTTTTGCATTGCCCTCATCATCTTTCCTTCTGTACAGGCATTAAGCAAATTGCTTCTTCACAAAAATCATTATTTTATTACTTTATTCCTATTTATATGGATAACAAAATAATCAAATTATAGTATCAAATGGAGCAAATTTAATTTGTAAAAAAGGCCTCAGACATGTTCCAAATGAGAAACTGTAATTAGTAAATCTGCAAATCAATGTCATATTTATGTAAAGTTGACTGAAATATCTTGATCTATGTTAGACCATTGATTATGTAAGTCTTATGCCTAATCTGGGCTTGTTCTTTCTAGAGCATCAGTACTGTGACTTATATTACTAAAGTCCACTGAAGTTTATGGATCTATTTTAAAGATACTCGAAATCATTTTATAATATGAGCATTTAGAAAGACAACAAAAACGATCTCTTGAGAGTCAAGCAACATTAGATATAATTTTTTGTGTGATTTAAGAAATTTAATTAAAAATGTGCTATGTTAAGTATTATGATATTAAGTCCAAATCCTTTTTCATTAGTTTACTAATAAAGGCTTTTCAAAAATTCTTACAATAATGCTTAGATTCTAGGTCTAATTCTGGCACTGGTTTACATCCTTTTTTTAAAATCTTGTTTCTACCTAAACCTAGGAAAATTCTTTAGCTTGTTTTTTCTTTGATCCATAATGCATTGTTAATTTCTAGAATCTATTCTGATAAATTGAGATACCTCAATAAACTTCTCTATCCAAAAACATTTATAAAACAAAAGCATTCTACATATGACTAGTTCTTATAACATCTCTCAATAAAGGACAAGAAAATATTCTAAAACTATAATTAATGAAGAGATGTTATAGGTAAGTGAAATTAGCCTGATCCAGTTTTCTGAGGATCTAATGCTGTAGAAAAAGAGTTGACAGCTGGGCAGAATTAATCCAGCCTTAGCTTTGACACAAAAGTCTAGGATTCAATTTTGCATATTCAAGTATCACATTAGGCAGAACTAAAGTGATCTTAACAAAGTTTGTTATTGTTGTTGTTTTTGTTGTTGTTTTCAAGGTGGGGGAGATTTACTTTCTGTCAATGGGCCTGAAAAGTTGAGATCCAAAACTGTTGTGTCATAGAATATAGGAAAAACACATGAACCTGGAATAATTGAAATACAGGGAGACCTTCAAGATGGCAGAGGAGTAAGACGTGGAGATCACCTTCCTCCCCACAAATACATCAGAAATACATCTACATGTGGAACAACTCCTACAGAACACCTACTGAATGCTGGCAGAAGACCTCAGACCTCCCAAAAGGCAAGAAACTCACCACATACCTGGGTAGGGCAAAAGAAAAAAGAAGAAACAGAGACAAAAGAATAGGGATGGGACTGCACCTCGGGGAGGGAGCTGTGAAGGAGGAAAAGTTTCCACACACTAGGAAGCCCCTCAACTGGTGGAAACTAGGGGTGGGGGGAAGCTTCGGAGCCACTGAGGAGAGCTCAGCAACCCAGGTGTGGAGGGCAAAGTGGAGAGATTCCCACACAGAGGAGCGGTGCGGACCAGCACTCACCAGCCCGAGAGGCTTGTCTGCTCACCCGCCGGGGCGGGCGGGGCTGGGAGCTGAGGCTCAGGCTTCGGAGGTCGGATCCCAGGGAGAGGACTGGGGTTGGCTGCGTGAACACAGCCTGAGGGGGGTTAGTGCACCACACCTAGCCGGGAGGGTGTCCGGAAAAAGTCTGGAGCTGCCGAAGAGGCAAGAGACTGTTGTTTCGGGGTGCATGAGGAGAGGAGATACAGAGCACCGCCTAAATGAGCTCCAGAGACGGGCGCGAGCCGTGGCTATCAGCGCGGACCCCAGAGACAGGCATGAGACGCTAAGGCTGCTGCTGCCGCCACCAAGAAGCCTGTGAGCGAGCACAGGTCACTCTCCACACCGCGCCTCCTGGGAGCCGGTGCAGCCCGCCACTGCCAGGCTCCCGTGATCCAGGGACAACTTCCCCGGGAGAACGCACAGCGCGCCTCAGGCTGCTACAACGTCACGCCAGCCTCTGCCACCGCAGGCTCGCCCTGCATCCGTACCCCTCCCTCCCCCCGGCCTGAGTGAGCCAGAGACCCCGAATCAGCTGCTTCTTTAACCCTGTCCTGTCTGAGCGAAGAACAGACGCCCTCAGGCTACCTACACACAAAGGCAGGGCTAAATCCAAAGCTGAACTGCGGGAGCTGTGCGAACAAAGAAGAGAAAGGGAAATCTCTCGCAACAGCCTCAGGAGCAGCAGATTAAATCTCCACAATCAACTTGATGTACCCTGCATCTGTGGAATACCTGAATAGACTACAAATCATCCCAAATTGAGGCTGTGGACTTTGGGAGCAACTGTAGACTTGGGGTTTTCTGTATGCGACTGAGTGGTTTCTGGTTTTAGGTTTATCTTACTTTAGTATTTAGAGTTTATTATCATTGGTAGATTTGTTTATTGATTTGGTTGCTCTCTTCCTTTTTTTAAAAATTAATATATAGATATATATATTTTTTTCCATTTTCTTTTTTTGTGAGTGTGTATGTGTATGCTTCTTTGTGTGATTTTGTCTGTATACTTTTGCTTTTACCATTTGTCCTAGGGTTCTGTCTGTCCGTTTTTTTTGTTTTTTGGGGTTTTTTTAGTATAGTTTTTAGCACTTATTATCATTGGGGATTTGTTATTTGGCTTGGTTGCTCTCTTTCTTCTTTCCTTCTTTTTTCTTTTTTCTAATTACTTTTTAATTTTTTTTATTTTTAATAATATTTTTTAATTTTTATTTTGGTAACTTTATTTCTTTTTATTTTACTTTTTTCTTTCTTTCTTTCTTTTTTTCTCCCTGAGCCGTGTGGCTGACAGGGTCTTGGTGTTCCGGCTGGGTGTCAGGCCTGTGCCTCTGAGGTGGGAGAGCCGAGTTCAGGACATTGCTCCACCAGAGACCTCTCGGCTCCATGTAATATCAAACAGTGAATGCTGTCTCAGAGATCTCCATCTCAACACTAAGATGCAGCTCCACTCAACAACCAGCAAGCTACAGTGCAGGACACCCTATGCCAAACAACTAGCCGACAGGAACACAACCCCACCCATTAACAGAGAGGCTGCATAAAATAATAATAAGGTCACAGACACTGCAAAACACACCACCAGATTTGGACCTGCCCACCAGAAAGACAAGATCCAGGCCCATCCACAAGAACACACTTACTAGTCCCCTCCACCAGGAAGCCTACACAACCCACTGAACCAAAGTTAGCCACTGGGGGCAGACACCAAAAACAACGGGAACTATGAACCTGCAGCCTGCGAAAAGGAGACCCCAAACACAGTAAGTTAAGCAAAATGAGAAGACAAAGAAATTTGCAGCAGATGAAGGAGCAAGGTAAAAACCCATGAGACCAAACAAATGAAGAGGAAATAGGCAGTCTACCTGAAAAAGAATTCAGAGTAATGACAGTAAAGATGATCCAAAATCTTGGAAATAGAATGGAGAAACTACAAGAAACATTTCACAAGAAACTAGAAGAACTAAAGAGCAAACCAACAATGATGAACAACACAATAAATGAAATTAAACATTCTCTAGAAGGGATCAATAGCCGAATAACTGAGGCAGAAGAACGGATAAGTGACCTGGAAGATAAAAGAGTGGAAATAACTACTGCAGAGCAGAATACACAAAAAAGAATGAAAAGAATTGAGGACAGTCTCAGAGACCCCTGGGACAACATTAAATGCACCAACATTTAAATTATAGGGGTCCCAGAAGAAGAGAAAAAGAAAGGGACTGAGAAAATATTTGAAGAGATTATAGTGGAAAACTTCCCTAATGTGAGAAAGGAAATAGTCAATCAAGTCCAGAAAGCACAGAGAGTCCCCTACAGGATAAATCCAAGGAGAAACACACCAAGACACATATTAATCAAAGTATCAAAAATTAAATACAAAGAAAAAATATTAAAAGCAGCAAGGGAAAAACAACAAATAACATTCAAGGGAATCCTCATAAGGTTAACAGCTGATTTTCAGCAGAAACTCTGCAAGCCAGAAGGGAGTGGCAGGACATATTTAATGTGATGAAAGGGAAAAACCTACAACCAAGATTACTCTAACCAACAAGGATCTCTTTCAGATTGATGGAGAAATTAAAACCTTTACAGACAAGCAAAAGTAGAGAGAATTCAGCACCACCTAACAAGCTGTACAACAAATGCTAAAGGAACTTCTCTAGACAGGAAACACAAGAGAAGGAAAAGACCTACAATAACAAACCCAAAACAATTAAGTAAATGGTAATAGGAACATACGTATCAATAATTAACTTGAATGTAAATGGATTAAAGATCCCACCAAAGGACATAGACTGGCTGAATGGATACAAAACCAAGACCCGTATATATGCTGTCTACAAGAGACCCACTTCAGACCTAGGGACACATACAGACTGAAAGTGAGGGGATGGAAAAAGATATTCCATGCAAATGGAAATCAAAAGAAAGCTGGAGTAGCAATCTCATGTCAGAAAAAAATAGACTTTAAAGTAAAGACTATTACAAGAGACAAAGAAGCACACTACATCACGATCAAAGGATCAATCCAAGAAGAAGATATGACAATTGTGAATATTTGTGTACCCAACATAGGAGCACCTTAATACATAAGGCAAATGTTAACAACCATAAAAGGGGAAATCAACAGTAACACAATCATAGTAGGGGACTTCAACACCCCACTTTCACCAATGGACAGATCTTCCAAAATAAAAATAAGTAAGGAAACACAAGCTTTAAAGGACACATTAAACAAGATGGACTTAAATGATACTTATAGGACAATCCATCCAAAGACAACAGAAACACTTTCTTCTCAAGTGCTCACAGAACATTCTCCAAGATAGATCACATATGGGTTACAAATCAAGCCTTGGTAAATTTAAGAAAATTGAAATTGTATCAAGTATCTTTTCTGACCACAATGCTGTGACACTATACATCAATTACAGGAAAATATCTGTAAAAAAAAAATACAAGCACATGGAGGCTAAAAAATACACTACTAAATAACCAAGAGATCACTGAAGAAATCAAAGAGGAAATCAAAAAATACCTAGAAACAAATGACAATGAAAACACGACCCAAAACCTATGGGATGCAGCAAAAGCAGTTTTAAGAGGGAAGTTTAGGCAATACAATCCTGCCTTAAGAAACAAGAAACATCTCAAATAAACAACCTAACCTTACACCTAAAGCAGTTAGAGAAAGAAGAACAAAAAAACCCAAAGTTAGCAGAAGGAAAGAAATCATAAAGATCAGATCAAAAATAAATGAAAAAAAAAAATGAAGGAAACGATAGCAAAGATCAATAAAACTAAAAGCTGGTTCTTTGAGAAGATAAACAAAATTGATAAACCATTAGCCAGACTCATCAAGAACAAAAGGGAGAAGGCTCAGATCAACAGAATTAGAAATGAAAAAGAAGTAACAACTGACACTGCAGAAATACAAAGGATCATGAGAGATTACTAGCAACTATATGCCAATAAAATGGACAACCTGGAAGAAAATGACAAACTCTTAGACAAGGACAACCTTCTGAGACTGAACCAGGAAGAAATAGAAAATATAAAGAGACCAAGCACAAGCACTGAAATTGAGACTGTGATTTAAAATCTTCCAAAAAACAAAAGCTCAGGACCAGATGGCTTCACAGGCAAATTCTATAAAGCATTTAGAGAAGAGTTAACACCTATCCTTCTCAAACTCTTCCAAAATATAGCAGAGGGAGGAACACTCCCAAACTCATTCTACAAGGCCACCATCACCCTGATACCAAACCAGACAAAGATATCACAAAGAAGGAAAACTACAGGCCAATAACACTGATGAACATAGATGCAAAAATCCTCAACAAAATACTAGCAAACAGAATCCAACAGCACATTAAAAGGATCATACACCATTATCAAGTGGGGTTCATCCCAGGAATGCAAGGAATCTTCAATATAAGCAAATCAATCAATGTGTTAAACCATATTAACAAATTGAAGGAGAAAAACCACATGATCATCTCAATAGATTCAGAAAAATCTTTTGACAAAATTCAGCACCCATTTATGATAAAAACTCTCCAGAAGGTAGGCATAGAGGGAACTTACCTGAACATAATATAGGCCATATATGACAAACCCACAGCCAACATTGTTCTCAAAGGTGAAAAACTGAAACCATTTTCTCTAAGATAAGGAACAAGACAAGGTTATCCACTCTCACTGCTATTATTCAACACTGTCTTGGAAGTTTTAGCTACAGCAATCAGAGAAGAAAAAGAAATAAAAGGAATTCTAATCGGAAAAGAAGAAATAAAAAACTGTCACTGCTTGCAGATGACATGATACTATACATAGAAAATCCTAAAGATGCTACCAGAAAATTTCTAGATGTAATCAATGAATTTGGTAAAGTAGCAGGATACAAAACTAATGCACAGAAATCTCTTGCATTCCTATACAGTAATGCTGAAATATCTGAAAGAGAAATTAAGGAAACACTCCCATTTACCATTGCAACAAAAACAATAAAATACCTAGGAATAAACCTAGCTAAGGAGACAAAAGACCTGTATGCAGAAAACTATAAGACACTGATGAAAGAAATTAAATATGATACAAACAGATGGAGAGATATACCATGTTCTTGGATTGGAAGAATCAACATTGTGAAAATGACTCTACTACCCAAAGCAATCTGCAGGTCCAATGCAATCCCTATCAAACTACCATGGGCAGTTTTCACAGAACTAGAACAAAAAATTTCACAATTTGTATTGAAGCACAAAATACCCTGAATAGCCAAAACATTCTTGAGATAGAAAAATGGAGCTGGAGGAATCAGGCTCCAGGACATCAGTCTATACTACAAAGCTACAGTAATCAAGACAGTATGGTACTGGCACAAAAACAGAAATATAGATCAATGGAACAGGATAGAAAGCCCAGAGATAAACCCATGCACATATGGTCACGTTATTTTTGATAAAGGAGGCAACAATATACAATGGAGAAAAGACAGCCTCTTCAATAAGTGGTGCTGGGAAAACTGGACAGCTACATGTAAAAGAGTGAAATTAGAAAACTCCCTAACACCATACACAAAAATAAACTCAAAGTGGATTAAAGACCTAAATGTAAGGCCAGACACTATCAAACTCTTAGAGGAAAACATAGGCAGAACAGTCTATGACATAAATCACAGCAAGATCCTTTTTAACCCACCTCCTAGAGAAATGGAAATAAAAATAAAAATAAATAAATGGGACCTAATGAAACTTAAAAGCTTTTGCACAGCAAAGGAAACCATAAACAAGATGAAAAGACAACTCTCAGAATGGGAGAAAATATTTGCAAACGAAGCAACTGACAAAGGATTAATCTCCAAAATTTACAAGCAGCTCATGCAGTCTCAATATTAAAAAAAAAAACAACTCAATCCAAAATTGGGCAGAAGACCTAAATAGACTTTTCTCCAAAGAAAATATACAGGTTGCCAACAAACACATGAAAGAATGCTCAACATCACTAATCATTAGAGAAATGCAATCAAAAGTACAATGAGGTATCACCTCACACCAGTCAGAATGGACATCATCAAACAATCAACAAACAATAAATGCTGGAGGGGGTGTGGAGAAAAGGGAACCCTCTTGCACTGTTGGTGGGAATGTAAATTGATACAGCCACTATGGAGAACATTATGGAGGTTCCTTAAAAAACTAAAAATAGAACTACCATACGACCCAGCAATCCCACTACTGGGCATATACCCTGAGAACACCATAATTCAAAAAGAGTCATGTACCACAATGTTCATTGCAGCTCTATTTACAATAGCCAGGACATGGAAGCAACCTAAGTGTCCATCGACAGATGAATGGATAAAGAAGATGTGGCACATATATACATTGAATATTACTCAGCCATAAAAAGAAATGAAATTGAGTTATTTGTAGTGAAGTGGATGGACCTAGAGACTGTCATACAGAGTGAAGTAAGTCAGAAAGAGAAAAATAAATACCATATGTTAACACATATATATGGAATCTAAAAAAAAAAAAAATTGGTTATGAAGAACCTAGGTGCAGGATGGGCATAAAGACACAGACTTACTAGAGAATGGACTTGAGGACTCGGAGAGGGGGAAGGGTAAGCCTGGACGAAGTGAGAGAGTGGCATGGACATATATACACTACCAAATGTAAAATAGATAGCTAGTGGGAAGCAGCTGCATAACACAGGGAGATCAGCTTGGTGCTTTGTAACCACCTAGAGGGGTGGGATAGGGAGGGTGGGAGGGAGGGAGACACAAAAGGGAAGAGATATGGGGACGTACGTATATGTATAACTGATTCAGTTTGTTATAAAGCAGAAACTAACACACAATTGTAACGCAATTATACTCCAATAAAGATGTTTAAAAAAAAAAAAAAAGAGGCCGGCTACCACTGGAATCAAAAACAAATCATTACCAAAAACTGTATCAATGCAACAGTGACATTAAATACAATATAAAAACATAGTCTAGAAATGAATAATAAAGTCATAATTCTATTTGAAGAAATAATAGAAAAACAAATTTGGAATTATGTTGGAAAAACTGATAAATTTCCTCAATAAGGTGAAATAGAGTATATGAATGGTCAGTTTTTAGAAGTAAATATTAATTGTTCATGTTCTGTTTAATATATTACAAATGTCTATTTTCAGTGAAATGGAAGATTATACTTTATTAGAAAAATGAGTTAATCTATACTATGTATTTTTGATTATGGTTTAATAAGCTTGTTCTTCAAATTTTTATTCTGAATAATAAAAACTTCCTTGACAAATTTTTATTTAAGAATATGGTTCTGAACAATCTTTGAAAGCAAAAAAACACAAATTGTAAGTTAACAAGAAACAAAATGGTGATTGGAGTGAATAATATTTTTACTACCATAATGTTAATAAAAATTAACTAATCAATGCTAAATATAACTTATGATTAACCAATTGTTTGAAGAATCAGGATTTATGTGAGTATCAATTGAAAGTCTAAATGACCTCCACTGGCATATGCTCATCAATACTGGGCATATTAGTAGATTTTATCTTTGAGATAACGTCTACTATCCCAGGCCTGGTATTTTTCTGATGATCATTGACAATATTAAGGGATTTGGAATTTTTAAAAAAGAAGAATTTTAAAACAATTAATTAGTACATTTATTTTTAAGAAGAAATAGAAAACATAAACAATTTTTCAAGGATCAGTAAAAATAATAAATCACCATAAAAACAATCATAAAATGTTGGAACTCGATAGTATTTTTAATTAAACCTTGTATTCAAATTGGTCAAATATTCAGCCCAAGGTTATATTCTCAGTTTGTACAATTAGAATGAAACCAGGTTCCCCTATTCTCTTATAACTCTTTCAACAGTCGCTTCTAATGTAGATGGCAGCCATCATTTAAATACACATCACTAGGTAAAGAACATAAATGTCAATAAAACATTTTCTATTAAGTAGCAGGCTTACGGCACCATAAAGATGAAATTTTTTCAAGTTGTAAAATATAGTCAAAGTCATAATGGAGTATATTAATATAGTTTGGCATTCTTTCAGTATTCCTTAGTGAACTGAGAAAGAGCTTAATTAAAAGTGATTTTGATTGCTTCATGTTTATACTGATAAAGACATACAATGTTTTCCAAGAAAATATTCTTCACATGAAATTAAGTTAGATAGATGTACAGTAGCTTCATTTCATTCATTGGAATTTTAAATTTTCTATTGGTATTTATTGGGGTTTATGTCACAGAAAGGGTTTGAATTTGTGTGTGCCCATTAGTGGCATAAGCCCACTTTAGGACATATGTCTTAGTCAATGTTTGTAAAAGGTGCATTTTCCATATTTGTTTCAAGAGTTTGCCAAAGGAGCTGACACAGAAACAAGATGCCAACTTTGTGTTTTTCCCTCCTATATTGCTTCATTCAAAACATTAATATATGATTTTCCAAATTTGCCCAATTTTGTTCAAACTGCATTTTCTAAACGTTATCCTCTGAATGTTTTGGGTTTTGTTTTCTTCTTTTAAACTATATATTCATGTATACTTTCAACTGTATGTTATAAATAAACAACAAAAACTATTTTAAAAGAAGAATTGTTGCTACCGACAACGCTAACTTCAAGGAAATTTTGTTTAGACAGGCAAAAAGAAACAGATGTCTCAGTCTTCAATCAGGTAATTTTATGACACTTATTCTTGACAAAAGGATTAATTCCTCAGAAAAAATATAGATTAGTACTTACCATTAATTTAGAAGACATTTCTTTCAATGTGCTCTGTCAAAATATTCATATTTCAAAGTTATATGACCCAAAAGAGTAACCTAAAATTAGATGCATAAAAGTGAAATGTGAATCTGTATCAAATTTGAAAAAAATGTAAAGGCAATTATGCACTAGGAAATCTAAGCCTTTAGAAATAACCTTTTATTATTTTTCTTTTTTGGTGTCGGACATTAACATTGAATTTTGAAGGAAGATCACAAGGAAACTAGAGACAGCTGCCCACCAAGAGAGGCATAGAATCTGTGTACTAAAGACAGACATCAGTGACTACCAAACTAACTGCAGTCCTCAAATAAGCAGCTGTTATTTTAAAAAGTGGAGGTAGGAGGAAGAGAACTAGTATGTCAAATAGAGTGGAGATCTAAAATTGTGCATAAGGAGTTAACATATTTAAATCCTTAAGAAAAGGAAAAATATATATTAATGATCATCATGACTAGAACCCTTAACTGACAAAAAGCTTGTGTTCACACATCTTAACAGATAATTTCCATTTGTGAACCATCCTTGAACGGAATACAAAGGAAGACGACCAAACTGCAGCAAGTCAAAAGATATTCTCAAATATCTCTTTCACGTAAATTCTTCATTCCTTACTTGAAGGAATTATACCCTGAAATGCAAGTATAGATACACTAATTAAAACTACCGCTAAATGTGGAGCAATGTCATCCAGGAGGGAAACTAATTTATATATTTTCCATTTTATAAACATTTCTGGTATTAGTATCAAGTAAACAAAGAAACAAAAACAATTTCTCCATGAAATAAAAAGAAGTAAAATAAGAAAAATTTTTTGATTTAACATTTTAAAACTCCTTTTTTTTGCAAATATACTTACTCCTTATCCCTGATCTATGTATGTGTTCATATCTGGGAAGAGCAAAGCTTGACCTCTATATGACAATAACTAAAATAGTTGGCAGGAAAATTTCATAAACTGAAGTCTGGGAAATTTCTTATGGTCAAATATTTCAACTCTATACTCAGACATTCTATCCACTACATTGGGGGCCATTATTTAACCATTCTGCTATGTGAATTGTTTCATCTAAGTAATGTTTTAAGAATAGAGACAATATATAAAACTTATCTAATGCAAACAGAGTAAAGTTTTTGTTTTCATTTCAGAACAAATAAAAAATAAGTAAAATTAAATTTGTACTGCAAACAAGAGTATTCCTCTATACTCAATAAACAAGAAAGGTTGATTTTTTTTATTTTGGACATATTTTAAAATTGAACAAATCCATAAAATATCTAGAGCAATGATAAATATATAGTAGTTGGTCAACATTGCTTATAAACTTGAATTTTGACATAATTGTGTGATCTATCAACCCACACACTCAAGGGATTCTTTTTACATCCTCACTACATTTTTATCAAATGTGAGTCCCCATATGTGATAGGAAGCTCATTAATTCATGACAGAGGCTGTGACATTATTAGACAGTTTTAACTGTTGATAAATTCAACCTTAAACTGAATTCAAATATATCTTTTAATAACTTGCATTCACAAGTTCTATTAACTGCTTGTGGAGAAACAGACAGCAGATTTACTTTGTTTTCTAGAACTAGCCCTTTAAATATTTGAAGCCAACATCATTGTCACCCTCTAGTTATTCCTTAATTTAAAAAAAATTGAATATATTAGATTTGTTTTATTTGGTTTACTAGTGAGTGGCCAGTTTTAAATTTCCTTTTTTTGAGAACAGGTATGTGTTGTTAAAGTGATTTGTTATTGTTGTTTAGGAAACAAAATGAAGAAAAATAATAAATGTTAAAGTGTGAAAATGCTGGTATACTCATTAGAATGTGATTAAATGTTTAAACTTCCAAGACATTAACACTGACATTTTATCTTTTAAACAGTGTCAGGTACTGAAGGTCAACACAAGCAAGCGTTCTGTTTTTGGCCCTTAGTTAGAAGCGCTCTGTATGTGGACTTCACAGCAGGGAACTGTCAGACACTGTCTCCTCTGTGCTGCTTCTCTCTAAGTACTAGCTTGCAGCTGGCTCCAGCATATGGTAGTGTATGGAGATATTTTCTGGGGTCCACTGCCTCAATCACCGTTTAATGATTAATTAGTGCAGTCTGATGTCAGGGTGAGACATTCAGTGCTTCAGGTAGAAATCTTAACTATAGAAAGTGATAGTAAGCAGGGTTTTGAAAGCTGAGTTAACTTTGTATTTCTTCTGAGGATTTACTAGATTTTTCTATCCACTTGTAAAGAGTAAGGTGAAAAAAGACAAAATTGTCAAATAGCAAACACCAACAATGACAGGGGTGGTATTCAGCAGAATAGTCTATGATTGTCACTCACAATGAGAATAGTGCAGACATACACAATAACTAACTCTCTACTGGAAACCAAGCAAACAACTTTCAGTTGACACTGCAGGACATAATGGATCCGAACTGTGAAAAGCATCTTCTAAAAATGATCCCAGTAAAAAACAAGGGTAAAATATATTTTCTAACAATATATGGTTTTGAACTCCCTATACATTGAAGGAAGAGGAGGTATGTCTTATACTTATCTATAAAAGAAATAATCTGATAAGTCTAACCTGATATTAAATTACAGTAGTTTATTTTTATTTCTCAGAAATTGCATATAACTTTGAATCATTTATATTGAAATAAATTTTAGTTTAAAAATTGAAGCAGCAAGTTGACAGCTAATCCTAATCTGAATCATGCAAGCTGAAAATAAACTTTGGATTCTGAGAAATTTAGGTCATAATTTAAAATAATCCAGGAATTGTTAAAATTTTTCAGTGAATTAAGCTAATATATTTTTATTCATAAATTTTAATTATTGTTGGTTTTCTACAAAACAAAGTATTTGACCATTTATTTTCTCATCTGGTGTCTATTTTTCTTAATTATATTACTTTGAAAAGAACTCAAAATATTTGTAGAGAACCAGAAATATACAAAAAAAAAAATTCTGTCATACAGCTATTATTCAATGGTACAGTCAGTATGCTTTGCTTGCAACTTGACATTAATAGATGTTTGGAAATATTTTAAGAGCATAAAAACTATTTACTTAGATCAATCAGGATTACAGTGCCCATGTGTTGAATGGGGCAGATCACCAATCTATAAATGGATTATGTTTCAAATTGGCATTTATAAGTGTATTACTTAGAACTCAGAATACAATATTTCATTGAATAATTTTACAAATATTGGTTACGTTTCTAGGCTAGATTGCTTATTTTTTTAGTATAAAATTAACCAAGTATATATTTACAATAAAAATGTAGTAGTAAATGTTACTGTGAGAAAATGTATGTATACTATGAGACAATGTATGTATTGCAACTATAATATTAGTGACCTTTACTTATTCATTTATATTTATTTATTTGTTTATTTATTTATTTTTAATGTTGTGTATGTTTCCCTTTTGGATTAAAGGATCATATGAATTTCATTCAACATTCATAGCAGTGAATAAGGATTTACATTTCATGGTCACTTATGTTTTTCATATTATTTCACAGATGCCTAAGACAAGCAAGAAGAGTCGTAATGCCCTTAGTTTTAAATATGTAGGGATCAGGTATAAGTCATGTAGTTGCCTCTAAGCGACTTCTCTGTTAGGACAAAATAAGACAAAAATCTCAATTCACCACATATATATACATATATATATATATATATATATATATATATATATATATATGTATATATATATGTATATATATATATATAATTTTTAAAAATGGAAGAATTATAATATCAAATGACTTTTGTTTTCCCCTGTCACAGATAAATGTAGAAAATTAAGGCCTCTCACCCTCTGAGATGGTCCACACTCTGTGGAGTGTGTTTCTCTCTAAATAAATCCAATTCTTACCTAAAAAAAGAAAGAAAAAGAAAGAAAGAAAGAAAGAAAGAAAGAAAGAAAGAAAGAAAGAAAGAAAGAAAGAAAGAAAGAAAGAAAGAAAGAAAGAAAGGAAGGAAGGAAGGAAGGAAGGAAGGAAGGAAGGAAGAAAGAAAGAAAGAAAGAAAGAAAGAAAGAAAGAAAGAAAATTAAAATAAAAATTATATATAAGCCCCATAATACTGTAGAAATATTGACCATTTTTATAACATTTGAGAAGTATTTTTTAAACCAATTAAAAATTACAACAGAAAATTTGCTTTGCTTCTGGTCTATGTGTCTAAATTGTTTAAGTATTTTGAGCTTCATTGTACCTTTCTATTCTTTTCTTTTTAACACATTTTTTAAAACATTTTATTGGAGTACAATTGCTTTACAATGGTGTGTTAGTTTCTGCTTTATAACAAAGTGAATCAGTTATACATATATGTAAGTTCCCATATCTCTTCCCTCTTGTGTCTCCTTCCCTGCCAACCTCCCTATCCCACCCCTCTAGGTGGTCACAAAGCATCCAGCTGATCTCCCTGTGCTATGCGGCTGCTTCCCACTAGCTATCTATTTTACGTTTGGTAGTGTATATATGTCCATGCCACTCTCTCACTTCGTCCCAGCTTACCATTCCCTCTCCCTGTATCCCCAAGTCCATTCTCTAGTAGGTCTGTGTCTTTATTCCCATCTTACCCCTAGGCTCTTCCTTTTTATGGGATCCATATATATGTGTTAGCATACGGTATTTGATTTTCTCTTTCTGACTTATTTCACTCTGTATGATAGAGTCTGGGTCCATCCACCTCATCACAAATAACTTAATTTCGTTTCTTTTTATGGCTGAATAATATTCCATTGTATACACGTGCCACATCTTCTTTATCCATTCATCTGTTGATGGACACTTAGGTTGCTTCTATGTCCTGGCTATTGTACAAAGAGCTGCAATGAACATTTTGGTACATGACTGTTTTTGAATTATGGTTTCCTCAGGGTATATGCCCAGTAGTGGGATTGCTGGATCATATGGTAGCTCTATTTTTAGTTTTTTAAGGAAGCTCTATACTGTTCACCATAGTGGCTGTATCAATTTACATTCCCACCAACAGTGCAAGAGGGTTCCCTTTTCTCCACACCCTCTCCAGCATTCATTGTTTGTAGATTTTTTGATGATGGCCATTCTGACTGGTGTGAGATGATATATCATTGTAGTTTTGATTTGCGTTTCTCTAATGATTGATGATGTTGAGCATTCTTTCATGTGTTTGTTGGCAATCTGTATATCTTCTTTGGAGAAATGTCTATTTAGTTCTTCTGCCCATTTTTGGATTGGGTTGTTTGTTTTTTTGATACTAAGCTGCATGAGCTGCTTGTAAATTTTGGAGATTAATCCTCTCTCTGTTGCTTCATTTGCAAATATTTTCTCCCATTCTGAGGGTTGTCTTTTCGTCTTGTTTACAGTTTCCTTTGCTGTGCAAAAGCTTTTAAGTTCCATTAGGTCCATTTGTTTATTTTTGTTTTTATTTCCATTTCTCTAGGAGGTAGGTCAAAAAGGATCTTGCCATGATTTATGTCACAGGGTGTTCTGCCTATGTTTTCCTCTAAGAATTTGATCGTGTCTGGCCTTACATTTAGGTCTTTAATCCATTTTGAGTTTATTTTTGTGTATGGTGTTAGGGAGTTTTCTAATTTCACTCTTTTACATGTAGCTGTCCAGTTTTCCCAGCACTACATATTGAAGAGGCTGTCTTTTCTCCACTGTATATTCTTGCCTCCTTTATCAAAAATAACGTGACCCTATGTGCATGGGTTTATCTCTGGGTTTTCTATCTTGTTCCATTGATCTATGTTTCTGTTTTTGTGCCAGTACCATACTGTCTTGATTACTGTAGCTTTATAGTATAGTCTGAAGTCAGGGAGCCTGATTCCTCCAACTCCATTTTTCTTTCTCAAGATTGCTTTGGCTATTCGGGGTCTTTTGTGTTTCCATACAAATTGTGAAATTTTTTGTTCTAGTTCTGTGACAAATGTCAGTAGTAGTTTGATAGGGGTTGCATTGAATCTGTAGATTGCTTTGGGTAGTAGAGTCATTTTCACAATGTTGATTCTTCCAGTCAAAGAACATGGTATATCTCTCCATCTATTTGTATCATCTTTATTTTCTTTCATCAGTGTCTTATAATTTTCTGCATACAGGTCTTTTGTCTCCTTAGGTAGGTTTACTCCTAGGTATTTTATTCTTTTTGTTGCAATGGTAAAGGGGAGTGTTTCTTACCTTCACTTTCAGATTTTTCATCATTAGTGTATAGGAATGCAAGAGATTTCTGTGCATTAATTTTGTATCCTGTACTTTACCAAATTCATTGATTAGCTCTAGTAATTTTCTGGTAGCATCTTTAGGATTCTCTATGTATAGTATCATGTCATCTGCAAACAGTGACAGCTTTACTTCTTCTTTTCCGATCTGGATTCCTTTTATTTCTTTTTCTTCTCTGATTGCTGTGGCTAAAACTTCCAAAATTATGTTGAATAATAGTGGTGAGAGTGAGCAACCTTGTCTTGTTCCTGATCTTAGTAGAAATGGTTTCAGTTTTTCACCATTGAGGATGATGTTGGCTCTGGGTATGTCATATATGGCCTTTATTATGTTGAGGAAAGTTCCCTCTATGCCTACTTTCTGGAGGGTTTTTATCATAAATGGGTGTTGAATTTTGTCGAAAGCTATCTCTGCATCTATTGAGATCATCATATGGTTTTTCTCCTTCAATTTGTTAGTATGGTGTATCACATTGATTGACTTGCGTATATTGAAGAATCCTTGCATTCCTGGGATAAACCCCACTTGATCATGGTGTATAATCCTTTTAATGTGCTGTTGGATTCTGTTTGCTAGTATTTTGTTGAGAATTTTTGCATCTATGTTCATCAGTGATATTGGTCTGTAGTTTCTTTCTTTGTGACATTTTTGTCTGGTTTTGGTATCAGGGTGATGGTGACCTTGTAGAATGAATTTGGGAGAGTTCCTACCTCTGCTATATTTTGGAAGAGTTTGTGAAGGATAGGTGTTAGCTCTTCTCTAAATGTTTGATAGAATTCGCCTGTGAAGCCATCTGGTCCTGGGATTTTGTTTGTTGGAAGATTTTTAATCACAGTTTCAATTTCAGTGCTTGTGATTGGTCTGGTCATATTTTCTACTTCTTCCTGGTTCAGTCTCGGCAGGTTGTGCATTTTGAAGAATTTGTCCATTTCTTCCAGGTTCTGCATTTTATTGGCATATACTTCCTTGTAGTAATCTCTCATGATCCTTTGTATTTCTGCAGTGTCAGTTGTTACTTCTCCTTTTTCATTTCTAATTCTATTGATTAGAGTCTTCTCCCTTTCTTTCCTGGTGAATCTGGCTAATAGTTTATCAATTTTGTTTATTTTCTCAAAGAACCAGCTTTTAGTTTTATTGATCTTTGCTATCATTTCCTTCATTTCTTTTTCATTTATTTGTGATCTGATCTTTATGATTTCTTTCCTTCTGCTAATTTTGGGGTATTTTTGTTCTTCTTTCTCTAATTGCTTTAGGTGTAAGGTTAGGTTGTTTATTTGAGATGTTTCTTGATTCTTAAGGTAGGATTGTATTGCTATGAACTTCCCTCTTAGAACTGCTTTTTCTGCATCCCACAGGTTTTGGGTCGTCGTGTTTTCATTGTCATTTGTTTCTAGGTATTTCTTGATTTCCTCTTTGATTTCTTCAGTGATCTCTTGGTTATTAAGTAGTGTATTGTTTAGCCTCCATGTGTTTGTATTTTTTACAGATTGTTTCCTGTAATTGATATCTAGTCTCATAGCATTGTGGTCGGAAAAGATACTTGATACAATTTCAATTTTCTTAAATTTACCAAGGCTTGATTTGTGACCCAAGATATGATCTATCCTGGAGAATGTTCCGTGAGCACTTGAGAAGAATGTGTATTCTGTTGTTTTTGGATGGAATGCCCTATAAATATCAATTAAGTCCATCTTGTTTAATGTATCATTTAAAGCTTGTGTTTCCTTATTTATTTTCATTTTGGATGATCTGTCCAGTGGTGAAAGTGGGGTGTTAAAGTCCCCTACTATGATTGTGTTACTGTTGATTTCCCCTTTTATGGCTGTTAGTATTTGCCTTATGTATTGGGGTGCTCCTGTGTTGGGTGCATAAATGTTTACAATTGTTTTATCTCCTTGGATCGATCCCTTGATCATTATGTATTGTCCTTCTTTGTCTCATGTAATCGTCTTTGTTTTAAAGTCTATTTTGTCTGATATGGAATTGCTACTCCAGCTTTCTTTTGATTTCCATTTGCATGGAATATCTTTTTCCATCCCCTCACTTTCAGTCTGTATGTGTCCCTAGGTCTGAAGTGGGTCTCTTGTAGACAGCATATAGATGGGTCTTGTTTTTGTATCCATTCAGCCAGTCTATGTCTTTTGGTTGGAGCATTTAATCCATTTACATTTAAGGTAATTATCGATATGTATGTTCCTATTACCATTTTCTTAATTGTTTCGGGTTTGTTATTGTAGGTCTTTTCCTTCTCTTGTGTTTCCTGCCTAGAGAAGTTCCTTTAGCATTTGTTGTAAAGCTGGTTTTGTGGTGTTGAATTCTCTCTACTTTTGCTCATCTGTAAAGGTTTTAATTTCTCCATCAAATCTGAATGATATCCTTGCTGGGTAGAGTAATCTTGAATGTAGATTTTTCTCCTTCATCACTTTAAATACGTCTTGCCACTCCCTTCTGGCTTGCAGAGTTTCTGCTGAAAGATCAGCTGTTAACCTTATGGGGATTCCCTTGTGTTTTATTTGTTGTTTTTCCCTTGTTGCTTTTAATGTTTTTTCTTTCCATTTAATTTTTGATACTTTGATTACTATGTGTCTTGGCGTGTTTCCCCTTGGATTTATCCTGTATGGGACTCTCTGTGCTTCCTCGACTTGATTAACTATTTCCTTTCCCATATTAGGGAAGTTTTCAACTATAATCTCTTCAAATATTTTCTCAGTCCCTTTCTTTTTCTCTTCTTCTTCTGGGACCCCTATAATTTGAATGTTGGTGTGTTTAATGTTGTCCCAGAGGTCTCTGAGACTGTCCTCAATTCTTTTCATTCTTTTTTTTTTATTCTGCTCTGCAGTAGTTATTTCCACTATTTTATCTTCCAGGTCACTTATCTGTTCTGCCTCAGTTATTCTGCAATTGATCCCTTCTAGAGAATTTTTAATTTCATTTATTGTGTTGTTCATCACTGTTTGTTTGCTCTTTAGTTCTTCTAGTTCCTGTTAAATGTTTCTTGTATTTTCTCCATTCTATTTCCAAGATTTTGGATCATCTTTACTGTCATTATTCTGAATTCTTTTTCAGGTAGACTGCCTATTTCCTCTTCATTTGTTAGGTCTGGTGGGTTTTGGCCTTGCTCCCTCATCTGCTGTGTGTTTCTCTCTCATTTTGCTTAACTTACTGTGTTTGGGGTCTCCTTTTCATAGGCTGCAGGTTCGTAGTTCCTGTTGTTTTTGGTGTCTGTCCCCAGTGGCTATGGTTGGTTCAGTGGGTTGTGTAGGCCTCCTGGTGGAGGGGACTAGTGCCTGTGTTATTGTGGATGAGGCTGGATCTTGTCTTTCTGGTGAATAGGTCCACATCTGGTGGTATGTTTTGGGGTGTCTGTGGCCTTATTATGATTTTAGGCAGCCTCTCTGCTAATGGATGGGGATGTGTTCCTGTCTTGCTAGTTGTTTGGCATAGGGTGTCCAGCACTGTAGCTTGCTGGTCGTTGAGTGGAGCTGGGTCTTGGCGTTGAGATGGAGATCTCTGGGAGATTTTTGCCATTTGCTATTACTTGAATCTGGGAGGTCTCTTGTGGACCAGTGTCCTAAACTTGGCTCTCCCACCTCAGAGGCACTGCCCTGATGCCTGGCTGTAGCACCAAGAGCCTGTCATCCACCACACGGCTCAGAATAAAATGGAGAAAAAAAAGAAAGAAAGAAGAAGATAAAATAAATAAAGTAAAATAAAATAAAGTTATTAAAATAAAAAATACTTATTAAAAAATATTTTTAAATTAATAAATAAAAGAAAGAAGAGAGCAACCAAACCAAAAAACAAATACATCAATGATAACAAGTGCTAAAAACTATACTAAGAAAAAAAAAAAAAAAAAAAAAACAGACAGACAGAACCCTAGGGTAAATGGTAAAAGCAAAGCTATACAGACAAAATCACCCACAGAAGCATATACATACACACTCACAAGAAAAGAAAAAGGGAACAAAATATATATATCATTGCTCCCAAAGTCCACCACCTCAATTTGGGATGATTTGTTGTCTATTCAGGTATTCCACAGATGCAGGGTACATCAAGTTGATTGTGGAGATTTAATTCGCTGCTCCTGAGGCTGCTGGGAGAGATTTCCCTTTCTCTTCTTTGTTCGCACAGCTCCCAGGGTTCAGCTTTGCATTTGGACCTGCCTCTGCGTGTAGGTCGCCTGAGGGCGTCTGTTCTTCACTCAGACAGAACGGGGTTAAAGGAGCAGCTGCTTCGGGGGCTCTGGCTCACTCAGGCCACAGGGAGGGAGCGGTACGGAGGAGGCGGGGCGAGCCTGCGGTGGCAGAGGCGTCGTGACGTTGCAGCAGCCCGAGGCGCGCCGTGCATTCTCCCGGGGAAGTTGTCCCTGGACCACGGGACCCTGGCAGTGGCGGGCTGCACAGGCTCCCGGGAGGGGCGGTGTGGAGAGTGACCGTGTGCTTGCACACAGGCTTCTTGGTGGCAGCAGCAGCAGCCTTAGCGTCTCATGCCCGTCTCTGGGGTCCGCGCTGTTAGCCGCGGCTCGCGCCCATCTCTGGAGCTCGTTTAGGCGGCACTCTTAATCCCCTCTCCTCACGCACCAGGAAACAAAGAGGCAAGAAAAAGTCTCTTGCCTCTTCCGCAGCTGCAGACTTTTTCCCGGACTCCCTCCCGGCAGCTGTGGCGCACTAACCCCTTCAGGCTGTGTTCACGCCGCCAGCCCCAGTCCTCTCCCTGCGATCCGACCGAAGCCAGAGCCTCAGCTCCCAGCCCCGCCCGCCCCGGCAGGTGAGCAGACAAGCCTCTCGCACTGGTGAGTGCTGCTCGGCGCCGAGCCTCCGTGCGGGAATCTCTCCGCTTTGCCCTCCGCACCCCTGTGGCTGCGCTCTCCTCCGTGGCTCCGAAGCTTCCTCCCTCTTCCCACCACAGTCCCCACCCGCGAAGGGGCTTCCTAGTGTGTGGAAACCTTTCCTCCCTCACAGCTCCCTCCCGAGGTGCAGTCCCGTCCCTATTCTTTTGTCTCTGTTTTTTCTTTTGCCCTACCCAGGTACGTGGGGATTTTCTTACCTTTTGGGAAGTCTGAGGTCTTCTGCCAGCATTTGGTAGATGTTCTGTAAGAGTTGTTCCACATATAGATTTATTTCTGATGTATTTGTGGGGAGGAAGGTGATCTCCACGTCTTACTCTTCCGCCATCTTGAAGCTCCTCCTCTCTATTCTTTATTTTGAGGACCAATTAGTCAGGTCCAAGAGAGTTGGCAGAGATAGAACTTCTAAACTCCAAATATTCAGTTGACAAAATATAGGTGGTTAGAACTGGATGGTTTGACTTATTATTTTTCTTAAACCTTTTCAGAGTTTCCCACAGTGCTGCCACAGTTTAGCTTGAAAATGTTAGTACTTGAAATACCCACAAAACACGTTTTGGGCTTGTGTTAGGTGCATAAGAGAAAAAGGATGAGAAAATTGGTGAAAGAAATGATTTGGGGGATGCCTATTTTACAGGATACTCAAGAGAGTCATGGTACAAAGTTGAGAATTACTGATATACATTAATCTTGATTCTTGTTGAAATGGCCTTGCCATCACAAAGTAGGCAAGTATAGTACCTAACCACAAATATAAAAAAGGTACCAAGCTCATTCAGCTTACTCTAAACCCCGAAATTGGAGCATTCTAATTTCATTTGGTTGATCTGGCATATTTATATCCCCAATTTAATGAAGCCTGAAGAGTCAAACTCGTCGTGTTAGGATGAGTTAACACCACAGCTTTGATTGCTCACCATCCAAATAGCAAAATTTCCTAATATCATTTTTATGGGACTTAAAAGACATTAAACTAAATATGACTGCTGCTCCATAAAATGGTAGAATAGTTTTCCATATAGTGTATATATGCAAATACAATGCCCCATCTCAACCTCCAGTGCCCATAGTAAGTTACCCTTACAGCTTGAATTGAATAACTATTATTGGTTTACATGCTTCTAAATCTTGTATTTTGTGTAACTAAGGTAGAGCTAAGCTTTCAAAAAGTAGAACAATGCCTTATACACAAAACTATCTTGTTTAAAAGCTTTGCCTCATTGTGCAAAATATCCTTACCCATTTGAAATAAATTCATAATGCACACTGAACACAAAGCATATGACCTGAAAATTACAAGGGAATCTTTTTAATGTCAAATGTTTCATATACGTCTCATTCCTTCAGAGAAATGTTGGGCTGGGGATAGGAGATTCAGAAGAAAAGGGAATTCAATTCTAAAAGTACAAACTTCAGTGAGTATATGCTGTAGGGACATTTAATTTCTAGCTTTTAAGAGAGTCAGTAAATGTATAAATCATTGTTTTATCAGCCTCTCAGGTAACCCCAGGTTACAAAGCTCTCTAATAGTTGTCAATGCCAGTATATACACCACAGAATTGCAGGGACTTCTTGGGAGGTTCATTTGTTTGCTTCAAATTAGTTGGTGAAACAGAATTGTATGAGGTAAGTTGATAAAGTGATCACAAGGTAAGGTCTGAACATGTAGCTATAGGATATACCTTCAGTTGTAGGAAAGGTTTTCCCCTTCCCCACTTATTGTGATATGCTCAGTAAACTTTCCTTTATGGCTTTCTCCACTCTTTTCCACTGATACAATGACAACCGTGACATCATATTTTATAGAGGTATGCACTTTAATGCACTGGTGTGTAAAATAGGTTTACTGTACTCAAAACTGCTCTTTACTGGAGAGACTATGTCACAATTACCTGACTATAATAATAGACAAAACTCAAAATAGCCTGACTTTGGCTAAGCATCACAATTTGGGAGACATGTCTGGACTTTGCAGCTTCATCAAATTCCTTTTTCTTTTTCTTTTTTTTTTTTAAACATCTTTATTGGAGTATAATTGCTTTACAATGGTGTGTTAGTTTCTGCTTTATAACAAAATGAATCAGTTATATATATACATATGTTCCCATATCTCTTCCCTCTTGCATCTCCCTCCCTCCCTATCCCACCCCTCTAGGTGGTCACAAAGCACCAAACTGATCTCCCTGTGCTATGCGGTTGCTTCCCACTAGCTGTCTATTTTACGTTTGGTAGTGTATATATGTCCATGCCAATCTCTCACTTTGTCACAGCTTACCCTTCCCCCTCCCCATATCCTCAAGTCCATTCTCTAGTAGGTCTGTGTCTTTATTCCCATCTTACCACTAGGTTCTTCATGATCTTTTTTTTCCCCTTAGATTCCATATATATGTGTTAGCATACGGTATTTCTTTTTCTCTTTCTGACTTACTTCACTCTATATGACAGACTCTAGGTCCATCCATCTCACTACAAATAACTCAATTTCATTTCTTCTTATGGCTGAGTAATATTCCATTGTATACATGTGCCACATCTTCTTTATCCATTCATCCAATGATGGACACTTAGGTTGCTTCCATGTCCTGGCTATTGTAAATAGAGCTGCAGTGAACATTGTGGTACATGACTCTTTTTGAATTATGGTTTTCTCAGGGTATATGCACAGTAGTGGGATTGCTGGGTTGTATGGTAGTTCTATTTTTAGTTTTTTAAGGAACCTCCATACTGTTCTCCATAGTGGCTGTATCAACTTACATTCCCACCAACAGTGCAAAAGGGTTACCTTTTCTCCACACCCTCTCCAGCATTTATTGTTTGCAGATTTTCTGATGATGGCCATTCTAAATGGTGTGAGGTGATACCTCAATGTAGTTTTGATTTTCATTTCTCTAATGATTAGTGATGTTGAGCATTCTTTCATGTGTTTGTTGGCAATCTGTATATCTTCTTTGGAGAAATGTCTATTTAGGTCTTCTGCCCATTTTTGGATTGGGTTGTTTGTTTTTTTGTTATTGAGCTGCATGAGCTGCTTGTAAATCTTGGAGATTAATCCTTTGTCAGTTGCTTCATTTGCAAATATTTTCTCCCATTCTGAGGGTTGTCTTTTGGTCTCAAATTCCTTTTTCTTTGTCTCTCAAGTATAGTGTCTTAGACACAATTTCCGTTAATACTGACAGGACCTGGAATTCAATTTTTCTTTCCAGGCCTTTTCACTATTCCTTGACTCTTATTTTGAAGTAGGAATAATATTTAATTTAGATGTAAGTGAAATTAAAGGCCATACCTCTTTCTTTTCTGAGTCTTCAAATAAACATCGTACCATACTTAAATGTAATTACATTGATCATACTGCATGGTTTCAGATTTTATATATACTACTAATTATCTGTATTTAATATAGAAAGCAAGTCTTTAGAAATCCTTGTATCAAAATTAAAATAATTATTCATCCAACCATTCAAAAATATATTGAAAGAGCCAATGGAAATAGGATATCAAAATTGAAAGGCACCAAAACATGAGAGCTGAGTTCCAAACTGAGTAAAAAAGAAATAAATATGCCCATTTTCACAGGAAATTTCAGAACTCTTGAAATTCTCAGCCATACAAAGGACTGAAAAAGGGGTCAGAGTACAGAGAAAATAGGATATTTTTGTGAGGAGGTTATCTTTTAAGAAAGGTGGTCTGTGATAAAACTTCACCCATGCTATTGGAATGTGATGTTTTCAGGAAGTGTCCCAACCTACATTTGGCGCACATTGCAGGTTAGGGTGTGACTCCTGCCTGAGAAATCTAGAAACAAGAGATTAAGTCTGACACTGACAGAGTCAGGAGACTGCTACTGCAGTAGTATAGGACTGCACTCTCTGAATTTGTTGGAATGAGGATGCAAGTATTCCCATGCACCAAATGTGGGCCACACAAGAGGGAGAGTTGACTTAGATTCTATCTAAAAGGGTTATCTAGAGGGCAGAAAGACCTAGAAGAAATGGAAGAGATATTCTAGCAGATGAGAAAGGAGTCTTCAGCTTTCAGAAGGGATATTCAAGGGAGAGGATCACAGAATCTCAGAGAATTTATTAAAGAAAGCTTGGAAAGGAAGAGTCAGATTTAAACTTCAGCCAGGTTCAGGGAAACAGGTATAGCTCACAGGGCACAATCCAGTTGAAAAGCTTTTCCTTTGTCCTTATCATTTCTACTTTTTTTTTTCTCTGATCCTTCAAGTATTCCAAACTGGTTAGTAAAGCAGTGCATGGGGGAGGGGCAGGGTTATAAAAAGAAGTTCAAGGTGGAAAACTGGAGAAGAAACCAAGGAATACTCCTCTACTAATGGAGTACTAATCTGAAACAGGCTCTAGCTGAGTAGAAAGGGAAAATGTTTAATGCTGAATCAAAGACTTAAAAGAAAGGAGATTCAGCCATAGCGATGTTCTCTGGTGTCATTCTGTGACAATGCTTCAAAGATGGAAATTAGAGCACTTGTTATTTCAATTTTCCAGTGAATAACTCTTTTCATATTTTTTGAACAGCAGAAACATGTATCCTGGGGTTGATCTGTAATTATTAATATCCAGCAAATTTTAGCCAGGCTAGGGGAAAAAGTGCCCCAAATAACACATTGTTTCTCTGGAAGTACATTTCTTTTTTGCCTTCATTGTGAAGAACATTTTTGCTTGGTACAGAATTATACATTGGCAATTTTTTCCCCAGCATTTTTCAGATAATATTCTGGTATTCTTTGGCTTTAAATCTTTCTTTTGAGAACATTATTGTTGGTAATACAGAGCCAATATACTCCTTGTTTTTTGGCTGCTTTCAAAACTATGTGTCATCTTTTAAATATCAGTTTTGTGTGATGTACCTTCAAGTGGTATTATTCAGCTTCTTAGAGTTTCTTGAATCTGTGCTTAATATATTTCATCATTTTGCAAAATGTTGGTCCATTTTTCTTTAAATATTTCTTCCATTTTTTTCTCTACTTTCCTTCTGAGACACCAGTTACATACAACTTTTTATCTCTCCAAAGTACATGATATGTCTTTTGCACGCTTTTCTGCATTGTACTTTCTCTTGTTCCTTCATACTTCAATCTGGACAATTTGTTTTAATATTTAATTCTCTCATCAGCTGTCCATAATGGCTATTATATCTACTGAGTTCTGAATTTCAGCTGTATTTTTCATAGAATTTCTATTTTTAATTGTTTTGAATTATCTGTAAATCTTCTGCAGTATCTTGAATATAGTAATCACATTTTTATATATGTCCTTAATAATTTTAGTCTTTTAAATCTATTGTTTGTTTTACTCCTAGTTTTATGTATACCTGGTTATATTTTTATTGAATGCTGGCCATTGAAAATGAAGTTTTTAGGAATCATATAAGGCTATCTTTTTTCACAGAAGGTCAACTTTTGATTTTAGCAGGAAGTCAAGTTGGGAGCACATCACCTTTATCTATCAAACTGATTTAAAAAGTGACTTCGGTCCTGTGAGAACAAATCTGTATCCTGTTTACTCTTCTCTTCCAAAGTAACCCTTCAGAATCCCATTCTAAAGTCCACAGAATTTACCAGGGCCACACTCCTTGGTGAACCTTGGACTTCAGTTTTTGTACCTCTAACTCCATGAAACTGGCAAAAGGTTTTCAATCTCTTAACTACAGTTTTGAAATCAGCAAAAACCATTACAGAAACAGTGGTGCTAATGTCTGGCTCTCCTTACTGGACTTCCCTTATTTCTAGAATTTTCTTTGCCTGAAAATCATTGCCACTCAGATAGTTCTCTGATGCCTTCAAATATATACATGTAAGTTTCCAACATATATATATATATATATATATATATATACATACACACGTACATATACATAAACATATACATATATATGCACATACACTTACATAAATATATAAAATTTGGCAAATTTTATTATTCTCAGTGGAAAGGTTGATGTGGAACCCACCATTGCTAGAAGTAGAGCCTATGACCCATTATTAAAAAGAGAGAGAATATGTATGCTTTTTGAATTTCTGGTCAGTTCTGGTAAGAATGTTTGACTCATTTGAGTCCTAGATGAGAGGTAAGGTACTGTGGCTAATATTTTATTAGAAAGTCTGTTTAAATGTTTTAAGTAATTTTAACAGATATAAAATTCTCTGCTTGGAAATTTCTATTATATGTCACTACCAAGTTCTGATGAGGAAAATACCCTCTCTCAGGTAATGACAGCTCTGAGATAAGTGTTGCAGACTCTCATTCACTGATGTTAGGGAATATTTCTCTGCCAGTCCTACATAATTACACATGTGGCCACAGCTTCTTGTGTGTAATAGAAACAGCAGAAGTTGCGGGTTTTTATGTCTGACTCACATGATGCTGTGGACATAAATTAGTGTAATTTGTTCTTTGGCATATCCTTCTTCTTACAAATTTCATCCCCTGTTAAATCTGGAATAATGTTCTTTTCAGAGTAATGTCCACTTTATAAATAAAATATTAATAAAAATAAGAGTTACAGAGATGAGGCCTTAATTATAATTGTAATTGCAATATTTGGAAAATTATTAGTTTTCTATCTGGGATAATTTCAAGTTACGATTCTTCTTTAATCTCATCATTTGACTCAGATTAACATAAACCTTTAGGTTGTAAAATGATTGGACAATTAATTTATAATTTCAAAATATTGGAAAGAGTTTTCTTTATATGTACTTTAAAGTTAAAAATCCTAAATGGTTAAAAGTTCTAATAGGAAAGCAGGACTTAGATGAATGCAGTTTCTTATATATGAGTGAGGTAAAAGGAAAACTGAGGAAAGTTTTAGTCTTACATTGACCATAATCTCTCTCATTCAGTGTAAAAAGACAAAGAAAAATAATAAGCACAGTATTTGCACATTTTTAAGTGCATATCCATATATTCTTCACAATTTTAACAATATTTATTATTAGTTTGCTCTGCTTATACTATGTGTTGACATTGTTATAACCTCTGCAGTCCTATTAGGACCATATTATTGGTCTATTTTGTTTTCTCGCCTATTTTCTTTTTTTTTTTTTTAAGTTGAATACAATTTTTTTATTCTGGGTGATTTTTTTAACATTTCAAACATCATAAATACCAAAAAAAATTGCAAAACCAATACAAAAAGATTTAAAATGAATAATTTACATATAAACATCATGTAAGTATATGTCATTATATATATTTTATTCATAATTTTGTTTATAGATTTATTTTAGTATCTTTTCTGGTTCTAGTAATATAAGTTATATCCCTTATAAAAGCCTTGAAATATTCTTACTAGAAGTCAAGATAAAAGAATACCAAATCAAACTAGCCAAGGATCTAAATTATCCATCTACTGATTTTTGGTCAAAATACAGGATTAGGATAATTTTCCTTTGGAGATTCAAACCTGAGACACTTGCCATCAGGCTTACATTTTTCTTTTCATTTTTTAATTTATGTGCATTCTTATTTTTTATTTATTTATTTATTTTTAACATCTTTTTTGGAGTATAATTGCTTTACAATGTTGTGTTAGTTTCTGCTGTATAACAAAGTGAATCAGCTATATGTATACATATATCACCATATCCCCTCCCTCTTGCGTCTCCTTCCCACCCTCCCTACCCCACCCCTTTAGGTGGTCACAAAGCACAGAGCTGATCTCCCCGTGTGATGCAGCTCCTCCCCACTAGCTATCTATTTCACATTTGGTAGTGTATATATGTCAATGCTACTCTCTCACTTCGTCCCAGCTTACCCTTCCCCCTCCCCATGTCCTCAAGTGAATTCTCTACGTCTGCGTCTTTATTCCTGTCCTGCCTCTAGGTTCTTCAGAACCTTTTTTTTTTTAATTTGGATTCCATGTACATATGTGTTCGCATAAGGTATTTGTTTTTCTCTTTCTGACTTACTTCCCTCTGTATGACAGACTCTAGATCCATCCACCTCACTACAAATAACTCAGTTTCATTTCTTTTTAAGTGCCACATCTTCTTTATTGTATATATGTGCCAACTCTTTTTTATCCATTCATCTGTCGATGGACACGTAGGATGTTCCATGTCCTGGATGTTGTAAATAGTGCTGCAATGAACATTCTGGCACATGACCCTTTTTGGATTATGGTTTTCTCAGGATATATGCACAGTAGTGAGATTGCTGGGTCATATAGTAGTTCTATTATTAGTTTTTTAAGGAACCTCCACACGGTTCTCCATAGTGGCTGTATCAATTTACACTCCCACCAACAGTGCAAGAGGGTTCCCTTTTCTCCACACCCTCTCCAGCATTTATTGTTTGTAGATTTTTTGATGATGGCCATTCTGACCAGTGTGAGGTGATACCTCAATGTAGTTTTGATTTGCATTTCTCTAATGATTAGTGCTTTTGAGCATCCTTGCATGTGTTTCTTGGCAATCTGTATATCTTCTTTGGAGAATTGTCTATTTAGATCTTATGCCCATTTTTGGATTGGGTTGATTGTTTTTTGGATGTTGAGCTGCATGAGCTGCTTGTATATTTTGGAGATTAATCTTTTGTCAGTTGCTTCATTTTCAAATATTTTCTCCCATTCTGAGGGTTGTCTTTTCTTCTTGTTTATGGTTTCCTTTACTGTGCAAAAGATTTTAAGTTCGATTAGGTCCCATTTGTTTATTTTTATTTTTATATCCATTTCTCTAGAAGGTGGGTCAAAATGATCTTGCTGTGATTTATGTCAAAGAGTGTTCTTCCTATGTTTTCCTCTAAGAGTTTTATAGTGTCGGGCCTTAAATTTAGGTTTTTAATCCATTTTGAGTTTATTTTTGTGTATGGTGTTAGGAAGTGTTCTAATTTCATTCTTTTACATGTAGCTGTCCAGTTTTCCCAGCACCACTTATTGGCTGTCTTTTCTCCATTGTATATTCTTGCCTCCTTTATCAAAGATAAGGTGACCATATGTGCATGGGTTTATCTCTGGGCTTTCTATCCTGTTCCATTTATCTATATTTCTGTTTTTGTGCCAGTATCATATTGTCTTGATTACTGTAGCTTTGTAGTATAGTCTGAAGTCAGAGAGCCTGATTCCTCCAGCTTCATTTTTCTTTCTCAAGATTGCTTTGGCTCTTCGGGGTCTTTTGTGTTTCCATACAAACTGTAAAATGTTTTGTTCTAGTTCTGAGAAAAATGTCACTGGTAGTTTGATAGGCATTGCACTGAATCTGTAGATTGCTTTGGGTAGTACAGTCATTTTCACAATGTTGATTCTTCTAATCCAAGAGCATGGTATATCTCTCCATCTATTTGTATCATCTTTATTTTCTTTCATCAGTGTCTTATAATTTTCTGCATACAGGTCTTTTGTCTCCTTAGCTAGGTTTATTCCTAGGTATTTTATTGTTTTTGTTGCAATGGTAAATGGGAGTGTTTCCTTAATTTCTCTTTCAGATATTTCAGCATTACTGTATAGGAATGCAAGAGATTTCTGTGCATTAATTTTGTATCCTGCTACTTTACCAAATTCATTGATTAGTGCTAGTAGTTTTCTGGTAACATCTTTAGGATTCCCTATGTATAGTATCATGTCTTCTGCAAACACTGACAACTTTACTTCTTCTCTTCCAGTTTGGATTCCCTTTATTTCTTTTTTCTTCTCTGACTGTTGTGGCTAAAACTTCCAAAACTATGTTGAATAATAGTGGTGAGAGTGGGCAACCTTGTCTTGTTCCTGATTTTACAGGAAATATGTTCAGTTTTTCACCATTGAAAACAATGTTGGCTGTGGGTTTGTCGTATATGGCCTTTATTATGTTGAGAAAAGTTCCCTCTATGCCTACTTTCTGGAGTGTTTTTATCATAAATGGGTGTTGAATTTTTTTGAAAGCTTTTTCTGCATCTATTGAGATAATCATGTGGTTTTTCTCCTTCAATTTGTTAATATGGTTTATCACATTGATTGATTTGCATATATTGAAAAATCCTTGCATTCCTGGGATAAATCCCACTTGATCATGGTGTATGATCCTTTTAAAGTGCTGTTGGATTCTGTTTGCTAGTATTTATTCAAGGATTTTTGCATCTATGTTCATCAGTGATATTGGTCTGTAGTTTTCTTTTTTTTGTGACATCTTTGTCTGGTTTTGGTATTGGGTGATGGTGGCCTTGTAGAATGAGTTTGGGAGTGTTCCTCTCTCTGCTATATTTTGGAAGAGTTTGAGACGGATAGGTTAGCTCTTCTCTAAATGTTTGATAGAATTCACCTGTGAAGCCATCTGGTTCTGGGCTTTTGTTTGCTGGAAGATTTTTAATCACAGTCTCAATTTCAGTGATTGTGATTGGTCTGTTTATATTTTCTATTTCTTCCTGGTTCAGTCTCAGAAGGTTGTGTTTTTCTAAGAATTTGTCCATTTCTTCCAGGATGTCCATTTTATTGGCATATAGTTGCTTGTAGTAATCTCTCATGATTCTTTGTATTTCTGCAGTGTCAGTAGTTATTTCTGCTTTTTCATTTCTAATTCTGTTGATTTGCGTCTTCTCCCTTTTTTTGTTGATGAGTCTGGCTATTGATTTATCAATTTTGTTTATCTTCTCAAAGAACTAGCTTTTAGTTTTATTGATCTTTGCTATCATTTCCTTCATTTCTTTTTCATTTATTTCTGATCTGATCTTTATGATTTCTTTCCTTCTGCTACCTTTGGGGTTTTTTTTGTTCTTCTTTCCTTAATTGATTTAGGTGTAAGGTTAGGTTGTTTATTTGAGATTTTTCTTGTTTCTTGAGGTAGGATTGTATTGCTATAAACTTCCAGCTTAGAACTGCTTTTGCTGCATCCCATAGGTTTTGGGTCATTGTGTTTTCATTGTCATTTGTCTCTAGGTATTTTTTGATTTCCTCATGATTTCTTGGTTATTTAGTAGTGTATTTTTAGCCTCCATGTGCTTGTATTTTTTACAGTTTTTTTTCCTGTACTTGATATCTAGTCTTATAGTGTCATGGTCGGAAAAGGTACTTGATATGATTTCAATTTTCTTAAATTTACTAAGGCTTGATTTGTGACCCAAGATATGATCTATCCTGGAGAATGTTCCATGAGCAGTTGTGAAGAAGGTGTATTCTGTTGTTTTTGGATGGAATATCCTATAAATATCAATTAAGTCCTTCTTGTTTAATGTATCATTTAAAGTTTGTGTTTCCTTATTTATTTTTATTTTGGATGATCTGTCCCTTCATGAAATTGGGGTGTTAAAGTCTCCTACTATGGTTATGTTACTGTCGATTTCCCCTTTTATGGGTGTTAGCATTTGCCTTATGTATTAGGTGCTCCTATGTTGGGTGCATAAATATTTACAATTGTTATGTCTTCTTCTTGGATTGATCCCTTCATCATTATGTAGTGTCTTTCTTTGTCTCTTGTAATAGTCTTTATTTTAAAGTCTATTTTGTCTGATATGAGAATTGCTACTCCAGGTTTTTTTGATTTCTATTTGCATGGAATATCTATTTCCATCCCCTCACTTTCAGTCTGTATGTGTCCCTAGGTCTGAAGTGGGTCCCTTGTAAACAAGGTCTTTTTTTGTATCCCTTCAGACAGTCTATGTCTTTTGGTTGGAGCATTTGATCCATTTACATTTAAAGTAATTATCTATGTGTATGTTCCTATTACCATTTTCTTAACTGCTTTAGGTTTGTTTTTGTAGGTCTTTTCCTTCTCTTGTTTTTCTTGCCTAGAGAAGTTCCTTTAGCATTTGTTGTAAAGCTGGTTAGGTGGTGCTGAATTCTCTCTACTTTTGCTTATCTGTAAAGGTTTTAATTTATCTGTCAAATGTGAATGATATCCTTGCTGGGTACAGTAATGTTGGTTGTAGGTTTTTCCCTTTCATCACTTTAAATATGTCCTGCCACTCCCTTCTGGCTTGCAGAGTTTCTGCTGAAAGATCAGCTGTTAACCTTATGGGGATTCCCTTGTATGTTATTTGTTGCTTTTCCCTTGCTGCTTTTAAATTTTTTTCTTTGTATTTAATTCTGTGAGTTTGATTAATGTTTCTTGGCATGTTTCTCCTTGGATTTATCCTGTATGGGGCTCTCTGCACTTCCTGGACCTGACTGACTATTTGCTTTCCCATGTTAGTTAGTTTTCAAGTATAATCTCTGCAAATATTTTCTCAGACCCTTTCTTTTTCTCTTCTTCTTCTGAGAACCCTATAATTCGAATGTTGGTGCATTTAATGTTGTCCCAGAAGTCTCTGAGACTGTCCTCAATTCTTTTCATTCTTTTTTCTTTATTCTGCTCTGTGGTAGTTATTTCCACTAGTTTGTCTTCCAGGTCACTTATCCGTTCTTCTGCCTCAGTTATTCTGCTATTGATCCTTCTAGAGAATTTTTTTATTTCATTTATTGTGTTGTTCATCATTGTTGGTTTGCTCTTTAGTTCTTCTAGGTCTTTATTATATGTTTCTTGTATTTTCTCCATTCTATTTACAAGATTTTGGATGATCTTTACTATCATTACTCTGATTTCATTTTCAGGTAGACTGCCTATTTCCTCTTCACTTTTTTGGTCTGGTGGGTTTCTACCTTGCTCCTTCATCTGCTGCAAATTTCTCTGTCTTCTCATTTTGCTTAACTTAATGTTTTTGGGGTCTCCTTTTCACAGTGTGCAGGTTGGTAGTTCCCGTTGTTTTTGGTGTCTGCCCCCAGTGGCTAAGGTTGGTTCAGTAGGTTGTGTAGGCTTCCTTGTGGAGGGGACTGGTGCATGTGTTCTTGTGGTTGGGGCTGGATCTTGTCTTTCTGGTGGGCAGGACTTCATTGGTTGGTGTGTTTTGGGGTGTCTGTGAACTTAGTATGATTTTAGGCAGCCTCTCTGCTAATGGATGAGGTTGTGTTCCTGTCTTGCTAGTTGTTTCTCATGGGACGTCCAGCACTGGAGCTTGCTGGCTGTTGTTGGAGCTGGGTCTTAGCATTGAGATGAAGATCTCTGGGAGAGGTCTCACTGATTGATAGTACATGGTGCCAGGAGGTCTCTGGTGATCCAATGTCCTGAACTCGCCTGTCCCACCTCAGAGGCTCAGTCCTGACAGCAGGCCAAAGCACCAAGACCCAGTCAGCCACATGCCTCAGAAGAAGAGGGAGAAAAAAATAAAGATAAAAAAATTTTTTTAATTAAAAAGAGAAATAAAATAAAATAAGTAAAATTAAAATATTATTAAAATAAAAAAGTAATAAAAAAAAGAGAGCAACCAAACCAATAAACAAATCCACCAATGATAACAAGTGCTAATAACTATACTAAGATAAACATTAAAATCAGAAACAAGTCAATTGCAGACAGCAAACCCCAAGTCTGCAGTTGCTCCCAAAGTCCACTGCCTCAGTTTTGGGTTGATTCATTGTCTATTCAGGTATTACATAAATGCAGGGTACCTCAAGTTGATTGTGGGAATTTAATCCGCTGCTCCTGAGGCTGCATGGAGAAATTTTCTTTTCTCTTCTTTGTTCACACAACTCCTGGGATTCAGCTTTGGTTTTGGCCCCATCTTCTTGTAGGTTGCCCTCAGGTTTCTGTTCCTGCCCAGAAAGGACGGGGCTAAAGCAGTGACTGATTAGCGGGCTCTGGCTCATTCATGCCAGGGGGAGGGAGGGGTACGGAACATGGGGCGAGGGGCAGAGGCCAGCGTGATGTTGCACCAGCCTGAGGAGTGCCATGTGTTCTCCTGGGAAAGTTGTCCCTGGATCACAGGACCCTGGCAGTGGCGTGCTGCACAAACTCCCATGGGCGGGGTGTGGATAGTGACCTGTGCTTGCACACAGGAGTTTTGGGGGCTGCAGCAGCAGCGTTAGCATTTCATGCCCGTCTCTGGTGTCCAAGCTGACAGCCGTCGCTCATGCCCGTTTCTGGAGCTCGTTTAGGCAGTGCTCTGCCTTCTGTGGGCAGACAGGGAAGGAATCCCCTCTTCTCATGCACCCTGAAACAATGGTCTCTTGCCTCTTCAGCAGGTCTAGAGTTTTTCCCAGACTCCCTCCTGGCTAGCTGTGGTGCACTATACCCCTTCAGGCTGTGTTCACTCAGCCAACCCCAGTCCTTTCCCTGGGATCTGACCTCTGAAGCCCGAGCCTCAGTTCCTAGCAACCCCCACCCCGGTGAGTGAGCAGACAAGCCTCTCAGGCTGGTGAGTGCTGGTTGGCACTGATCCTCTGTGTGGGAATCTCTCCACTTTGCCCTCTGCACCCCTGCTGCTCTCTCTTCCGTGGCTCCGAAGCTTCCCCCCTGCCCACCCCCCATTTCCACCAGTGAAGGGGTTTCCAAGTGTGTGGAAACTTTTCCTCCTTCACAGCTCCCTCCCCGAGGTGCAGGTCCTGTCCCTATTCTTTTGTCTCTGTTTTTTCTTATTTCTTTTGCCTTATCCAGGTACGTGGGGAGTTTCTGCCTTTTGGGAAGTCTGAGGTCTTCTGCCAATGTTCAGTAGGTGTTCTGTAGGAGTTGTTCCACATGTAGATGTATTTTTGATGTATTTGTGAGGAGGAAGGTGATCTCCCTGTCTTACTCCTCCATCATCTTGAAGGTCCTGCTTCCCCTATTTTCTAGATGGAAAATTTTCACACAGAAATGGTAGGTGGTTTTCCCAGTTTGAACAATTGATAAGAAATAATCATTTCCCTAGACCAAATTGCAATAGGCTAACATTTGTGATCCATGCTCTAAAGCCTACATTCCAGAACCTGTGACTTATTAAGGAAAAAGGATACAATATTTTAATAATTGAGTTAATAATTTGCTTATATGTAATAGTAATGCTAATAAAAATCCAGTTTATGTTACACTCTAAAATGCAAACAGGTTCTCTATGCTAAATTTTCAAATAAGTAATACATAGTTAGTGTATATAAATGAAGTAAGGAAACTACTTTTAAGAAAAAATTAAAGTTTACTGCCTACACTAGTCTATATGTTATCACGTTAGTTGTTTTAAAACACTGTTTTGAATTGTGTGCATTAATATTTCTCCTTAAAACAAATAAAGTATGTGTTAAGACACTGTGGTTTCTATAACTTAATTGACTTCAAAGAAAACAATATTACATGGAGACAGACACTCATAAATGTTTCTCCAATTTCAGCAGAAGTCTCCAAAGTCCAAATAGACATCAAACATGTTTAATTAAGACATATAATTTTTATTGGTAAATTATGTAGAAACTGGTGCATTAAAGAAATTTATTTGCATATTACCAGGCTGGGTAAAACAGGCAAATATTTGGATCAAATATTTATCAAAACTTAATCATTTTAAGGTTCATAATTTGCAGGGCAATCCCTAGTTAATTAGCTAACTGGCATTGAGATAATGTTACTAAAGTGTTGAAAGTCTGGCTTTACTTCTAGAACTTTTTAAGGTAAAACTGACTTTAAACTGAGATAAGTGGAGAATATGACTTTGTGCAAAGACCTTAATCATGTTTCAATTTTTCTGAGAAAGAAAAAAAACTAGAAAACATTCAGAAGCAGCAGTTATCTTTAAAATTCAGTGTTGAGTGAAAAAAAAAAACAAAGCAGCATGTGCTTTACAACAAATATAATCTTTGTAAATTAAATAGGCTCATACACATACAGGACATAAGGCTATTTATTTCACATGTTTATATACATATCCAAGGACATACTTAAAATATATAAAATAAGTGTTACTTGGGGGAGTGGCAGTGATTATGTGAAAACTGAAGATATGGGGAAAATATTTTAAAATGCAAAAGGCTTGACTCCCTTAGTGGCGCAGTGGTTAAGAATCCACCTGCCAATGCAGGGGACACGGTTTAGAGCCTGGTGTGGGAAGATCCCACATGCCATGGAGCAACTAAGCCCGTGCGCCACAACTACTGAGGCCATGTGCATAGAACCCGTGCTCTTCAACAAGAGAAGCCACTGCAATGAAAAGCTCATGCACTGCAAAGAAGAGTAGCCCCCGCTCACCTCAACTAGAGAAAGCCCCCATGGAGCAATGAAGACCCAACGCAGTGAAAAATAAATAAAATTAATTTAAAAAAATAATAAAAATGCAAAAGGCTTGACAGACTGCTGCAAGAGCTGTTTGTATATTTTGGAGATTAATCCCTTGTCAGTTGCTTTGTTTGCAAATACTTTCTCCCATTCTGAGGGCTGTCTTTTTGTTTTGTTTATGGTTTCCTTTGTTGTGAAAAATCTTTTATGTTGAATTAGAACCCATTTGTTTATTTTTGTTTTTATTTTCATTATTCTACGAGGTGGATCCAAAAAGATCTTGTTGTGATTTATGTCAAGGAGTGTTCTTCCTATGTTTTCCTCTAAGAGTTTTATAGTGTCCGGCCTAACATTTACGTCTTTAATCCATTTTGAGTTTATATTTGTGTATGGTGTTAGGGAGTGTTCTAATTTCATTCTTTTGCATGCAGCTGTCCAGTTTACCCAGCACCACTTATTGAAGAGGCTGTCTTTTCTGCACTGTATATTCTTGCCTCTTTTGTCATAGATAAGGTGACCATAGATGCATGGGTTTAATCTCTAGAGTTTCTATCCTGTTCCATTGTTCTATAGTTCTGTTTTTGTTCCAGTACCATACTGTTTTCATTACTGTACCTTTGTAGTATAGTCTGAAGTCAGGAAGCCTGATTCCTCCAGCTCTGTTTTTCTTTCTCAAGATTGCTTTGGCTATTCAGGGTCTTTAAAAAAAAAAATCTACAAACAATAAATGCTGGAGACAGTGTGGAGAAAAGGGAACACTTCTACACTGTTGGTGGGAATGTAAATTGGTACAGCCAATATGGAGAAGAGTATGGAGGTTCCTTAAAAAACTAAAAATAGAACTACTATATGACCCAGCAATCCCAATCCTGGGCATATACCCAGTGAAAACAATAATTTGAAAAGATACATGCACCCCAATGTCATTGCAGCCAGGACACAGAAGTAATCTAAATGTCCATCAACAGAGGAAAAAGATGTGGTGCATATATACAATGAAATATTACTTAGCCATAAAAAAGAACAAAGTAATGTCATTTGCAGCAACATGGATTGGCCTAGAGATTGCCTTACTGAGTGAGGTAAGACACAGAAAGACAAATACCATACGATATCACTTATATGTGGAATCTAAAAAAAAAAAAGGCTACAAATGAACTTATTTACAAAGCAGAAGTAGAGTCATGGATGTAGAAAACAAACTTATGGTTACCGGGGATAAGTGGGGGTAGTGGAGGAGGGATAAATTGAGAAATTGGGATATACACAGTACTGTATATAAAATAGATAACTAATAAGAACCTGCAGTATAGCACAGGGAGCTCTACTCAGTACTCTGTAATGGCCTATATAGGAAAAGAATCTTAAAAAAAAAAAAAAGGGTGGATATATGTATATGTATAACTGATTCAATTTGCTGTACACCTGAAACTAACACAACATTGTAAATCATATACTCCAATAAAAAATTTTTTTTCAAGAAAAAGACTTAACAAGTGACTGTAACTCATCTAAGGTCACATATTTAAGTGTATAATACTAGTACTCAGTTCTGTCCAGTTCTACAGCTGGTATCTGAGCTAACAGTACCTGCTGCCTCAGTGGTTGCTAAATGGAAAATAGAGAGTCCAGCTTTACTAAATCTCCCCAGAACATCTAATCACTGGGTGGAAGCACTTGTCTAGCTGAAGACCAGGCAGTCTTCATGATATATCCCTGCTTAGGGAAGCTTGGGTCTTTAGTGCCAGTTCCCTGGGCTCTCCATCCCTGCTTGCTGAACCCTGCCATGGGGAACCCCTGCTTGTTTAGTCTTGCTCTGTTAAACGCAAAGTGTAGATTATACTACAAATGGCTGGAGCCAGGATAAAGAAAACATGATCCAAGGCACAGATCTTGGCTTTCTCACTCCTTCCAAGTCACCTGGGAACCATGTCTTTTAGGTGGAAAGTAGTAGCTTTTCTGCTTATACTTTTTCTTCTTTTCCATTTTGCTTATGGAATATTTTCCCTTCTTTTTTTTTTTAAGACAATCAGATGTTTTTATTTATTTATTTATTTATGGCTGTGTTGGGTCCTCACCTCTGTGCGAGGTCTTTCTCTAGTTGTGGCAAGCGGGGGCCACTCTTCATCACGGTACGCGGGCCTCTCACTATCGCGGCCTCTCCCGCTGCGGATCACAGGCTCCAGATGCGCAGGCTCAGTGATTGTGGCTCATGGGCCCAGTTGCTCCGCGGCATGCGGGATCCTCCCAGACCAGGGCTCAAACCCGTGTCCTCTGAACTGGCAGGCAGATTCTCAGCCACTGCGCCACCAGGAAGTCCATTTTCCCTTCTTAATTTCAATATTTCTGTCTGAATTTTGCACACATTTTTAGGAATTTTATATTCTAATTTGCCTTTAGTTTTTTTTTATTATACTTTATTTACAGATGTGTGTGTGTGTGTGTGTGTGTGTGTGTATTCACAATATTTAGAAAGATATTTCTATGCCAGCTTCCAAGAGGATTGAGGCTTTTTGCCTCTTGGCCATTTTCGATATATTTACACTTTCCAGCGTTATAATAATGAGTATTTTCTATCTTCATATATATATCTGTCATATAGTCTGGTTTGATAAGTTAAACTATTACCATCCTATGACACAAAAGTGACATTTGTCACCTCTTTAAAATATTTCAAGCACAAATTTGGGCTACTTTCCTACTCTTTTCAAACTATTATTTTAGACTATTAACAAATGGGTGTAGGCCCAATACAGTAATCCAGCGTTATTAATTTTAATTCTAATTATTAGTTTGGATTTGTCATTTTCAAAGGCATTTCATTAATTTTTGAAGTTCTTTACCAGTTAAATCTCTCAGAGTAAAACAAAAAAAGAATGAAATACTTAGGAATAAATTTAACAAAGTAAGTTCAACATTTGCACACCAAAAATTTCAGTATATTTTTGAGTGATATCAAAGAAGATTTAGGCAAAAGGAGAGACAATATATTTTATGGATTAGAAGACTCAGTATTTATAAGATGACAATTCACTTCAAATTGACTTATAGATTTAATGCAATCCCTATCAAAATCTCAGCAAGCCCTTTGACAGAAATTGAAAAGCTAATCCTGCAAAGTACCTAAAATAGCAAAAACAATTTCCAATAAGAAGAAAAAAATGGAGAACTACATTTCCTGGTTTTAAAATGGTGTATCGAGCTACAGTTATCAAGACAATGTTGTACTAAGACAGCAATGGGCATTCAGACCGAAGGAATAGAATTGAGATCCCTAAAATAAGCCTTTACACTGATGATTGGATGATATTTTACAAAGATGTCAAGGTAACTCCAAGGGAAAAGACAGACATCCAAAAATAATGCTGGTACAATTGGATGTGTAGACATAAAAATGTAAATTTAGACTCAATTTACAGTACCTACAAAGATTAACTTATAATGGGTCATAGACATAAATGTAAAAGCTACAGTTTTTCAACTTTTAGAATAAAACTTAGGACATCTTCATGATCTTGAGTGAGGCAGAGTTCTTAGATACAACACCAAAATTATTATACATAAAAGAGAAAAAATGATCATCTCTACTTAAAGTTAAAAACCTGTATGCTTCAAAGACAATATATAAAAGCAAAAGACAAGCTATAATCTTGGAGAATATATTTGCAAATCATTATATCTAATAAAGGACTTCTATGTAGAAGTTATAAGGAACACGTAAAACTCCACAACAAGAAGGCAAACAAATCAATTTTAACATCTTTATTGGAGTATAATTGTTTTACAATGGTGTGTTAGTTTCTGCTTTATAACAAAGTGAATCAGCTATACATATACATATATCCCCATATCTCCTCCCTCTTGCGTCTCCCTCCCACCCTCCCTATCCCACCCCTCTAGCTGGTCACAAAGCACTGAGCTGATCTCGCTGTGCTATGTGGCTGATTCCCACTAGCTATCTATTTTACATTTGGAAAAGTATATTTTTTTTAAGTGAAAATTTGAATAAGCATTTAACAATAAAAGATACACGAATGTCTAATAAGCATATGAAAAAATGCTCAACTAGTCCATTAGGGAAATGAAAGTTAACACCACTATGAGATACCTCTTTATACCCACTATATTGGCTATTATGGAAAAACACAAATAATAACAAGAGTTGGCAAGGATATGGGGAAATTGAAACCCTCATACATTGCTAGTAGGGGTATAAAATTATGTAGCCACTTTGGAAAATAGTCTGCCAGTTCCTTCAAAGAGTAAATGGTGTAACCATTTGATTACACCACTTTACGCCACAGCAATTACACCACAGCAATTCCACTCCTAGGTATATACACAAGAGAAATAAAAACACACATCCACACTAAGACTTGCACATGAATGTCCGTAGCATCGTTATTTGTTATAACCAAAAAGTGGAAGCAATTTAAATGTCCATCAAAAGACACATGGAAACATATGGTATATCCATACAATTGTATGTTGTACTAGGATAACAATACACATACAAACCAATGGAACAAAACTGAGAGTCCAAAAATATGTTTTACATTTAAAAAAAATTTTTTATTGGCATATACAATTAGGTATCACCTCACACTGGTCAGAATGGCCATCATCAAAAAATCTACAAATTATAAATGCTGGAGAGAGTGTGGAGAAAATGGAACCCTCCTACACTGTTGGTGGGAATGTAAACTGGTACAGCCACTATGGAGAACAGTATGGAGGTTCCTTAAAAAACTAAAAACAGAGTTACCATATGATCCAGCAATCCCACTCCTGGGCATATAACCGGACAAAACCGTAATTTGAAAAGATACATGCACCCCAATGTTCACTGAAGAACTATTTACAGTAGCTAGGACACAGAAGCAACCTAAATGTCCATCAACAGTTATTACATTTTTATTTGTCAATGTTTTACAAAGGTGCCGAGGTGATTCCATGAGAAAAAACACACTTTTCAACAAATAGTGCTGCTATCATTATATAATGTCCTTCTTTGTCTCCAATAATTTTTTTACCTTGAAGTACACCTTATCTAATAATAATATAGGCACTTCTGCTTTCTTTTGATTAACATTTGCATTATAATATTTTCATTCTTTACTTTCCAATTACTCATATCATTATATTTGAATTTAATTTCTTATAAACAGCATATAGTTGGGTCATGTTTTTTTATCTACTCTCTCAGCATCTGTTTATTAATTGTTATATTTAGATTCTTAAATTTAATGCAATTATTGACATATTAGGGTTTTTGATTTTTTTATTGTGATAAAATAATCATATAAAATTTATCATTTGAACCATTTTAAAGTATATAAATCAGCGCCATTTAGTAGATCCACAATGTTGTACGACCATCGTGACTATACAGTTCCCGAACATTTTTATCACCTCAAAAGGAAAACCCATACCCTTTAGGGAGTCACTCACCATCCTCCCCTCCCACAGCTACTGCCAATCACTAATTTGCTTTCTGATCTTTGCATTTACCTACTCTGGATATTTACTATAAATGGAGTCATACTATATGTGAAAGTTTTGTCTGACTTCTTTCAATTAGCATAATGTTTTCAAGGTTTATCCATGTTCTAGCGTGTATCAATACTTGATTCTTTTTATGGCTGAATATTTCATTTTATGAATATGCCACATCCCGTTTCTCCACTCATTAGCTGATGGACATTTGTGCTGTTTCTACCTTTTTTGTTATTACAAATACTGCTGCTATAAATATTTGTGTGCAAGTTTTTGTTTGAGCATCTGTTTCATCTCAACTCCCCATTAGGCCTTTTCTGACACCACCCAAAGAGGGCAGATTGGGGGTGGCAGTCCAGGTTTCTCACATGATCTCTACTAATGCCGTGGGGACAAGAGGGGGCTTCATAACCACCTAGTAGGAATGGAAGTCATGGGTCCCAACTAAGCTTTCTCTGACAGCACCTGGCATAGGGATTGGGATGGTCTGTTACAATCTCCCATGAGTGGAAGTCTGAGCTTCTTACTTGACCTTTGCTGTCCTGGGTGAGAATGGGGACACAGTTTTGTTGTTGTTGTTTTTTTCTCCTGTGGCAAGAACAGAGTAATTATTTTTTGAACTTCTTCTGTCTTGCTAACCTGCCCCTTTTCTATTTCTCTGGTTAGAGAAAGCAGGCTTTTACTGGAATTTAAAACATTTTTCTACCTCCCTAACAGTTCCAGGTCGGCAATCTAAATCTAGAATATATGGGGCAAAATGAAAACTCAGAGAACTCTCCATCACGGTGTTGCTTGTGTCCTAAGGTTCTTAGCCAGTCTGCTTTCTTCACTCCACCTTTCAGAGTCTTATTTTTGTCTTATACACAATGTCCAAGGCTTTTAGTTATATTTCATAACAGAAATAAAGTATGTCTTTTCTATTTTTCTGGAAGTAGTAGTCCCTGATTTCTTTTTATCACAAAGATAATAATTAGTTGCTAGAAGTCCAAACTACTTTATAAGGTCTCAGAAGTTGTCCTTCAACTTGAAACTCTTTATCCCTTCAGGATCAGAAAGGTACTTGCTCATTTGACAGATCACCTCTGAGCAAATTCGAATATGAGAATACAGAGCAAATCATGTAAAAATACATCAGTAACATTTATACCATTATATTGATTTGTGGGCCAGGCATTCTATCTACAAGAATCATGTCAAACCTCACAGTAGCACATTTTCAACATAGAAACTTAGGAACAATAAAATTATCCAGGGACCATAACTTAGTTAAATGTGAACACTTGACCTCAGGAAGCGCTCACATAGCAACCCCTCAATTATAGGAGTTATAACATGGGTTCTGAGCCCAAGAGCCATCACTCGTGTCTCTGAGGGTTAGACTAGAGCTCTCTGGATCCCTAATTTTAAAGACAGGATTTTCCCAGGATAAGGCTGAGCCTCCTGGTATGTGTCAAGTTGTCCAGCTACGGGGAGAAGAAAAAGAGAAATTCTGATTGGACTTTCTAAATCTTTGCCAAAGTTTTCCACCTAACAACCAGAACTGTCAAATATACCTAATTAGTTCACAGCAGTTTTTGTGATTTAGATATTGGGTTTGAATGTGAAATTTCTTTGGTTTTTCTGCAGTTGCCAAAAATAGACCATTTAATGAGGTTATTTTTCCTCATTGCAAAGGGACTTCTATAGCTAAAAAGGGAAAACTCCTTCTGCATGAATTGGTGGACTTGGATAATTCTATTATGAATATTTTTCTTTTTTATTAATCAAAATAGTAATTTTGCTTGCCATCCAATATGAAATGAATGAAAATAGATTTCTTATATAATTCTGTGATTATCTTTAATTCTTAAATAAGTATCATCACATGCTTGCATCATTAATAATTTTATCAGGTATTAAAAGTCTTACAAAATGCATTGTAAATGAATATTAATTATATGCAGCAATTAACTGTTAATTTGAATAATACATGAACATGCTTTCATGCTTTTTAATTTTGAGTGATCTGATTTTTAAGTACCCATCAAACCATGAAATGATTTAAGAATTTAAAAAATTAATCATCCATATTGATAGTTTCAAAAATTAGAGTAAATGTTTTTATTCTATAATCTTACTTTTTAACTAAATAAAAGTTGCTGCATCAAGTTTTAGTATCATTTTAAAATATGTCCTTGTAGAAGTTGCCATAAATGTCGACATTTTCAGCAGCATAAATTTATAGTGATACTGAATTTTTATGACACTATAAAAGTCCCTACTCATGATGACATCTACAGCTGCATTTTACAGAAATATTAGAATTTGTATCTTACACATGTAGTTTATCCTATCTGGTCTTTCAAAGAAAGGAAACTGGGTTAACAAATATTTCTGATGTCCCCAAACAAGTCAAATATATGTTATAGGAATTTAAAGATCTGGTTTCATTCCCTTAATATCTGGCAGCCATAGAATCTCTACTGTTACTTTTTAATCAACCTAGTTGGAGAAGAAAGATGGGTTTAGCTGGGAATTGGATGAATCTATTAATGGAAGAAAGAGCAGATTTTTATTAGGAGAAATGGATGACAGAAACAAAACTGTTATTATTTAAGTATCCAGAGAGTTCCTGGGTTATTGTTGTCTTAATCTGCTTCATTATTGCCTGTTGAGCTAAAACATTTAGAAAAAATGATAGATCTACATGAATCAATTTTTTAAAGTTTATTTGAAGTTGAAAAGAAACAATATTTGTGTATACCTAAAATATTTACCAGTTTCTGTTCAGGACATGTTTATACTTATTAACTTTTAAATGTTCCTGTGATTAAATCTAATCAAAGCTGCTGGTTCTTGAAGAAATGGCTGGAAATGTGTCAAACAGAAATTTCCAAAAGTTGTGCCTTTTATGAACCACTATTCACTGATCTTAAGCTATCTAGGAAAACAGAAAAATTGTGAGTTCAGGAATAAAACAACTTTTGGCAGCTCATTTTTTATAAAGGAAAAGTAAACTTATACATGAAATATTAAAGTGTTAAGAAATCTTATATTAATACAGCACCTGCCCCATCTCACTATTTATCATTACAATTTTCTCAAAATCTCCATAACTTTGAGGAAGATGTTTACCTCCCAATTACTACTACATAGGGTTTGGTAATATTGGTATGTATATTATATAAACACATATTGTATATAGTATAATTCTATACACTACATATGTAGTATAGTAAAATTGATATGTAGATTACATTAGTGCTATGAATCAAATTTAGAGCTTGGTGATTAAAGGTATTATGTGAATGCAAGTTATGAATAATAGTTTAATTTCATTTTAAAAAGTGTCTAAGGCCATTAGATTAATGGTAGTGTTGGTTTACACTATAATTTCTACTACAATAAATTGTATCACATTAACCCTTGGAAAATATGCAATAATTTAACAAGATCTATTACGTTATTGTGATTTTTAACTTTTTTTGGTTTGCCTTGCTCTTTCCCATTTTTGGTTCTCAACTTTAACATTGTCTCTTTAGTGGGCCTTCTGGGAACATTCTAAATTCATATTCCCTATCACAGAATAACTTATATTTCCTTCCTATCACCTTGCAGTTACTTATTAGCTAAATTTTATCATTTATTTTATGCAATGGACTGTAAGCCCCACGTTGGCAGGTACTTTTTCATTTATGTACACAATCCAACCTTGTGCTTAGTGTATAACAGGTATACCATAAGTTTTGTAGATTGAAAGAAAAATGAATTTTCTCTTTTGTAATTGAAATATTGAGATATATTCAAATATTATTTATTCTTTCCATAAACCTATTTATTATATAATCTATTTTGTTCTTCTATGATGTAAGAATATTTAATTAAAATATAAATTTAATTGAATTTGAACTCTATACATGGTTTTTTAAATGAGTGACATTATATGCATATATACATATTTCTAATGAAAAATAAGATTTATGTAACTCTAAATAATAGGCAGAGTGCTGGGTGTTTTATAATTATTATCTTATATAATCCTCAAAGCATTATTTTAAGGTAGATATTATTTTTTACATTTCATATGAAACAGAATGGTATCCCCTCCAGGAAGAATGAAAAGAAGGGGTAAGTGAGATTATAAAATAGCATGGCATAGAGTTAAAGAATGGAGACTAAGAGAGGGAGGGAGAGAGAGACAGACAGAGAAAGAAGAAGAAAGAGGAGTGAGAGAAATTTTGAGTATCTACCCTGAAACTTTAAATAAATAATATTATTTGAGTAAAGAATATAATTTGGGTACTTTTAATTAAGGAAATTCAACATTTATTTCAGTTTCTTTCCATTTCTATTTGGGTGTGGGAAGGTAGGTAAATAGGGGCTTGGCTTTTTTTTTTAATATAATACAATGCTGAGATGAACTTCCATATGTTGGTTACATTGGGGGAGCAACTTTTATTTTAAATTGTTACTCTTGTTAAAAATACATGATTAGTTAAGAATACAACATTGTAAATAATTCTTAAATTATGTTTTTAGAAAGTGGGATTTGACAAAACATGAGGGGTTTTTTTTAACGTTTTTATTGGAGTATAATTGCTTTACAGTCGTGTGTTAGTTTCTGCTTTGTAACAAAGTGAATCAGTTATACATATACATATATCCCCATATCTCCTCCCTCTTGCGTCTCCCTCCCACCCTCCCTATCCCACCCCTCTAGGTGGTCATAAAGCACCGAGCTGATCTCCCTGTGCTATGCGACTGATTCCCACTAGCTATCTATTTTACATTTGGTAGTGTTTATATGTCCATATATACACTACCACTCCCTCACTTTGTTCCAGCTTACCTTTCCCCCTCCCCGTGTCCTCAAGTCCATTCTCTAGTAGGCCTGCGTCTTTATTCCCGTCTTGCCCCTAGGTTCTTCATCACCATTTTTTTTTTGATTGTCTTTAAAATATTATTGCAAGTCAGAAATCGTCTACACGGCTCCGTCATAGAGTTATCATCTCAGAGGCTAGTGGACGTAATAGATATAAAGCTATGAGTTCACAAAATTAAAGAAGTGTAATAAAATTCTTCATTAAAATGCAAGTTTATGTTTTTTCCCTGCCTTCTATTTCCTGATAATTTGTAATCTCTGGAAAGGGAAAAGAACTCAAAGGAAGACAGGAGTGCATTTATTCAGGGACTTTGCCTTGGTTACTAGGAGAGATCATCTCTACTGGATACTGGGATGCCTCAATGAGACAAAAAGCAAGCAGCTTTGAAAATTGTTGCTTTGAAATTGGTAGAAGCTACATGTTCCATTACAAAAGTGCAAGTTCTTAAAAAGTGCTGTACCAGAGATGGGGAAAATCTCTTCCAGATGTGAATAGAATTTTCTACTGAAATGCAAGAGGTAGCAAATTTTAGGGGCACAAAAATGCTGGAAATTGAGTGAGAGTCTTTGAAGGCTCCCATTGAAAATAAATTTTGCATACTTACAGTTACCAAATATCTTTGTTCTATAAAAAAAAATGCCTAGCAACCATAGATTGAATATGTAATTTGATAAGTAGTTAGCTATTGGAGTAAATATATGTTGAGTGCATAACAAAATGCCACAAGGAAAATATTCCATGTGTGGGTATAGATTTGGGGGTTCCTGAGGATGGCTATTTGCGAATGGTGATGAGTAATGTGGAGGCTTAGTTACTTCTGAATCCTGTCATCCGATCAATATGGTAGCAATTACAAACAAAAGTTGAGGGAAGAATTTAACTGTCATTTCAAATCCAAGAAACTTCTGAATTCTAGTATTAGGAAAAACACTTAGGGTCCAGAAAGTGATAGAAAGAAACTAAGACCAAACAGCATGTAGTCAAAATATCAGGGTGGATTAAGGGAGCTGGAGGTAACATAGATTAAGTCTTCATCTCTTGAAATCAGATCTCTGACAAGCAACATTCTTGTATGTGCAAATCAGGGAATTCCTCATGTTCTATTATGAGATCCTCAGGGTTCTGATCGAAGACTCTGCCCTTATTTAGCTTTCATAGATAAGTGTGGAATTAAGTTTCCTATTGCCTGACAGACTTAGAATATATATGATATATAAATTGATGATAAGCAAGGATTTTTACATTAGAGATAAGAACCGAAATGAAACTACCTGTGGACACACAGTTACTAGGATTGAGAACTAAATCTATTTACCTTATATGGCCTAATCATTTGATGGTCTGCAGTCTGCATTAATATGAATTTAGTATTTTAGATAGTTTTTCCCATGGTATTAGTTTCCACTGCTGCTGTAACAAGTTACCACAAGGTTAGTGGCTTAACACAACCCCAATTGATTATCTCACCGTGCTATAGACCAAAAATCCAGGTGTGCTATGGCTTAACTTGTTTCTCTGTTTAGAGTCTGACAAAGCTGAATCCAGGTGTCCAAGAAGGTTGCTTTTCTTTCTGGAGACTCTAGAGGAGATTGCATTTCTGGGTTCATTTATGTTGTTCTCAGAATTTAACACCATGCAGCTGTACGACTGAGGTCCCCACTGTTTTCTTGCTGGTTCTTTCTCAACATCCAGAGGAAGCTCACATTCCATGGTTTATAGGCCTCTTCCTTCCTCCATCTTTAAAGCCAGCAATTACAGTGCAAGACCTTCTCATGCTTTAAACTTATCAAACCTTCCCTTAGGTTTTATCTCTCCTCTCTCTTACCCCACCACATCCTTCTGACTCAAGCTGGAGAAATTTCTGTTTTTAAGAGCTCATGTAGTTATATTGTGCCTGGCCAGATAATCTTCACCACTCTTCATTTTAATGTTCATAACCTTGTTCAAATTCTGCCAAATGCCTTCACAAAGTACTTAGAATAATGTTTGATTGACTATCAGGGGACAAAATTCTTGGAGGAACTTCTTTACAATTTGGCTTACCAAATTCAGGGAGATGAAGCTGCAAATAACTTTAAAAAAATTTCTCCCATAAAAAAATTTCTCCCAGGAACTTACTGAATATTATTTATGTGAAAAACAGACTTCTCAATTAACCCACAAAACAATACTGTCCTCACAATAGATTTCTCATCTGGGTTTATTAAATGCTATTTGTTTCAATCTCTCTCCTTGTCGTGTCCACCAAACCTATACTATTTTGTAACAAACTTTGCCTCATTCCAATCAGGCCATCTCATTGAAACCCAGACCCACAGAATCTTATAAATATTCCCCTTACCTTGACCTACAAATTCAGCGACTACTAATATTTTGTTAAGGTAGTGGTCTTCTTTGCTGCAGTAATCAATAAATTTGGGTTTTCTTTTATTTTTTGAATTTTATTTTATTTATTTTTTATACAGCAGGTTCTTATTAGTCATCTCTTTTATACATATTAGTGTATATATGTCAATACTAATCTCCCAATTCATCCCACCACCACCACCACCCCACGACCACTTTCCCCCCTTGGTGTCCATATGTTTGTTCTCTACATCTGTGTCTCTATTTCTGCCCTACAAACCGGTTCATCTGTACCATTTTTCTATATTCCACATATATGTGTTAATATATGACATTTGTTTTTCTCTTTCTGACTTACTTCACTCTGTATGACAGTCTCTAGATCCATCCACATCTCTACAAATGAACGAATTTCGTTCCTTTGTATGGCTGAGTAATATTCCATTGTATATATGTACCACATCTTCTTTATCCATTCGTCTGTCGATGAGCATTTAGGTTGCTTCCATGACCTGGCTATTGTAAATAGTGTTGGTCAATAGATCTTAGAGGAAATGATTTCAGTTTTTCACCATTGAGAATGATGAAATTTGGCTTTTCTTGATCACCAGTTTATTTTAATGAACTTTTGGGGAGGTCTTCAGTCAATAGAGGTATCTTATGTTGTCTTTCAGTTTCATTGAGGTTTGACATCATGAGGAAAAGAATTTAGTAAAAGTATTAGCTTTCTTATCTTACAGAGTCTTGAGAAACTGAGAAATGAATCCTATCATTTCTAATTTTGCTTCCAGAATAGTACCAAATTCCAAAACACTTGAAATATTGCTAGACACTATGCACCCAGGCTAAAATTAAAATACTATCCAGGATATCTTAGAGGGATCAAGTTCGTTGGAAAAGAAGAAAGGCTTTGGCTAGGATTTAAATATATCCATGATAGGAGAAATGAGAAGATTTTACCAGGAGAAATGGATGACAAGAACAAAATATTTTTCATATAAATATGGAGAACCTTCCTCCCATCTGAGTTGTTTGTATTTGCTTAATTGATAAGACTGTGGAACTAAAATAAATTGGAGGAAATTATTGATTTGTTATTAAACATATAAACACAGCACTGTTCATTGTGAAGAGAATAGAATAGGGAGCCTGGAAGGAAAAGAAGAATAGGAATTGGGTCAGTGAAACACAAAGTCACTACTAAAAGTTCCTCTGAGGGAAATATGGGGACAGAGATGACAGTTAAGACTTTTGAGGAGATAAAGTGAGCATTCTTGTGTATGATTGAAGGAATGGAAAAAAAGTTTTTGATCTGTGGTAAACAACAAAATGATTCACTGGTACAACCTTGAGAGAGTTCATTAGAGGTTTAAATTTCCTTTCAAATTTTTTTTTAGGTACTGTATTTGAGTTATTTTGCACTTTTCATGGTGCTAAGAGCAGCCATAAAAAATGATCTAGGTTTTTTAAGTTACATACAGATAAGCTAAATAAAGCTGAGAAAAATTAAGAAACATACCCATGATGACCAACTGGTAAGTGATAGAGACGTGATATGAATCAAGGTGGAAAGGGGTGCAAAAGCAGGAGAAATGTGTGTGGTAAGAGTTGGCAAACTTTTTCTGTAAGGACCAAATAGTAAATATTTTAGGCTATGTAGACCATATGGTCTGTCCTAACTACTCAACTCTGCTGTTGCTGTGCAAAAGCATCCACAGATAACATAAATAAATGGGTGTGGCTGTTTTTTCCAATAAATTATATTTATGAAAACTGGTGACAGTTTTAATTTAACCCATGGACCAAAGTTTGTCAAAACCTGGTCTAGAGTTCCCTGTGCTATACAGTAGGTCCTTGTTGATTATCTATTTTATATATAGTATTGTGTATATGCTAATCCAAACCTCCTTATTATCCCTCACCCTCACCTTTCCCTTTTGGTTACCATAAGTTTGTTTTCTAAATCTGTGAGTCTGTTTCTGTTTTGTACAAGTTCATTTGTATCATTTTTCTAGATTCCACATATAAATGATACCATATATTTGTCTTTCTCTGACTTACTTCACTTAGTTTGATAATCTGTAGGTCCATCCATGTTGCTACAAATAGCATTATTTCATTCTTTTTTTGGCTGAGTAGTATACCATTATATATATATGTACCACATCTTTTTCCATTCATCTGTTGATAGACATTTAGGTTGCTTCCATGTCTTGTCTATTGTAAATAGTGCTACAATGAACTTTGGTGTGCATGTAGCTTTTTGAATTATGGTTTTCTCCCGGTATATGCCCAGGAGTGGAATTGCTGGATCATATGGTAGTTCTATTTTTAGTTTTTTAAGGACCCTCCATACTGTTCTCCATAGTGGCTGTACCAGTTTGCATTCCCACCAACAGTGTAGGAGGGTCCACTTTTCTCCACACCCTCTCCAGCATTTACTATTTGTAGACTTTTTTAAAAAAATATTTATTTATTTATTTTGTTGTGCCGAGTCTTAGTTGCGGCAGGTGTGTTCCTTAGTTGCGGCACGCATGTGGGATCTAGTTCCCTGACCAGGGATCGAATCCGGGCCCTCTACATTGGGAGCGTGGAGCCTTATCCACTGTGCCACCAGGGAAGTCCCTATTTGTAGACTTTTTGATGATGGCCATTCTGACTGGTGAGAGGTGATACCTCATTGTAGTTTTGAGTCGCATTTCTATAATAATTAGTGATGTTGAGTATCTGTTCATGTGCTTTTTGGCCATCTATATGCCTTCTTTGGAGAAAAGTCTATCTAGATCGTCTGTCCATTTTTTGATTGGGTTATTTAATTTTTTTGATATTGAGCTGCATGAACTGTTTTTATATTTTGGAGATTAATCCATTGTCAGTCACATCATTTGCAAGTATTTTCTCTCATTCTGTGGACTGTCTTTTCATCTTGTTTGTGGTTTCCTTTGCTGTGCAAAAGCTTTTAAGTTTCATTAGGTCCCATTTGTTTATTTTTGTTTTTATTTTCATTACTCTAGGCGATGGATCCAAAAAGATATTGTTGCAATTTATGTCAAAGAGTGTTCTGCACTCTTTGTTCTACTCAATACTCTGTAATAACCTATATGGGAAAAGAATCTGAAAAAGAATAGATATATGTATATGTATAACTAAATCACTTTGCTGTACACCTGAAGCTAACACAACATTTTAAATCAACTTTACTCCAATATAAAATAAACTTTTTTTAAACAAAAGGAAAAGAAAAAAAACCTGGTCTAGAGCATTTGGGAGCTAAAGAGGAATAGGTTGCTATAAGAACTGTGTAATTGGTGGCTTTGATAATCATCATTGATTCATTGAAGAGAAAAAATGACAGACTCAGATCTACTAATTAACAATTTCAATAAAAATGTCAGTGTCAAAGGGCTTCCATGGTACAATGTAAAGAGACCTTTATTTCCCAGTGCAGCAAAACAGACTCAGGTGATGATTAAGCCCTTGATTTAATTATGAGTGGCAAATTCATGGAAGACTAAATTCTCATTCTAGGTGAGCTTCGTATATCAAAGCCAGGGGGCTGATAGGAAAGAAGTGGGACCTCGAGGCTTGGAAAGGCATATCTAGATTGGTGCACTAGGGAATTTTGAATATCCTGATTCCACCAGACGCTCTGGGCACCTCGAAGTATTCTAAACCCCATTTTCTAGAAGTGAAAGCCCAATCTCTTCAGTAGGATACTCTTCAGGAACTTCAGATGAAGTATAAATCGTATAAATGCATGTCCATCTTCCTCAGGATCTGCCACCATTTTCTCTTTTGTTCATTAGAGCTGTAACTTCTGATGGTGTCAGCATATCCAGGCTGGGTAAGTGCTAGGCTCCTAAGAAATAGAATATAAGACAATGGAGCTTATAATATAAGGATCCAGCTAATATATACCAGTAGGAACCAGGAAGCTATACTTTATCAAAGGGCAGTGCAGAATATAAAGCTGGATAAGTGGGCACTTTCCAATGATAGGACATACACTGAAATGGGCACTTGGAGATGGTTAGAATTTGCTGTTTGGAAACTTGGAAAAAGCTTTACCAGAACTACTGTGGCCAACTGTGGAGGAAGGGATCAAAAGGATCAGAAAAGTGGGCATGCTAGAATGGGTCTTCTGTAGAGACTGGAAAACACATAAGATGATGATATTACAGAAGACCCAGGGCACATTCTGTTTACAAAAATATTAAGTAAGAGTCTGATGATGAGATCCCCAGTATTGTTAAGAGCTCAGTAATGGCTGTCCTCTGAAGGCTGGAAGAATGCTGTTACAGAACTGCACTATCTGGTAGCAATGGAGAAGATTGACTCTTCCCGAGAGAGAGACAGAGACAGAGAGACAGAGACAGAGACAGAGAATAAATGCGTAGAAGGTTGAGAGCTACCTTTAGCTAACTCAGTGAAATTCACAGTCTTAATTTCCTGATTTGAATCTTTTTTCAGACCCAGACCCCATCAACTAACTGAAAATCCATGTTTCCATGAGGAAGAACCTGGAGACACCACAAAAAAAAATAATTACAGTAGTGGTTTCCCCAATCTTTCCTTAAAGAAACATAAGACCATTTACTTTCTTGTCATATACTGGAGAAACCAGATCTATTGAAGGTTATTTGATTCAAGGCCGGAGCTTTTGCTGAAATCTGGAGACTCCAATTTTTTTTTTTTCTCCCGTCATTATAAGTAGGGATACATGGGGGGCAGGTAACAAGTGCAATGATAGTCTAGGACTTTTTCAACAGTGAGTCTGTTGAATCTGTGAACCCATTCAGTTCATTTCCTAAACTTCTATTTGAAAAGGCATTGTTAGAAGTTTTCAAAATCCATCACATCTGTTCCTTGACCTAGAGAATAGCAGTTATTATAATAGGAAAGGCCAAAAAAAAAAAAAAAATCTCTGAAATATTGAAATATTTCCTAAACCTAATGGCAGAGATTCTTTCACCTCCACTCTATTTATTTATATCATGGGCCACTCAATGGGCCACTCAATGTAGTAAGTGATTATATACTGCTTTTACTTGTTATCTGATTATTTTCTTCATTATACTATACATGCATATAGATTATTTCATTATTTTCCTGCCATAAATCATCACATTTTAAAATTTTCTATCTCTTTTAACTGCAACACCATTCAGCCTAAGCCAGAAATATCGGAGTCTGTTTCACTCATTTCTCATGTTTAATTCATTCACAAGGTCCTAACAGTTCTATTACTGAAATAGTAATCACACTCCTTTTTATCCATTCCTATTGACAGTGGTCCAATTTAGGTCTTTATTATACTTCCCATGACTAGTGTAAGTGCACCATTCTCCTTCCTCTTACTCTAATTCATCCTCCATATTGCAGCCAGAATTCTCCTTATAAAACATAGGCAATTAAGTCATTCCTCCATTTGCAAACTTTCAGGAAAATTCCAAAGCCCATAGAATCAAGTATAAATGTTGAAGTAAGAATTCAAAGTTCTTTAGAACCTGGTCTCAGGATAAATTCCCAACCTTATCTCCCACTGCTTCCTTTCTATCCATTCTAATTGTTTCTGCTCTACTTTCATCCATCATTATTCAAAATACATTGTTCGGGCTTCCCTGGTGGCGCAGTGGTTGAGAATCTGCCTGCCAATGCAGGGGACACGGGTTCGAGCCCTGGTCTGGGAAGATCCCACATGCCGCAGAACAGCTAGGCCCGTGAGCCACAATTACTGAGCCTGCGCGTCTGGAGTCTGTGCTCCGCAGCAAGAAAGGCCGCGATAGTGAGAGGCCCGCACACCGCGATGAAGAGTGGCCCCCGCTTGCCACAACTAGAGAAAGCCCTCACACAGAAACGAAGACCCAACACAGCCATAAATAAATAAATTAAATTTTAAAAAATACATTGTTCTTTTCCTCCTCCCTTTTTTATCCATGTAAATCTTATTCGGACTTCAACCTCCAAGCTCTCATATTATCTCCATTTGAGAACATTTCTATTGCCCTCTCTCCTCCTTCACCTTTACTCTCTCTCTATTCTCCCAAACCCATCTGCCTTTTTCCACAATACATCTGTGTACCAAAAGAGAAAATCAAAGTTGATTGATTGGGTGAAGTGGTTATGGATACAGTGGCTGGGGTTGGGTAGACCTTGTTGATTCTCTGCTTACATTTATGACCAATTATATATGTGTGACCTTTAAGGAATTTCTAAGCCTCTGTGACTGTTAGTTTTCTCCTCATAGGAATATAGATTAAAATATATCCCCCTCATAGGAATATTATAAAGATTACATGAAGTAATGAAGATAAAGCAGTTTGCATTGATGCATAGAAATTGTACAATTTAGCTATTATTAATGTGTTTCTATGTTTCATACACACATATAATATTTATCATGCATGCACATATTTATGCATAGACAGAGAGAGAGTATTTGTCTTCTAAACTGTGACCTTTCTGAAATTTTCATATTTCACTCTTATTATCCCAGTTTTTAAATGCTTGGGACAAAGTATGAACTCAATAGATATTTGGTAAAGCAATATCATTTTTTATATCACCATTATTTTTAAGGTATAGTAGGTATTTAGTAAAGCTAGTTTACTTATTGACATATGCTTGAGCAATATGTATGGCTAAGGTCTAATTCATGGAAGTTACAATGGGAAAGGGTGGCCACATAGTCAAACACCTATACTGAGCAAAGCAAAAAAATGAAAATGAAAGCTCTGCTCGTACAGAAATGATGGATATAGCACATTATTTCAGATACATAGAAGTATAGAATCATGGCACTGATATATATGCCATTAAGAAGTACAAGAAGTATAAGGACACAATGTTAATAAAATTATAATGAAAAGGAGCACGAAACTTCTCTTGAATTGTTCTGTAATTTTAAGTGCTAGCTCATTATTAGCATATATTTCCCATAACTGATAAAAATAGAAAAAAGTTTAATTTTTGAATTATAAATCTGCCCCCAAATACTTAATAAGAGTACAAAAATTAGAAATTATTTTCAGTTTAATTAAGTGGGAAGAAGAATGCCTTCTAATTTTAATATCAAAGAAATATATGATCTAAACATCTTAACGCTAACACTCTAATGGAAAGAGGAGACTTGATATGATGGAGCTTGGTATGTGAGTGGATCAAAGTGAGTCTTCTCCTTTGAAAGGCCCACATGCTAAATATTTATTTTTGGAGTCTCCTGAGTGTTGCTGCATCATCCTCTCTCTCAATTTCAAACACACTTGCAAATTGTCAGGTTGGTCCTCTGATGCCACTTTTCTCCTGACCTTTAGTAAACTTAACTAAAATAGGATATTTGCTTAGTTCAGTGTGACAAAAAATCTTTACATTAGTAGTGTATGCATGATCATAAGACACTTTCACATTTTTAGAATATTGCACAAAATTTCAAGTGGGACAATACACATATTTATTGAACATTTTGCAAATCACATATCTACCTTGTTATTATAAAAAAGCAGGTAAAAGTGTATCTATAAATGTAGTATTGATGAGTATTAATACCAAAAAATCTACTTAGATGACTTATTGAGGAAACACCCTAAATTGGGTAAAATTCACATATATTTCCAAACTTGTTCTAGTTTAAAGATTTTTTTGTTATAGCTAGCATAGCCCCAATGGTGATGAATCATTGAATCTTTAGAACAGTGACCAACTTCACTACACAGACACATGCACATGCACCCACACACATTGCATATATTACTCTTTCAGCAAACTTTTAAAATTTATCTTTTATTGAGGTAACATTGGTTTATAACATTATATAAATGTCATATGTACAACAATAAATTTCTACTTCTGCATACACTACTGCTTGCTAATCACCAAACATTTAATTTCCATCCATCACCATCCACCTGAAGCTCTGTACACATTTTGCCTTCCTTCACCCCTTGCCCTCTGAAACCACTACTCTGTTCACTGTATCTACATGCTAGTTTTTGTTTGATTTGGTTTGTTCATTTATTTTGTATTTTTATTTTTTTGTTTGTTCTTTTTATATTCCACAATGAGTGAAATCATATGGTATTTGTTTTTCTACATCTATTTATTTCATTTAACATAATGCCATCAAGGTCCATCCATATTGTTGCAAATAGTAAGATTTCATCCTTTTTATGGCTGAGTAGTACTCTATTGTGTGTGGGTGTGGGTGTGTGATATACATATACACACATCCTCTCTATCTATTTATCTGTTGATGGCACTTAAGTTCTTTCCATACCTTGGCTATTGTAAACAATTTTGTGATAACATAGAGGTGCACATATTTTTTCAAATTAGTGTTTTCATATTCTTGGGATAAACACTTAGACGTGGGATAGCTAGATCATATGGTAGTTCTACTCTTAATTGTTTGAGGAGTCTCCATACTATCTTCCATAGTGGCTGCACCAGTTTACATTCCCATCAACAGTGTACAAGGGTTCTCTTTTCTCCATATCCTCACCAACATTTGTTATTTCTTGTCTGTTTGATAATAGCCATTCTAACAAGCATGAGATGATATCTCATTGTGATCTTGACTTGTATTTCCCTAATAATTAGTGATGTTGAACATCTTTTCATGTGTCTGCCAGTCATCTGTATGTCTTCTTTGGAAAAAAAGTGTCTATTTAGCTCCTCTGCCCATTTTTAAATCTGGTTGCATATGAGTTCTTTACATATCTTGGATAATAAGCCTTATCAGATACATGATTTGCAAATATCTTCTCTCATTTGGTAGGTCGTCTTTTTACTTTGTTGATGGTTTCTTTGGTTTTTATTTTGATGTAGTCCTATTCGTTTATTTTTGCTTTTGTTTCCCTTGCCTGAGGAGACATATCTAGAACAATATTAAGACAAAGATAGGGATTACATTGAATCTGTGAATTGCTTTAAGTAATATGGATATTTTATGCTGCTAATTATTCTATCCATGAGCACAAAATATCTTTCCAATTATTTTGTTTTCTTCAGTTTCTTTCAGCAACGTTTTGTAGTTTTCACTGTATAGGTCTTTCAGCTCCTTGATTAAATTTATTAATATGTTTTATTGTTGCAATTTTAAATGAGATTGTTTTCTTAATTTCTATTTCTTCTAGATGGTTGTTAGCATATATAAATGCAACACGTTTGTGTATGTTGATTTTGTGTCCTGCAACTTTATTGTATTTATTATTTCTAATAGTTTTTTGGTGAAATCTTTAGCATTTTATATATACATATATATATAATTGTCATCTATGAATAGTAATAGTTCTTCTTCTTTTCCAATTTACATGCCTTTTATTTCTTTTACTTGCCTAATTGCTCTGGCTAGGACTTTCAATACTATGTTGAATAAGAGTGGCGAGAGTGGGTATCCTAGTCTTGTTCCTAATTTTAGAGGGAGAGCTTTCAATTTTTTCCCTTTGAGTATGATGTTAGCTATGGGTTTGTCACATATGGCCCTTATTATGTTGAGGTATGCTCCTTCTACACCCACTTTATTGAGATGTTTTATCATAAATGGGTGTTGAATCTTGTCAAATGATTTTTTTCTGCATCTATGAGATGATCATATGATTTTTATCTTTCATTTTGTTAAAGGGATGTATCATGTTAAATGATTTGCAGATGTTGAACCATCCTTGCATCCCTGGAATAAATCCCACTTTATTATGGTGTATGATTCTTTTAATGTACTGTTGTGTTCTGTTTCATAATATTGTGTTGAAGATTTCTGAATCTATATTCATCAGAGATCTTGGCCTGTAATTTGCTTTTTTTAGGTTGTCTTTATCTGGTTTTGGTATCATGGTGATTTTGGTCTCTTAAAATGAGTTAGGAAGTGTCTCTACCTTTTCAATGTTTTTGGAAGAGTTTGCAAAGGATAGGTATTAAATTTTCTTTGAATATTTGGTAGGATTCATCTGTGAAGCAATCAGGTCCTGAACTTTTTTCGGTGGGGAGTTTTTGATTACTATTTCAATCTCTGTACTGATGATCAGTCTTGAGAGGTTGTATAATTCTAAGAATTCACCTTTTCTTCTAGGTTATCAAATTTGTTGGTGTTTAGCTGTCCATAATATCTTTTATAAGTTTTACATATCTGTGGTATCTTCTAGGTTATCAAATTTGTTGGTGTTCAACTGTTCATAATATCTTTTATAAGCTTTTACATTTCTGTGGTATCTGTTGTTATTTCTTTTCTTTTCTTTCTAATTTTATTTCAGGGCCTTCTCTCTTTTTTTCGTAGTGAGTCTAGCTAAGATTTTTCAGTTTTGTTCATCTTTTCAAAGAATCACCTCTTAGTTGCATTGATCTTTTGTATTGTGTTTTTAGCCTCTATTTTATTTACTTCTGCTCTGATCTTTATTATTTCCTTTCTTCTATGGACTTTGCGCTTCATTTGTTTTTCTTTTTCTAGTACAGACTCAGTTTCTATGTCCGGAGGGCAAGGATTGTAGGCACCACCTTCACTGTTCCTCTGGTTCTGTCTCCTTTATGTATTCCAATTCACCTACCTTTAGATGTACAGATGTGTGGAATTCTCTGGCATCCTGGTGTGTTGGGCAGAGGTGCCTTTGCTGAGTTGTGGATGTTTTATTGGTTGTACATTGAAGAGGAGAGACAATGGGATTGTCTCAGTCTGCCATGATGCTGACATCACTCCTACATATCTTTTAGCAAACTTATAAATTCAGCTAGTGACTATTATTACTTACTGATCTTTAAAATCTTCATTTTAAATCAGAATATGAAAATATTATTAAAAAAACTAGACTGGTAGTAATTCAGCTATCATGATATCCTACTTAAAAATAAAATTGTATATATCATTGTAGTGAAGAAAATTCCCAGTTGGGTTGAGCTGACAGTATATTATTGTCTGATTGATTTACTGGTCAGCAAGGTTCTGGTAGAAAAACATCACACTGGTCAGAATGGTGGGCAAAGTTTATGAGAAGAGAAAGCCAGAAAAATATTTTTTTAATTTGCTTATTCATATTATTTCTCACATTCAAAGAATTGAGTGTAACTAAACTAGACATAGTGATTTATTGAATGAGGTTATAATCCTTTTGTCAGCAAGGACATCTAAATTTAGGACTACATTGTATAGCTACCCCATCTTCAACCAGGTCTTTGAAAAAATCCTTACTGTATGTAGGCACTATTCTAGAAACCTCTCTGCCTGGCTTCTTCTTTTTCTCTCATTCTGTATGTGTATGTGTGCATATGTATACATACATACATATATACGCATATATATTATATATGTTACATTTTATATAAATATATACCCATTACATATTTCAAAGTTTTTATATGGGTTATGTAATATTTTTAACAGAAGAATTATAGAGCTTATAGGAATTATTTAGAGTGCTCAACGCAATAAAGTAAGTGGTGCCAGAGGGTTCAAATTCAGCCAGTTTGACGCAGAGTCTAGACTCTTACCACTAATGGTGGAAATGGCTAAAAAAATTTCTAGCATTCTATTTTCAAAGGTAGATTTTTAGAAAAATCAAGATAATCTATTTAGAGCAGGAACTTGTTCCCAGGTATCACAGTGACAAACGCTAGTTGCTAGTAATGAAGCATGTCCCCGGAAAGGCAAAACAGAGCCAAATACTTTTCTCACTAATAATGAGGAGGACCTTTACAGCTCACAAAAAATAAGAGGAAAAAATTGTTTACTTCTTGGAGGATTATAATATTTTGTCTCTAAGGGAAATGTGTGCTAATGACAGGAAGAATGGGTTTATTTTCACAAGTAATTCATGCTTATTGTTGAGGGACTGAACAGGAACAGGCACATCCACCTTCATTTTTGTACCAGATTAGAGTCCCTAAGGAGACTATGAAAATATGTTCACTATATCTTAAAGAACCACTAGGAATTTCAAAACTCATGTAGGAATCAAGGGGAAAAAATCCATGGAGAGATTAAGATGTTTTTCAAGGCAGGATGGAGTGGTCCTATCCTGCCTTAAAAGAGACTGTAGTGAGCTTGCAGGACCCAGAAGAGCAAAAGTCAAGCAGGTTCTAAGTGAATATACACAGGAGACCCCTCCTTGCAAAAGTTTACATCTACCTTTATGCAGCCCAAGGAAAAGTTTAAATTTGCATGTAAATTTTTAGTTCCATTGTGATATTGTGATGCTTTTTTGAGATTTGTTGAAGCTTCATTTAGAGCATCCTGTATCTACACCACAGCCTAGCATATACTGATGAGATGGTGGCCACCGGGCAAACAAGGCACTGCATCTCCTGTGAGCTTTGGCAAAATGTACTGAGAGGGTGATGGCTCTTTTCAGTGGATTAGGACATGGTATCAGTCAACTTCAGGTGAAAAATCCATTTCTTGGGAAGTGTTAGAGAAATCACATACTCACAAAAGTAAGTAAAACAATACTTTTTGATTGCTGCCTACACCCATCTGACCCATACCCAACATATGTAATAGTGATCCCCCTTTCAACATGAAGACACCGAAGAAGAGTGTTCAATCTCATTTAAAAACAAACAAACAAACAAACAAAAATCAAAAAAACTGTTCTTTTATAGCATAGGTTTTCATTTGTTTGGAGTAGCTTAGATGAATTAAATTTGCACAATCTGGCAATCTTTCATAGCCTCGTCTAGCTCTTTGTTTCCAATACTATTTAGTAATTTGCCCAGTACTGTCAGACCAGTAAAAATCAGAAGTTATCATCTCATGCTCTCAATAACCCTTTATCATGGGATTATAGGTTAATTTATTAGACTGAAGTGACTTTCCTTTGCAAAAAAATAAATCTACCACATTTGTCATTTTCACACTAATTTAATAATTTCTCTTCAACTATATATCGGTGATTGGAAAAGGTGATCAAGTAGAATATTACAAGCTGGTAAAAATCACAATGAAAGGAGAAGGGAACTAACCCCTGCCTAAGTGCTTCCCAACAGAGGATTCTATTTTTACTTCTCTAAACAAAGAAATTATTTTCCTACTTTTCTATGACATCTTATTCTGTGGGTAAGGGTAACTTTTATGGATGGAACTGGAAATGAAGAAATTAACAGCGCACACCATTGTTAATTGTACGTGTGTATGTATGTGTTGTGTGTGTGTGTGTATTTGTGGGGAGATGAGAAATGGAAATCACAAGAAAGAAGAGAGTATGAAATATATCTTGGCACTGATCTGTTGACACAACAAGACTAAACAAATTGCACTTACCTTATTTTTGTTGAAAGTTTTTTGACCAGTGTAGTCATTAAGACCATGGAGGTTACTCTAGTTTGTCTTTCTGCTGAAAGTCTCTGTTTTCCAAGCAGACAAATTACAATCCATATTAAAGAGTTCATGACCCGAGTTATCCCTGTTATCTTCGACTCAAATGTCAACCCTCCATCTATGGCATAATTAAAGATTAAATATCTCTTGATCACAGCACTAACTAGTAAGATATATACAGACATAATTACATATTGAAATTGTTTAGGCTCTGCTAATTCCAATATTAAGATATTTCAAAAGAATGTGGCAAAAATCAATGTGACATTATATCTTCAATTCATTAATAAGCATGTTTTTATACCCACTTTTTTTCATGCTGTATTAACATGTGAAAGGGGTCAAGATTACATTAAATTATAGAATAAATTACTATAGTTAACAGTGTCACTTGACAGCTTTGTGGGTAACTGCTGTTCTTAAACTTGTACTGAACAAGTTCTATTTTTCTGTCTATTTAAGTGTTTTTGTTTTTTTTTTAAATTGGGGTATACGTGCTTTACTATGTTGTGTTAGTTTCTGCTGTACAATGAAGTGAATCAGCTATATGTATACATATATCCCCTCCCTCTTGGACCTTCCTCTCCCCACCCCGTCCCACCCACCTAGGTCACCACAGAGCGCCGAGCAGAGCTCCCTGCGCTATACAGCAGGTTATAGAAAGCCCAGAGATAAACCCACACACCTATGGTCACCTAATCTATTTAAGTGCTTTTTACTCTTAATTTTTTTTTCACCTAGAAGAGCTGATTTTACCTAAAGTAAATATAATATGCTGGTATTTAGGTTGTTTAGACTGTACCACCTTGTGAAACTACAGTAATGTTAATAGAAGGGAAAGATTCTGAATAGTGGCTTCACTAAATTCCTTGATTATAAATAAAGAGACAATTATTTAAAATATTAAGTCTCTTTTTATTTTAAAGGTGACTTCCTAATTTTGTACCTAGAAGGGTGACTTTTACAGAGAATATTTATGCTGTATGGATGTGTGGTCCAATGTGAACTTTAGACTTTTAACAATATTAAAACAGATATATGCCCAATGCTTGAAGTAAAATATTGAATACACAATGCTAATAATATTTAGAAGGGTCTTACTAATCTTGTTAGTATAGACTAAGACTCAAATTGAAATTTAAAATAATAGCATAATTGTATGCTACTTTGTAGAAACTAATGTATTTGTGTGTGTATATCTATATAGCTATGTTTATAAGTATACATACATATATAGATATATTAAAATAGCTATAACTGCTTTAAAATATATTAGAGGATTATCACAAAGCTCTGGATTTTCTTTGTTGTTTATATTGAACATCTGACTTGACCATTTTTCGTTTGCCATCGTTAACTGAGCACAGCTTTTGACCTTAAAAGGGTAGCATTTACATAGGAAAGCTCATCTTACCAGGATGCATAACGATATTCCCCTAAAGGAATAATACATATTGCAAATTACTACAAAAAGGTCATTATTGTATTAAGTTAAATACTGTTTTTTTTAAAAATCAGATAGGTATTAGCTTCTGAGTTAGAAAACTTTAAATTATATTTTTCTAGCCTTTCCTAATCTACAGAAGTATAAGACTGCTTTAGAGCCCATTAAAAATTGAAAGTTTTATTTGCCAGAGTTTAACAATTTTGCATGTTTTTAGGTCTACATGTGTAGTATAAGGCACTCAACATGAACCTAGTGAGTTATGAGCAAAAAAATCACAGAATCTCTTTGGAAAAAAGTCTAACAAATTATTCATTTTTAAAAAAGGCTTGGAAACCTTTTTTTCTTAAGGTATTATTATCATCAAATCTCATTGCTATATCTTTAAGAGCAATGAGACAACCATCACTAATCACAGAGTTTAGTAGAAGTGAAATAACAAAATATGAGCAATTTTATCTAATATTGCTTTCTAATTTCTAATAAATATTCTGTAAGTATTACACAAACCTTCCATCTACAGTTGGATTTTTCACCTTTTATAGGTTAGTTTTGTGACTTTGTATATTACCAGTGTAAGAATAGAGAAGATTCAACTTTCTTATTTAGATATGTATATATTTGATACACTTTTCAATAATACTGCACTCCAAAATTTTATAGTTGAATTTTATGCAATTTCCAAATTGCATAAAAGTGTAGAATATTATGCTTAAGAAAAAATAATGGCATTTTTAAAAGCTGATAGTAGTGAAATAGCTGGGAAAAGGCATTGTAAGTTTCAGTTTTTGATTTCCTGTTCTTAAACTGAATGAAAAGCATAGACAATGGTTGGTGTTTTTTAAAATAAATATATAGTAAACTTAAATGTGAACTTCATTGATTACTTTCCTTCATTCAATAAATATTCATTAAGCAACTTCTGTGTATGAAATGCTGAGTTAGAGGTTGGGAATGAGTGATAAAGTCCTCAGAAATCTCACAAACTAGTGGAGGAGTCAAATATAAAAGCATGTTAAGATGAAACCTATGTTGTAAGTGTCTTAATATGTAGATGCACTCAATATAATGTTATTGAGTAGAAAGAGTCTTACAATAATCTTCAGTGACTCTTGGACTACAATGTCAATACTGGCAAGAGTTTTCTTTTTTAAAAAAATTTTAACCTATAACAAAAACAAAAATGATAATAGGACAAAATCACCAGTATACTTTAAAATTCTAATTGCCACCTTGAAGGCACCATCCAAGATTTAGACAACAGCTTATATTTTGATTCTAGACATTCAGTGATTTCTCGAGTGGAGTGGTAAGGAAGACATTAGAGGAGTATTAGGTAATTATCAGATTAAATAGTGTGATTTAGAGAAAAGAAGCAATCCTCCTGGCATTTTCTAGAAAAGCAATGGATTATTTGGGAAGTTCTAACTTCATTTATTAACTGCACAGGTTAAGAAGCTGAGAATTTTCTTTGTATCACTTCCATAGACCCCACACACCTAATCCCTCCTAATCTCTGTCTCTTTGTTTTCTTCTGCCTTGTGCAATGTTGTTTCTTGCCTCTTTTAAAACTGTTTTTATAGTTTTTTTTTACATTATCTTCAAATACCCAATATGAATAATTGGATTGGATTTTAAATACAAGTTTTAAGATCATAATAATTTTAAGAAAAATAAAATAATATTTCTACAATAGAAGAAACATTCAGGTTATGACTAAGATTCTGCCCATGTAAGCAGATGAGATCCTATCTACTCAATCCTCATAGCCATTGCTGATTATGTTCATCACATTTGGTTTGCAGCCAGTGATCTGAAATATCTTTAATCAATAGGCATTTTACTAGGCACAAACATCTCAATATTACTTGTTGACTTTTTGCATAAATATCTAAAGAGTAAAGTTCTGAAATTCACTTTGGTTGTCTCATGACTTAGCAAGGTCTATATTTTACGGCTTTCAAAAAAAGTATTTTCTGTTATGGGAATAATTTTGTTCATGTCTTTGACTTATATACTTCATTGAGTTTTGACTTCTGTTATTTTCCAGATCTGTGACTCTTCTGCCATTATTTTCATCACTTTAAGTGTGTTTATGGGCTGCCTATATATCTATGTTTCAGCTATGATCTACACGAGCAAAACCAAAAACTTTTTGGTGTATCTGCATGTGGTACTATGCACAATGTAGGCATATAAACATAGCTACTTGCAAACATCAAAAAGTCGATATAAATGTAGTGCTTTGACTTGCAGGCTCAGCTTCTCATTTAGACATTAGCAGATAGATGGCTATTCTTAAACATCAGATGAAGCAGGTCGATTCAAGAGTGTGAAAAGTCACCTTGCCAGATCTGCTCTGCTGGCGAAGATAGGTAGTTACAGATTCCACTAGTTGTCTTCAAACCGTTATTCGCCTCATTACCATTTACTCTACATATGCAGCCAGCTAAACACTATACTTAGAACTTACCTCAAACAGCTTTAAGTCTATAACACAAAAGAATTCTAGCAGATACCAGTATAAAAATTTTTCTCATTTTTTGGTCATTTTAAATGGCAAGGAATATGGAATAAAATGTATGTTTGTGTGTATGTGTGTATATATATATATTATTCCTTTATATAGATAGATTGATATATATCCCTTGTTATACACACACACGCATGCACGCACACACACACACACACATATATATAGAAAGAGAAAGAGAGCAAGAGAGGAAGAAATGGGCAAATAAGGAGACATAGATCATTCTAAGAAGTTCTGAGAGAAACAAACAAATGCAAAACAATTTCACCTGTTCACTGAACTCCATTTCTTCTCTAATCTCCCACTCTCACCCCAAGAAAGTGGAATAAAACACTGACTTAAGTGAATAGAAGACTGCCAGTATCAGAAGTCCGGGTAAAATCAATTCCTTTCCACAGTCACTGAGATCCAGAGAAACTGTATAGGTCAGGAAATGGCAGTGCAAATATAATAAAGACTAAAAGTGAAAAAGTACACATTATTCCACTCTGGCTTGGATGCTTAAAGTTGTGCAAACTCATGACACTGTCCATTTATATAAGGTCTTTAGTTGTATTATTAGTGCACTATGAACATAAGCACGATGTAAAAGGTCTAATGCTTCAAATTATATTATTGGCCATGCATTTATGAGCAGATGCTGTTGGTCTCTGATACCAAATATGTCATATTAATCTCTATTATGATGCCTTTCTTATTTCTTATACATAACAAGTGTTATGTACACACATCCTCACTTAAATACACTCTAATAAGCAAAGTTATACTTGTTTTCTGAAAGAAAAATTTGACATATTTTACAGTTTTGATGCAAAATTGCATTTCTTAATAGAACTGTATGTTAACCCGCTAAGAAAAATTTTATTCCTTTATCTCCACTATTGGTGCAGAAATCTCTGTTAAAAATGGACAATTTTTAGAAAAAAATATTAAACTGGTATGTTTTTAATTGCATGAGAAAATGTTGTAGTTGTCTCTTGTCTTAAAAATGCCTGTGCTACCATCAGTTGTAAAATGTAGCATAGAAAAATGGCATTAAATTAAATGAATTAGCATTTACATTGCACCATACATGCATTACCTATAACACTTTTAATGCATACATATATAATAAAATGACACTACATATAAACTATTTATATGCATATAAAATTACAAAATGTCATTTTTTATTTGGTATCTGTTTGACTTCTGTTTGTGAAGAAGGCAACATTTTTGCATGATCTCCTCCCTGACTTCCAGAGTTGCCTGTGGATATGCCTTTGCTGCAGCCATCCTTGGTACACCTGTGTCAGTGATACAGTTTTCAACATTAGCAGTGGCAAGTGTATATGAAAGTATGTCAAACTTTAAACATTTATTTGTCTAGAACCAACCTAAAGATACAATAAAACTTTTTAAAAAAAATATTTAAATGTACAAAATATTTTGTACTCTATGAGTATGTGGTAATATAATACCTTTATTCACATATTGTGCTTTCCAGGGACAATATTTTTATTTGATTCTGTGTTATGGAAGGCAGAAATTCACTAATCATATATTTCAGAAAGCAGATTCCTTTCACAATGGATTGAGTGGATTATTTCTGCTAAAGAAGCACATTTTTATACCTTTTTAGCCTATAATTTTTAGGAGGAAACAAACGAAATCACGTTTAGATCAACTTAAACAACATAGTCAGAGTATCTTCATTTTTTCCCAGATTCCATATTTGTGAATTCACCTACTTGCTGAAATGTATTTGTAAAGCCAAAATCAATACTATCAGGGCTGTCATCCACCAACACGTGCAGAGCAGTGAGAAATTAAGAGCAAATTAAGAGTTGTGAGAAATTTGCGTTGCCTGACTGCACGTTCCACGCTGCGGTCAAAGCAACGTTCTGCCTTTTTTGTTTCAGCTCGGCTAGCTCTCATACTGAAACAAGTATCTCTTTTGCAGCTTATTTAGTGCCGCATTCTTAACTTTTCATTTTTATTGTTTGCGTGTGTGTGTGTGTGTGTGTGTGATTTAGCTATTTTTAAGTGTCTCCAAGCATAAAGTGTTAAAGTGCTGCTTGGTGTTCCAAAATGCAAGAAAGCTCTGATGTGCCTTACAGAGAAAATACATGTGTTAGATAAACTTCATTCAGACGTGAGTTATACTGCTGTTGGCCATGAGCTCAATGTTAAATAACAATATATATTAAGTAAAGTTTCTTTAAAGAGAAACTCATATAAAACAAGATTATATATTGACCAATTGATGAAAATGCTGTGACCAGAGGCTCTCAGGAACTTAACCCTCTATCTTTTCTAGGAGCAATGGCTCAATATTTGCTAATTCAGTGTTTGTGGCAGGCTTGTAGAACATAACTACCAAGAATTAGGAGAAAGGACTGTAATTTATTTTCCATCATTTTTACTAAACTGACTGGGACACAGTAACCTTCTTCCTACAGACTCAGAGCTTCCATTCTAAACTTGAGTTATCCTTAAACTCTAAAATATTATGGTTGCATAGATCAAAGATACTGTTGATGTAATGATTAGGTGACAGTATACACATTTATATAGTTACCCACACATGGCAATTATTTTTAATTAATAATTCAACAAATATTTTTCAAGCACTGACGTGCACTTTATTAAACACTGATTAAGCCAAAATAGAAAAGATCTTATTCTAAGAAATCTTGGGTGTATACTTCTTCTGAAATAACTTGTAGGCATTAATCAAATTATCACACAAATGCATGTGCAATTTCTACTGAATTGCATGTTGAAGAATAGATGCACAAAACAGTATAAATATTTATACTGTGATAAAAGAGAAGCTGAAAGGGTCTTTCTTGAGGCAGTGACCTGGCATGAAGTATAAAAGGAGGAGTCAAAACTGGAGGTAACTGGAGGAAGAGAAGTGCAGGGTAAAGGGCACATGATATATAAAAGGCTGAGAGAAGAATGCTGTGGCTGGAGTTAAGACAGCATGGAGGAGCATGACATGTGAGGGACCTACAGAAGTACAGAAAAGTTTGAGCTTGCAGGGTCTTTAAGACATTTAAGCCATTTTGTATTTATTTCAGGAGCCATGGAAACACTCTGAAGGTTTAAATTGGAAGAAGGGAATGATTAGATTTGTGGTTTGGAAAGCTTGTTTATATCACAAGATGAGGAATGGACTGGATAATGGCCAGTGTGAATATAGATCAATCAGCTTTGAGGCTCAGATGGTGGTTCAGAGAAGAAATGATCAATGCTTGGATAAGGCTGAGTGCTGGTAGAGATGTAATGTGAAAGACTTGAGATGTTCAAATACATGATGATAGCAAATGCTCTGTGAAGCAATTATCACAATTTTGTAGTTAAAGAAATTGAGTCTCCAGAGGTTAAATGACCATTCTGAGTTTCCAGAGTCAATAAGAAAAGGAGTAAGGATTACAGCTCAGATATTGTGACTCTATCATTAGAAGGGCTCCAGATTCCTTCAGGGAGGATCCTTAAATTAGAAAGCAAACAAGAGAGCATAATTTTAATCTGGCCCCATCCTACTCCCACTCCCAACCTAGAAAGACCTTACTAATCAGTATTTGGGAACAAATTAATCAAGACTCAATTCAAGAATCAAGGTTTGAATAGCCCCAGTGACCTTTGCCTGGCTGGGAAAGTTAACTGTTAAGCCATATTTTGGTTTTATTTTATTTTATTTTGTGTTTTTCTTTTTGACTGATACTGGAAAAAAAAATGCCACAGAAACCAAGCAGGACCCTGTCATGTCCCCCGCCTCTTGTTTGTTGAAAAGCTTTAGCCTCCTAGGCCTTCCCTGAGTTGCAAAGAGCAAATTTAATCAGAGAAGTGAAAAAATGCAGAAACAAGAGAAAACAAAGTCAAGGAAATTTAGTTCCTCCTAAGGGCTATGGATAATATCCTGAGACATATCCTTGAGCTATTTTGCAGATACTAAAACCCCCTCGAGGTGAAAGAAGTTAACTGCATGCTGACCACAAGGACATAGACCCCAGACCAGTTGGGACCAGAAGGTTGATGATGTTGACTCCCGATTAGCTCACCACCAACCAATCAGAAGAATGTCCACGAGCTGATCAGGTACCCGGAAACCCTCTCCCTCACCCTGTCTTTAAAAACCTTTCCCTGAAATCCATCAGGAAGATTGGGTCTTTTGCGAATTCGCTTCCCATACTCCTTGCTTGGTGCTCTGCAATAAACACTGTACTTTTTCTTCACCATAACCCAGTGTCAGTAGATTGGCTTTACTATGCATGGACAAACAGACCCAAGTTTGGTTAGGTATCAACACCAGGGAAAGGAGGTTGAAAACAGAGTGCCATGAGCTGAGGAACAGTACATGAAGAAAAAAGAGAGGTTTTACAGCTCACATGAGTGTGAAATTTTAGACAAAAAAGGAATTTTAAGTTTAAAAAATTAGGGAGGGACAGATAATTTCACATATGTTCTTATTTAAATTTTGCCTTTACTTGAATTTTGAAATATTTTTAGACTTTCAGAAAAGTTGCAAGGGAAGTACAGAAAGTTTCCATATATCTACCTAGCTTCATCTAATGTTAATATCTTACATTTTTCATGATAATGGTAATGTGTTGAATTAACAAAACTAAGAAATTAACATTGGGAAATACTATAATTAAAGTGCAGACATTGTTCAAATTGCCCAAATTTTACGCTAATGTCGAGGATCTGATCCAAGATACCATATTGTACTTAACTGCCATGTCTCCTTAGTGTTCTGTGACAGAAACTTAAGAACTTATTTTCCATATCCTTTATGCTTCTGAAAAGCACTGATTATGTATTTCATAGAATGCCCCTTGATATGGGTTTGTCTGACATTTTTCATGATTAGAATGAGATTATGGATTGGGGGGAAGAATACTGCAGAGATGTTGCTTCTTTCCTGTCACTTGAAATCTGGGTGCATTATAGCATTATGTCTCATTACTGGTGATGTGAGTGGTGATCTGTGGGTTAAGATGGTGTCTGCCAGGTTTCTCCACTGTAAAGTTACTCTTTTTTCCCTTTCCACACTCTATTCATTGAATGACTCCTAAGTCCAGTCCACATTCAAGAAAAAGGGGAATTAAAAGCCACCTCTTGAAAATAAATATATAAAAGAATATGTGGACTTATGTTAAAATCACCCAAATAATGAGTAAATATTTGGGGAGAAATATTTTGGGACTTTACAAATATCCTGTTTCTTCTTAAACTTTCACCTACTAATGTTAGTCTTCATTAGTGCATTTTGCCTGCAGCAATTATTGCTGTGCTATTCTAAAATGATTTTTAATTTCCTAGTCCTTCTGTATTTATCCATTATAATTCTGTAAGGAAAATCTTCCATGGGAAGGTTTTTTTGTTGTGTGCTTTACTGTGTAAAAATTGAATCAAGATGTGTTACTCCTTCAAACAAACATTTGAAAAAAAAAGTGTACAACCTATTATTTTCTGAGTTTTACTAACTAGAATAAATACAGCTACACCTTCATCCTATTGAAGTTAATGTTGGACAAGCAAAGTCCTGGTATGTAAAGATGAGCATGATCTCCAGACTAAAACAGCCCAGGGCTTTGAGTGGAGACTCTACCCTCTAATGTGCTTCCATCTGCAGAGCTGGGCAAAAATAGCATCTCTTGGATGGGTGGCAGGTACTCAGCTGCTGTTGTCTCAGCATGGGATGGCCACCATACTACTGTGGGCTGAATCACCCAAGACATTGCCTTCCTCACATTTGTTGCCATTGCATTGTAAAAGGGCACCATGTGCCCAAATGAACACTTGCAAAAAGGAACTGAAGTGGCATTAACTCCCGGAACAATTACAGTGTTTTCTAGAACAAATTTTAGTAGGCTTTACCTGGTTAATACAGGTAATAGAATTCTCAAGGGCAACAGAAAAATAAATGTCAAACCCAGGAGGAGGAGAAAGTAGAATTGAAAGAAAGTGGGTTGTTAGTAAAACAAATATACAAAAACACCACCACCAACAAATCACAATACCTTGATGAATACATGCAATTTTCTGTTTTCATTTTAAAACAGTTTCTCTCCACCTAGTCTGAGTGAAGTTTGAAATAATTTTGTTGGAATAGCAATTTTTTCCCTATGAGGATGATGTAGTAAGATGAACATTTTTATCTATCAGAATTCTAGAAGGGCTGTTCATTTGGTGGGTGGGGAGGAGGAATCTGAGAAAAGATTAAGAAGGCCCCTGTGCAGTGTGTCTAGGCTTCTATCACGGGATAGGACATTAATACCTCTACTCAGTAGTGAATAGGCAGAGTACAGTGCAGGATGCCGGGAGAGGGGCCTATGAAGATAAAGAGACATCAAGAAGAGGAAGAGATACCTAAAGAGCAGTTACAACAAGATTTCCTATTGGATACACTGTAAAGCTCTGTCTGTTCCTTCAAGGAACATGAAAATAAAGCTTTGCATTACTCTCTGAGACATTCGAAATTGGACTGGTGTTTCTTTGACTGTAACTTTGTTCCAAAGTCTTGTTTCAAAGAAAAAACAAGCAATCCCATTTTATGTGAGCCATACAAAGATGAGTTTTCCCAAGATCCTGATATGTTCCCCAAGAGCTCACAATAAAATGATCCCATTTCATGTATTTCATCTTCCTCTACTTCCCAGTATGTCTCACCAATCCCAATGTGAGAATTTCCTGGGGATTCTTTTACAAATACCCTTTCCTTGTTTTAGATACTCTCTTCTGTTTTTTTGACAATTCAAGTTTTGAACATTCCTCAGAGACACTCTAAGCAACATATAAGAAGACACAGTTTTTCTTATCTTTGTATTCCCTCGGGGTGACTAAGAAAAGCTCCGCTATAGAATAGTCACAATAACTACCCTAGTTTGCTTTCCTCTTGAAGCCTGTCTTTTTAAACAATAACCCATTTTGCTTCATCTCATCCTTTAAATTTGCAAGAAAATTGAGTTTGCATGACTTTTTTCTGCCCATCTAAATTTATTGATAATTGAAGATATATTTTTTATATTTCATTATAAAGTAAGTAACTAAATAGGTAAAGTATTTGGTACAGCACCTGCCACCTACTAAATATTTACTTTTAATATTTATTAATATTATGCTGAATGAGCATAATAGATTCTTAAGCAATACTTGTTTACTTGAATAGAAAAGTACACAGATATTGGCTGTGTTCAAATAGATCATACAAGAGAAACATTAAGATATCTTACTATTCAAATAGCACATACCTAAGTCCTAAGCCTTCTTTTCCAATAGCTCCTGTTTCTCTTTTTCTCACTTTATAGTTCCTCAATATGGCAATATTTCCTCTCCTTATATGTAGATTTCAAAATTGTTGCAACAAATTTTATGAGTCATGAAAATTATGAGGCATGATCCCATAAATATCACTAAAGGAAAGCAGTTGTGAGTGTTAGATACCTTTGCATAATACTGTGTAAAAAAACAGACCCATTTCTCTTCTTAATCCACAACATCATATTAGTTATTAACTTTGGTTAGTTCTCCTTCCCTTATTTGTATAAAATTCATTTTTCTCCATCCTTTGTGCCATTTTTTTGAAGCTCTCATTGGATTACTGAAACAGCTCTTTAACTAGATTTGCTATCTCCCTTGTCATACACATTTTTGGTTTTGGAAACAGCCTCTGCTGCCTATAAAGCAAATTAACTCATGTCACCGCCCTGATTATGTTGCCTGATGTCTACCCCTTATTCTCAGGGGAGGCCATCCTAGGTCTATGAATATAAGTTTGACATTTACTTGTAGGTGGACAAAATTTGTTTGCTTATTAATGCAATAGATCTTTATTGAGTGACTACTATATCCTGGGCACTGCCAGGCAAATTAACCCACCTGTACCAAAAGACTTGAAGTCTAATTATTTGGATCTGAATTGTGCTTATTACCACTTATGACTTATGTGATCTAGGGGAAACTTCATGAGTATTAGTTTTCCTATAGTAGCACTCACCTCATTAAGTAGTTGTGAGGATTAAATAAGAAAATCCACATGGAGTACTTACATTCCTGATACATAGGAAGTTAATAATAAATGTTACTTGTTATTATTATTAAGAAAGTGAATCTTCCAAAATCAATTGCAAAGAATGAGGTATATATTTACATAGTAGAATTTTAATTAGTATAAGGTATTAAGAAAACCGATTAAATTCAACTATGTCCATTTCATAACCCATAAAATAAAATTAATAATATAAAATATTTTAAATGCATAAGCATAATATATCTATACACATACATCTATATATGCCCTAAAGTTATGAAGCATAATTAAAACTTTGTGTTTTCATCTATAGAAATAAGAAAACAAAACAAAATAAAACAAAATGTCATGACTTCACACACATTTGATCTTATGAAGAAATTAAAGATTTTATTTGACCCTATTTGCCATGATCCATTGCTCAACTGACAGCCAAGACTATCAAAAATTCATAGAATCACAGTCTCAGGAGACCCCAAGAGTAATCAAGGGAATATCAGGGAAATCAGGGCCTAAAAACTGTTTCTACCATTTTTCCTACAGTAATTACTCACTCTGTCCCCATGGAGTTTGGTAGAAAAAAAGCAAGTTGAGTTCCCACCTGATGATGAGGATTCTCTTATCTTTCGAATACATTCCACCTCTTCTTTTGCTTGCCACTGCTTTCCATATTAAACTCTACATTGATGGCAGAGGAGATTTTTAATGCCATTTTGATTCTGTCAGACACCTGCTTAAAAGCCTTCAGTGGCTTTCTACTGTCTTTGGGATGAGATCTCAAGGCCTTCTAACAAAGCGTGAATCACTTATAATTTGCCTCTGATGACTCACCAGCTTCATCTCTCACCACTGCCATTTTGTATGGATGCTCAAATCTTTCCAAATGATTTGCACGTTTCCAAACTTCCTTTCATATTTCAGACATCACTCCTCTCCTCTACTTTGTGTGCCTTTTCTGCCTGAGAAGCAAAAAACTATTCATATATCAAGAATAATCCTTTTTTACAGAGATCTCCTTTTCTGACTCCAGTCCTAGTAAAAGTGACTATGTGTCTCTAGAGTGTGAAGGGAAAATGTTTGTGAATAGGTTTTATGCATTTCTTCCTATAACTGTAGTTGAATTATCTCTTCATCGGGCAAAGAATAGAGGTATGTGTATGTGTGTGTTTATGTGCATAAAAGAAGTAAACATTAGGTAGGATTATATTCCCATATTCCCAAAAAATCTTGGGATGCGCTTTCTCATTATTAACATTGTATTAAGATGTATAAATCCAGGCACAGAAAAGATTAAATGAGCTCATGCATATCAAGTGCTCAACACAGAGCTTGCAACATATAGGCTTTTGGCCAACAGCATCTTTCTCTCCACTCAACCCTTCCATCCAGTGGGGTTTTCTTGACTGATCTGAATTTAAAATAAAGGTATTTATTTATTTATTTATTTATTTATTTATTTATTTATTTATTTATTTATTTTAAAATGAGATGATGACCAAATGGAAATGACCATTCCTAGAAGTAAAACAAAATAAATTTAGTGGATACAATTTCAACACATTTCTGCTCACATTAAAGAAAATGGGACTTTATTTTGTATAAATGATACACTTTAATTCAGTAGACCCATCCTGTGGTTATTTGTTGGTATGGTTTGGGGACAAAGCTATACCTTTAACTTTAGCTCTCTGTTTCTCTTTTTCTTCAAGTTTAAATAGTCCCTTTTAGATAAATGCCACCAAGAAGGTTTCCAGATGCTTTAGTCTTTAGGTAGTCTAACAGTCAAGGGGAAGAGGGTCTCAAGTTTCCATATTGTCCCTGTGCTTTTTCTCTGGATGTTTGCTTTCTCTGTGCCAAGGGTCATCTCTGGTCCGATCCCATTGCCTTTTTCTGAGATGCAGATAATAGATGTGCAGCTTGTTTTCTTGAATCAGAGTTCAAAGGCATTTCCTTGCTTGATTAGCCTCTCTCTGGTTTTTATAGGAGCATCAGGCCTCTTAAGTCTCAGCAAAATTCTTCGAGGCTGTGTCTGGGCTGGCCACAGGTGGCCTTTGTGGTAGAATCACTATGGCCCTTGCTGCTGTGGCCTTATGTTAGATATGCTAGCTCTTAACTCAGTTACATTTATTTTCCCCTATGGCACTTCCACATCACGTGGGATTCTTTTCTGTCCTCATGGGAGCCAAAGGAAGGTAAGCATGCTGGTTCTCTCTAACATACTGTAGTGTTACTTTTTCCTCTAGTGCAGTTACCCGGAGTTAGCATGGAGCCACCTGCACATGAGTCTTCCCTCAGCATTTCAAATGAGGAACCCAACAAAATCCTCCTCGACTTTTGGCATTTCCAATCACCTATCAAATTACACCACACACACACACACACACACACACACACACACACACACACACAAACACACACACACACAAAATACTTGGGGATTCTGGCCTGGTGGAAGCAAGTGAGGATATTCCTATTAGAGTGTTTATTTTAAAAACTTCCATCTCTCATCCACAGGGTTATGAATCTTACTCTGTATGGCTATTAGGTAGGGTTTATTGGGTTGGATTGGGTAGGATTATATCTCTTCTTTCTGAAGTGGGAAGTGCAAGAGGAATGTGCTAGGCTTAGCTCCAATGCAGGACTAGATATAGGAGGAGAAATTGTTTTACTGATAAGGGGATATGCATTGGATGGCATTTCAAAAATATTGTCCCTATTACCTACATGTGTAAGGTAGTGGAACAGAGTTTAACTTATACAAAGGGAATCATGTGATTGCATAGGGAGGTTTGGGATACTAATGGTATGTAGAAATGATAGTCTTGCTATCAGTTTCATCATTAACCTTCCATCATAGCTCAAGCTGCAAATATTGGCCATTTAAAAACCAACCAATCAACAAACAAGCAAACATACATACAAACACAGTCAACCTGGAGACTTAGTATTTTTCCCAATAGCTTATAGAATTCATTTTTTAGTTTATCTACCAGTGGATAAAAGAGATAGACCCACATGAAGAATTAGCCCTTGCACTATTTTATGTGCTACTTTTTATTATGTATGGTACACAGCTACTAAAGGTCACAAAACTAATTAGTGGCAGGTTTGTGACAAAAATCCAATGCACCTGATTCATTAACCAAGATTATTTTATCTAGGTAAATTTGTGACTCCTTTCTCTTTATTTTTTTTCAATTTTACTGTATACAAGTTAGAATTTTTCTCTTTCTTTAGTTCATTAAGCAAGCATCAAAGTACTTGACTGTCTATAGACAAATATTATCTACCTGTAAGGCCCTTACAGTGATATCCAGGAAATATTTATTTTTGTTTCCTCACTTAAATATAGTAAAGTAAATAAAGCAATGGTTATATTGTTTTATTTATATAGTGATTTATGTATGTTTGCTTTATTAAAAACATTTAACATAAAAAATTGAATATCCATCTATCTTTTACAAATTCAGTGACCTTTACATAGTTTATTCATAAATATGTAGAAAGATAATAGATACTTTCTTTGCATTTAAGCCCTGGTATGGAGGACCTATTTTTAAAATTCATTTAATAGTAAATGTTATTGTTTCAGAAAATATGTAGTATATTTATTTTGAAATTTAAAAAACAGGTTATTTATACATGTTTGTATGGACTGATCATTGGAATTAGAAGATAAAAATCCATATTCATGTTACCATATATGTTATCTTATGTGTACAAAGAGAAGAAAGATAAAAAGAAAGAAAAACTGATGTTGTTGAATTAAATTAGAATATAATTATTACTTCATGTCTTCACAAAAGACATTCTGTAACATTTAAAATTTCTGCTAATTGCACAAGGTACATTATCATGCAAAAGAATGTTAGTGAAGGTTGAAAAGGACAAACCAACTACTCTCGTACATCACCATAATTATGCAGCCCCATGTTCGAACAATTACATTTATGTAGACCCACTGTTAAAATCAATGTTACTTGTACAGCTAGTCCTTAATCAATGAAATCAGTCAATTTACCATGGTCACATCCTTCTTCTTAATTAAGACAGTGATATCTCTGGAGCGCAGGGTCTCAAAGAGATAAATAAGTACAGAGGTTGAGAAATGTCAAAGAGGTGACTCCCCGATTTTACTCCTGACGAACTTGGGAGGAAATAAGACAGTTCCTTCAGTTCAGGGAAGCAGCACAATCTTCTAAAGAGATGGCTTAGCATTCATTAAGAAAAGAGCAGGTAGTAGTGTCTGACAGAAATAGCACTAATGAGCAAAGAAGGTTTTCAACATGCATATCCTTCATAGTCATACTCTGAATTATGAAGGTTGTGCCACCTAAGCCAATTTTAATTAGAATGAGCATGGACCTCTTTGGACAGTTAGCCTTTCTTTCCAAAATCCATTTCAATATGGTGTCATTTTGTTGTCATAATCAAAATGGCAAAGTGATGGAATAACCTACTTAAAATGTCTGTGGTGTTAAAGCAGATATGGCAAACATCTTCTAATGACACATGTAATAAGGGTATTACCTGGAGGACGTTGACAGTATGCTCCCTGTTGTCATCGGAGCAGAAATAATGATAGAGGCGACAACAGAGGTCTTCAAAGACCCAGTTCCACCTCTCTGTTCCACCAGTGAACTGTAAAAGTATCATTTATTGGAAAGGAAAGAAATAGAAGGACAAAACAGCTCTATTAAAAATAGCAAATGTAGATACATCACATTGATTTTTTTTATTTCACAAGGCATACTATCTTTGCACTTTCAGACTGGTATTAGCCATCTGCTTTTATCCTGAGAGAAGCTCTTGTCAGGCTATATGAAAATAAATGAAAGAAAAATAATAAATATACAGCACTGATATATTTCCCTTAAAAATAGATATGATCATTTTTATAACAAATCCAATTTAGGTTTATCTCTATAAATGAGATAATTATTCAAGTCAAAGTATGGAAAGATAATTTAAAATAAAAACTGAACTTCTTAATCCAGGCATGATTTTATATATATATGAACACAAAGGAGTGATAATTTGTTCTATGTGTCTCCAGTAGCAAATAATGCATTGCAAAAATACACAAGACAATTAATGTATAATGATGTTACAAATTTGTAACAAGTACCTTCTATCATACTTATCAGACAATATTAACTGACTATAGCTGAAAAATAGCGGGCATGACTTTTATCAGTAAATATTATTACAAGTTTTTCTCTTTGTCTCTTACATTTCATGCATGATAAATGTGTACATTTTTTAAATGCGTGAGATTGGTTGCTTCTAAAAAAGGAAAATGTGCTTATATCAATCACTCTTTCTATAAAACCTTTTACTTTTGAATTTAATTTTATAATTAAAAAAAGTGACTGCATAATTATGGTGATGTACGAGAGTAGTTGGTTAAAACTTATAACAGATTTTTTACATTTATGTTGTCGGTTTTAAACCAAACTAACTTTGAGCAAAAGTTATTTCTTAGATCATGTAAATTTTAACTGCAATTTAATTTTGTGGGATTAAATGCCAGAGAGTAGATTTACTTAGGGATGTCATTTTCTCTGCTAACATCAAAAACCATTTATAGGAAAGGAGCCCCAACTAATTAGAAGGTCAGTCATCCCTCCATAAGAACAGACTTACAAACTCAAGAGGCCTTACACATAAGTATCTAAGTAGTAAAAGACTGACCACTAGCTTGGATATTTACTTAGCAAGAACTCAAAGCCCTAAGACAACTCTGACAGAAGCTACTAAGGGGCACAGAAGGTAGGATGGATTATAATTCACTCAACTGAGTGCACTTGAATGGCAAAAAGAAAAGCAAGAGAGGGAAAGAGATTTAGCAGTGTATTGTTTTTCTGTTGTTATTTTAAAATTTTTTTATTGGAGTATAGTTGATTTACAATGGTGTGTCAGTTTCAGGTATACAGCAAAGTGAATCAGTTATACGTATATATAGCCACTTTTTTTTTTTTTTTTTTTTTAGATTATTTTCCCATATAGGCCATTACAGAGTACTGAGTAGAGTTCCCTGTGCTATATTGCAGGTTCTTATTTATTATCTATTTTATACATAGTAGTGTGTACATGTCAGTTCCAATCTCCCAATTCATCCCTCACCCCTCCTTATCCCCAGTAACCATAAGTTTGTTTTCTACATCTGTGACTCTACTGTTTTGTAAGTAAGTTGAGATTTAGCAGTTTATGATTCAGTAATTAAATAACTTGTTGTTTATATAGACAAAAGTAATGCTTTTTGTTATTCTAGTCTAGTTACACCTTTTTCTCATTTATGATTTTCATGGTCAAGATAAGAAATCAATGGTAAAGTTATCTTACATTTAAATCTCTTAATCTCAGGCTGAGTCATAAAACTTTACTATCCCTTGTTATTTCTATACATCAATTCAGGGCTGACTGAATGAGTAGAGCTGGTTCTAAAGACTTTTCTGAGTAGCCATCAACCATGTGGAGAGAGAGAAAAAAGATTCTAATCTTAGAGTATGCCAAGAGCTGAAAACTTCAAAGAGACAAGCAAAACAACTTGTGTTATATATCTGTATCTATATCTAATATCTATATCTATATCTAATATCTAATATCTATAACTTCTGTGTTACTCACAGCTTTAAAACTGGTGAATAACCCATCTCCACTCACCTTCACCGTCTACCAATAGAGGTAGACACATGTTATCTACTAATTTGAAGAAGATGCTAATTGTCTGTGAGGGGAAGCACGAGAACGTGTTTCTCTGCTATACAAGGAAAGGCCTATTTAACTGTCTATTAGGCATATTTATGTAAGAAATAAATTCATATTTAAATAATTAGCTAAAGTGCATAGTCAAGTAGAAAGCAAATTATAAGCTTTTATAAGATTTACAGACAGCCTCATGTTTAAAAGCTGAATCTATTATTTTCATGTGAAGAGATTAGATAAGCTAGTTTATGTACTTTGGGCCCTACTGTGCTCAAGTAATGCAATTTCTGAACCTATTTTGAAATGTAGCCTCTGGACTATTTTACACAGGCAGGCATTCTAACCTTCTATGATGGATTTCATTTCTAATACCAATGGAACAATCATAAAACAAATAACCAAATATATATCTGTGATATAATTGAAAACTATTTATTTAACTTAAAGCTTACTAACCAATCCCATTCACATTGGGAAAAAACTTGTTTTTAGGGCACTCAATAAATGTTTGAGGAAAGGTAAAGTCACCTTAGGCAAAAGATAAAAAGAGAGACTCCACCCTTCCTCTCCACGCTACTGGATCATTTTTGCCATAGGGATGCAGCATCATGGGCAAAGCTTGTGGCTATACAGGAAGGAAATTTTATTGAGCCACTGCTACCAAAGAAAGGTGCTTATATTATATAGTGTTCCAGGCTGCTGGATAAGTTCCCTAAATAGTTCCCTCCACAAAAGTGACAGTTCCTAGGAAAGCCATAGATATCTGGTCTGCAGCAGCTTTAGTTGGGGACAGGCAGGAAAATGATACTCTCTCTCCCTAAGTAGTCTGCTTAGCAGGACTCCTGCTTGGCAGGAGAAGAATAGAGCTGATTATTTCCATCCATCTCTTTTCTCTTTTTCATCCTGTTTTCCCTTTACTAAATGCACTTGAGGAGTCATTGATGTTTTTGTGAGTATGGAATACAGTACAATAGCATTATATCACCTGGTGCTATAATACCAAATTCACTTACATTGTATTTCTTTCTGAATAGACTCTCCTTTCCTCTGTTATTCTAATGTTGGATGCCTACATTTTTATTGGAAATCTCCATCTAAAGACAATAGGTGAGATAGAATAATCTGAGGATGATATTGAAAAAGATACTGACAATACAAAATGGTTGATTAATAAGAATGGCATGAACACTTGTTGAGTAGTTCTTAGATCACTTACTGATTATAACTCACGGTCGCTTGAACCAATTAGACGTACAAGTAAAAGGAAGCTATTAGTTATGACTTTGTCATATAAAAACTATTGTGCAGCAAGAAATGACTGATTCTTGGTAGAAAAAAATAAAAACAATTCACAAGTTCAAAAGCTAATTCAACAAAAGATAAAGATGTTAGAAATGTATTTTTATGAAGCTATTGTCTCTTGTGTGAGGCCACAATATAAAAGAAGGTAAAACTACAGAAAACTTTAAGAACAATATTGATGTAAACTAAACATTGACATTTGATCCATTTTAGAGACAAGAAAATGTAAACAACTTCTTTCCAAACAACATCTACATTTAGAATACTAAAGAGATGATTTTCCGATTGTAAGTTGAGAACTTAAAAGAATTAGTGCATCCTCCAAATACATCTTAATCATTAGAAGTAAGGAAAATCCACCACAATAGTTTAAATCTTCCAAATGGAATCGCATTATTGGTCTGTATCATGTTTTTCCGAGTTTCTTGATAGGCAGTATTTCGCCAGTGCTGTTATTGAAGGGTTGGTTGTTACATTGATTCAAAAAATAAATGCAATATTCCTCCCTCCATGTAGAATTTAGAATTTTCATATTAATCCTTGATTAATTCAAATAGGAAAAAAAGATTGTAAAATTCATACATTATGAGATATATATATATATATTAACATACCCTCAGAGGTACACAGGTTATGGAATCAAAGAGACTGAGATTGAAATCAAGAGCCAGCCCCTACTTTTCCAGCTCTACAACATCAGACTCATTTTACCAGCTCTAAGCCTCACATTCATGTCTGTGTATGGGGATAAAGCCCTGAAGATAGCTGTGAGGGTCAATGTGACAGATATCAGGAAAACTCGGGGTGTGCTAGGTGCTCAGTAAAAGGTAGAATAGCTCTGGGGGAATGTAGTAAAATCATTGTGAAAGGTTGGAGTACTGAATAAGTAAATATCATTGAGTTATTATTTTTAAATAATTAGATAGTAAATATTTATGCAATCAGAAGATCCCTTCTAACGTCTTGTGTATAGAACCTACTTCATTTATTTAATAAACAGGAAACTTCTTTTTACAGATCAACTGGAACTTCTAAATTATCAGAAATTCTGAATTATGAGGAATCAAAACAATACACTTGAAAACTAATTTTTCTTACTCAGATTTTTAAGAGGATAGTGGACTAAAGTCATTGTGGAAAGGAAAGAAAAGATTAAAATGTGTTTTCAAAGCAGCACGGTGTTCAGAATGATGCCTGAGTACATTTAGCTATCTTTGCTGAAAGTGAAAAATAATACAAGTAAAATGTATAATACACTTGTTTGTATAACATTCCTACAATGTATTGACAGGCTTCTAAGAAAAATTAAAACTACTTTCTATCATAAAAGATAAAGAACAAAACAGACTGAATCCACTTAAAGAAGAGAAAGATTCTCTTTGAGATTCAGATTCAGTATTATGTTTAACTATTCTAAATCTATTTGCTTCGGTATTCAGCAGCTTTTGTGATAGGATCAGAAACTGTGAAATGGAAATTGTAGTGATTTAATATTTGGAAAAATTATAATAAGTGTAAAAAATAGTCATGGTATGTTTTCCCAGTGCTCTCTGCAAAGAAAGAGAATTAAGAAGAAAAGCCAAGAAAGCTTCAGGGATTAGAGAAGATATTTTCTAAGTTTGGAAGCAGATGTTGTACCATATGTGCTTACCTGTACTCTTTCTATTCACTTTGGCTGGATCATTACCAACCTGTCTTGTTTTTAATCCAGTAGAGTCACTGACTGAATAACCAATTATTTCACCTCTTTATAATTCAGCTAACTATGACACAATGCTCCTGGAAAAGATTACAGGCAGGTGAAGGAAAAGAATGAATTAAAATCTAAGATAAACACAATAATGAGTTCTCAATTTTATCATATTGTAAAATAATTCTAAAAGCAAAAAGCACTTTGCCTTTTTTTGAACTTTTCTATTTTACCTTGTAATATTAATAGATATTTATTTACATAAAAGAGCTCATACAAATATAGTCTTCTCATGTACACATTTGTGATGCATTGATAAGATTCATGCAGATAAAAACATTAAACATTCAATAAAAAGTTCTTATTGAAAGTGTTGGCAAGCAATAGACTTTCTCACTTTTTAAAAATCATTTGTGCCAGTGAATAAACTCAGAAAATATTTATGTCACAATATCAATTTCAGATCACTTTGCCAATAGAGAAATCATTTCAAAGAAATATACACAAAAAGACCCAAACACAAGCTAAAAACCCTGTAGAAAACAAATGTGAAACCATTTTCAGGGTTTTTTTACTAAGTGTTTTTATTAAAATATAAAATATATGCATAAAATACTCAGGTAGTAAGTGAAAAGCTTGATGAATGCACATGCAACCATATCAGTCAATAAATAGAACACTGCCAGCAGCCCCATAGTCATCCTGGGGCTCCTTTCCAGCTCCTATTTGCCCCTCATCCCAAGAAAATGATTATCCTGTCTTCTGTCACAAGCAGTTAATTTTGTCTTCTTTTTGAAAGTGACAGGAATGGAATCACAGATTATATACTTTCGGTATCCGTATTTTTCATTCAACATTTTTTTAAAGTGTAGTTGTTTTCATGATTCCTCCAATTGTCTCCATTTATCTATTTTTAAGAAATTAGATTGACTCTTTAGATTTTGGATCTCTAGTAGAATTTTGTATGTTTTGTACATAAAGAGCAAGCCTCCCTTTTAAAAAATATTTCATGAAATATAATGCAGTTTTAAATACTTTTTCAACTTAAATTACATATAAATCTCTTACATACAACATGAAAAAAAGCTCATATATTTGAAAATGCAAGTATTTTTAAATATTTGGAAGAACAGAATGTAAAAGCCACATAGGAAATGTTTGAAAACATGAAATTGACCAGCTATCAAAATTAGTTGATGATGAAAATAGGGAGAATAAAAAAACAGATATTGCTCTATCCTAATGGTTCTCAAAGTGTGGCTCACAGAACAGCGGCAGCAGCTTCATCTGGGCGTTGTTTAAAATACAGTTTCAGGCCCATCCCAGAACCACTGCGTCAGAAATCGGGAAGTGGGGTATTTCTGGTACATGCTACACTTTAAGAAATGCTGCTTCCATTCTATACCTTTCAATCACCAGGTACTTCTGTTCCCATCTGTATTTTTTCTTAAAATTATTTCTAACCTACATTTCAAAAAATAAATGCGGAAATAATCTGTGACTGTGGACTCTTTACACTGACTTTGTCATTTCACTGTTTCTATAATGTGACAGTCACTATATGTACTAGTTTTCTATGGCTGCTGTAACAAAGTGCCACAAATGTAGTGGTTGAAAACAACACAAGTATGTTCTCTTAAAGTTCCGGAAGTCAGAAGTCCAAAATCAGGTTTACTGGGCTGAAGTCGAGGTGTCAGCAGGGCTGTTTTTTCCTGGAGGCCCTGAGGGGGGAATCTGCTTTTCTTGCCTTCTTTCAGGTTCTGAAGGTAGCTTGCATTTCTTAGCTCATGGATCCTTCCTTGTATCATTTCAACTGCTTGCTTCCATCGGGTCACATCTCCTGCTATTGCTTTTGACATTGTGGCCTCCCTTTTATAAGAAACTTTGTGATTACAGTAGACTATCAGACAATCCAGTATAATCTATCCATGTCTAGATCCTTAACTTAATCATATCTTATAAGTCCCTTTTGCCATATAAGGTAAGTACTCACATGTCCTGGAGATTAGGACATAGACACCTTCGTGGGGGTCATTGTTCTGTCTACCACACTATGCAAGTGAGCTTATGCCCAACAGAATAAGATGGACATTGAGGAGATAAGACAAACTCTCTTCTCTGCAATCCCTTATAAAATTTTGCTAAGCAATATTGACAGATTATTCTTCATGGAGCTCAATTTTAACTAATTAAGTGACAGTCTTGAGGAGAGGTAGAAGAATGAATGCACTTGTTAATTCATTTTACTAGTATGTATTCTGCAGCTACTATACACTGGATACTGTTCTTGTGATGCTTAAAGTCTAGTGAGATATAATTAGAGAAGATACAGTGAAGGTACATAAAGCAATGTATGGATTTCTATAAAGCTCAGTGGGTGTGAGGCTGGGGGAGGTGAGTGTTCAACTGAAATCTGGAACATAACTAAGTGTCGTGGGATCACTCGGGTTAAGTGTCTGTGTATATGGTGATGTTATTAATCGATATAGAGAACATGGCATAAATGTATGTTATTTGTACAATTGTACTTTCAGTACTTTTTCCTTTGTTCTTTCATTTTATTAATTCTTGTATTTTGAAATTTGTGTACAAGTAAACTAGAATGTAAGTCTCTTGAGAGCTGTATCTATATTTAGTTCATATTTGTAATTCCACAATCCATAACATAGAATTTTATATCTAATAGACAATGAGTAAATATTTAAGTATACAATTTTATTTTCATGACCAAATGCTATATGAAGTCAAATAACTGTATTCAAGGGAACAATTAGACTTTGTTTGTCCTCACGTTGATTCACATCCAGTTGGAGAGGTTTGCTTCTAGAACAAGCAGTCACAGAGACTATTTTTGAACACTGGAAGTGTCTGAAATTATTTGGAAAGTTTCAAGATAGTTTTATTTCTTACTGTGACATCATCTTAATTAGTGTTTTATGTTTTATATTTGAGATATAATCTTAGCCTAGACACATTTGCAATGAGTCTCAAAATATTTTCTAATTTCAGTTTTGAATGAAACATTCAACACAAAGGAATCAACATATTCCTTATTTGTACACTTCATTGACTGGTTCATGTAGGGGAAGGATCATACTCTCTGGAGCGAGACAAACTAGGTTTAAATACTACTTTCCTGCTTATTAATAATGTGACCTTGAGTGAGTTCCCTAATCTTTTGTACCTGTTTCTCCACCTAAAAGATGAAGGTAATAATATATATCTCATTGGGTTGTTATGAAGATTGAAAGTAAAAAATATGAAATTCCTAGATTGATCTATCATAGACAGCAATAAAAGTAATTTATTATAATACACATATATCAATATTTTTCAGTACTTGATACTCCCTCCCCCGCCAAAAAAAAAAAAACACAAAAACTTTTCTCAGATTTATCTTTGGAATGAAGGAAAATTTTGGCACAAAATAGATTTAAATCCACAAAACTTGAACTGGATTCTAATTTCCAATTATTAGTTTATTCTTCCTTGAATATATAATCTAATGAAAATTGTGGCACTACTGCCTGTGCCATCTTATTGCTAAAATCTTTTTTAAAAAAAAGGAATAATCTGCTGTTTAAATAAAGCATCAGACTTAGGAAAAAAATAACAATATAGGAAGTCATTTAACAAATCTATCAGGGTATAATTCTTAAAATTTTAACTAACTTTGCTTCTCTCACTCAAATAGGTTATAATATTCAAGGTTATACTGTGATCTATTGCTGAGTTAGTAATGACAGTCAAGTTTGCCAACACAATCACTGCACTACATTATCTAAGTCATTGCTCTGTAAAGTGCTTTGGGATACCTTGAGTGTGAAGGGCCATATATCAAGTGTATTATATTTTATTCTATATGGTACCTGAGTTTTGGCAATGCATATTCAACAAGCTGAATAAAAAGACTTCTAGATGTACTTTATTAGTGTTTGTATGCATTCACCATGAGTAACTATAGGCTCAACTCTCAACTTGAGCTAAAGAAAAGAAATTATGTTTGAGAGAGAGGGAGAGAGAGAGAGAGAGGTGGGGGGAGAAGAAGGATCTCTATCTTGAAGGTAGAAACCCCAACTAAATATGCATCCCCTTAGCATACCTGACCTCAAAATTTACCTGCCTCTCACCTGTCATTCAGAAACCTAAAGTGGTTTCCTTTCCATGCAAGAGTGATGTATGAGAGCAAGAAGCACATCAATATCATTTATCATTTTACCCTCAGATCGTAACACTGTGAGTGAATGAATGAATGAATTCTGCTGGATTATATCCTTACTAGATTTTTCACTGATATATTTTTAAAGTAGCATTTTAAATTTTGATAAGCGACTTTTCTGTAATTTAAGAATGTTCTCAGACCTTATCATGGTAACAGTTTTGCAAAGAGGAAACATCCCAGAGCATGGTTATACAGCACTAAGTGTTGTCAACTCTCACTATAGAATTGTCTTTCAGGAAACGTGACATTTTATTGTGCTACATAGATATATTAAAATATATCCCTAACCTGCAGAAATGCTATTTTTGTGAAGGGATTATATAGCAAGATATATACAAACATACATACATGCCTACCCAGAAACATATAAACGTGCAATAAAATAAATTGGCATATGTACCTTAGAAAGTTAAAAAATATTTCTTTTATCCCATGTTTTGATTTTGACACATTTATCTTTCTTTTTTATGAGTGCAGTATCTGGAAAATGGGGTTTTCCATTTATTTATGCATTACAAGGATATTTCTTTAGTATCTACTATGTGCAAGCCTCTGTGAATACACAAGTATTATCAATGCTTAACTAATTTAATAAATGCCAGAAACAAAGAAAAAAGAAACTAACAATAAACTCAGTTTGAAAATGTAATGCTCTTTTTAGTTCATCAGGTGGAATAATAAAATGTAGTTTCAGAGTAGAAAAGTATTTGTTTATTCTGAAAAGAATAAACAATTTAAAAGTTTCTAATATCCTAAGCAGTATATACTAAACGATTTCTTCTCTGACCACTTTCAGCCATCATCAGTGCTGATGATGTACTCAGAAAAACACAAGTTATAAGACATTGCCATTCCCTTCTTAAGCTTACTATCTAATTGTGGAAATAAGTTGTCTTGATTTTGTCTAAACTGGCACTGGACTAAAGATTTAAAAGAATGATATTTTCAATGGCAAGCATGTGTTGATCCATTAAAAACAATGAATCTTGACTCTAACCTTAAACCATGCAGAAAAAGTATTCCACATAATTTTATAACTAAATGTGAATTGTAAAAATTAAATTGTAAAACATTAGAACTTTTTTTTTCCAGACACTATTCAACTCACCACAGATGGGAAAGAGTTACTTAGAGGTATAGAAAAGTGGAGCTCAGTACTGATAAAAATAATCTAAAAATGAAGGAACAGATATAGGAATATCTGGGCAGTAAAGATGTGTTAATGAATATAAGATAAAAGATTAAATGAGGGATAAGAGATACCTGTAATTCTTTCAATATGATTATGTAATAAGAGAAGCAATAAAGACAATCTGATTGCTTTTATTTATATTCTTTAAAAAAAAAGATTATGTAGCTGAACAAAAGGAAGGAGAAAAGAAATATCTCCAACTGAGCAATGAGCTATAATTACAAGTAGAATGCAGCAAATGCAACTGGTTATTTAATTGGGGGCGTGGTCTGTGTAGAGAAGTGAGAAACTAAAAATGAGGAGAATCAGCAAGGAACTGACTCTTTGCATGAGAAAGACTATTTTGTACGTATTTTGTACCACAGACAACCTGATCCTAATGACAAAGTCTAGGAGATTTTGAAAATCGTTTCTCTTCTTCATACACTCCCTCCCCACCACCAGCACCCCTCTCCAAGAATAACAAGGAGAACGAGCAACCTGTGTTCCCTCTGTTATCATTGCTATGTGTGGTCTCAGGATAGATGGTCTTCTAATCCAAGTAAAACTGGTGACACTATTGCATTGGCCACCAAACTATTTGGGAGGTAATGTACTGAAGAATGAAGAGAGAGTGCTAAGTAGTTAGTAGACAGTGAATTGCACTTTCCAAAGCCAGAATAATTCCTCTATTCCTCTTATTCATTCCTTAAGTGTATGATTCAAAAAAAATGCATGAATATCCATAGGCCTTCATTCATTCATCTATTCAACAGTATTAATTAAGTATTGTTGAGTTCAAAGGAATTATGTTAGATGTTTGGAAAGATAAAAAATAAATTGGAAATAATAATACAGTTGACCCTTGAACAATTCAGGGGTTAAAGGCACTGACCTTCCATGCAGTAGAAAATCCAAGTATAACTTTACAGTCAGCCCTCCATATCTGTGGTTCTGCATCCGTGGACTTAACCAACCGCAGATAGTATAGTAATGTAGTACATATTTACTGAAAAAAAATGTGCATATGAGTGGATGAACCCTCACAGTTCAAGCTGGTATTATTCAAGGGTCAACTATAATATTAACTAGCAATTACAGAGCACTACGTTGTAGGCATATTTAATCCACACAAGCCTATGAAGTGGGCAAAATTATTGTCCTCAAATCACAGATGAAGAAACACAGACCACAGTCATGTAACTAGAATATGGCAGAGTTAGGATTTGTATGTTCATAATTTGGCTCCATATCTGAGCTTTTAACTGCTACACTGATTGTGCTATGTTGGGTGGTATAGAATTTTATTTCAATAACAAATCTAATATTATCCCACTTTATAGAAAACATTGTGCTAGAAGATGAAGGGGATGGAAGAAAATCTTCACAGTCTATGTGGGTGGGAAAAGGAAAAAACAGACAGACAATCAGGAACAAAACTAAAACAAATATTCAAGTTGTCACTTTATTGCCTCTCAAGTTCAAATCCTCATTTCATTGACTTTGCAAAAATGGACCTAGACCATTTAAATATTTTTCTTTTACAGCTGGAACTAAGTTTCCTTTTGTACTGTGCAAAGAACTAACACTGATGGAAGAAAGGTTTTTTTTTTTTTCTAGTTCTGGTGTGCTTTGGTTTTCTTCTTGCTCCTCCTGAGTGGCTGTCAGCAACGCATATGAGGGGTGTCCAGTGGTACCCAGCACTGTGAATGCCTTCCCATTATATAGTGGTCAATAGTCCACTGCAGGCATATTCCCAGGGAGCCTTGCAGGCCCCCCAGTAGCCTCAGCTTCCAGCACTCAGTAGGTGTGTTTCCTACTTGTCAATCCCAACCATGGTTAACTGTGTACTTGCACCCCAGAAAAGTATTTCCTGTCTTGGCTGGTTACTTTGGCTGACAGTCTTGGTTTACCTACACTACTGAGTGGCATTTATAGCTTGCCCGATGATTCTGGACCAGCTCTTGTCCAGACAACACAGAAAACTTCTCCATCATGCGATGGGCTGCAACCACACTTTCTCCAACAAGATCTGAATCCTAGGTTTAGGAAGATTCCCCTTCCAAGTCGGTTCTTCCTTGGATATTCTCTCTCAGCCCGTCATTAGGGTTCTCTTTACTCCTTTATAGATAGTCTCGTCTTATAGTTAATAATTCTTTGTATTAAATGCTCCCTTTTCAAATTACTATGTGTTTTCTATATTCTGATTGGACCCTGACTGATAAAACAGGATAAATAAAGAGGACAGGATAGTGATGATTATTGACTCAGTAGGAAAGGAGAGGTACATTTTTGTAGACCACTCTTAAATCCCAACCAAAGTGGATAGCTAACAGTCTTGCCTAGGTTTGAGAGTAGGTGAGCAGATCTGGTACTCTAAATTCTGTCTAGAGACATGTTAAAAGGTAGACTCTTATCCAAGTTTGATAGCAAGGAGTATTCTGAAAATGAAACAGGGCACCCTGGCTCTAACAAGGTTTCTCAACCTTTTCCCACTACAAGGCATGCCATTAATAGAGATGGCTCATGGCGGCAAGGAGTTTTAACCTAAGGTAATGAATGGTAGTGGAGGTAGTAGAGGAAGATCGTAGAGGTAACTCAGGTTAGCCCCTCTCAAAGGTCATGCCACTCACTCCTCGTGAATCACTAGAACGGGGTAGTATGATAAACAAAATTCAAATAATGCAAACTTATAGAAGTTCATTAAAACATATGAACATGGACTTCAACTCAGAGTATATTCACAAGTACATCTTTCAAATTACGTTTTTCAAGAGTGAAAGTATAAAAACGTATTGATATTTTATTTTATAGACTTTACTCCAACTCTCTTCCTAACCTACATATTCCTCCTACTATAAGTTCTTTTTTAAGTACAGTATTTAAAAAATTTTTAAGGTAAAAGTAGAACCCATGAAAAGTTGCATTCTTTTTTCTGTGTTAGCATTTTTTTTCAGTAATATGTCTCCTAACTGTATCTTATATAAATGTTAATTTTGTACAAATTTTACAAATTGTGTACAAATTTTTATTTTATATTAAGTTCCAAATGACCTCTATGTGTTTATGTGTTTATTTCAAAATTATGTGCTTTATGAACACAAATTCACAGTCACAGGAACCAAATAACTCTTTCCAGAATTTTTCTTTCCTTTAATACTTTATACTGATTTCTTAAGAATAAGCAGACAAAAAAACAAAAAAATGTCTTCACCACCCTCACCATTATCATTAATTGCATAATATGAATCTCTTAGGATAGATTTTAGGCCTGTACTATAAATTTAGAAACTAGGCCTTCAAAATCAGCAACAGGGAATCAAACCAGATTACTATATACTTATCAGTGATAAGCTCATATCCATTGAGTTGTGAGTCCATATTTATTGTTCTAATATAACTTGTTGATTATGAATATTTTTCCTGGAAATATTAATAAGTCTATCTTTCTTCAACCTGCCTGCTGTGAGTGATGCCGGATACAGGTCAATTGGTAAAGTCTGGCAGTGATCCCCAAACTGAAAAAAATTGGGTATGCCTTGTCAATATATGTATTAGCATTAATTAAAAGATATTTTCTATAATATTAATATATTTGTATAGAAATATAAGTTGAAAAAGTAAATATGAATAGGAATCCTGAAATTTTTTTCTCGTGCTCTCTAGGTCACATTTTCCCCCATTTTGAAGATCACTGACCTATAGGATTGCAAGATTATAAGGTAAACTAATTTTCAGAGCACTCCTAGGATATTCTATATGATTCAGGTTTATTTTTAATGATATACCTCCTTTCTCAACCTGTTTTTATCAGTCCCTTTTCTCCTCTATCCATATACATACTCAAACATGTAATCTGAAGTTTGTAGTTCTGATAGCTACTTCAGGATAAGTCTACCTAGTTGAGATACCCCAGAGAGAAGTGATTATAGCCAAGAATAAGCACCTTGAGAGAAATGCATTGTATTAGCTCAGATCTAAATTATAGATTCATCTCAGTAATAGTTCAGATTAACAAATGCTATATATTTACATATTTGCACTGAATTAAAGTTGAACCATAGAGAAATACATATATATGTATATAACAAATATATATGGTTTATGCATGTTATAATTAATAATAAAACCTATTTTGGTGTGCATTTGTTCATGTCTTTGGTGCATTCCCATCGGGTCTTGTTTTAGGTTCAGTCAGATATTGTACCAGGAAAAGTCAGACATCGATCTGTGCTGCATTAATTGTAAGTTGAGCGGTTGGTTGCACATCTTCAGTACACTTTTTTTACTGTTGTCATGGGTGTCATCTCTGTTTCCAGCTTTTTGGTTTTATTTTCTGTAATTTTCTTGAAATGCGAAAGATATAGTTCTGCTGTGATAAATGAGATGGGGAACCCATAGCTCAGTCACTAGTTTGTTCATAGATTGACCATTGAATGTAAAGTATGTGATGCTAAGAACAATTTTGATGAGATCCACTGTTGAATGTGCAATGATTCATTCTTCTTTGTGAAGTTGCTACCTTTATGTCTTAGTTCTGTATCATTTTTCATGTTTCTCCTTTAATAAGTATCTGAAAGGACAGAAATCTTCCCAAATACAGCCTAGACTAAATTGAATGCAAGTGAGTGATATCCACTAAGCATAGCAACAATACATATATGATTATATAGTTTAATTTCTCGTTTCTTATAAAAGTGTATAATGTGACTTTTGTACAGAAACAACCCTGTGTTTAATTTCTGTTCTCTTTTGCTAAATCTTTCATGCCTGTACTTAGAGAATTCCTTATCTTTGACAAACAATATGAAATACAAAACTCAGATATTATATTATCTGATTTATTGTGATTCTATGCAAAAGGCACAATTTTTCTAGAATGAAATATACATTTATTAGTTTATTTGAAAAATTAACTTCTGTCCAAAGACCAAGGTCATTATTCTCTAATTAACCTTCTTTAACAAATCTAACCTATTGATAAGAAGTCATCAATGCAAAGTTCTACTGTCAGAAAGAAGAAAAGAAAATGGCCTCCCTCAATCAGCTCATAAGATGAAAAGTATATTTTTTTCTTTGATACAGCATTGAGGCAACCAGAAATACCAGTATAGTTTAGAAGCAAATGAAAAAAAATCCAAAAAATAGGGAAAATTTAGGAGTTATAAGGAGAGTCTCTCTACAGAGTTGCACCAAGGGAAAGTTATCAGGGAATAAGATGTCAGGGTCTCTTACCCAGCAGATATACAAAGGAGATGCAAGCTATGGTTATGTAGAGATGAAAGGAGCAACAATTATAAGTTGGGAAAGACTATGTAATTTGTATGTTCAATGTTAATGAGCAATGCTTGATTTACCCAAGAAATAAACAAGAAAATTCACACTCAAACATGCATGCAGATTGTCTTATTTGAAAACATGAACACTTGCATTATTAAAATTTCAATGGATTCGTATGAAAATATAAATCATGTGAAAATTTTCATAAACTAATTTTATGGAGAATTAGTCTCCAAAAAATGATAATCTCTGTGATGAATAGAAAAGCAAGAGTGTCCAGGATATTTCCTTTCATAATCCTATTCAGTATTCTCACCAATATCTTACTTCCTTTTCAGTACCCAAGGTGCCCTGGGAGATCAGAGGATTTCTGTAGGTCCTGCTTACTATTCTTTTCTTGCTATGATTCTGTACTTCGATTTCTTTCTTTTTTTTCCCCCTTAATGTTTGCTTTATTTGAAGCCTCTTTTACTAGTTGAGCCATCCTTATTTATAGCTGGAGACCTGGTTACCTTTTTGAATTATGTTTCTAAGAAATATGTTAACTGGGCATATGTTAGGCTATAGAGTATATGGGCATGGTTTTTGTGGTGTGCACATTCTCCATGAAAAGTTAACATCCTATGGGTCATCTGGATGCTCAAATTGTAACCTACTGTTGTAACTCAATGCTTAACCAGAGTTTGTGTTAGGTTTAGACTCAAAAGCCATTAGATTTTAATACAGTGCTTCTTAATCATGAAGGTCTGTAGCTATATCCGCTGGCATTCTGTGAGTTCACCATTTTGAGAAACATCAATATAATGGTAATTATAGGAAGAATACTTATAAACACAGACACACTCTCAAAAGAGGAATACTATCACATTTCAAACATGATATAACCAAGTTCCTTTTACGGGAGCATTTCACATATATAATCTCACTTTTTATTGTGATATAATTGACATGTAACATTGTGTAAGTTTAAGATGTACAATGAGTTCATTTGATAAATTTATATATTGCAATGACATTATTGTCATAGTCTTAGCTAACACCTCCATCAAGTCACATACTTATTTCTTTTTTGTGGGGAGAACATTTGAGATCTATTCCCTTAGCAACTTTGAAGTATATAATACAGTATTGTTGACTATAATCACAGTGTACAAATCAGATCTCCAGAACTTAGTCATCTTCTATCTGCAAATGTGTACCTTTTGAGTAACATCTTCTCATTTCCCCCACTTCCAGCTCCTGGTAACCACCATTCTATTCTCTGTTTTTATGAGTTTTGATTCTTAAGATTCCACATATATATGATATTATACAGTATTTGTCTTTCTCTGTCTGACTTACCTCATTTAGCGTAATGGGCTCAAGGGCCATCCATGGTGTCTCAAATTGAATGATTTTCTTCTTTCTCATTGTTAAATAATATACACTCACACCACATCTTCTTTATCCATTCATCCACTGATGGACATATAGGTTGTTTCCATATCTTGGCTACTGTGAATAAAGCTGCAATAAACACGGAGGCACAGATATATTTTCAATATCCTGTCATCATTTCTTTTGAATATATACCCAGAAGTAGGATTGCTGGATCATACGGTAGTTCTAGCTTTAATTTTTTGAGGAACTCCATACTGTTTTTCATGGTGCTGAACCAATATACCACCAACAGTTCAAAGTGTTGTCTATTCCTCATATCCTCACTAGCACTTGTTATTTCTTTTTTTTTTATTTTTTTAACGACACTCACTCTAACAGGTGTGAGGTAATATCTCATTGTGGTTTTGATTTGGATTTCCCTGATGATTAGTAATGTAGAGCATCTTTTTATGCACCTTGGCCATTTGGATGTCTTCTTTGGAAAAAAATGTCTATTTAGTTCCTCTGCCCATTTTAAAATTGGATTTTTTTTGTCATTGTTAGTTGAGTTGCATGAGTTCTTTAAATATTTTGGATATAAACCCCTACCCAATATATGGTTTGCAAATATTTTATCCCATTTTGTACAGTGCTTTTTCATTTTGTTGATTATTTCTTTTGTAGTGCAGAAGATTTTAAGCTTGATGTAGTCCCACTTGTTGATTTTCACTTTTGTTGTTTGTGCTTTTGGTGCCATAATCCAAAAAAAAGTCACCAAAATCTATGTCAAAGAGTGTTTTGCCTATTTTTTTTTTTTTGTAGAGTTTTATGGTCACAAGTCTTAGGTTTAAGTCTTTAATATATTTCAAGTTAAGTTTTATGAGTGGTGTAAGGTATGGGTACAACTTCATTTTTCTGCATGTGGTTATCCAGATTTACCAGCACCATTTATTAAGGAAGCTCTTATTTTCCACAGAATGCTCTTGGCTTCCTTGTCAAATATTAGTTGATCATATATGTGGAGGTTTATTTCTGGGCTCTCGATTCTATTCTGTTGGCCTATGTGCCTATTTTTATGCCAGTAACATACCATTTGATTACTATAGCCATAATAAAGTTTAAAATCACGAAGTGTGATGCCTCCAGCTTTGTTCATCTTTCTCAAGATTGTTTTGGATCTACGGGTCTTTTGTTGTTCTAATCCTAATGAATTTTAGGATCGATTTTTCTATTTCTGTAAAAAATGCCATTAAATTGTGATAGGAATTGCATTGAATCTGTATATCACTTTTATTAGTATGTTCATTTTAACAATATTAACTCTTTCAATAGGATATCTGCTTCTTTCATCAAAATCTTGTAGTTTTCATTGCACAGATCATTCACTTCCTTAAAGTTATTCCTAAGTATTTTATTGTTGTTGATGTTGTAAATGAGATTGTTTTCTTTATTTCTTTTCAAACATTTTATTGTTAGTGTATAGCAATGCAACTGATTTCTGTATGTTGATTTTGTATCCTGCAACTTTACTGAATTTGTTGGATTAGTTGCAACAATTTTTTAGTTTAGCCTTTAGAATTTTCTATATAATAGAACATATCATCTGCAAATAATGACAATTTTACTTCTTCTTTTCCAATTTGGATGACTCTTATTTATCTTACCTGATTGCTCTTATTTCTTTATCTTACCTGATTGCTCTAGTACTATGTTGAATAAGAGTGGTGAGAGTGGACATGTTTATCTTGTTCTTGATCTTAGAGGAAATACTTTTACATTTTCACTGTTGAATATGATATTAGGTGTGGGTTTGTTGTACATGGTCTTTATTATGTTGAGGTATATACCTTCTATACACAATTTGTTGAGGGTTTTTATCATGAAAGGCTGTTACACTTTGTCAAATGCTTTTCTGCATCAATTAAGATGGTTGTATCATTTTTATCTTTCACACTGCTAAATTTGTTATATCATATAATTGATTCTTGTACGCTGTACCGTTCTTGTCCCAGGGATAAATCCCACTTAAACATGGTGAATAATCCTTTAAATGGGTTGTTTAATTTGGTTTGCTTATATTTTGTTGAGAATTTTTGCATCTATATTCATCAGGGATATTCGTCTATAGTTTTCTTGTCTTATCTGACTTTGGTATCAGGGAAATGTCAATCTTGTAAATGAGTTTGAGAATAATCACTTCTCTTCAATGTTCTGGAAAAGTTTGAAAATAATTGACATTAATTCTTCTTTAAATAGTTGGAAGAATCACTAGTGAAGCCATCCGGTCCTGGGCTTTTCTGTTTTGGGAAATTTTGATTACTGATTCAATCTCCTTACTCATTATTCGTCTGTTCATATTTTCTATTTCTTCATGATTCAACTTTGGTAGGTTTTACATTTCTAGGAATTTATCCTTTTATTCTAGGTTATCAATTTTTTGTGTATAACTGTTAATTGTAATCTCTTTTAATCCTTTAAATTTCTCTGGTATCGGTTGTAATGTCTCCTTTTTCATTCCTGATTATATTTATTTGAGTCATTTTTCTTAAGTTAGTCTAGCTAAAGGTCACCAATTTGGTTTATCTTTTCAAAAACATCTCTTAATTTCACTGATAGTTTCTACTGCTTCTCTGGCCTTAAGGTGAGAGATACTTTTGTTGGTCCTGCTTATATCTAAAGCTTTCCAGGGAGAGGTATGGATACACCTGGTCCACGTTTCCTGCTCCTTCTTATAGCAGAATTTCTTAAGCTTTCATGTCTTCTCTTGTCCTTATAACTCATCAGTCCAGCTGCTGAAAATCTTTTTTTTTTTTGCCTGAAGGTGGCTCTAGAACTCAAATTTGTAGTCTTCTTTGGCCACAGATTGTGGCCTATTCTTTGCATAGCTTCCCTATCTAATTGAGCTTGCTCTTGCTGATGCCCTCAGGAATGTGCACAAGAAGCCACAGCATGTGGGTTTGGCACTCAAGGCATTGAAAGTGCCCACAGTACAGTTGAGGGGATCCTTGAGTGAGGTTTGTCCAGTAGTTCATAGGCAGGCTTCCTGCTAGAGTCCTGAATGCAGCCAGGAAGAACTGTGTCCCTCTAATGTCCTGATAGTCTTATCTGCCTCTTTTCCAAACTCCTTTCTCCCTCCAGTAAGAGATCCCACCTCAATACTCTGGGTATTATGGGAGAGAAACAGGTTTCTCCAGAAATGTGCTGAGCATCTGGGGAAACTGGGCATTCGCTCACTACTCTCACTTTCCCTTTGTGAGGGAAGTTACCATGGACTAATTCAGCCCCATGCTGCGGGGGGAGGTGGCACTGACAAATTTCTTCTTATCCTCTCCAATGTGTCCAAACTCATTTTTTTTCTCCAATAGAATGCTGGAATCTTTCCTTAGGAAACCTGGACTTCTACAAAGGTTCTCTCATCTGTGGCTATCTGCCAAATCAGCATAATCCAGGTACTCCCAACCATGGTCAAGAGGGGCTGAAACCAGTTTATAGGTTCCTGCCATTTCCACAGCCCACACCAAGGTCTGTCTTCCTATTATCTGATGCATGAGTAGATGAGACTCCTTCCAGGTCCCTTGGCATATGGTACCAGATCTCACAACTCCTACAGCGTTTTTTCTTTGATGGATGCTGGATTTTAGTTGTTAAAAGTGGGACAAAAAGGAAGGATGTCTTATGCTACATGATGCTGACATCACTCCCGTTATCCAAGTTTCTTGATAAGATTGATGGGTAGGCTGGAATTGTAGAGCAGCAATTCTCAGCTTTGGTGTTTTGACATATTCAATTGTTAATGATAAGAGCTCGTGAAGGATCAAGATAACAGAAAACTTACAGGCTCTCGTAACTGTTTTTGACTCTGCTTCTTTACCACCATGCTTCAAATAGTCAATGACTCCATCCACCTCAAATATCCACTCTCATGGTTAGACTCTAGATCTTATTACCTAAGTTATATATTATACTGAATATTTAAGGACTATCATAACATGAATCATAACTATACTCTTCCATAATCTCTACTTCTAGTACCAAGTCTCAAACAATCACTTCTATACCTCACTCCCTAAAATATGATCACACCAGGTTATTATTATTATTATTACTGCTTGTATGATATATTTTTTCATGCTTTTGCTATCAACTGATAGTCTTTGAGTCTAAAGTATCTTTCTTGTAGACAGCATGTTACTGGATCATGAATTTTTAACTCATTTTGACAATCTTGCCTTTTAGTTGGAACGTTTAATTCATTTAAATTTACTGTAATTACTGATGAGGTAGGATTTATATCTGATATTTTACTACTTATTTTCTATATGTCTTCTGTCATTTTTGTTTCTTTATTTCTTAATTACTCCTTTTTGAAAGGAATTAAATACACATTATCTAGTTACCTTTTAATCTTTTCTTTTTTTTTTTTTTTGCTATATTTTCTTGAGTTATTTTTAGTGATTGCCCTAGGAATAATATCTCAATGTAAAACAGTTTAATTAGGATTAAATACCAATTTAATCTCAATAGCATACAAAAACTTTGTCTATATTCACCCATCTTCTTTGTACTATGTCATAAAATTACTTCTTTATACATTATAATCTGATACACAGTTTTATAGCTATTACTTAATGCACCAATAGTCTTTTAAAATAATATGGGAGAAGAAAAGTTTAGAAACAAAAATACATTTATATTGTCCTTTATATTTAACTGTATAGGTACCTTTGCTGGTGCTCTTTATTTCTTCATGTGGATTCACGTCACTCTCTGATGAACTATAATTTCAACTCATAGGGCTCAGTTTAGTATTGCTATAGGGCAGGTTTGCTAGCCACAAATTCTCTCAGCCTTTGTCTCAGACTGTCTCAATTTCTCCTTAATTTTTGAAGGAGAGACTTGCTGGATAAAGAATTCTTTGTGGATAGTCTTTTCCTTTTAGTGCTTTGATTATACTGTCCCATTGTCTTCCGACTTCCATTGTTTATGATAAGAAATCTGATCTTAATCATATTGGGGTTCCCTTGTAAGTGATAATTTTTCTCTTGTTGCTTGCAAGATTCTCTCATTGTATCTGATTTTCAACAGCTTGACTAATATGTGTCTAATTCTTGAATCTGTACATTAATGTTTATAATCAAATTTGAAATATTTTCTATTTCTTCAATTTTCTTTTTGCCCATTTATCTTTCTTCAGAGATTTCATTATGCATATGTTGGTATGTTTGATGGTATCCTACAGGTCTTGGAGGCTCTGTTAATTTTTCTTCATTCTTCTTTCTGTTCCTTGGACTGAATAATTCCAACTGATGTATCTTTAAGTTTACTGCTTCTTTTTCTATGTGCTGGTATACATATACATGTGTATATGTATATATACATATCTATATATCTATATATCTATATATATAGATATATATAGATATATATATATCTTTGTTGATATTCTCTGTAGTGAGAAATCAGTCTCACATTTTCTTTTAATTATTTGGACCTAGTTTCTTTAGTTCTTTGAACATATTTGCAATAGCTGACTAAAAGGCTTTTTTTTTGTAAGTGCAACATCTGTGCTTCCTCAGGGAATGTATCGTCTTTGTTTTTACATGTCATAATTTTCTCTTTGTGTATCTTATAACTGTTTTTTGAGAAGTGTACCTTTTGAATTATATAACGTGGCGACTGTGGAAATCAGATTCCCCCACTCCCACCCAGGGTTGTGTTGTTGCTGGTTTTTATTGTTGTCAGTGTTGCTGTTTGTTTGTTTAGTGACTTTCTTGAACTATTTCTCTACTCTATTCCATGTTGTGTGAAGCCATTAAAGTCTCTTCTTTGTTAGCTTAGTTGTCAGCTAATGATTGGACAGAGAGATCCTTAAATGTGTTAATCACTATACCTCCCACTCTTTACTGTGAAGATCTATGTGTGTGTTGAGCCATGTCTTCAGTGTTCCAGCAACTGTGGAACAACTATGCCTTAGCCTTCACTTTCTCATTGTAAGAGCCTCAAAATCAGTCAGAGGTGATACTTTAGAATTTTCTTAAGGCTTTCCTGGGCATATGCACAGCCCTGCACAAAAGTGTGGCCTTCTAGATTTCCAGAGATATGTTGGTGTTTTACAAAGGCCCTTACAGACATTTCATTCCCCATATTTTCCTCGTAAGTTTTTGACCTGTATCTTGCTTACCCCAACTTGTATCAGCTCCTCAGACAGCTGTGAAGTTAAATAATCACCACTGATTGTTTCACAAAAAGTCCTGGTGATGAGGTTATTACTTCTTGAGCACTGAATCAGGTCAAATAACACAAATCCTGTGAATGAAGTTTTTCAGGGAGCTACTAAATGAGGTTCAAAAGTAACAATCTTTAGTATATGGGGCTTTGGGGAAAACACAAAGCCTTCAGCTTTCTTCAGTGGTTGTTAGGTTCTAGTTTTCACAACTACTATGTTTACGATGCTGCTGGTCTTGAAGGTCACCATGTCACTTGAGAAAAGAGGTATAGGAATGGGGCAAGTTAAAATGCCACCAATTTTTCTGTTCTTGCCTACACTCAGGAGGCTTTTCTTAAATAATAGCACCTCAAATTGCTGAAACACTTTGGTTAATCTCAGAGTTCTGAAAAGTTGATTTTCACAATTTTTACAAGCTTTCTCTTTTATGGAATGTGAGTTTCTCAAGGTCCTTGTTCCACCATTCTTTAAGTGTTCCTCTTTTACAAAGAAATTTGTAAATTTCTTAATCCTAAATTTAGTAACATTAATATATACATTGAATTGCACAAGAAATATTAATAATTTGATAAAATCTTTTTTTCCAATGATTATATGCATGACTTCCAAGTCACTGAAGCCCATTATTGAAAGTCAGTCTACTTTGCTGCAATTTACCTATTATTTAAATACCTTGTAAAATATATCAATATCATTTTCCAATTGATCTTCTATACTGAGCTCAAATATTATCTCCCTAGATCTCAACGTTTTGTTTTAACTCATAACTTAAAACTTTGCCATTGTGTATATATAAATGTGGTTCATATAAATACATTATTTGTAAGAACATACATCATTTTTAATTTCTTAAAAGATAGTAAGGTAGCACTTTTTTGGGGGGTGTATAGTTGTTTTACAATGTTGTGTTAGTGTCTACTGTACAGCAAAGTAGAATTCCCTTTGCTATACAGCAGGTTCTCATTAGTTACCTATTTTATACATATTAGTGTATATATGTCAATCCCAATCTCCCAATTCATCCCATCCCCTTTCCCCCCTTGGTATCCATACATTTGTTCTCTACATCTGTGTCTCTATTTCTAAGGCAGCACATTTTTTCTTAATTTTCTACATATTTTACTGATTTTTTAAATTTATACATATGACAATTATGATAGACAATAAACCAAATTTGTTAAACCTGTATATTTAGCTTGATATCTTTGATTATGACTGGATAGGTTAATTGAAATATATTAGTTACATGAACAGTAAGAGATTTGAGACCTCTGGCAGCACAGTATATATATATATATATATATATATATATATATATATATATATATATATAGACAGAGAGAGAGAGAGAGAGAGAGAGAGAGAAATTAGAAATTTATCTCCATGTCCTCTCTTCTACTATTTCTAAGCAACTAAAATTATAGTAAAAATAGTTTGGGGTGGTAGAAAAGAAGAAGAAAATTCATATACTTCAAATGTTGACTATAAGGTAAATATGGTGGTATGAACTTTCATGAAGATTACCTTATATATCTGATCCATCATTTTATAGTATCTTCAGTCTATAAGAGAGACTATAGGATATAATCGTTTTTTAAATGACTTAACCAATACCTTTTTAATTGAAATTTCTCTCATTAACCTTAGAGAACATGTATTTACTTTCCCTCCTTTGAAAACTTTCCATCTATTATTTGGCTTATTTCCACTCCTTCAGCTTCTCCTTCTTAACGTGAACAATCCTGACACTTTAAATCTATTTATGCGTATAATGTTGCCTAGATTGATAATCATTTCATGGCTCTTTAGTTTCAAATAATTAACTACTCATTCACCAATATAACTATTGGATGCTGGTATTATAAAAAAATTGTGACTACCATTAACAGTCATTAATTTTTGTCAGTAAACTCTTGACTGATTATTATATTACCTTTTATTCAATATTTCTTATTATTTACAAGTTTAACAAGGTCAAACTATTGTTTGGGATATGACAAACAATAATGTGGTGATATATTTTATTCTCTCTGATACAGTGTATATGTCCCCCCCCAATGCATTTCATATTATTTGTTGCTGAGTTAAAGACATTGGATTATTTCCAAATTATTTCTCTTCAGAGTCAATAGAATATATGAGGTCACTGATACATGTAATTAGAATAACATCAATATTATTAAAAACTCAACCTGACTGAAGTATAAGTTTTACTGAGTAATAGAAAAGTGGCATTACGTGTCAGGTACAAAGAACTGCTTCTTGGATTCACTCAGTAGTAATTGTTGATAAAATAGATGGTAATTTGAGATCTGCATGCATCCAAAGTTGCTAAAGGAAAATATCCAAAGAGAATATTCTCATCTGCCAACTTAAACAGAAATAATGGGAGGAATGGCAGGCGTGAATTGGTTCTCTAAATTGGATGCTATAGTCACATTCTGGCAAAAAGCCTTAAATAATGGAAGTCCAAGAACACACACTGTAAACACACTGTTCAGGCAGCATAGATTCTTGAGATGTCCATTTCATGTTCACTCTTCAAACAAACAGGTGCACTAGATCTTCTAACAAATAGCAAACAAAATTCTAGAGTAGTAATGAACAATAGCAAAATACATAAAACATATTTAAAATTTACAGTTTTAAATATACTTGTTGAAATCAATCAGTTTGAGAGACAGAAATGTTTCCCACAGAAACTAATAAAGTCATTCTCAAAGACATGAAAAAGCAATGGGAGCCATGGAATTGAAATTTTTAAAAATTAGAAATTGAATTAAAATAAATTGGAAAACCAACAAAGCCTGAAATTTGAAAGTCATAAACACACGCATGTGAATGCCCACATTCTATCTCACATTCTTAGCATTTTGCATGTCATCCTTTTTTCTCCTTTTAAAATGTAAATCTAGTTCTATAACTTCTCAAGGTAATGCAAAAGTTTGACAGTGTCCTGTCCAAACCCTTCAATATGCTACTTATTTCTCTATTTGCATCTCTGTCCTTGTTTTCCTTATACTCTATGCTTGAGTTTATTTGCTATTCATTGAAGGTGAAAGACAGTGTCTTTCCTGCTTCCAGATACTTACAATTGCTATTTTTTCCCAGAACAACTCTACCTCCCATTCATTGGTTAACTCTTATTCATCGTCCTAGTCTGCATAGACTAAGTGGTTGACCAGAAAGGATAGTATATTTCCCATATAGAATTATTACTTGTGTAACCCAAAGATTGATGTGTAGTTAGACAAAAAGAGACAGGGAAAAACAGTACATCTGTTCAAAGTTCAAGTAGTACACATTGTAAGGAAATGATGCAATACTCTCTGAAGTCTCTCAGACTCTTCTCCTTCTACCCAGTATGTTATTTCCATTTTCTTTCCCTGTTAATAACTTTATTTGTTCAAACCAAGATGCAATGACTGTTTAACAAAGGCTTTTCTTTCTCCAATACTCTTAGGAGCCCCTTTTCAATATATAATGCAGTTAGAACAGTATCATGCTATGTAATAATTATCTGGTTATTTAACTTATTGCAGCATTTCATTTTAAATTGTGACAATGAAAGTCTGCTTTCTACATCTCTAACAATTAGCATAGTATATGGCAATCAGATGGCATTAGATTATGCCTGTTGAATAAGTGAATATTGTACAGATTTTTAGGCTTAAATACATGTATACATGTACACATTCTGATTGCTAAGTTGGCTTTACCTCTGTAATAGACCATTTCCAATCCAAGTATTTGTTGGTGTGTTAATAATCAAGCTACCACATTTATCTTACTTCAGATAGCCATAAATTATCCTGGCAGAAGAATTTTATGTAGATCCCCTAGACTAAGTTGGATCAATAAAAACATATCAGCCTCCAACTTCATATAACAAGTATCTGAGGTGTCCAAGGTATGTTCAGGAGGTATGAGCATCCTACAAACTCCTTCTTGGTTCAGCATTTCAACTTCAACTATTTTAATATGTAATATAAATATCTTTTATAAACTGTCCTGACAGGTAACAAGCTGGATATCGCTTCCAGATAAACTCCATAACAGCCCATTACTCATATGAACTTTGGATTTCTATATTTCCCTAAATGAATTTCACTGTATATTCCAATTAATATTCTATAATAGGCACATTCTGAATATTGAAAAAAAATTCTATTAATTTTTAAATTTAATTTTATTTTTTTATACAGCAGAGTACTTTTTGAATTTTATTTTATTTTTTTATACAGCAGGTTCTTATTAGTCATCAATTTTATACACAACAGTGAATATATGTCAAACCCAATCTCTCAGTTCATCACACCACCATCCCCGCCCCCACCGCTTCCCCCCTTGTTGTCCATACATTTGTTCTCCACATCTGTGTCTCAATTTCTGCCCTGCAAACTGGTTCATCTGTACCATTTTTCTAGGCTCCACATGTATGCGTTAATATAAAATATTTGTTTTTCTCTGTCTGACTTACTTCACTCTGTATAACCGTCTCTAGATCCATCCACGTCTCTACAAATGACCCAATTGCGTTCCTTTTTATGGCTGAGTAATATTCCATTGTATATATGTACCACTTCTTCTTTATCCATTCATCTGTCGATGGGCATTTAGGTTGCTTCCATGACCTGGCTATTGTAAATAGTGCTGCAATGAACATTGGGGTGCATGTGTCTTTTTGAATTATGGCTTTCTCTGGGTATATGCCCAGTAGTGGGATTGCTGGATCATATGGTAATTCTATTTTTAGTTTTTTAAGGAACCTCAATACTGTTCTCCATAGTGGCTGTATCAATTTACATTCCCACCAACAGTGCAAGAGGGTTCCCTTTTCTCCACACCCTCTCCAGCATTTGTTGTTTGTAGATTTTCTGATGATGCCCATTCTAAATGGTGTGAGGTGATACCTCATTGTAGTTTTGATTTGCATTTCTCTAATAATTAGTGATGTTGAGCAGCTTTTCATGTTCCTCTTGGCCATCTGTATGTCTTCTTTGGAGAAATGTCTGTTTAGGTCTTCTGCCCATTTTTGGATTGGGTTGTTTGTTTTTTTGATAATGAGCTGCATGAGCTGTTTATATATTTTGGAGATTAATCCTTTGTCCATTGATTTGTTTGCAAATATTTTCTCCCATTCTGAAGGTTGTCTTTTCATCTTGTTTATGGTTTCCTTTGCTGTGCAAAAGCTTTGAAGTTTCATTAGGTCCCATTTATTTTTGTTTTTATTTCCATTACTCTAGGAGGTGGATCAAAAAACATCTTGCTGTGATTTATGTCAAAGAATGTTCTTCCTATGTTTTCCTCTAAGAGTTTGATAGTGTCTGGCCTTACATTTAGGTCTTTAATCCATTTTGAGTTTATTTTAGTGTACAGTGTTAGGGAGTGTTCTAATATCATTCTTTTACATGTAGCTGTCCAGTTTTCCTAGCACCACTTATTGAAGAGACTGTCTTTTCTCCATTGTATATCCTTGCCTCCTTTGTCATAGATTAGTTGACCATAGGTATGTGGGTTTATCTCTGGGCTTTCTATCTTGTTCTATTGATCTATATTCCTGTTTTTGTGCCAGTACCATATTTTCTTGAACACTGTAACTTTGTAGTATAGTCTGAAGTCAGGGAGTTTGATTCCTCCAGCTCTGCTTTTTTCCCTCAAGACTGCTTTGGCTACTTGGGGTCTTTTGTGTCTCCATACAAATTTTAAGATTTTTGGTTCTAGTTCTGTAAAAAAATGCCATTGGTAATTTGATAGGGATTGCATTGAATCTGTAGATTGCTTTGGGTAGTATAGTCATTTTCACAATATTGATTCTTCCAATCGAAGAACATGGTATATCTCTCCATCTGTTGGTATTATCTTTAATTTCTTTCATCATTGTCTTATAGTTTTCTGTATACAGGTCTTTTGTCTCCCTAGGTAGGTTTATTCCTAGGTATTTTATTCTTTTTGTTGCAATGGTAAATGGGAGTGTTTCTTTACTTTCTCTTTCAGATTTTTCATCATTAGTGTATAGGAATGCAAGAGATTTCTGTGCATTAATTTTGTATCCTGCAACTTTACCAAATTCATTGATTAGCTCTAGTAGTTTTCTGGTGGCATCTTTAGGATTTTCTATGTATGGTATCATCTCATCGGCAAATGGTGACAGTTTTACGTCTTCTTTTCCAATTTGTATTCCTTTTATTTCTTTTTCTTCTCTGATTGCGGTGGCTAGGACTTCCAAAGCTATGTTGAATAATAGTGGTGAGAGAGGACATTCTTGTCTAGTTCCTGATCTTAGAGGAAATGCTTTCAGTTTTTCACCGTTGAGAATGATGTTTGCTGTGGGTTTGTCATATATGGCCTTTATTATGTTGAGGTAGCTTCCCTCTATGCCCACTTTCTGGAGAGTTTATATCATAAATCACTGTTGAATTTTGTCAAAAGATTTTTTGCATCTATTGAGATGATCATATGGTTTTTATTCTTCAATTTGTTAATATGGTGCATCACATTGACTGATTCGCATGTATTGAAGAATCCTTGCATCCCTGGGATATACCTCACTTGATCATGGTGTATGATCCTTTTAATGTGCTGCTGGATTCTGTTGCTAGTATTTTGTTGAGAATTTTTGCATCTATGTTCATCAGTGATATTGGCCTGTAGTTTTCTTTTTTTGTGACATCTTTGTCTGGTTTTGGTATCAGGGTCATGGTGGCCTCGTAGAATGAGTTTGGGAGTGTTCCTCCCTCTTTTATATTTTGGAAGAGTTTGAGAAGGATAGGTATTAGCTCTTCTCTAAATGCTTGATAGAATTTGCCTGTGAAGCCATCTGGTCCTGGGCTTTTGTTTGTTGGAAGATTTTTAATCACAGTTTCAATTTCAGTGCTTGTGATTGGTCTGTTTATATTTTCTATTTCTTCCTGGTTCGGTCTTGGAAGGTTATACCTTTCTAAGAATTTGTCCATTTCTTCCAGGTTGTCCATTTTATTGGCATAAAGTTGCTTGTAGTAGTCTCTTAGGATGCTTTGTATTTCTGCGGTGTCTGTTGTAACTTCTCCTTTTTCATTTCTAATTTTACTGATTTGAGTCATCTCCCTCTTTTTCTTGATGAGTCTGGTTAATGGTTTATCAATTTTGTTTATCTTCTCAAAGAACCAGCTTTTAGTGTTATTGATCTTTGCTATTGTTTTGTTTCTATTTCATTTATTTCTGCTCTGATCTTTATGATTTCTCTCCTTCTGCTAACTTTGGGTTTTGTTTGTTCTTCTTTCTCTAGTTCATTTAGGTGTAAGTTTAGATTGTTTATTTGAGATTTTTCTTGTTTCTTGAGGTAGGCTTGCATAGCTATAAACTTCTCTCTTAGAACTGCTTTTGCTGCATCCCATAGGTTTTGGATCGTCGTGTTTTCATTGTCATTTGTCTCTAGGTATTTTTTGATTTCCTCTTTGATTTCTTCAGTGATCTCTTGGTTATTTAGTAATGTACTGTTTAGCCTCCATGTGTTTGTGTTTTTTACGGTTTTTTTTCCTGTAATTGATTTCTAATCTCATAGCGTTGTAGTCAAAAAGATGCTTGATATGATTTCAATTTTCTTAAATTTACTGAGGCTTGGTTTGTGACCCAAGATGTGATCTATCCTGGGGAATGTTCCATGTGCACTTGAGAAGAAAGTGCAATTTGCTGTTTTTGGATGGAATGTCTTATAAATATCAATTAAATCTATCTGGTCTATTGTGTCATTTAAAGCTTGTGTTTCCTTATTAATTTTCTGTGTGGATGATCTGTCCATTGGTGTAAGTGAGGTGTTAAAGCCCCCGACTATTATTGTGTTACTGTTGATTTCCTCTTTTATAGATGTTAGCAGTTGCCTTATGCAATGAGGTTCTCCTATGTTGGGTGCATATATATGTATAATTGTTTTATATTCTTCTTGGATTGATCCCTTGATCATTATGTAGTGTCCTTCCTTGTCTCTTGTAACATTCTTTATTTTAAAGTCTATTTTATCTGATGAGTATTGCTACTCCAGCTTTCTTTTGATTTCCATTTGCATGGAATATCTTTTTCCATCCCCTCACTTACAGTCTGTGTTTGTCCCTAGGTCTGAAGTGTGTCTCTTGTAGACAGCATATATATGTGTCTTGTTTTTGTATCCATTCAGTGAGCCTGTGTCTTTTGGTTGGAACATTTAATCCATTCATGTTTAAGGTAATTATCGATATGTATGTTCCTATGACCATTTTCTTAATTGTTTTGCGTTTGTTTTTGTAGGTCCTTTTCTTCTCTTGTGTTTCCCACTTAGAGAAGTTCCTTTAGCATTTGATGTAGAGCTGGTTTGGTGGTTCTGAATTCTCTTAGCTTTTGCTTGACTGTAAATTTTTTGATTTCTCCATCGAATCTGAATGAGATCCTTGCCAGGTAGAGTAATCTTGGTTGTAGATTATTCCCTTTCATCACTTTAAATATATCATGCCATTCCCTTCTGGCTTGTAGTGTTTCTGCTGAGAAGTCAGCTGTTAACCTTATGGGAGTTCCCTTGTATATCATTTGTTATTTTTCTCTTGTTGCTTTCAGTAATTTTTCTTTGTCTTATTTTTTGTCAATTTTATTACTATGTGTCTTGGCGTGTTTCTCCTTGGGTTTATCCTGCCTGGGACTCTGTGTGCTTCCTGGACTTGGGTGGCTATTTCCTTTACCATGTTAGGGAAGTTTTCGACTATAATCTCTTCAAATATTTTCTCAGGTCCTTTCTCTCTCTCTTCTCCTTCTGGGACCCCTATAATGTGAATGTTGTAGTGTTTAATGTTGTCCCAGAGGTCTCTTAGGCTGTCTTCATTTCTGTTCATTCTTTTTTCTTTCTTCTGTTCCACAACAGTGAATTCCACCATTCTGTCTTCCAGGTCACTTATCCGTTCTTCTGACTCAGTTATTCTGTTATTTGTTCCTTCTAGTGCATTTTTCATTTCAGTTATTTTATTGTTCATCTCTCTTTGTTTGTTCTTTCATTCTTCTAGGTCTTTGTTAAACATTTCTTGCATCTTCTTGATCTTTGCCTCCATTCTTTTTCCAAGGTCCTGGATCATCTTCCCTATCATTATTCTGAATTCTTTTTCAGGAAGGTTGCTTGTCTCAACTTTATTTAGTTCTTTTGGGGTGGTTTTATCTCTTTCCTTCGTCTGGTACATAGCCCTCTGCCTTTTCGTCTGGTGTATTTTTCTGCCAATGTGGTTTTTGTTCCACAGGCTGTAGGATTTTAGTTCTTCTTGCTTCTGCTGTCTGCCCTCTGGTAGATGAGGTTATCTCAAAAAAAAATGTATATTTGTACAATTTGCTCCCATTGTAAACCCTGCACATTTTTTTTTTATTCCTGCACATTTTGGTTTAATCAAGCCTTGAACCAAAGAGTTCCAATGGTGCTAGAAATAAGGAGGATAGATAATGGTAACATTGCATATGCTGAGTTAACTGTACTCAGCAATTCATGCAATATAGTAAAGAAGAAAGGTGAAGTAGAGTTTGGCTGAGGTATTGAGACTTTGAGAATGATGGCACAACAGAACAATAAAAGATGAGGAACATACTAATTTGGATAAATAGGAGGTTTTAATATAGAAAAGGTGAATTGAGCAGCTCCTGAGACATTAAGAAAGAGATGGCAATCAGATGTAAAACCAGAAATTAGCATAAAAGTTGTCATTACATCACAGAACTGCATTTGAGAGTCATTCTTATAGATGTGAGAACTGAACAGAATAGTAAGGTGAGAACTTTCAGACACACATTTTCGGGACTAAGTTGACATTATCAAGATAATATTGGGAAATAAATTGTTTTCAAAAACAGACACCAGACACTCTCTTATTGATTACTCAAAAATATGTGTGAATAAATGAATAAATAATAAAATATGTTCAATACTTACAGCCCAGAATTAAATCCTCACATATATGGCCAACTAATATTTGATAAGGGAGCCAGAAATATCCACTGGGGAAAGGATAGATTCTTCAACAAATAGCATTGCAGAAACTAGATAACCACATGCAGAAAAATGAGATTGGACCCTATCTTATACTACACACAAAAATTAACTCAAAATAGATCAAATAGATCAAATAATTAAACAGAAACCTGAAACCATAAAACTGGAAGAAAACATAGGGAAGAAGCTCCTTGACATTGGTCTTTGCAGTGATTTTTTGGATATAACACCAAAAGTAGAAACAGCAACAACAAAATCAACAAGTTGGACGAGAACAGAATTAAAAATTTCTGCACTGCAACAGAAACAATCAACAAAATGAAAAAGCAATGTACAGGATGGGAGAAAACATTTGCAAACTATGCATTAGATACGGGGTTAATGTCCAAAATTTATAAAGAACTCATGCAACTCAGTAACAAACAAAAAACCCCCACAAGAATCTGATTATAAAATGGGCAGAGGAACTAAAAAGACACGTCTCAAGAAGACATCAAAATGGCCAACAGGTATATGAAAAGACGCTCAACATCACTAATCATCAGGGAAATGCAAATCAAAACCACAATGAGATAACACTTCACACTTGTAAGAGTGGCTATCATCAAGAAGAAAAGGGATAATAAGTGTTGGCAAGGATGCAGAGAAAAGGGAACACTTATGTACCATTGGTGGGATTGGAAACTGGTTCAGCCATGATGGAGAACAATACAGAGGTGCCTTGCAAAATAAAAAATAGAAATTTCTTACAATTTAGCAATCCCACTTCTAGGTATGTGTCCAAATGAAGTGAAAACAGGTTACTGAACCAATATCTACACTCCCATAGTTATTGCAGCACTATTAATAATGGCCCATATATGGAAATAACTTAAATATCTGTCAATGGATGAATGGCTGAAGAAAGGTGGTATATATATTCAATGGAATACTATTCAGTCATTAGAAAAAAGGAAATTATGTCATTTGCAACAACATGGATGGACCTTGAGGATATTATGCTATGTGAGATATCAGATAAAGACAAATAATATGTGATATCTCTTCTATGTAGAATCTTAAAAAACTAAACTCAGTAAAAACAGAGAGTAAAATAGTGGTTACCAGGGACTGGAGGTGGGGGAATAGGAGAGATGTTGTTTAAAGGTAAACACTTGCAACTAGTAGATAAATAAGTCCTGGAGATCTAGTACACAGTACAGTGATTATACACACAACTGTCTTAAACATTAAGCTTGCTAAAATATTAAATATTCATTGTTCTCAAAACTAGAAGAAATGATAATTATGTGGTGCAATAGAGATGCTAGCTAATACTACAGTGGACTCATCTTGCAATGTAAATGTATCAAATCAATATGTTGCACACCTTAAACTTACATGATGTTGTATATCAAATACATCTTACTAAAATTTTTTTAAATTAAAAAATAAAATAAAATGGTACTTGGACAAAGCAGGGATTGAGAAGCCAAGGGAAAAAAGCACAAGGAGTGTCAGAGTTGTGAATGGAAAATCTAGAAAATTTCTTGAGTTTCAGGCATTACTCACTCCTTACACATTTTGGCCATATGATGAATGCATTCCAAATTATTAGAGAAGAATAGGTAGATTTGGACTGGAGGAGCTCAGTCTCAGAATTAGACACCTGTGAGTAACAAATTAACACTTTTCCTTTTTATCATAAAACCCATCTTTTAAAAAATAATAAATTAGAAGTAAATAAACAATAAAAAATGTGGCCAATACTGCATAGGAGTTTAATACAATGGTAAGTAAAAAAAATGTTTATTTACATCTAAAATTGAGTTCTATGTATCTATACTTCCTCAGAGGTAGGGAATTGGACGAATGCCCAAGGTTAAATGTTAATAGCATTTTCTAAAAATCATTCTTATTTAGAGTAAACTTAACAGAAATTAGAGATTTGAAAACTATTTTGAGTTCTATTATAGTAAGAATTTTAAAATGTGTGCTCTTTTATAGTGAGGCTCTACTAATTTGGGGGCCTTTAAATTCACCCCCAAAAGATAAAGTCATTTTCCTTAATATATAAAATGGAGAAGAACAAAAAGTAGGAACATGTTCAGTAAAAAAAAAAAAAAAAAAAAAAAAAATCTATGATTTATAGAATATTATTCTAAGGAGGCAAATGAGCTAGAATAATCAATAACATTATGAAAAAGAAAAAGAAAGTTGGAGGGAAAAAGTTGCCCCATTTTTAAAATTTATGACAAAGCTACCATAGTCAAGACAGTGTAGCACTGGTGAAGGAATAGATATATAGATTAATAAAACAGAATAAAGTCCGGAAATTGATTCAAACAAATATGAGCAATTAATATCTGCAAATAATACAAATTCAAGAGAAAAAGGAGAGTCTTTTCAACAAATTTTTAGAAGCAATAAAACATCCAAATAGAAATAAAATAAGATTTAAAAGAACTTCAACTTGAACCTTAAACATAATTTAATAACAAACTCAAAAGGTCATAGATCTAAATATGAAACATAAAACTATGAAATTTCTAGTTGAAAACTAATACAATCAAACAAGAAAAGAAAATTAAAGGTACACAGATTGGGATGGAAGAAATAAAACTTTGTTCACAGATGACATGATTGTCTATGTTGAAATCTAAAATAATTTTAAAAATAAGAAAAAGAAGAACTCTACGAACTAATGAGAGATTATAGCAAGGTTGCAGAATACAAGGTTAATATAGAAAAGTTAATTGCTTTCCTATATAACAGCAATCAATGAGCAGAATTCAAAATTCAAAATATAATACTTTTACATTACACACAAATTAAATAAACTACTTGGGTATAAAGCTAACATGAAATGTTCAAGACATAAATGAGGCAAACTTAAAAACTCTGATGAATGAAATTAAAGAGGAACTAAATAAATGGAGAGATATTCCGTGTAAATTGATAGGAAGACTCAATATTGTCAAGATGTCACTTCTTCCCAAGCTGATATAGAGATTAACACAGTCTCAATCAAATAATAACAAATTGTTTTGTGGATATTAACAAACTGATTCTAAAGCTTATATGGAGAGACAAAAGATCCAGAATACCCAACATAATATTGAAGGTGAAGAACAAAGTTGCAGTACTAATGTTACCCAATTTCTTTTTTTTTTTTTTTGAGTTTACTTATTTATTTATTTATTTATTTAACATCTTTATTGGAGTATAATTGCTTTACAATGCTGTGTTAGTTTCTGCTTTATAACAAAGTGAGTCAGCTATACATATACATATATCCCCATATCCCCTCCTTTTGTCTTACTATTAAGCCATAATAAACAAGACAGTGTGGTATTGGTAAAAATAGATTATGGAACAGAATAGAGAATCTAGAAACAGACTCACATAAGTATAGTCATCTGTTGTTTGACAAAATAGCAAAGGCAATACAATGGAGCAAAGATAGTCTTTTCAACAAATGGTGCTAAAACAACTGGACAACCACATGCAAAAAATTTGATCCAGACACAGACTGCATCCTTCACAAAAAAATAATGCAAAATGAATAACAGACTTAAATATGAAACCCAAAACTATAAAACTTGTAGATGATAACATAGAAGAAAACCTAGTTGACTTTGGGTACAGCAATAACCTTTTAGACAGAGTACCAAAAGCATGGCCCATGAAAGAAATGGTTGATAAACTGGACTTCATTAAAATGAAAATCTTCCGTTTTGTAAAAGACTATGTCAAGAGAATTAAAAAACAAGGCCACAGAATGGAAGAAAATATTTGTCAATGACACATCTGATTAAAGACAATTATTCAAATTATGAAAAGAACACTTTAACTCAACAAGAAACCAAAAAACCTGATTAAAAAATGAGCCAAAGACTTTAACAGACAACTGGCCAAAGGAGATATGCAGATGAAAAATATGTATATGAAAATATGTACCACCTTATATGTCATCAGGCAAATACAAATGAAAACAAAACAACAATGAGATACCACCATACACCTATTAGAATGGCCAAAACTTAGGACACTTGCAACACCAAATGCTGGTGAGGGCATGGAAGGACACAAATTATCATTTATTGCTGGTGGGAATGCAAAATGGAACAGCCACTTTGGAAGACAGCTGGGTGGCTTCTTACAAAACTAAACATTCACTGACTGTGTGATCCAACAACCATGCACATTGGTAATTACCCAAAGGTGTTGAAAATTCATTTTCGCATAGAAACCCGCACATTGATGTGTATAACAACTTTATTACTAATCGCCAAAACTTGGAAGCAACCAAGATGTCATTCAGTAGGTGAATGAATAAATAAACTTTGATATATCCAGACAATGGAATATTATTCAGTACTAACAAAAAAGCTATCAAGCCAAAAGACATAAAGGAAACTTATATGCATATTACTAAGTGAAAGAAGCCAATCTGAAAAGGCTACACACTGTATGATTCCAACTATATGGCATTCTGTAAAAGGCAAAACTGTGGAGAGAGTAAAAACATCAGTGGTAAACAGGGATTGGGGTGGGGAAGAGGGATGAAAAGGTGGAGAAAAGAGGATTTTTAGGGTAGTGAGAATACTCTGTATGTACCAAAATGATAAACACGTCATGACACATTTTTCCAAATACATGGAATGTACAACATCAGGAGTAAATCCTAATGTAAATTATGGACTTTGGGTGATTATGATGTTTCGATATAGATTCATCAATTGTAACATATGTATTCCACTGGTGGGAAATACTAACTATAAGCAAGGCTATGCGTATGTGGAAGCAGGGAGTACATGGGAAGTCTTGTAACTTCCTCTGCATTTATCTGTGAAGCTAAAACTGCTCTAAAAATAGTTAATAATAATAAAAAAACAAGCTATCAAGTGGAATAAAATATTTCCAAGACTTGCATCTAACAAAGAACTTAATATCCCTAATATATAGAGAACTCTAAAAAAATTCAACCATAAAAAAGCAAATAATCCAATTAGAAAATGGGTAAAAGACATGAACCAGCAATTCAGTGAAGAGGATATACAGATGACAAACAAATGAAAGGATGCTCAACATCATTATCTATTAGGAAAATATTGTTAAAACCATATTGTTAAAACCATGGCAAGATACCACTACATGTTTGTTAGAATAGACAGTTTTAGAAATTCTGACAGCACCAAATGCTGGTGAGGATTCAAAAACTGGATCACTCTCACATTGCTGGTGTAAATGCAAAATAAAAGTCACTCTAGAAATTGATTTGGCCGTTTCTTATAAAGTTAAATATACACATACAATATGACTCAGCATCTCTCTTTGGTGACTTACCCTAGGAAAATGAAAATGTATTTTTTTTAAAATCCTGCACATGAATGTTTATAAAAAGTGCCATTCATAATTGCCCCAAACTGAAACAGCCCAAGTGCCCTTTAGCAGGTGAATGAACAAACTGTGGTATATCCAGATAATGGAATACCACTCAGAAAATGAAAGTGAACATACTATTGGTACACACAACAACTTGGATGAATCTCAGAGAAATTATGTTAAGTGAGAGGAAACCAAACTTAAAAACGTACATGCTGTATGACTCAGTTTATGTGTCATTCTCAAAAAGACAAATCTATAGGGATGGAAAGTATATCAGTTATTGCCAGAGACTGTGGGTGACAGAGGGTGTAACTGTAAAGGGGTAGCATGAGGAGTTTTGGGGGTGATAAAACTTTGCTATGTCCTGATTATAAGAGTAGGTATACAAACTTGTACATGTGATGAAGTTCTCAAGGCTGTATGTGCAAAGAAAGAGACAGCAAATTTTACTGTATGTAAAATACGTATGCAAAGACACTGGAAGGGATTATAAAAGGCATCTAGTTTAAACTTTTTTCCGTATATGACCAAACCAAAGCCTTGATAGTATAGCTAGAATTATACAATCATATAAAAGTAAAACTGAGACTTTCTTTAAATTTCTGATTGATCTTAAATGCTGGAAGAAGCATGACACTTCCTGATGCTAGATCAAATTATATTTTCCCTGTACTATGTTACTTTAGATAATGAAAAAGAGTAGTCAATTCTCTACTAAATAATTCTTTCAAAAGATTTGCTGTAAATGGTATGTCCTCAGATAATCTTTAAGCTAGCAGATAAATTAAACTTACCTTAAGTGATATTTCTCTTCCACCTTGGCATCTCAACTATCACCCAAAACATACTATCAGATTTTTCAACTTGTTTCATATCAATGAGCTGCGAAAAAAGAGGAGCCTTTCCATGAAGTTCTGATTGATCATAAATGCTGGCACAATCTAAGGAAAGTAGACGAATGAGACAACTGGAAATACCTCAGCATCTCTAGAATTTGCCAAATGCTGAGTCAAAGATTCATGAGGGAAGAAATCATTTGCTTCCTGCTCATGATTTGAGTCATCTCCTGCTCACTCAGCCATTTCAAAGAAAGAATCGCAGTAACTAAAGCCACAGAGCAGTTGCACAAGTCACAGTTTATCTTTGGGAGTTTAAAAATCAATTGTAGTGAAAAAGAAACAAGGACAAACAGAAAGCACTGACCTGGCCAAATAGGAACAGCAAATAACAGTTTTGAAATGTTGTTGGCAAGGAAAGAAAAAAATACAAAGAAGACAGCGAGGACTATTGAAAAGCAGAAATAGAGGTAGAGAAAATAAAAATAAATCAAAAATTAAAAGATTTAATTATAGCTTAATAGCAAATGTCCTGGCAGGCCTCCTGCGAAGAGAGAACAAAAACATGTTGTTTACGTTCAGAAGTGCTTGGATTTAGGAAAATATCAGATTTTAAAAGAAAGCAAATCTAAACTATTTCATTAAATTATTTTAGCAGTTTTAAAGTAAAAAAAAAAAAAAAAACATGAAGCAAGTTAAATTAACCAATTTAATTATACTATGAATGAGAGCAGCTTGGAACCTTCACATGATTGTCTACTCAAACAAAACTGAAAATAAAAAATAGCAATAGGTAAAAAAAGCTATTTGCAATTTTCAAAGTAGCACTTAGTATAGTTAATGTCTTTCCCTGAAGATCAGTCTACCTACCTGGGTGTATTATCTTAGAGAATCTAGTTTTTGAAAAATAGAAAGTAAGCTAGGATGTAAACTCTGTAAGCACAGGGATATTTCTTCTGTTCATTGATATATCCCAAATATCTAAAAAAATCCCTGGCACAAAATATGTATTTAAAAATAGTTGATGGGAAGGTATATCTGGTGAACAATAGATGTTCTAAGGCTGCATTGCACAGTAATTAAGAATACTAGCTTAAATGCCACTTCTTTTTCTGGTAATATGTAGCAGTAAGTTCTCCTAATGAAGATAACTAAAAATGGTAGGTAAAATATTTTTAAACATTCTTAAAATTATTGAGGAGCATCTATAATAGTAAGAAATTAATTAGCCAATATCTAATTGAAGCAGAAATTCAGAAAGATAAATAGAACACTGTAGCCTCTTTTGCCTTGAAAGCATTTGCAACTCATACCAATAAGATCTTAAATTTAATGATGACCAGTGGTACAAAAGGCTGAAAGCAAAGTCAAGGGAAAGTGAATAGGAAACTCTTTCTCCACTAAGTTGGGACTCTGAAGGACTCTCATGTTAGGGAGAATTTGAAGTAAACTCATGTTTACTCACCTAATAGTCCAGTGTAGAGCTTATGAATGATACCAACTGACATACTAAAGGACTCAAATGAATCCCAAACAAGAAGAAAAAGAGTGAAAGGGAGAGAGGGAGAGAGGAAGAGAAGGAGAGAGGGAGAGAAAGAAAGAAATAGAGGGAGGGAGAGAGGGAGGGGAGGAGGGAGGGAGGGAAGAAGGGAGGGAGGAATTTTCACCTAGACACATCACAGAGAAATTGCAGGATAACAAAGAATAACAGAAGATGTAGATATCAGCCAGAGAGTAAAGAAAGAAAAACCTTTCATGGAGTAATAAGTAGATGGGCACTAACACATTAAGTATAACATATGAAATATGAAAACTCTTCCATTATATTTTTGTTAAATTGGGCGGAATTTCAGGATCTCAGGAATTCAAGATTCACTTAACATTTGAAATCAATCAACAAAAATCACCCCATTAACAAATTAAAGGAGAAAAAAACTATAAGGTCATTTAAATAAATACAGAAAAAGCACTTGGCAAAATTATTCTTGATATGTCTGGTGGAACATGGATACTTGTTTTATAATTAGCCTTTATATACTTCAATATGAATTTTGTTTCTTACAAAATAATTGAAATAACCAGGTACACCTGGGTTGATGTTCTGGTCTTGCAATTAACTATCTCTGCTATTGTAATAACAGTAAACCCTTATATGCTACTTGACATGTGCTCTCTCTTAGGCACTTTCAGTATATTAATTAATTGCCTCCCCAAATATGAGATAAATATGTTATATAGCATTTACAGATGAAAGATCTGAGTTACAGTTTATGTATGTGGTGCATTTTACAGAGGTAAGTGGTAAGTTCAGACACATACTCATCCTACATAGCTCTAGCACTGTACTATCTAATTCACCTTCCTGATCAGTTAACGTGAGATATTAGTACCCACCCCTAGAGTTATACTAGAGGATTAAATAAAATAATATTAGTAAAGCATACCGCACACTGTCTAATCAACATAATAACCACTAAATAAGTAAACACTTGAGATATACAGAATTACTGGCCCAATCCATGACACTGATTCTCAGCACTTGCCTTGTAGTTGAAATTCCAGATTAATATACACGATATAATTAGCAAACAAAATAGTTGTTATTTTCTGTTAAAATGGATGGCAGTCACAGGATCATAATAGTGATAAAGCTTTAAAATAAATGTATGCCTCTATTTTTAGTTTTTCAAGGTACCTCCGTACTGTTCTCCATAGTGGCTGTACCAATTTACATTCTACCAGCAGTGTAGGAGGGTTCCTTTTTCTCCACACAGTCTCCAGCATTTATTGTTTATAGAGTTTTTGATAATGGCCATTCTGACAGGCGTGAGGTGATACCTCATTGTAGTTTTGATTCGCATTGCTCTAATAATTAGTGATGCTGAGCATCTTTTCATGTGCCTCTTAGCCATCTGTGTCTTCTTTGGAGAAATGTCTATTTAGGTCTTCTGCCCATTTTTTGATTCGGTTGTTTGTTTTTTGATATTAAGTGCATGAGCTGTTTGTAAATTTTGGAGACTAATCCGTCGTCAGTCGTATCGTTTGCAAATATTTTCTCCCACTCTGTGGGTTATCTTTACGCTTTGTTTATGGTTTCCTTTGCTGTGCAAAAGCTTTTAAGTTTAATTAGGTCCCATTTGTTTATTTTTGTTTTTATTTCCATTACTCTAGGAGACGACTTGAAAAAGACATTGCTGAGATTTATGTCAAAGTGTGTTCTGCCTGTGTTTTCCTCTAAGAGCTTTATAGTATTCAGTCTTACATTTAGGTTTTTTATCCATTTTGAGTTTATTTTTGTGTATGGTGACAAACAACTAAAAATAGAGCTACCATATGATCCAGCAATCCCACTCCTGGGCATATATCCAGAGAAAAACATGGTTCAAAAGGATACATGCACCCCCATGTTCATTGCAGTGCTGTTTACAATAGCACCCCAATGTTCATTGCAGTGTTGTTTACAATAGCCAAGACACGGAAGCAACCTAAATGTCCATTGACAGATGAGTGGATAAAGAAGATGTGGTACATATATACAATAGAATATTACTCAAGCATTAAAAAGAATGAAATAATGCATTTGCAGCAACATGGATGGTCATGGAGATTATCATACTAAGTCAAGTAAGTCAGACAAAGACATATATCATATAATATCACTTATATGCAAAATCTAAAAAAATGATACAAATGAACTTATTTACAAAACAGAAACAGACTCACAGACTTAGAGAATGAACTTATGGTTACCAGGGGAGAAGGGTGTTGGGGAGGGATAGATTGGGAGTTTGGGATTGACATGTAAATACTGCTATATTTAAAATAGATAACCAACAAGGACCTACTGTATAGCACAGGGAACTCTGCTCAATATTCTGTAATAACCTAAATGGGAAAAGAATTTGAAAAAGAATAGACACATGTATATGTATAACTGAATCACTTTGCTGTACATCTGAAACTAACACAATATTGTGAGTCAACTTCCTCCAATATAAAATAAAAATAAAATAAAAATAATCTCTTTCCATATCACCTACATGTGGAACCTAAAAAATACAACAAACTAGTGAATATAACAAACAACCAAAAAAAGCAGACTTGCAGATATAGAGAACAAACTAGTGGTTACCAGTGGGGAGAGGGAAGAGGGGAGGGGCAATACAGGGGTACAGGAGCAAAAGGTACAAACTAATATTATGTATAAAATAAGCTACAAGGATATATTGTACAACACGGGGAATATAGGCAATATTTTATAACAACTATAAATGGAGTATAAACTTTAAAAATTGTGAATCATTGTATTACACACCTGTAACTTATATAATATTGTATGGCAACTATATTTCAATTTTTAAAAATTAAAATAAAATAAATGTGTGCCTATTCTCCTATTCAGTTCACATAATACTATATACTGCTTCTTTGACACTCATTCTTTTCTACTTCATATTTGTAATTATATATCAAAATACCTGATTTTCTTTGTGAAATTTTAAGCTCTTTAACAATTCTGAAAGTGAGCTGGTGGTGATATCTAATCAGTCTTAGAATTTCCAATGATTTCTAGAGAAATTACCTACAAATAATAAGTACAAGTATATTGTAATTGACTAAAATATGATTCAATCAAGACTAGCACAGTAAGAAAACCGGGATTGAAGTTTTAACTGATATTTTCAAACTTTAGCTAGGCAGAAAGAAAATGAAAATCTTTTCCTGTTTTTATTCAGAGCTCTTATGCCAAAAATGTTATGAAGACAAGGTGGGGTATTTGAATTCTTGCCATAACAGGTAAGCTGTAAACAGGCTTCCATAAACCTTTTAAATGTCTCAGTCTTATATTCTTCTAAACTGATTATAAATTGAATGTTGTGTCTTTATATATAAATAGACCATGATTTTAGTGGTCTATTTTTGTATCATTAATAGAAAGAGAAAAGATACAGTTACAAAGTGTTTTGAATATGGAAGAATAACCTAAGTGGAAACTATCCTTTGGCTTAAATCAAATGGATTGGAGTTCCCTGAGCATTTAAACATTCATTTTAAAAATGCCTAACTGCAGTCTTTAAAGCAATGTTGCACCTGCTAATGTCACACTGAATACCATATGCATATTCAAGCTCTCTCTTTAGGGTTCTCTTCTAAAATTGGGATATTCTACCCTAGAGATAGAAAATGCTAGGGAAATATACCAAGAATAAGACTTTCTTTTTTGAAAAGCAGATATGCTCTTTAAAGATAGTTTCTTTCTCACCATGCCTATGGCTAAGCAATTAAATAAAATCTGGGGTATGTTAAGTTAAGAACATACACATTACAGACACCAAAAGTATTTTAGATAACTAGTCAGTCTTACAGAAGTACAGCTACAGGCCTCAGTAGTCTTTCTACAGAAAGCTAGAAAATGATCTCCCAGGACTTGGCAATAGAGTCAAACTCTGAGGATGCAATCAACATGAATCAATATGTAATTTAAAAATTTTAATGATGTGCAGAAGTAATACACCCTGTGAAAGGGTTGCACTGTTTGTGTGAGATTGAGGAAACCTAAGAAATAGCCAAGTCCAACTAATGTAGTTTTATAAGTTTCTATAATCAATGAACCAAGACAGTTCTTTGCTTTGCAGCACCAAAGAACTTACATTTACAAAACTATTAAAACAAATAACTAATTTCACAAATAATAACTTGAAGAATATTATTGTGCATCCTTTGTGAAGTGAACCCATCTCTTGTGCCTTAGGGCACAAAAGGAGCTGGAACTATACCACAAGTTGTTTGCCATCCAGAATGAGAGAAAAATTCACTTAAAAACGACTCAGTCTTTTAAGTTTCAAACTTGGTAGTAAAGGCCAATAAGTAGAAAAATAAGTTAGTATATAATCAAATTAATCAAATATAATGGCAAGGAAAAGAGAAGAAAATAGAGGAGAGAAAAAAATTAGGGCAAAATCTATCAAAAAATAAGCAAAATTTTCTGACATATATTATCTCAGAAGCAAAGATATTTTCTTTCCTTGTAATGATAAGCCTTCATCTTTACAACTTGATCCCATCACTTTATACTGCCTCCATTACAACTCTCTTAAATTTGGTCTACATTATTATCATTATCATCATTCTTTTTATTTTTAATATTATTCCTTTTTAATGTCTAAAGCATATTACAATGATGAATACTCTGGAGATAAATGTAAACTTCAAAAAGCATGAGGGGAAAAAGTGAGATGTGATTTGAAAGAAACTGACTAGTATGCAGAAATAAAGATTATGAATTTTGGTGGAATGTTAAATCAGTACCAGTCTTCACTGAGCTGAGGTTCTGAAGGCTGCTAACAGATGTCCCAAATAAAGACGCTGATATAAAGGTAAGATTGGTGGTGGGGTATAAGGAGTTGAAAGTTATCTGAAAATAAATGGTTCAATATGAATATGAAGACATATTCCTGTCCAAATGAAAATATTGAGGTTTATATCCATTATGTATTTTTCTGGGTTTACATTTTATCAATATAGGATGAATATTCATGCCCTATTTAATTTTATATTAAATTATAATTTAAAAATTTTAATATCAACAAATAGATATTTCTTTGTTTTACTTCGATATGAATTGACCAAATTACTTTTTATTCACTATTCTCAGGTGAATGTATACTATGTACTTTTGCAAAAAACATGGATATCCTTGATTTTTTTCATGATTCAAGAATTTAGCGCTTTTACAATATTATACAAATACTGAATATATTACCTCTTACTAATTTTGTATTTTCTTACCTTTTCTTGCCTTTGCCTCTGTAGAGCTCTTTATTTTTTCATCTTCAAGTAATAAAGTAAAATTTTAAAGCGCTTCTTATATTTTTGTAGTAACCTAAAAAATTTCTTAAGCCATATTACAATTTACATTTTCTAATTTTCAAAATCTAGAATCCGCTTTGATGATCACTGAGGAAATTAGCACAAGTTCCTTTTTATCCCTTAATAAATAATAACAATAATTATTGTTATAAATAATAACAATAAACTCAAAATTAATTATGGAAATGGACAGAGCATTAACCAACATGTCCTAACTTGCTATATAATGGATATAACAAAAATTATGTATTTTTTAAATTATTTATCAATTCTCCCCCTTCTTTGCCATTGTATACAGGAATGCATTGTTTGTGGTTCATCTTAATATTTATCTCATTAATTACAGAATATCTGTATGAAATCATGAAAGATAAATCAAAAGTATATCAGTTAAAGAGCTCAGAATCTGACGTACAGAAATTGAAGAGACATGGAGTTCTCTGTGGAAAAGAGGGGTTTTTAAATAAATGAATCATAAATAAAGATATATTTTCCTCTCTTGATAATGCACTTTGGTAGATTTTGCCAATCTTCTTTGCCATCCAATATCTGAACCTCTCAATTTATCTCCTGCTATTTTAGAGCATGCACCATCTTCTGATGCAAAATTCTTATCCCATCATAGAAGCTAAAATCACATCTTTTAAATATAAAATGTGGTTCTAAAATTTATTATTAATTATATAAACCTGCTCTAGACGTTTTTGTGAAGCAATAGGGATCATAAAGAATTCATTCCAGTGAGGGTCACAGAAGTTGAAGAAGTAACATCTATTTCCAGAGAAATCATTGGTTGCAGTATTTAATGAATAGTTGCATTCAATAATCTGTCTATTGCATTGTCCTAGGGGTAAAACTGGAGGATCTGTCTTTTGTAACAACAGCACTAATGTATTCCCTAGACAATATGCTTGGTGCCTTTAAAAGCAAAAGCTATGGACTGCCCTGGCAGTCAACTGGTTAAGACTCCATGCTTCTAGTGCAGGGGGCACAGGTTCTATCCCTGGTCGGGGAACTAAGATCCCACATGCTGCGTGGTGCAGCCAAAAAAAAAAGTTTTTTTAATTTAAAAAATTTAAAAATAAATTTAAAAAAATAAATAAATGCAGAAGCTAAAACAAATAATAAACAAAGCATGTTAATCAATCTAACAAAAGAGAAGAAAAGTTAAAACATATAGAAATTTATAACAAATATAAAATACAAAAAAATTACATCAAGAATAGGGGCTTCCCTGGTGGCACAGTGGTTGAGAATCTGCCTGCCAGTGCAGGGGACACGGGTTCGAGCCCTGGTCTGGGAAGATCCTACATGCCGCGGAGCAACTAGGCCCGTGAGCCACAACTACTGAGCCTGCGCGTCTGGAGCCTGTGCTCCGCAACAAGAGAGGCCACGATAGTGAGAGGCCCACGCATCGTGATGAAGAGTGGCCCCCGCTCACTGCAACTAGAGAAAGCCCTCGCACAGAAATGAAGACCCAACACAGCTAAAAATTAATTAATTAATTAATTAATTAATTTTTAAAAAATGCCAAAAAAAAAAAGAAATGATTTCCATTTTTCCAATAATATAAATGAGGCAATTCAAAACATTAAGAGATAGAGACCATTGGATTGGTTAAACTAAGCAAAACAAACACAAGAAAATCCAGGTATATCATTTAAAACAGATTTGGAACAAGTATGTAAGATGTAAATTTTACTTTAAAATGAATTTTATTAAGGTGACATATGTATTATTTTCATTCAGTTTATCTCTCACCCTCTGGCAGGCATTTGATATTTATAAGAAATGTAGGATACCTTCTATTTCACAAACACCTAGCACTATCATCATCTAACATTCAGAAAATGGGCCAGTTTTTATCCTTTTACATGAAAAGATATCAAGATGCACACAGTATATATGATAATATAGAACTCAGAAATGATAGACCTCAGTTCAGATAATGAAAGTGTATTTCTGTGCCTGTCTGGTGAAAGTTTTCCTGCATTTTTGAAATACAGAGGAAAATCCCTTGAGAGCTGAAGAGCTGAATAATTAGGTGTCAGAGATTTTTGTTGTTGTTGTTTTGTTTTGTTTTGTTTTTCTTTGTTGTTTCCTCTACTAAAGTGGCCATATCTGGCACAACAACCAAAGAGTTGGATTCAACAAGTAATTTAACTTGTAATAATTTGCTGTCATTTTTCAAGATCCAGATGGATTCTAGGCTGGACAAAGATATTTTTTCTTTTTAATTCAACATTCACATTATTTCAAGCTCTGTTCTAAGACTGTAATTGTATTTCATTTAGTCCTTACATGAGCTCTAGCAAGTAAATAGATGGTATTCTTTTTGCATTTGCAGATAATGAAAGGGAGTCACAGAAAAGAAAAAAAAAAATCTGTCCTAGAAAATGGACATAGTAAGTGGTAGACTTAGGACTTGAAGTAAGATGTTTGTCTTCAACAACTATGCTCTTAACCTCCCAACGATGCCTCTAAGTATCATGAGGATGTGAAAAAATTCATCAAACCCTGAATAATTGTAGTAATGTTTTTTATTTCCTCAGAATGTGAGAAAATGTTGGTTTGCTATAAAGAGAGTGCCTCATGGACCTCAATTTGACACATCTTGTTATAATATCTTACATTCCGTTACTTACAGAAATCAATGTAATACTACATTTCGTAACTGTATCTCCTCCCACTAAATACACAGGAGCTGGTTAATAAAATACCAGATCTTTTGAGGTTTCTTAAGCCATATAATTATCCAATAGCCTTCCCTCCCAATATAGTGCCTGAATGCTTTCAAATGCATGCTTTAAGCATTATATAAATGATGCTAATGTCTCAGCAAAAAATTGCTGTCATATTTGGAAAAGCAGAGAAAAAAATTTTAAGTTTTATTTTACCTGACCCTGCAAGAAATAACAGATTCCTTTCTTCCAAATCTCTAAACATATATTGAGCCAAGGATTTTGAGCTTTTATTTATTTCTTCAGTGCAATTAGAATCCACAACTTCATCAGACAGTCTTCCAATTCTTTACGTCCATCACACTGTTTAGCACCAGTGGCTACTGGATGTCTTAAAGTTTTGCCTTAAATGGGCTCTTTATTACTCTTGATCAAATGCACTACTTTTATGACTGCTTTTTCTTCTGAACACTGTAGGCTGCTGGAGCCACATCATTTTCTACTATTAGTTTCAATATTACTGACAGATTCCCATTTGTTGTTGCCTTAACCAGACACCAAACACTGTATCAGTTTTTATAGCTTTAACAACATAATTCACTCTAGTTTAAGAATAAAAGGAATTTGTTGAAGGATATTCCACAAATCTCTGTTATGGTCAGAGAGTTAAACTAAAAATCTGATCCACTGAACATACTACTACTATTTATGGACAAAACAACTCAAATCAATAAGGCCAAAACCTTTGTGACTTCTGTCTTCAAAAAGCCCCCACTGTCAGTGATGTCAGCATCATGGTTGTGTGATTCTCCCTTTGTTGTTTCCCTTCAATCTACAACCAGTAAAACATAATTTGACAAAGTTGCCTTTGCCCAACACACCAGGATGCCAGAGAATTCCACACCTCTGTACATCTAAAGGTAGGTGGACTGGAATTACATAGGGGAGGCAGAGCCAGAAAACAGCGAAAAGGTTGCCTATGATCCTGGAACCCCTGGCCATGGCAGCTGAGCCTGCAGCTGCAGAGAGCCTGGTAGCATCAGGGAAGGCAGCACACATGACACTAGCCTCCTGGCTGCAGCAATGCCCATGGCCACAGGGTAACAGACAGCAGCAGCAGGGCCTACAAACTTGTACCTCTAGCCACGAAGATGCCCATGACTCCACACACCTAGCCTGCAGCAACAGTGCCTGTGAACTCAACAACTCTGGTCACAGCAGAAACACCCATGACTCTGGCACACTCTGCCCCCTTCCTGCCATAGAAGTGGAGCTTGCCACATAGCAACAGAGGCATCCACAACCCTGGTGCCCCAAACAAAGATGCCAGCAACACTGGCAGCAGCAAGTCACCAATGACCCCAGAGGCACAAGCAGTAACAAGTGCACAAGGCAACACCTCTAACCAAGGCAAGGAAGGGTGGAAAGTGCTGACTCTCAAATATAACCAAAGGCAGCTCATGTAGGAGAAACTGAAAACTTGCGCTACATCGCCACCTACTGAAAAGCAAAAGTCCCCCAACTTCTAACCTGTTGAATCCTTAGAATCAAGTAGAAAAAGAAATAAAAATCTTTACCTAAAGAAGAACAGTGTTCACTACTTCAATTCACCAAGCACCATGAAAAACCACAGTAACATGGTATCACAAAAAGAAAATGACAGTTCTCCAGAAACCAAACTTAATGTCATGGAATATTCTATTTATTTATAGCTATTTTGATAGAGAATTTAAAATAGCTGTCATGAATGAACTAAATGAGCTAAAAGAGAACACATAAAGACAGCTCAATGCAGAGGAATAAAATTAATGAACAGAAGGAATACCTTACCAATGAGATTGAAACTCTAAAAAAACCAAGCTAAATTCTGGAGCCAAAGAACTCAATAAATGAGAAGAAGAATGCATTAGAAATTATTAGAAATAGAGCAGACCATCTGAAAGAGAGAATTAGCAAGCTTTAAGTTAGAAATCTAGAAATGACACAGGTAGAAAAGGAGAGAATTATTAAGATCCAAAAAATAAAAAAAGAAATTCTAAAGACACATCTGACTCTACTAGGAAGGGCAACATTAAGATAATGGGTATACCAGAAAAACAGAGGGAGAAGGGAACAGAGAGTTTGTTTAAAGAAATAAATAAACTTCCTAAACCTGGGGAAGGAACTGGATATACAACTGCACAGAGCTAAGAGAACACCTAATTACTTCATGGAAAAGAGACCTTCACCAAGACATATCATATTGAAACTGTCAAAACTCAATGACAAAGAATTTTAAAGGCAGCCAGGGAAAAATGAAAGTAACCTACAAGGGAACACCTGTTAGGCTATTAGCAGATTTCTTAGCATAAACTCTATAGAACATGAGAGAGTAGAATGACATACTGAAAATTCTGAAAGATAAAAACTGTCACCCAAGAATACTTTATCCAGCAAATTTATCATTCAGATATACAGGAGAAATAAAGGATTTCCAAGACAAACAAAAGCTGAAAGAGTTCATCAACACTAGACCTGCCTTACAAGAAATATTGAAAGGAGCTCTTATACCTAAAATGAAAAAAAGAAAAGTATGCAAAACTTTGAGGTAGGCGATAAATAGCAGGCAGAATTAGAAAATTGCAGCTCAATATCAGAATAGCCTGTTCAACACTTAATTATAGAATAAAAGTTAAAGGGAAAAAAGCATTAAAAATAACCATAGCTACTTCAATTTGCTGACAAATTCAAAACATAAAAAGAGATAATTGAGATAATAACATAAAAGAGGAAAAGGAAAAGGACTAAACCTGTATTGACAAATGAAGAAAAGATGCTATAAGCAAAAAAAGGACTATTTTATCTTTGAGAAATTTACACATATCTCATGGAAACCACAAAACATAAATCTGGAGCAGAGACAAAAAACAGAAAAAAGAAGAAACTGAGAAAATCATCACAGAAAACCATCAAACCAGAGATGGTTTGACGCAGGCAGGCAGGCAGAGACACAAGGAAAAAGAAACAATGGCAATATAAAGCAAACAGAAAACAAAAGCTAAAATGGCAGTACTAACTCCTCATATGCCAATAATCACCCTAAATGTAAATGGACTGAACTCACTAATCAAAAGACATGGAGTGGCTGGACGGATAGAAAAAGAAGACCCAACTATATGCTGCCTTCAGGAGACACACCACAGCTCTGAAGACAAACATAGACTCAGAGAAAAGGATGGGAGATGATACTCCAAGCAAATGGCAGCCAAAAGAAAGCAGGTATAGCCATACTCATATGAGACAAAATAGACTTCTAGCCAAAACAGGTAATAAGAGACAAAGATGAACATTATATAATGATAAAGAGGGCAATTCATCAAGAAGACATAACAATTATTAATATATATATATATATGCACCTAACATAGGAGCATCAAAATATATAACGCAACTATTAAAAGAACTGAAGGGAGAAATTGGCAATACAATAGCAGGGAATTTTAACTCCCCACTTACATCAACAGATATATCATATAGACAGAAAATCAATAAGGAAACATCAACCTTAAATAAAACATTAGGCTAGATGTAAATGATAGATTTACATAAAACTTTCTAGCTAAATGCAGCAGAATACACATTCTTCTCAAATGCACATGAAACATTCTCAAGGATAGACTACATGTTGGGACACAAAAGTCTCAATAAATTTAGAAGATTGAAATCATATCAAGCATCTAAGCATCCTTTTTAATCACAGTGGTATTAAACCAGAAATCAACTACAAGAAGAAAGCTGGGAAAATCACAAATATGTGGAGACTGAATAACATGCTAATGAACAACTATTGGGTCAGTGAAGAAATCAAAGGAGAAATAAAAAAAAAATACCTGAAGACAAACGAAGATGAAAACACAACATAACAAAATCTATGGGATGCAGCAAAAGTGGTACTAAGAGGGACATTTATAGGTGGTGCAGGCCTACCTCCATAAACAAGAAAAATCTCAAATAAACATTGTAACCCTACACCTAAAAGAAATAGAAACAGAAGAACAAATAATGCCCAAATGCAGTAGAAGAAAGGAAATAATAAATATCAGAGCAGAAATAAATTATATAGAGACTAAAAAGGTGATAGAAAAGATTAACAAAACTAAGAACTGGTTCTTTGAAAAGCTAAACAAAATTGACAAACCTTTAGCTAGATTCACTAAGAAAAAAAAAAGAAGGCTCTGATAAAATCAGAAAAGAAAGAGAAGAAATAACAATGAGTACCACAGAAGTACAAAGGATTATAAGAGATATTATAAACAGCTATATACCAAAAAATTTGATAACCTGAAGGAAATGGACAAATTCTTAGAATTATACAACCTTCCAAGACTGAATCATGAAGAAATAGAGAATCATAACAGACTGATCACCACTAAGGAGATTAAAAGAGTAATCAAATACCTCCCCCAAAACAAAAGTCCAGGACCAGATGGCTCCACTGATGAATTTACCAAACATTAAAAATCATTTAATACCTGTCTTCTCACACTCTTTCAAAATTTTGAAGAGGAAAGAAATCTTTTATACTTATTCTATGAGAACAACATTACCCTATTACCAAAACCAGACAAGGACAAAACACACAAAAAAATGATAGGCCAATATCTCTGATGAGCATAGATAGAAAAATCCTCAACCAAGTATTAGGAAAACTGAATAGTACAATACATTAAAAGGATAATACATCCTGATCAAATGTGATTTATTCCAGGGAAGCAAGATTGTTCAATATCTACAAATCAATCAATTTGATATACCACATTAACAAAATGAAAGATAAAAATCATATGACCCAAATCACAGCGAGATCCTTTTTGACCCACCTCCTAGAGAAATGGAAATAAAAACAAAAATAAACAAATGGGACCTAATGAAACTTAAAAGCTTTTGCACAGCAAAGGAAACCATAAACAAGACAAAAAGACAACCCTCAGAATGGGAGAAAATATTTGCAAATGAAGCAACTGACAAAGGACTAATCTCCAAAATTTACAAGCAGCTCATGCAGCTCAATATCAAAAAAACAAACAACCCAATCCAAAAATGGGCAAAATGGGCAGAAGACCTAAATAGACATTTCTCCAAAGAAGATATACAGATTGCCAACAAACACATGAAAGAATGCTCAACATCATTAATCATTAGAGAAATGCAAATCAAAACTACAATGAGATATCATCTAACACCGGTCAGAATGGCCATCATCAAAAAATCTACAAACAATAAATGCTGGAGAGGGTGTGGAGAAAAGGGAACCCTCTTGCACTGTTGGTGGGAATGTAAATTGATACAGCCACTATGGAGAACAGTATGGAGATTCCTTAAAAAACTAAAAATAGAACTACCATATGACCCAGCAATCCCACTACTGGGCATATACCCTGTGAAAACCATAATTCAAAAAGAGTCATGTACCACAATGTTCATTGCAGCTGTATTTACAATAGCTAGGACATGGACATGGAAGCAACCTAAGTGTCCATCAACAGATGAATGGATAAAGAAGATGTGGCACATATATACAATGGAATATTACTCAGCCATAAAAAGAAACAAAATTGAGTTATTTGTAGTGAGGTGGATGGACCTAGAGTCTGTCATACAGAGTGAAGTAAGTCAGAAAGAGAAAAACAAATGCCGTATGCTAACACATATATATGGAATCTAAAAACAGAACAAAAATATGGTCATGAAGAACCTAGGGGCAAGACAGGAATAAAGACGCAGACCTACTAGAGAATGGACTTGAGGATATGGGGAGGGGGAAGAGTAAGCTGGCACAAAGTGACAGAGGGGCATGGACATATATACACTACCAAACGTAAAATAGATAGCTAGTGGGAAGCAGCCACACAGCACAGGGAGATCAGCTTGGTGCTTTGTGACCACCTAGGGGAGTGGGATAGGGAGGGTGGGAGGGAGGGAGATGCAAGAGGGAAGAAATATGGGGATATATGTATATGTATAACTGATTCACTTTGTTATAAAGCAGAAACTAACACACCATTGTAAAGCAATTATACTCCAATAAAGATGTTAAAAAAAAAGAACCTAGGGGCAGGACAGGAATAAAGACAGCGATGTAGAGAATGGACTTGTGGATACGGGGCAGGGGAAGGGTAAGCTGGGATGAAGTGAGAGAGTGGCATGGACATATATACACTACCAAATGTAAAACAGATAGTTATTGGAAGCAGCTGCATAGCACAGGGAAATCTGCTTGTTGCTTTGTGTCCACCTAGATGGGTGGCATAGGTAGGGTGGGAGGGAGACACAAGAGGGAGGCGATATGGGGATATATGTATACGTATAGCTGATTCACTTTGTTTTACAGCAGAAACTAACACACCATTGTAAAGCAATTATACTCCAATAAAGATGTTAAAAAAATCATATGATCTTCTCAACAGCTGCAGAAAAAGCATTTGACAAGATTCAACACTAATTATTGATTTTAAAAAAACTCTCAACAAAATGGGAACAGAGGGAATGTACCTCAACATAATAAAGGCCATATGTGACAAACCCATAGCTAACATCATACTCCTCCTGAAAAACTGAATGATATCCCTCTAAGATGAAAAACAAGACAAGAAAGCCCACTCTCGCCACTCTTATTCAACATAGTACTGGAAGTCCTAGCCAGAGCATTCAGGCAAGAAAAAGAAATAAAAGTCATCCAAATTGGAAAGGAATAAGTAAAACAGTCACTATTTGCAAATAATATACTATATATAGAAAACCCTAAAGACTCCACCAAAAATATTAGAAATAAGAAATACAGCAAAGTTGCTGAGTATAAAATTAATAAATGAAAATCTGTTGTAATTCTATATACTAACAACAAATTAGCAGAGAGAATAACGAAGAAAATAATCTAATTTACAATCATAAAAAAGAATAAAATACATAGGAATAAATTTAACCAAGGAGGTGAAATACCTGTACATTGAAAGCTATAAAACATTGTTGAAAGAAATTGACGATTACACAAATAATGAAAAAGTTCTGTTCTCGTGGACTGGAAGAATTCATATTGTTAAAATGACTATATGACCTAAAGCAATCTATAGATTCAATGCAATTCCAATGAAATGTTTCATAGAAATAGAACAAAAAATCCTAAAATTTATAGGGAACACAAATAGCCAAGGTATTTACATGGACCCTTGAATATCTAAGGCAATCTTGAGAAAGAAGAACAAAGCTGGAGGTATCACACTACCTGATTTGAAACTATATACAAGCTACAGTAATCAAAACGGCTTGCTACTGGAACAAAAACAGACTCATAAGTCAATGGAATAGAATTGAAAGCCCAGAAAAAAACCCCACACATTTATGTATAATTGATTTATGACAAAGGATTAAAGAACACAGAATGGAGAAAGGATTGTCTTTTCAATAAATGGTGTCAGGAAAACTATACAGCCACATGCAAACCAATGAAACTACACTATTGTCTCACACTATACATAAAATCAACACAAATTGGATTAAAGATTTGAATGTAAGTCCTGAAACCATAAAACTGCTGGAAGAAAACATAGGCAGTACTCTCTTTGACACTGGTTTCAGCAATTTCTTTCTGGATATGTCTCCTCAGGAAGGGAAACAAAAGCAAAAATAAACAAATGGGATTACATCAAATTAAAAGGCTCCTGTACAGCAAAGGAATCCATCAACAAAAGGAAAAGGCAATTTATTGAATGGGAGAAGTTATTTACAAATGATATATTCTATAAGGAGTTAATATCCAAAATATATAAAGAACCCATCCAACTCAACTCCAAAAAAATAAATGACTTGATTATAAAATGGGCAGAGGAGCTAAATAGACATTTTTCCAAAGAAGATATACAGATGGCCAACATTCACATGAAAAGATGTTCAACATCATTAGTTTTTCAGGGAAATGCAAATCAAAACCAAAATGAGATATTACCTTAGGCCTGTTAGAATGACTATTAACAAAAAGCAAGAAATTACAAGTGTTGGAGATGATGTTGAAAACGGGGAACCCTCATAAACTCTTGGTGGGAATGTAAATTGGTGCAGTCACTACTCTATGATCCAGTTATTCCTCTCTGGGTGTTTATCTGAAGAATACAAAAATAGTACTTTGAAAATATACATGCAGCCACATGTTCACTGTGACATTATTTACAATAGCTAAGACATGGAAGCTATCTAAGTGCCCAAAAATGGATGAATGGATAAAGAAGATACGGTATATATATACAATGGAATACTATTCAGCCATAAAAAGATGATAAAATCTTGACATTTGCAGCAATATGGATGGGTCTCTGGAGTATTATGTCAAGTAAAATAAGTCAGATGGAGAAAGACAAATACCTTATGATTTCACTCACATGTGGATTATAAATAAACAATACAAAACAAATTTAAAAAGTAAACAAACCACACCAAACAAAAACAAACAGATACAGAGAACAGAGTAGTGTTTACCAAAGGGGAAGGGGGTAGAGGGAGGATAAAATGGGTAAAGGGGAATCAATTGTATGGTGATGGATGGAAACTAAATCTTTGCTGGTGAACACTCTGTAGGGTATACAGAAGTTGCAATATAATACTGCACACATAAAAACTTATGCGATGGGCTTCCCTGGTGGCGCAGTGGTTGAGAGTCTGCCTGCTGGTGCAGGGGACACGGGTTCGAGCCCTGGTCTGGGAGGATCCCGCGTGCCACGGAGCGACTGGGCCCGTGGGCCACAATTGCTGAGCCTGCGCGTCTGGAGCCTGTGCTCCGCAACAGGAGAGGCTGTGATGGTGGGAGGCCTGCGCGCCGCGATGAGGAGTGGCCCCCACTTGCTGCGGCTGGAGAGGGCCCTCGCACAGAGGCGAAGACCCAACACAGCCATAAATAATAAATGAATAAATAAAAATTAAAAAATAAATAAATAAATAAAAATAGTGGTTCCCTCTCTTAAAAAAAACAAAACAAAACAAAAAAACTTATGTGATGCTATATACCAATAAAACAATAAAAAACTATATGCTGAAACATAGCCCCCACTGTCACATCCCAAGATTGAGCATTTTCAGTGTCTTCTATCTCACATTGCTCATTTATGAATTAAAATATCAATGGCTCAAGAGCCCAGAAATAGACTCCCATAAATAGAGTCACCTGATCTTTGGCAAAGAAGCAAAGGCAATACAATACAGCAAAGAGAGTCTTTTCAACAAATGGTGCTGGAACAACTAGACATGCACATGCAAAAAATTAACCTAGACACAGACCTTACACCCTTCAGAAGAATAACTCAAAATGGATCACACACCTAAATATAAAACCCCAAAACTCTAAAACTCATAGATGATAACACAAAAGAAAACCTAGTTGACTTTGGGCATGGCAATAAACTTTAGACAAAATATCAAAAACATAAGCCATGAAAATAATGGTTGATAAGCTGGACTTCATTAAAATGAAGAACTTCTGTAAAAGACTATGTCGAGAATTTTTTTAAAAAGCCACAGACAGGGAAAAAATATTTGTCAAAGACACATCTGATAAAGGACAGTTATTCAAAATATGCAAAAAACATTATAAGCTCAACAATAAGAAACCAAACAATCTGATGAAAAAAGGGCCAAAGACTTCAACAGATAACTGGCCAAAGAAGATATGCAGATGGAAAATAAGCATATGAAAAGATGTTCTACATCATGTGTCATCAGGTAAATACAAGTGAAAACAAAACAACAATGAGATACCACTATACACCTATTAGCATGGCCAAAACTTAGAACCCTAACAATACAAAATACTGGTGAGGACATGGAGCAACACGAATTATCATTTATTGCTGGTGGGAATGCAAAATGGAACAGCCACTTTGGAAGACAGTTGGGTGGCTTCTTACAAAACTAAACATTCTCTTACTGTATGATCCAACAGTCAAACTCATTGGTATTTACCCAAAGGAGCTGATAACTTATTTTCACATAAAAATCTGCATATGGAAGTTTACAGAAGCTTGATTCATAATTGCCAAAACTTGGAAGCAACCAAGATGTCCTTCAGTAGGTGAATGGACAAATAAACTTTGATACATCCAGACAATAGACTATTGCTCAGCACTAAAAGAAAATGAGCTGGCGAGCCAGCAAAAGACACGGAAGACCATAAATGCGTACTACTAAGTGAAAGAAACCAATTTGAAAAGGCTACATAATGTATGATTCCAACTATATGGTATTCTGGAAAAGGCAAAACTATTGAGACAGTAAACATTTCAGTGGTTGAAAAGTATTATGGGGGAGCCGTGGAAAGGATGACAGGGCATAGCAAAGGGAAATTTTAGGGTAGTACAAATACTCTGTATGGTACCAATGTGGTTATTACATGTCATTACACATTTGTCCAAACACACAGAATGTACAACACCAAGAATGAACCCTAAGGTTAACTATGGACTTTGGGTGATTGTGATGTGTCAATGTAGTTTTATCAATTGTAACAAAGGTACCACTCTGATAGGGATGTCGAAACTGGGGGAGGCTAAGTGTGTGGACAGCAGAGGGTATATGAAAAATTTCTGTATATTCCCCTCAATTTTGCTGTGAACCTAAAACAGGTCTAAAAAATTGTGTTAAAAATGCATATTAAAATTAAGTACACTAGTGGCTTCCCTGGTGGTGCAGTGTTAAGAATCCGCCTGCCAATGCAGGGGACACGGGTTCAAGCCCTGGTCGGGGAAGATCCCACATGCCGCGGAGCAACTAAGCCCGTGTGCCACAACTACTGAGGCTGCGCTCTAGAGCCCGCGAGCCACAACTACTGAGCCCGCGCACCTAGAGCCTGTGCTCCGCAAGCAAAGAAAAGCCACCGCAATGAGAAGCCCATGCACCACGACAAAGAGTAAGCCCCTGCTCACCGCAAACTAGGCAACTAGAGAAGCCCGCACACAAGCAATGAAGACCCAATGCAGCCAAAAATAAATAAATAAATAAATTTATTCAAAAAAAAAAAAAAGTACACTAAAGATCTACCACATAAATTTGAAGGAGCCAAATGGAGTTTAAATGTTACAATGTTACCTTGTTGAAGACATGGTAAAAGTAACATGTTGAGTTCTTACCTGAGACTGTGACTAGTAAGTAGTATGAACTATTGCAATCATTAGATGCCCACTAAATGAATATAAATGTATATCAAATAAAGAAAATAATAAAATAAAAGAGATAAATTAAAAATAAGTAATTCACTCAAAGAAGTAATAAAAGAGGCAAGGGGAAATAGAAGTGGTGAGTCAAACATAATAATATAATGTTACTTAAAATATATCAATAAATTAATATAATGTACTAATTACTGACAATTTAAAAAGCAAAGGTATTTTTTTTTACATATGTATATAAAGCTATAAGTAAAGTGGCTTAAATATAAGCACATAAGAAAACTAAAGCAGAGAATGAATAGTTAATTTATGTAAATATTATAAAAAGAAAGCGGGCTTAGCTCTACTAATATCAGGCTGCATAGAATATAAAGAAGGAAGCATATTAGAAACAATTTTTAAGGTATAAATTCAGTAGAATGATATAAAATTTAAAATATATAGACTTCTGTCACCTAGATATAAAATAAACATCAGTAAAATAGAGATTAAAAAATACAGAAATCAATAAGCATAGGGGAAATATTTTAAAAACAATTCTCTCAGTAAAGATATAAAATATGTCATGGCACATTTAACAAACACAACCTAACAGATATAGAACTGCATCCAAGAACCTCAGAAGACACATACTTTTTCAACAGTGTATGGAATATGTATATATATATAAATATATATATGTATACATGTATATATACTTGTAGGCATGTGTGTATACTTCATATATATTGTATACATGTATGTGTATAAATATGTATTTCATATACATACCACATATATATTTGGCCATATTCTTGGCTATTAAATAATTTTCAACAAATTTCAAAGGATCAATATATTGAAAAATATTATTCCTGATTACAGTGGAATTGAGCTAGAAATCAATAGCTAAAAGACATCTTTAAAATCTGTGTAAGTTGGAAATTAAGCAATATACTTTTTATATAGCACGTTAGGAAAAAATAATCCAAATCCTTTGTAAGCTCCTTCAAAGCATATAAAAAGAGGAAATAGTCCTAATTTATTTTATAAGAGCAAAATGATCCTGATTACAAAAATCTGGTTAGATCATTACCAAAATATTAACTTATAGACCACTCCTAAATGACATATTGCTACTCAAACCCATATATTAAAAAGAGTTACAACTATTTTAAGCTTATTTCAGGATTACAAGGAAAATTTAACATTTGAATGATGTATGTACATTTTTACCACTTATTACAGAAAAAAATATACACATGATAATCTCAATAGATACAATAAAAGCATTCAATAAAATTTAATAATTGTTAATGGTAAAAACTCATAGCAAAAACAATAAAACTAAGTTTTTTAAAATCTTATATAGTTTACCTACAAGAATACACACACACACAAAACACCATAACAATCCTTATACTTCATGGTGAAATGTTGAAAGCAACTTCCTTGAGATCATGAACAAGACAACAAGACAGCTTTCATAATCTAAAGTATGGGTTTTAGCCATTGCAAAAAAGCAAGGAAATAAGGTGTGACAATTGGAAATAAATATATCTGTCTTCATTTGCAGATGACATAAACAAGGATGTAGAAAATCCCAAAATATCTTTATATACGCTATTTACTTTGAATCAATCAATTTCACAATATTGCTGGATACAAGTCAGCACACACACACACACACACACACACACACACACACACACACACAATTACTTTCAATGTGCCAGAAAAAGAAAACTGAAAGGATACTATTCTCAATAACAAAAAATTCAATTCTTTAGAATAATCTAAGAAAAGGTGTGCAAATCTCTCTATAGAAAACTATAACACTGAAAGAAAGTCAAGTAAACCTGAAGAAAGGACGGCAATAACATGTCAGTTCTCCCCACACTGATTTACAGTTTCAATGCAATACCAATCAATATCAGGTCCAAGTGCCAGGAGCAGCATCTCTGCACACGGTACACATTCACCATCCTGAATTGAGGAGAAGCACAGTGCTTCTCCAAGGTGCCAAGTTGGGGTGTCTGGCACAGCAGTTCTGTGCTGGGAACTCTAGTCCAAAGTGCTGGGGGCAAGGCCTCTACACATGGCCCCCTACAGGCAAGTGAATTGAGACTAAGAACAAAAGAAAAGGATAGACCTTATCACTTAGATTCCATCTTATTTTTCCCAGGGGATCCCAGTGGCCTTTGCTGGTGATTGTTTCTTGAGTGTTCTTACTTTATGAACATTTGCTGAGCTGTGTACTTATGATTTGTACATTTATTGTATATTTCAATTAAAAAAATTTAAGCATAAGAAATCTGTGATACTTAATGAAATATAGGTGCAAAAAAGATAGTGAAAGGAGGATGTTATTGTACTATGCTTTGATGGATCTGGAACCAATTTCAAAAGGTAAGTCTTGATTTGAGGCTTGAAAAATGAATGATAATTCACCAGGTTAACTTGCTGGAAGAACTTTCCAGGGGAAAGTTAATATTTATTCTCATATTGCATTGCACAATATATTTAAGGATCTCTTTTTCTTAAAACTAGGTTTTACTCAAAACTATGTTTATAGAATTTTATTAGTCCAAATAAACTCTATTTCATTAAACATAAATTCTGATTTAGTGCAATTTGTGAAGATCCTTGTATTCTTAGATTTGAAGCAGATTTCATTAAGTAGGTATTTTGGTCAATGTCACATAAGGAGAGAAATTGTATTACTTGTTATTTTAAAATGATAGAAATAAATGAATTATTCTTTGAAATCTGCCAATAATGTAGATTTTAAGAAAATTACTCTCATCTGCTATGCTTATGAAAGAGTAGCTATTATGATACCTGCCTTCCTGAATCATACTATGAATTAGTTGATTCTGATTCATACTCCTTCCACTTTGTTCAAAAATTAAGAAGTTACAATAATGACTTCTAGAGTGCAGATTGATCATCTAGAATTCTTAAAATGGGCACCTATAAAGATGATTTTCATAGAGAAGCATTCTAGATATTATGCACATTGGACTTCAGAAGTTACACAAAGTTTTATAAAGAAACAGTTTCTTGGAGTCTGATTTTTAAAGAAAATTAAGTATTTATAGTGAATTTATGGAAGACTTTTATTAAGCAACTTGCACTCCCAAACAAGAACAATCTTTCTAAAGTCGTGATCTGATAGGTTCAGGGCTAGAATCTTATTTACAAAGAATAAGTTTTGCTACAGAAAAGATTATAGCCTTACGTTATTTAGTTTATGCATATGTGAAGGTCATGTTTTATATTTACTATTATTTTTGATGAATCCAAGAAATGTTTATCCATTTTTTACAGTTGTTTATTCCCAGAGATAAAATATGTATGTCCAAGAAATTTTTACCTGTGCCAGAAAGCATCAGATTTGTTTCTCAATCACAATAAAAGTGCCAAAGTAAAGGCACTGTTTTCATGACTGTGCTATTTATTATCTCAATTATTATTGCATTATCATATTTACATGACCATTAACTACAAAATGCTGATATGCTAATAAAAATGAACATGGAAATTTAAAAATGATAACTCATGTTGATTTTTCTTATATTAAGTAACAGCTTTCTTTGGTAAATATTTTTTTGCTTTAATTATATCTTAACAAGTAGTGATTATGATGTGTAACTCCTTTTGGAAAATAAATGACTTAAATTGACCTACTTTAATTTTATTCATTATCTCTAACTGTTATTAAAACTTGTATTTGACATACGTGAATATTATTTGATCTTTTCAAACCACATTCATTCTCATTAAGAAAGCCCCAAGACATTTTCTTTCAGAATATTTTTCAAATATTCTGAGATTTTACTAGTTATGTGAAATGTGACAGCACTTTCAAGTTCTTTATTATGGTTTCTTTCTACAGCAAGAACCAATTATTCCACATATATTAGTGCCTGGTTTTGAACTCAATATTTAAGCAATTAGTATCTGTATCTATAAATTAATACATTTATATTCCTAATGTAGTTTTAATCATACAAAATGAATGGAAACTGTCTTTTGGGTGCATTAGTGTTAAAGGTAAAGACTGTTTATTTGATGTTAAAGCTCAATTAAACTACAGTTTGAGGGAAGAGGAGGTAATTTTTTGACACTCTTCTGGCTGATTCTAATTTCTAGTTCTTCATGAAAGAGGACAACTAAAGAAACATTCACATTATCTTTCAAAATAAAATGTCTATTTTAGACAAATTGTACTTGTTTTCATATTTTCATACCCAGTAATTGCTGACAAACATGTTCACGTAATGACACCTAATCCACTAAAATTATTTGAACTTTAGTATAAGCCCTTTAACTTTGAATTAAGTAGTATACTCAGCTGTGAAAAATGTTTTTAAGTACTGACAAATATATTTATATCTATTAGTATAGACAGAGTCATATCCTTCTGATTATGTTATGATTGATATAGAGATTATCATTTTAATATAAATTTGTCTGATATCTTAGTGTTATCAGGAAAGTACTTGTGCTATGCCTTGAGATATTTATACCAGTTGAAAAGTAAGTGCTATTACAATTTTAAGTCTATGAAACAGCTTTGATGAAAATTAAAATGTATTTATTCAGATTGTTTTCTACCTGGTTGGCTCCCATGAGTAATACAACTGCATTACATAAATCCAAAGTCATTACTCCTTTATGCTGCTTATGAACAATTGGGTAGATCCACTAACAAATTTCATATTAAATGAAAGTACACATGCTGATGATTGAAGCTTAATAGCCAGAAAAGATGAAGGGTCCTGCTGGAAAGCATGCCACACTTTCCACATTTTCCCCAAGTAAGATACTGCTCACAGGACAGGCCATCATAGCTTGACTCCAATGATCTAATAATGCTGTTCAGACCCATTGTGGAAGGCAACACGTCTCTTCAGGGAGTAGTAAACTCTTCTGACCCATACAACATTGCAAGGAAAATGGATGAGCGTGAAAATGCACAGGTATATCCTTGGAAGAGTGAGTCCACGGTGAAACAGACCTGAAGCAAAACTTCACTGATTAAAAGCAAATCAACAAACAAAAATCCTTCATTGATCACATAACTCCCATAAGCCCCTATTCCGACTGGTAAACCATAGTGATGCTTTGGGCCTACAAGATCAATGTTCAATAATCCCTGAGAATTCTTATGATTTTCCCTTTCCTAGTCTACGGTTTGCAGGTCTACTTAGGAATGATTGGGAGGATGATTAATGATATCAATTTTTGGAAGAGTTGCAAGACTCAAAGGTACCAGGCTTCTCTTCTATTGAAGGGACTCTGGGACTGTGAACTAGAACCTCCTCGTAAATCTATTTATTGCAACAATAGTAAATGGCCTGCCCCTCTCAAGATGGCTCATCAAATCTTACTTGATATACTTTCCTTAGCATTCCAATCTTCCTAAATCTGTTGATACCATCTTCTATAATACACAAAGGAAGTTTGGGCATTTCAACTTCATAGATGATTGTTGAGCCCATATTCCAGTTACCTGATCAAGCAAACTGTTAGAGATAGTCTTTGTTCATCAAGCTAAAACACTGAATCCAGAATCTTTGCTTTAGAAGGCTAACATCAACAAATCTGGTCTGATTCTACTTTATATATCCTTCTACCTTGATCCTACAATCATAACATTCAGTTCCACACATATTCTCAAGTATTCTATCTATATAAAGTGACTAGATCATGCAACTATTTTGGTGTATATCATACCTTCTATGGGTCTTACTTTGAACTTCACGCTTTAGAGCCTCCTGGGCCTTGAGTCTGGGAATAGTTGTAAAATTGAGGTCTGTGAACTATATAGCACATAAACTAAAACTTGATTTTGTAAATAAAGTTCTATAAGAATACACTCACACCCATTTGCTTATATATTGTCTATGATTGCTTTTTGTACTACAACAGCAGAGCTGGATAGTTAAGACAGATATCATATGACCTGCAAGCATAAAATATGTACTATCTGTCCTTTTAAGAACATGCAAAGAGCTTGGAAGTTGTCGCTCCAGTCTTTACAACCAGAAAAAATGAATAAACTAAAAATCAATGACTTTTTTTGCACACATCAGAGAACAGAGAAATGCCACCACAGAATCAGGAGAGACAGGAATGTCCTATAAGATGAAGTCAGAATTTGCTTATGTGGAGCAGAAGCTACTAAGCCAGAACGTGGTAGGAATACTTAACTGGTGATTATAAAGAACTGATGGAGTCTAAGTGTAGACAAGTTTGAGAGTGAGAAAGCTTTAAAGAGAGAGGCACAATCTTTGGCGGGGGGGCCCATACTTTCCAGGGCTTTGTTTTTAGGAACCGTTCTGACAGGGACAGGAAAAGAGTAGATATTGTAAAATGTGTCCAGAATATTTTTCATACAAAAGTCTAATCTTCAGGAGAAAAGGCATTGCCAGAATCTTATACCAGCTGGGGACAGGGCATTACATCTCCCCCAGCCCTCTTTAGCCTTCTTGTCTAACCAAAAGTGTAGGTTGGTGGGGAGGTGGCAGGTGTCATAGTAAACAGAAGTTAGGGCTTCAAGGAAATAAACTGGGGAAAATGCTGCCAAAAAAGGAAGTAGAAGGGAGAGGAGGAAAAAAGCTATGCCACTAGAGAAGCATGGGGTCCTAGCCCCAAGACATAGACCCACTAAACAATGAGATTTAATTGTAAGATTATGGACTGCTCTTTCTTCCCAAGATCTTAACAAAACTCAAACAGGAGACAGATGATAACAGTGGACTATTGCTGAAAGACCTGCTAGACACATCATACTCTTTCTCTGAGGAGGAGAATTTATGGAAGTCCAAATCAACAGAGGTTAAAAAAAAAAAAAAAAAAAAAGCAAGAAAAGCCAAGAATTTTTAGGCCTCTAAAACATGTAGTTGCAGCAAATCTTAAACACAGATCAACTCCTAAATATTTTAATACAAATTTTCATATAACATCACATTTGCCTCAGTTCCTATTACCCAAAACACTTCTGCCTTTCAACAAAAAACTGCAAGGCATGTCAAAAGGCAACAACAACAGTCTAATGAGACAACATAAGAATTATAAACAGACTCAGATGTGACACAAATGTTGAAAATATCATACAAGATATTACAATTACCTGTGGTTAATATGTTACTGTCACTACCTTTATCTGCCATCCATCATTACCAAGAGCCTCATGATTTACCTATCCACTTCCATACTTAACCCCTCCCATATGTGTTTTTAGAATGATAGTACCTGTTTGTTTGTTTGTTTTGAGAAGGAAGAAAAATCATAGGACAATATTTACGCCTCTAAAACTTTAGGCTTCATCAGTAATTTTCTGCTTACAGATGTAATATTGTTTTATTTCAGAAGATATTAATTTAGGAAATGAATTAAGCTAGGGAATGTAGATTTATGATGTTAATGTAGGTAAAACATTAAACAGTTGATCTTCATTACCAGCCAAGATATAAATCAGTTTCTGCTTCTTTAAACGGTTGGTACAGATTGTGTCCCTTTAATATATAAAGAGCTTGATTTTGGCAATTTTCTCTGGAATAGTGTCTAATCTCAACTACTCAATCTTGTGGCACTCAGTTGTGAATATAATAGGATACATAGTATACAGCAATAGCAACAGATGACAGTAAAAAAAGGAAAGAGGTGAGGGAGATGAGTGACAAAACAATAGTAATGACAATGAAGCAACAACAAACTATAATTTTGAAACTAATTATAACCCCAGACCCAAAGGGCAGCCTTATAGACGACAGAAGACCACAAAAATAATTCAGTGTATATATATATTTGATACCTAAACACAGTTTTAGTTAAAGTGATAACTATTCCCAAATGTATTATAAATATTTATCTTTACATATCAACCATCAAAAAGAAGAAAATGTGGGCTTCCCTGGTGGTGCAGTGGTTGAGAATCTGCCTGCCAATGCAGCGGACACGGGTTCGAGCCCTGGTCTGGGAAGATCCCACATGCCACGGAGCAACTGGGCCCGTGAGCCACAACTACTGAGCCTGCGCGTCTGGAGCCTGTGCTCCACAACAAGAGAGGCCGCGATAATGAGAGGCCCCCGCTCGCCACAACTAGAGAAAGCCCTCGCACAGAAACGAAGACCCAACACAGCTAAAAATAATAAATAAATAAATGTATTAAAAAAAAAAGAAGAAAATGTATCTTATATGAACAATATGAAATAGGAAAGGTTCTTTTAGCTAAAATTTAACGCAGCACTAACCTAGCAAGCATGAAGCACATTTTAAGTCAAATTCAAAACCACAGCTTTGTAAATTCAGTCACTGGGGGATTCATGTGGCATGCTTATGAACCTCCAACTAGAAATCCTTTAGCATTCCATTAAGGACTGCTGTAAGATTCATATAGTGGTCCCTAGGATGGAGCAAAATTTTTTTCCCTTTTAAGTCTTCATTTTGCTTTTTCCTTTTTATGATCATTTTAAAAATGTCTTTATATTCTGATTAGAATTCACTGAGAATTTGATATAGTTGATCATTCTCATGTCTTTTTCTGTGATATACCATTTTTCTTCTAAATAATCTATCATTATTTAGTTAGCAGCAATGATGCATTTACATTTTCTATGTCTCAGGGTTTTTTTGAGATTTATTTTGCAGTCCCCAAACTTCAAATTAATATCCTGCTATTTTGGTGCATGAAAAAAAACACTTACACTGTTTCATAGTATTTTGAAAGTTTTCATAAAAGACTCTAGAGGTTTCATCATCATTATTTGCACAGAAAATTTCCTTTCAGCCAGCAAAAATAAGCTTTTTCATTTTATGTTGCATTGTAAAATATTTAATATATAATTCTTTAAAAGTAATTTCTTATTTAGTGAATTTTTCAATGCACAAATAAAGATGCCCTAAAAAAGTGTGCATATATCTGTGTTCGGGAAAGAAAGCGACATGAAAGATAGGTTGTTTTTGTTCATTTGTTTTTATTTTTCCTCTCAATTTATGACAAGTGAAGCTACCTTTTGTGATAATCTCTGAAAAATATAAATATGAAGGAAGACCTTCAAGATTTTCCTCTTGCTTCTTTACCTTGTTGCTACTATTCTCCAGGACAATTCTCATTAAACCATCCCTTATCTAGCATCTCAAAACCTTCAAATATAAAAATAATGATGATAACAATAAAAGGTACTGATCCTGACATCTGTCCAATATTAAGTACCATATATTTTGAAAACCTAGTAGATAGCCACTGGAAATAAGTTCTTTATACATGATGAGTTATTATTATTATTACCCCTTTCTAGCTGTTAGCTTTAGACTATTTTTATCTGTTACCTTAGCCCACAAGTAGAAAGTTGTATAAAATAATAAAAGATAAATGATTTTCAACTTCTCAACTAACCAGTAAGCAGCCTGCAATGGTCTAAAAATAAAATATGATTTTATACCTACAGTGCACATGCCATCTACCTGAAATGTTGTCAGTTGACAACTTAGAACATGCATTTTGTGTTTCATTATTTAAATTTGAAGTTTTTGACTTCCATTTGTACTTTTTGACACAAATTGCACTAAATGCCATTCCTTGTAACCATAACATTCTTTAAGATTTTCCCTTTTTTAACTTAAAAGTAACTGATTAGCCAAAACAAAACAAAACCAAAAATTTTATTTGTATGTCATCTTGTAAAATGTGGTCATTTTAACATAAATGTAATTGTCCATTCAAATGTTTGCAACGTATTTCAAATTTTATAATAGAAATTCCACAATCCAATAAATCAAAACTATTCACAAGTATTCATATATATCTCAGAGATCCATCCTCTTCATATCAGTTATAGGAATATGGGAACCGAGAGGCTCCCCATGCAACAGAGAATGGATCCACGGAGAGATTCAGTCACTTACTCAGGTTCAAACATATGATAATTGTTATATATCAAACCATAATGATATTTCTAAGTTTTTTATTGTTGTTATTTTAAGATAAGTGTGGATCCACAAGCTTTGTAAGAAACAATACAGAGAAATCCCAGGTACCCTTGTCCCAATTTCCCCCTAATGGTAACATTTTGCAAAACTATGGTACAACATCACAACTAGTATGTTGATACTGATACAGTCAAGATACATTTCCATCAGCACAAGGAGCCTGTATGTTGCCTTTTACAGCCACCCCAACTTCCCTAACACCCTCAACCCTTCCTTAGCTTCTGACAACTATCTTCTTATTCTCAATTTCTATAATTTTATCATTTCAAGAACGTTATATAAATGAAATCAAACAGAATTTAACTTTGGGGATTTTTTTTTCATTCAACGTGATCCTCTGGAAATTCATGCAGGTTGTCACGAGTATTTGTTCCTTTTTGATTAATAGGATTCAATGGTATAGATGAACCATAGTTTGTTTAGCCATTTACCCGTTGAAAGACATTTAAATTGTTTCCAGTTTTTGAGTATTATGAATAAAGCTGTTGTAAAATTTCATGTACAGATTTCTGTGTAAACACGTCTTCATTTCTCCAGGATACATCCTTAGAAGTACAATTGCTGGATTGTGCGGTAGTTACCTATCTAGTTTATCAAGAAACTGCCAAACTGTTTTGCAGAGTGTCTGTACCATTTCACATTTCAATCAGCAATATATGAGTAATCCAGCTTCTCTGTGTCCTCATCAGCACTTGGTATTGTCACTATTTTTTATTTTAGTCATTCTAAAAGATGTGCAGTAATATTCATTGTGATTTTAATTTGAATCTATAATAGCTAATATGCTGAATATCTTTTTATGTGCTTATTTGTCATTCTTATATCCTCCAGAGTGATATGTGTCTGTGTCTTTTATCCATTTTCTAATTAGATTTTTTTGGTTTTCTACTGTTGAGTTTTCAAAGTTCTTTATATATTCTAGATGCTATCTTTTGTTGAATAGATGGTTTGCAACATTTTCTCCCAGTGTGTAGCTTGTATTTTCATATCCTTCATAGACTCTTTGAAGAAAAAACATTTTTAATTTTGATGAAGTCCAACTTATCCATTTTCCTTTTTATGAATCATGCTTTTGGTATCAAGTCTAAGAATTCTTTGCCTGAAGATTTTCTCCTGTGTTTATTTCTATTACAGATTTACAACTTACATTTAAGCCTCTGACTCACTTTGAGTTAATTTTTGTATAAAGCATAAGGTTTACTGTCTTCTAGACTTTGAACATGTTGTTTCATCTGTCCATATCACTCCCTTGACTTTATTCCTCTCTAATTTCTACTTGTCTTTCGGAATCAATTTTGGCAGCCATTTCTTCAAAGAGCCTTCCATGAATTTCTAAATCAGGATTAAACGCTACTTATGTGTGTTTTACATTCTCCATTAGTCTTCCTGTCATAGCTTATATTACACAATATTAAATTGTTATCCAGTCTACATGTTTTCTTTATTGTGTTGCAAGATCTTTGAGGAAATGAAACATTTCTACCTTGTTCACTTATCTCCATTGCTTGACCCAAAGTACTACTCAGGAAATATTTGTTGAATGAATAGCTGAATAAAGATTCCTGCTTCTTACACAAATCAGAGTGCAAATAAATGTTGATGGCTGCTTGCTTGTTCAACCTTCATCAGAAAAACCCAAAATCTTGCTTGATCTTCACTAATAAAATCATTTCAAAATGCTTCAAAGGATGTGCATAAATGACCTGGAGCCATCAGTAATAATACAGTGTATCTTTAACATCGACCACTAAATTAAACTCTAAAGTATTTCTAGGTTACCCTGCTGCCCTTTCTTAACTTTACTTAGGTAACAGCAGAAGTGGAGAATGAATTTTGATAGCCATTGTATTACTTCTCTTTTATCTTTTGTCTTTCCTTCAAAAGTAAATTATCTTTAGTATAAAAAGTCAAAGCTATTTTGACATTTTGACTGCAACTCCCCTGAATCTATCTCTTTCAAAGGAGTTTGAAGAATTTAGTTAAACTTCTGACCAGCTTCAATAGAATACTTATATCTATCAGGAAGTCATTATTTTCCTACTTTACGGCCATTCAGATACATAGTAGAACATATAATTTGCAGTTATCTTGAATTAATTAATCTCTATTTTCCACATTTCACCATTAAGTTAGTGTATTAGTCAGAGCTCTTTTCGGTTGCAATTGGCAGAAATTCTACTCAACAAGCTTAAACAAAACTGGAATTAGTTGGTAAATACAACTGGAAAATTGAAGGACTGTCACTGGCTTTATGAATTGGTGGTCCAGAGATTCAAATGATAACATTGGCTGTCCCACCACCCTCTCTTTCTCCCAATCCTCTCTCTTTCTCTCTGTTTCTCTGTCTCTCTCTCAATGGCTTACCCAAGCTTACTTCCACCTCTTGCTTTTCTCTATGTGCTTTATTTTTAGACACATTCTGCCTATAATACACCAAGATGAATCTCAGAAATTATAGACTACATGATTCTCATATTCCAGACATAGAGTTCTCTCTCTCACCATCCTTACAGCAAATTGCATGAAATATTTCTTATGTATTACTGGTATTGTTTGGTATGCTGAGGTGTCACGTGATCAGCCAATCTGTAGCCTCATGATTTTCTTAGTGATCCAAGCTAGGCATTATAACAGTTAGACACTGTAAACATTTCACCAGACCTAAGTAATTAAAAAGGGGAAATTTCTAAACAGGAAAAGATGTGCTGAGACACAAGAAGGGAATGAGTCTAACACAGCATGTTCTCTCACCAAATTCATATTTCAGTAAATTTGATCAACATTTTTATATTTAAATAAGTATCCATTCTTAAATCGATATATACGTCTGAGCCCTGAATTAAAAAAAACAATCCGCAACAGCAAAACGTTTCAACAGATACAAAGACTGACATTAAAGAAAATTTTGAGCTTCATGTTTATCCACAAGCAATTCGTTATCTTTAAGTAATGTATTGTTATTATCATGTTTGTTAGTACTTTGGTAAAAACAACTATTGATAGAACATAAAGCAAAATTAGGTTCTAGTTTTCAACATGTTAAATTATGTCATATTTTTAGAATAGAATTTAAATAAATAAACCTTTTTAGAATAGAATTTAAATGAATAGACCTATCAGTCTAATTTATACTGCTGTTCATTTAGTTGAAAAGAAAATTGTCGTCTCTAAAATTGCGCATTGAATTGGAAATACATATCCTTTAATTTATCTATATTAATACTACGGTCTACATAGAATTCCCATTCCTATTACCTCAAATATTGATTAATTTATGTAATATATATTTCTCATCAGTTGCATGTAGGCTAGCAAACTGCTAAAGATGCAAGTAAAATACATGCCAGATTAAACTATTTCAACAATTCAGAAAGGCAACCTTAAGACATTTAATATTTTCAAAATGTTTTTTAATTTAGCCAACACATTTTTTTCTATGCTATGCCACACATAAAATTGATGGGCCTCATTTTCAATTCACTCTCTCCATTAAGGTAATCAGTTGTACAACACAATATCATTAAAATGAGAGACCCCAAATCCAAGCCATAAATCTAAGAAAAGCCTCAGATGCTGACAGATTTCCCATCAATTCTTATAAAACCTGATTGTGGCAATTATCACTAACAACAGAGAGTCTTTTCAGAATTTTTTAAGACCAGAATTATGTCTCAAGACATGAAAACTCCCTTGATCCCATAATTCTTAAAAACCTGACAACATAAGGAACAATTGGAGGATTTTCATCCTCTTTTACTCTCCTGAATAGAGAGTACAAGATTGTTTCCAAGGTTTTAGCTACACACCTCAATGATATCATTCCTGCCCTCATACACTAAGATTAGGAAGGATTCACCCTGGGTAGCTCTAAGAAGATAATACCTGAAAAATATTTCCACTTAATCCATCAATCACATCTCCCAAAAGTCATCATGCCGATGAATCAGTAACAGATTTTTAAAGGAAATAAATAAACTTAATAAAAAGCCATTGGGTGCTCCTGTCCACCCCATTAAGTTGATCTGCTCATAGAAAAGATTTAAATCTCTAATTTGCTCATTATGCTTCAATGCTCATCTTACTTCCAGCCAAATTACCACAGCTCTCCTGCCATCTGGTCATCATTCAACTGTTGTTTTTCTGGTGTCAGGGAAATTTTAAACACGTAGAAAAAAGGCCCTAAGGGATTTTGGAATGGTTAGTGTTCATGCTAAACTCATATTTCTTAGCTTAAAAAAAAAAAAGTGGGGTGGGAAGATTTGTTGGAGTGCTGACCACTACAATCTTTTTTATCATGAATATCTATGATATCATTTTTACCTGCAGTTTGGGTCAGAATTATTTACACACTAATACCTGTATCATAAATAAAATATATTGATTAAAAAACACTAATCAAATACCCAGTATTCAGTCATTTAATAGTTTTTTTTTTAATTTAATAACCAATTCTATACTGTTTATCATATCACAGAGTAAGCCACTGGAGATAAAAAGATGAATGAAGCACGACTGTGCTTATGAACTAGTGAGGGAGATAAGCACAGATTTAAGCCATTACAACTAAGTTAAAGTAGGTGACAAGCCCATCATTCCATGAGGAGAGTACTTTTCATATCTGTTCCCTCAAAAGTGAATGCCCTGAACCCCAGTCATCCATCTGCTTGGTTAATATGGAATCAGAAAACCACATGTAGAAACACTGGCTGAGGTAAAGTCATTTCAGAACTCACTCATCCACAATCCATATGGCTGACAGAGCTGACACTTTTATAGCTTCACAACAGAGTCAATTGTCTCAACCTGGTTTTAGTTTATATAGAGAACACACCTTTCTCTGAGCAGATCCACTGAGGTATCTCTAACACGGACTTACCTGCCTGGCTTACAAAACTTCATTTATTTGGAAAACATGTGTGTTTATTAGGTTTTATAACCATTTCTTTCCTACCCCATGCTTCCTCTACCACAGTGAACAGTGAATCAAGATCCCTGAGGAAGATAAGATTTACAAAAAAGACAAAGAACTAGAGTCATAATTGAAACGTTTGTATTAGAGAAAAGGCCAAACATTTAGTAGTTTTTAGGAGAGATATATGCAAAATTTGGTGACCAATAAGATGTGGCAACAGACTATTTGGGCTCTGAGCTCACTGAAGAATTTTTTTTTTTATATATCTTTGAAACATGCTCAAATAGTCTGTTGGAACACAAGGAATTATTTATTTTTCTTTATTCTGTTGACATCAACATCTTTATCTCTAGGCAAACTTCATTTCTAAGTTCCAAATTGTCATTCTTGATTTCTTAGCATTGAAATTTAGTGTTCAAAACTGAACTCAGAATTATCTCCCCTGATGTCCTCTTCCCCAATCCCTCTCCAAATAAATCTACTTTGCCATAGAATTTTTCTGTTGGTTTTTAACAACACTTCATTCTCTGAGTCTCTCACATCTGAAGTATCAGATATTTTTATTTTTTTATTCTCCATATCTGCTTACTTGTCAAACAAAGTAAATCTTACCACCATAATATATCTCATATTCATATACTTTGCACTAGTTATGTTGTCACCATTCTGAGATTCTCATTTCTTATATGTTACTAAAATAACTCCTTACTGAATCTATTAACTTCCTAATATTATCTATTACTCCTTAAATTGGAGCCAAATTCAAGTTCCTAAGGTCAAATTAAATCATACTTTTGCTCAAAAGTAGCCAGTGACGTTCCACTAGGTTTAGATTGTTTAGATTAGATTATTATTCTTATTAATAATTTTTATTGGCAACATTATATTGCCTTTTATCATATGTTGGGCATTTATTTAATTTTCAGCACAGCGCTATGAATTTGAATGTGTGTTTATATTTTAGTGATGGTTAGGGAAGATGATTAATTCCCCCAAGGTCCTACACTTATACATTTAAAAATGTTTACTGAGCATTTACTTGGTACTGGGTCCTGTGACTAGCCCTGAGATTTCAACGATAAAGAAATAAATGTTCCTCCTGTTTTTCTGGAGCTTACATTCTACTGAGGGAGGCAGAAAATAAGTGTATGGCTATTAGCATAACTGATGTCATGTTGGTCCCCTACAGTTCCTCCTATCCTTCCACTGACCCTTCCTAGGACTATACTGTGTGGTTAATCACTTCTCCGTCATCAGTGACTTTGTAGTTAAGAAATACTGTTTAATGGTAATTAGGACCAGGTGGCCACTATGCTCTGGTAGTCTCTAAACAATGATGAAGACCTTTGCTGATATATTCCAGTGCCCATGAGACTAGTTACCCACTCAAATTCTGGCTTCTCAACTGGGGGGAGATGACTGGGTCCTGCTTGAGGTTCTTCTCTGTGCATCATAGCTTGTAATATCTCTCTAGGCCATAAGCTAGGACAGTGATAGAGCTTATCTCAAGTCATTCTTTCTTCCAGGGATCACTGACCTCTGTTGTTTAATTTCCAATGTCTAAAAACTATAATTGAATAAAAATAATAAGCCACAAATACAAAAATTTTAATAGTCTCTGAGCAAGATGACAAAACCATACCTCATATTAAAATATAATTTTTGAAGTCAAAGACAAGTTTAAAAGTCTTAACAGGATCCTATTGAAAAATTCAGTAGATGCTCCAAGGAATAAAGAGCAACAGAAAGAGTAACCACATGGGTAAATTTCAAGGAATATTGGCAGTACAGAAAAATAAAATACCTATGTGAATTAAAATACATGATGGCATGAGAAAATAACTTGAAGGTGGGGATAAAAAAGTTAATGTTTTTTAAGATCTATGAATTTTATTCAAATTAGTAAAAATATAATTGTATTAAACATTAAAAGGCCAATGATATGTGTCATATTATCTACAATAAGCTTAAAATATGGTAAGAGAATTGATAACTAGCAAGGTAATAGGGAAAAAAAAAAAGACATAAAATACTTAATCCTACAGAAAGGAGATAAAAGGAAATCCAAGAGAGCTCAGGAAAATAGAAAACAAAGAGTAAGATGATAGATTTAAAGAAAAAATAAAACAGGGACTTCCCTGGTGGCACAGTGGTTGAGAATCCGCCTGCCAATGCAGGGGACACAGGTTCGATCCCTGGTCTGGGAAGATCCCTTCTGCCGTGGAGCAACAAAGCCCATGTGCCACAACTATTGAGCTTGCACTCTAGAGCCTGTGAGTTGCAACTACTGAGCCTGCGTGCCACAACTACTAAAGTCCGTGCGGTAGAGCCTGTGCTCCGCGACAAGAGAAGCCACCACAATGAGAAGCCCATGCACCACAATGAAGACAAGCTCCTGCTCGCAGCAACTAGAGAAAGCCCGCGTGCAGCAATGAAGACCCAATGCAGCCAAAAATCAATCAATCAATCAATCAATTAATTAAATAAAACAGACAAAGCAATCCAATTAACGACAAAGATTATCATACCAAATAAACAAATTAAATGCAACTATGCATTTCTTATAATAGACTCATCTTAAGTAAAAGGCAAAGAATATGGAAGCAAAATGATGGGAAGATTTTATACAATACATATAGTAAGCAACAAAAGTTATGTAACTAAACTTATAAGTAACAAAATAGACTTTAAGGCTGGAAGCATTACTACAAATTAAGAGAGAATGTTTATTATAGGAAAAAAATCTTCCCACCAAAAAGCATAAACATTTCTAAAAATGTAGAATATCTAATAGTGTAGCCCCAATTTATAAAGTTATACTAAAAGGGAAAATAGACACATCCACAGTTAATACAGTAAAGATTTTTAACATATCTTTCTTAGTAACTGGTTAAAAAAAAACAGGCAAAAAATTGAAGATTTGAGAAATACAATTTTAAAAGTTGGTATATATGGAAACTAGAACCAAATTTATTTTTTAAATAAAAAAGAAAATATACATCTTTTCAAGTATAAGCACTGTGTTTACCAAAATAGACATTTGCTGGAACCTACCAAATATAACAAAAGACTGAATTAATATATGTAATGTTCATAGGCCACATTAAATTAAAGCCAAAAATTAATAAGTAAATGACATATAGAAAAATCCTGAATGTTTGGAAATTAAGAATTTAAACTAATAATTCATGGGTCAGAAAGAAATTAAAATGGAACTAAAAAATGATTGAACTAAATTTAATAACAATAGAAACATGAGATACAACTATAGCAGTGCTTATAAAGAAATTAATAGCCATAAATAAATATATTAGAAATGTTTTAATTAATTTAAATTAAAGATGTAAGCATCTTTCAGAAAGTTAGAATTGCAATCTAAACTAAAGGAAATAAGATGGAGGGAAATAATAAACATAAGACAATAAACTAAATAGGAAAATTATAACAGAGAAAATCAACGAGTTGATTTTTTAAAAGACTAATAAATCTGACACATTCTTCTCAAGACTGACCAGAAAGAAAATAAGAGAGTCAAAGAGAGAATATGAGGAACAAGTATAAAATATCACAATTGGAAAAGTGTGTATCAATACAAATATTATAGACATTATAGAAATAAATGTATAAGAGGATTTTATAAAATTTATTTATATAATAATTTGAAAATTTAGGTAAAATATACAAATTTCTATGCAAAACAAGACTTCTGAAAAAAGAAGACATCTGAATGATTCTATAACAGAATATTAAAGAAAATGAATGAAAAATTTTAAATTTCCATCAATGTAATCTCCAGACTCAGTTGATTTACCAATGAATTCTTCATTTAATGAAGCAATCATACCAAAGAAATATAAGGTCTTCTAGGGAAAAGAAAAAAAAGAAACACTTTCAAAATCATTTTATGAAGCCAGGATGATCTTGCTACCAACTTACAAGGATATTAAGAAAAAGGAAAATTTCAAGCTAATGACTCTAATACTAGCACATTAATCTAATGATGTATAAAAAAGCTTAAATATATAATGACCATATTGAGGAATGTTAGGTTGGCTTAACAATTGAAAAAAACAGTATGATTTGCTATGTCAACAATAGAGAAAAATTAAATTATGATCATCTTAATTGGTGTTGAAAAAGCAATTGAAAAAAATTTAATATCTATTCATAATAAATTTTACAGCAAAGAAAGGATAAAGGAAAATTTCATTAATTTGATATATTACTTCTATAAAACTTCTACAACAAATATATTACTTAATAGTAAAATCTTGTAAGTTTATACTCTGAACTTGAGAAAAATTCATGTATGCCCATTGCCACTATTTTAACAGTTTGCTAAAGGTTTTTGATTATAAGGCAAAATTAAATGAATAAATACATTAGATATTTAGATAGATAGATTAGATATAGATAGATGATAAGTAATATCATGGATTAGATAGATTAGATATAGATAGATATAGATAGATTAGATATAGATAGATGATAAGTAAATGAATATATAGATAAATGAGACAGAATTTAAAGAAGAAAACAAAAGTAAAACTCTCATTATAGGCAAGAACATACCCAAGGACACACAACTATTTACTTTATAAGAAAAGAATTCAAAAGTATCAGGGAGATGTGAATTAATTCAAACATTGTTATGGAATATTACTTAATTAATTGTAAATAAGTGAAGTTAGTGCTGCACCTCACATTTGAGGAGATAAATTCCAGATGGATTGGTAACTTAAAATGTTAAAAAGCTATCATGAGAGTCCAATTTTCTGTTCCACTGGTAAGAAGCTTAGACATCACCACTCCATCATAACTACAAGTAAAAAGCTGAAAAATCAACAAGTCTTCTTGGTTCCAGAATAGAAAAGAAGACACAAGACAAGCTGCTGCTCCCAAGATTGGAGAGACAGACAGGGAGTCATCAGAGTAGAGACTCACAAGCAGAAAACACCACAGGAACCAATGCCAGGTAGGAAAATCTGAACTGTAATTGAAATGAATTACAGAAGCCTCAGTGTGGAGAAGACTAAGAGTTAAAAATTCCAGGGGGACCCAGTCAGAAGGGGGTTCCCCACAATATTATGAGATTTACCTATAGGATCTCAATAGGTTCCCACACTAAATATTTGAGAAAAATCCTCCTGTGCTTTCAGTAGGCAAAGAAAAAAAAAGGAACCACTTTGAAATAAACAAAATCACTCTGTTCTTCTTAACAAGCCTGCCATCAGGGGAAACTAGTTAACCTGGCACTAACTTGCTGGGGTAAGAGCCTAAATGACCCAGAAGGAAAATGCCCGACTCCAGGCCCCTCTAGCCATCCTGTCCCACCTAACGTGGGACAGAAAAAAGTGAAAAACACATGTAAAGTTAACATTTCAGAGAAATAGGCTCACTAAAAGACTGAGACCTAAACATAGGACTATAAAACACTACCCCTCCCCACACACCTCACCACCATATTACTAAAGGTCTATTTACAACAGCTCCTTTTACCCAGTACATCACGTTCAGCTATCAAGAAAAAAACTAGAAAGCTTGCCAAAAAGGAAACAACAAAATTTGAAGACACACAACAAACATCAGAAAAAGACATGTCAGGAATGTTGGAATTCTCAGACTGGGAATTTAAACAACAATCATTAAAATGCTAAGGTCTCTATTAGATAAAGTAGGCAGGCAAAAAATAGATGCGCAATGTAAGCAGAGATGTAGAAATCCTAAGAAAGATCCAAAAAGAAATGCTAGAGGGCTTCCCTGGTGGCGCAGTGGTTGAGAATCTGCTTGCCAATGCAGGGGCACGGGTTCGAGCCCTGGTCTGGGAGGATCCCATATGCCGCGGAGCAACTAGGCCCGTGAGCCACAATTACTGAGCCTGCGCGTCTGGAGCCTGTGCTCCGCAACAGGAGAGGCCGCGATGGTGAGAGGCCCGTGCACTGCGATGAAGAGTGGCCCCCGCTTGCCGCAGCTGGAGAAAGCCCTTGCACAGAAATGAAGACCCAACACAGCCATAAATAATAAATAAATAAATAAAATAAAATAAAAGACAAAACTGTAGTTCCCAGAGGCTCTCATTATAAAAAAAAAAAAAAAAAAAAAAAAAGAAATGCTAGAGATCAAAATACTGTAACAGAAATAAAGAATGCATTTAATGTACTCAACACAGCTGAGGAAAAAAATGAGCTAGAGAAAATATCAACAAAATATTTGAAAACCAAAAAGTAAAGAGAACAAAGATATATATAAAAAAGAAATGAATATACAAGGACTTTGGGAAAATTATGAAATGTGTAGTACACATGTATGGGCATACAAGAGGAGAAGAAAGAGAGAAAGGAAAATAAGAAATATTTGACACAATAATGACTGAGAATTTCTCCCCGAATTATTGTCAGACATGAAACCACAGATATAGAAAGCTCAGCAAATATAAAACAGGATAAATGTCAAGAAACTACACTTACCCATGTCATTTCCAAACTACAGAAAATCAAAGATAAAGAAAATATTTTGAAACAAGCCAGAGTGAAAACAACTCAATTATAGAGGATCAAAAATAATGTTTACATCTGACTTCTCAGTAACCATGCAGCAAGAAGAAAATGAAGTTAAAAAATTAAAATGTTGAGAGAAAAAAAACCCACCAACCTAGAATTCTCTACCCTGTGAAATTATCCTTCAAAAGTGAAGGAGAAATAAAGACTTTCTCAGACAAAAAAAAAAAAAAATTCAAGAAATTTGTTGTCAGGAGACATGACTTGCAAAAAAATTAAAAGAAATTCTTAAAAAAGAAGAAAAATAATACATATCAGAACCTCAGATCCACAAAAAGAAAGGAAGATCACTGAAGAAGGAATAAGTGAAGGTTAAATAAGGTTAAATTAAAAAATTAATCTTATTAATTGAACAGGTAACTGTTCAAAATTATATATATATACATATATATATATATGAAATGAGAGACAGCAATGTTACAAGGGATAGGATTAGGATTATTACAAAGGAGAAATCAGGATTATTTTGTTATTGTAAGGTACCCACACTAGTCATGAAGTGGTATCATGTACAAACTACCAGTTATAAATAAGTCACAGGGATGTAACGTACAGCACAGAGAATATAAACAATATTTTATAATTACTTTTTATGGTGTTTAATCTACAAAAGTATTTAATCACTATGTTGTACACCTGAAACTAATATAATATTTTAAGTCAACTATACTTCAGTTAAAAAAAGGAAGAAAGCAGACTTCGATTATTTGTAAATGCATAGTGCAAACTCTAGGGCAACCACTAAAAAAGTTAAAAAAAAGAATATAACTGACATAATAAGGAGAGAAAAGGAAATCACATAAAACCACAATTAAAGTCATATAAAACCTCAGCTAAAATAACAAAGGCAGAAACAGTGGTAGACAAAAATAGGAACGAAGAACAAAGGCAACAAGTAGAAAACAGTAATAAATATGGTAGATAGTAAACCAACTATATCAATGATCATCAATGATCTAAATGCATCAATTAAAAGACAAAGATGGTCAGAGTGGATCAAAAAACAAGGTCCAACTCAATGTCATCTACAAGAAACCCACTTTAAATATAAAGGCACTTAACAGCTTAAAAGTAAACAGATGTATTTGTAGTGAGGTGGATGGACTTAGAGTCTGTCATACAGAGTGAAGTAAGTCAGAAAGATAAAAACAAATACCGTATGCTAACACACATATATGGAATCTAAAAAAAATGGAAGAACCTAGGGGCAGGACAGGGATAAAGACGCAGATGTAGAGAATGGACTTGAGGATACGGGGAGTGGGAAGGGTAAGCTGGGATGATGTGAGAGAGTGGCATGGACATATATACACTACCAAATGTAAAATAGATAGCTAGTGGGAAGCAGCCGCATAGCACAGGGAGATCAGCTCGGTGCTTTTTGACCACCTAGAGGGGTGGGATAGGGAGGGTGGGAGGGAGATGCAAGAGGGAGGAGATATGGGGATATATATATATGTATAGCTGATTCACTTTGTTATAAAGCAGAAACTAACACACCATTGTAAAGCAATTATAGTCCAATAAAGATGTTTAAAAAAAAGTAAACAGATGGAGAAAGATATTACATACTAACACTAATCAAAAAGAAGCAGGAGTAGCCCTATTAATTTCACAAAGAGCAAAAAAATTTATCAGTGATAAAGATGGGCATCATGTAATGATAAAGGGTTCAATTGCCTGAGAAGATATAACAATCATTAACGTTTATACATCTAAAACAGCATCAAACTATGTGAGGCAAAAACTAGTAGAATTACAAAGAAAATAGATAAATCCACTATTTAATGCCCCTCTATCAGAAATGGACAGATATAGCAGGCAGAAAATCACTAAAGGCATAGGTGAACTCAACAACACCATCAACCAACTATATATAATAGACATCTATAGACTACTTCAGCCAACAGCAGCAGAATACATATTTTTATCAAGCAGTCATGGAACATTCACCAAGACAGACCACATTCTGGGCCATGAAACACCTTAACAAATCTAAAAAAAAATAAAAACCATACAACATCTCCTCTCAGACCATAATGGAATTAAACCAGAAATCAATAACATAAAGATAACTGGAAAATCACAAAATATATGGAGATTAAACAACATGCTTCTAAATAGCAAATGGATCAAAGGAGAAATCCCAAGAGAAATTTTGAAATATTTTGAACTAAATGATAATGAAAATACAACTTACTGGAATTTGTCAGATGCAGGGAAAGCAGTGCTTAGAGAGCAATTTATAGCATTGAATGTATATATTAGAAAAGAATAAACATATAAAATCAATTATCTAAGTTCCCACCTTAGGAAATTAGAAAAAGAAAAGCAAATTGAATCCAAAGCAGAAGGCAATAAATAATAAGAATTAGAGCAGAAATCAGTAAAATTGAAAAGAGGAAAGCAATGGAGAAAAATCAATGAAACCAAAAAATTCTTTATAAAGATCAATAAAATCAGTAAGCCTCTAGCCAGGCTACCTAAGAACAAAAGATGAAGACACAAATTACTAATATCAGAAATAAAAGAGGGGGCATCACTATGGACTCTTTAGACATTAATGAGGTAATAATGTAATACTGTGAACTACTCTATGCTCACAAATTTGATAGCCTAGATGAAATGGACCAATTACTTAAAAGACATATTTCTGCCAAAACTCACACAAGAAAAAATAGATAATCTGAATTGGCCTATTAATATAGGTATATTAAATAAATCAATAATTAATAATTTTCCAAACAGAAAGCACCAGGCCCAACTGGGTCCACTGGTGAATTCTACCAAACATTTAAGGAAGAAATTATACCAATTCTCTACAATCTGTTTTACAGTATAGTAGCAGAGGGAATACTTCCTAACTCATTCTATGAGGCTAGCATTATGCTAGTACCCAAACCAGACAAAGACAGTACAAAAAAAGAAAACTGCAGAACAGTATATGCAAACATTCTCAACAAAATATTAGCAAATCAAATCCAACAATATATAAAATATAAAATTTATCCTAGGTTTACAAGCCTGGTTCAACATTTGAAGTTCAATTAATGTAATCTATTACATCAGAGACTGAAAAAAGGAAAATCACATGATTATATCTATAGATTATAGATGTAGAACAAGCATTAGACTAAATCCAGCATGCATTTATGATAAAACTCTCAACCCATCTAGTGAAATAAGTCAGAGAAAGATAGATAAATACTGTATGTTTTTACCTATATAGAATCTAAAAATAAAACAAACAAATGAATATAACAAAACAGAAACAGACTCATAGGTGCATAGGTACATAGGTATATGTAACTATACTTCGATTTAAAAAAAAAGTGTCAACACTAGGAATAGAGAGAGACTTTCTCAACTTGATAAAGAATATCTACAAAAATCCAACAGCTAAAGTCATACTTAATGGCGAGAAGCTCATAATTTTCCCATTAGCATCAGATACAAGAAAAGGATATCCTTTTCCATCACTCCTTTTTACATTCATACAGGAAATACTAGCTAAATGCAATAAGAAAAAGAAATAAAAAGTACACAGATGGGAAGAAAGAAATAAAATTGTCTTTGGTCTCAGATGACACGATTCTCTGTTTAAAAAAATCCACAAAGAAATTGACAAAAATCCCCCTAGGATTAATAAGCAATTATAGCAAGATTGCACGACATGGGGTTAAAATACAAAAGTCAATAGCTTTCCTATATAACAACAGCGAACAAGTGGAATTTGAAATTAAATACATAATACCATTTATATTAGCACCCCCCGCCAAGAATGAAATACATAAGTATAAAGGTAACAGAATATGTACAAGATCTATATGAGGGGACCTCCCTGGTGGCACACTGGATAAGACTACATGCTCTCAATGCAGGGGGCCCGGGTTCAATCCCTGGTCAGGGAACTAGATCCCACATGCAAGCTGCAACTAAGAGTTCACATGCCACAACTAAGGAACTGGCGAGCCACAACTAAGGAGCCGGTGAGCTGCAACTAAGAAGCCCTGGAGCCGCAACTAGGGAGCCCACATGCTGCAACTAAGGAGCTGGTGAGCGGCAACTGGGGAGCCCGCCTGCCTAAGACCCGGTGCAACCAAATTAATTAATTAATTAAAAATAAATAAATAAATAAAGATTTTTAAAAAATCTATATGAGGAACATTAAGAACTCTGATTAATGAAATCAAAGGAGAACTAAATAAATGGAGACATTCCATGTTTACGGAATCAATATTGTCACTGTGTCAGTTCTTCCCAAACTGATCAATAGATTCAATGCAATCTCAATCAAAATACCAAGTTATTTTGTGGCTATTGACAAACTGATTCTAAAGTTTATATGGAGAGGCGAATGACCCAGAATAACCACACAATACTGAAGGAGAAGAACAAAGTTGGAGAACTGACACTACCCAACTTCAAGACATACTAAAAAGTTACAGTAATCAAGACTGTGATACTGTTGAAAGAATAAACAAATAGATCAATGGAACAGAATAGAGAGTCCAGAAGTAGACCCACATAAATAGAGTCACCTGATCTTTGACTAGGAGCAAAGGTAATACAGTGGAGCAAAGACAGACTTTTTAATAAATGGTATAGGGACAACTGGACATTCATATGCAAGAAAATATTAATCTAGACACAGGTCTTACACTGGTTACAAAAAGTAATCCAAAATAAATTGCAGACCTAAATTTAATACACAAAACTATACAATTCCTACAGATGAGAAAACCTAGATGACCTTGGGTATAGCACTGACTTTTTGGATACAAAACCAAAGGCATGATCCATGAAAGACATGATGGACAAGCTGGAGTTCATTAAAATTAAAAATTTCCATTCTGTGAAAGACAGTGAATGTCAAGAGAATGAGAAAACAGGCCACAAATTGGGAGAAAATATTTGCAAAAGATACATCTGATAAAGAACTGTTATACAAAATATACAAAGAATTTTTCATGTAAAACAATAAGAAAACCAACACCCAATATAAAAATGGACCAAAGAATTTAACAGACACCTCACCAAAGAAGATATACACGGCAATAAGCATATTAATAGATGTTACATATCATGTATCATCAGGGAAATGTAAATTAAAACAACAATAGGATATCATCACTATTTGAATGGCCAAAATCCAGAACACTGACAACACCAAATGTTGGCAAGAATGTGGAGAAATGAGAAACTTGCATTCATTCCTGATGGGAATGCAAAATGGTTCTGCCACTTTGGAGGACAGTTTGATGGTTTCTTAGAAAACTAAACACACACTTGCCATACAATCCAGCAATCAGTCTCCTTGGCATATATCCAAAGGATTTGAAAAGTTATGTCTGCACAAAAACCTTTGTGCATGATGTTTATAGTAGCTTTATTCATACTTGCCAAAACTGGAAGCAAACAAGACGTCTACAATAGGTGAATGGATAAATAAACTGTGGTACATCCAGCAATGGAATATTATCCAGAACTAAAAGAAAATGAGATATCAAGCCATGATATAACACAGATAACCTTAAATGCATATTACCAAGCAAAAGAAGCCAATGTGAAAAGGCTACATACTGTATAATACCAACTATATGACATTCTGGAAAAGGCAAAACTATAAAGAGAGTAAAAATATCAGAGGTTGACAGTGATTGGGGTCAGAGAGAAAGATATAATGGTGGAGCAAAGAGGATTTTCAGGGCAGTGATAGTACTCTGCGTGACACCATAATTATGGTTACACGTTATTATATATTTGTCCAATTCCTAAGATGTATAACACCAAGAGTGAACCCTAAAGTAAACTATGTACTTTGGGTGATTATGATGTGTCACTGGAGTTTCATCAGTTGTAACACATGTACCACTCTGGTGGAGGATGTGGATAATAGATAATTATTGCTGAGTGTTTTCCTTTTTTATTATCTCCTTTAAACATTTCCGTATTATTCAGCTGTTTTTAATGAATTTATATTACTATTTCTATATAATTAACATGTAATCTAATAACACCTCTATGTTTTTAAAATTCAACTATTTTAAAACGTTGTAATGAAACATCACTCCCTCTTTCACACTTCCTTACCACGGCCTCTTTCAGGATATAATACTCTTCAACTTAGTCTTCACTATTTGTATTGTTTCATGTGTATCTAAATAACATAGCTATTCTTTTCTTACAAATTTTAATCCCAGATGTTTTGAAATAATATCCAAATGAGTACAGAATTTAACAGTTTTATATCTATGCAGTTTCTTCCCTAAATCTTCTCAATATTAAAGAAAATTACTATTTTTGTTCAATTAGTATTTAAACTTTATATAATTAAGATTATTCACAACTGTTCAGCCACAATGTCTTAATATATGTGTATATATATATATATTTATATTTAGCTTTTCCTGAAATTAAAAATCATTCTCCAGTGCTTTGCTGAGACAAGGCTATGGGAGGTATACTCTTTTTAAATTCATCATGTCTGAAAATATCTTTACATTAATCTCACATTTGAGTGATTGTTTATAGAAATTTATATTGAAGATTGTTTTCTGTTAATGTACTATTATAACCTAGCTTGCAGAGTTACATTGAAAAGTCTGATGCAACTCAGATTCTTACCCCTTTTAATCTTATGCTACCTTGTTTTTCCTTTATTTTTTGTTTGTAAGAGGAGGCTGGGAGTCTCATCATTCACCGTAGAGGATCCCTCTGTTTTCAGTACAAGATCTAACTGTTGCTCTTCACTGTGCTTGTTGACCTCAAATCTCCTTCCATTGCTCAAGAAAAACAAACATCTTTTCTCTTGTTTGAGTAAACAATGTATAATCACCTATTTGCATATAACGAGGAGGGAAAATTTGTGATTTTAATGGCTCTCTACATTCTACCCAGTTTTCAATCTTTTTAAAACAAATTCTGTGCCTCTTCTCTCCTGGAGACAATGTGGATTGACCACTTAATTTCATAACATCCTCCTGCTAGGGTTCTCTACATGAATTAAGGTACAGAAATTAGATGCATATGGTTTGGAAAGTAGAAGTGAGGCAGAGGTCATTTTTCTGATCCCTTTTGGCAGTTTCTTCCAACATGCAAGTTATGGAAAAGGAGAGTTCTGTGCAGTAGCGTCCCATTGCCTGTTCTCCAGCTTCCTAAATCCAAGGTAGTTGTGGCAAGATGACAATAAGCAATACGGTTATGTTCTTGAACTCACGACTCCACAGCTACTTCTGATGTAATTCCTTGGAGTTTCTGCTTTTTAGTGCTCCGGCAGTCTTTCCTGGAGGGCCAGTCTAAAATCTGATTTATCACCCCTTCCAGTAATTATGTAAGAAACTAATTTCCTGTATTAAGTCTTTTCCTGCATAAATGCCTCATTCCGTAAATGAGACCCTGCTTGACAATCTACCCATCTACCTTCCACAGAACATGGTGCCTTCAACTCCTAAACTCTTTCAGAGATCCATGGATTAAATCTGCATGGCTTCTGTTGGTGTCTACCTCTTGCACATACTTTGGTTTCACTTATTTTGACTACTTTTTCCCATCTTCTAAAAAATTGCTGCTATCTCCCAACTTCTGACTTTTCCTCATTATTTTTGTTGTCCTCTTAGGTTTATATCATTCTTATTATTTCAATATTTTCTGAGAGGAGTAGGGAAGTTTGAGGAAGAAATGGAAATATACATTATCATCCAGGCTACCATTTTAAATATGATTTGTTCATGAATTGATTTTATGATAAGTAATCAATTAATGGAAGAGGACTGGAAGAAAAAAGAATGTTTGTTTGCTGTATATAAATTGTATCCTGAATTCTTGCATTTTCTATGGCATTCCATTATAGAAAAAAAAAAATAGGAGACTCAATAGTCAGAGAAGAGGGGGACATGAAAAATGTTCTTAAAAGAAATAGGGGTTGGACTCTCAAAATAAGGTGACAAGTAGAGTCTAAGTAGAAACATATTCAAACCTGGTATGGGGATGGTTAAAATACACAAAATGTCTAATATTTAATTTTTAATTATCTCCTTCTGCTAATTTTTCTGTGTCATGCAGTGATATCATTTCACGATATTTTAGGGAATGAAACTGAATGAAAAAGAAAACATAGGTTTACAAGTGGAATGAACAGGAGCATTGTTTTAAAAGATGAGTTGCTATGTGAAGAATTAAATAGGGAGCAGAAATTCTGAGGCAGCAAGGACATTTATGCTTGCCTTTCCCCAATTCATCATATCTTAAGAAAACTGAGACATATTGGGAATGGAAATGGACTTCCCTGAGTACTTGGGATGATCATTTAAACCATTCTTTTTTATATTTAAGTAAAAACTTTATCTTTTTATTTTGAAGACAAACCACCTGACTTGAAGATGATATTAAGCATAAAATTACTGCAATTGAATTCTGTATACGTCCAAATAATATGCACAGCTTATTAGCAAAAGGGACTTTGGTAAGTCAACTCTGCATCAGTTTCTGAGTACTTTAATATTATAACGAAATGGTTAAGTTGCTCAAGGATTTATCAAAGCTACCTATTTTGTAACATGGGTCCTATGTAACAAAGTCTAGAGTGAATATACCCAGGTGGCCCAGACCAAAAGCATTATCCATTTTTTCTGGTTGTACAGTGATGTTATAATCAATCACATGACTGTTTGCTAGAAATCAGCATAGGCTAGACAGTCATTTACACAGCAGTCATACCCCAAGTCAGTACTCACAGCTGGAGAATATCAGCAGGCAGGAGTGCTCATCCATGGGGAAGTTGTGCAGCTGCAGCTGGCATTCTGCATTTATGGTGAGCCTTAAAGTGTAAAGGATTTTCCCATTATTCCAAATTCTGAGGAGTTGATTGGGGGTGGTGATCCAGTGAGCCTCTGCAGTTTTGGAATTGCGGAATATCATATCTGGAATCCATATTAACCCCACCATATTGCTGTTCAGAGTAAGTATTTTCATTGTGCTGTTGAACCAAAGAGGATGAATGATTTAAACAATTTTATTCGTGTATTTATAAAATTGCCAGGGAACCTTACTGTGTCAAAACTAGTATACATCTCTGACATGACAAATTTAATTCTGGCATAAATTTCTATATCTGGGAAGTAGACTGAAAGATAATTCTACCCAGCTATGTGTTTAAAGAAAGATGCATGTATAAACCAACAAAATTTTGTAGATATCTGTTCTTAACAAGCGGACATGTAACAACCTTCCTTGAGAGATTGGTTCTTTATCACTCTGACTGTCAAGAAGTCTATTTTAATTTAAGATAATTGGGTTTTGGGTATGGGAAAACAGTGTTATGTAGTGAAAAGGGCTGTGGGCTTTGAACACAACAAATCTGGTTTCAAATTTCATCTAGGTAGTGCTTGAGACCACCTGAAAAATTTGCTGAACCTCCCTTAGTCTCACCACACATCCATAAATTGGCAAGAATATCACATATCTTGCATACGTATTGTCAGAAATAATTTATGTTAAGGATATACTTCAGAATGTGGTATGTAACAAGAGTCAATCAATGTTTTTGTTACCATTCTTTTTTTTTAAAGCATTTCTTATTTTTTACAATTTATTTATTTTATTTTATTTATTTTTGGCTTCAATGGGTCTTTGTTGCTGTGCGTGGGCTTTCTCTAGTTGCAGCAAGTGGGGGCTACTCTTCATTGCGGTGCGCGGGCTTCTCACTGTGGTGGCTTCTCTTGTTGCGGAGCACGGGCTCTAGGTGCGTGGGCTTCAGTAGTTGTGGCACGGGGGCTCAGTAGTTGTGGCTCACGGGTTCTAGAGTGCACGCTCAGTAGTTGTGGCACATGGGCTTAGTTGCTCCGTGACATGTGGGATCTTCCAGGACAAGGGCTCGAACCAGTGGCCCCTGCATTGGCAGGCGGATTCTCAACCGCCACTAGGGAAGCCCCTTTGTTACTATTTTTAAAGGTGTAGTTGATAGTGCCTAAACTAAATGGATCATTTGCTGATAAAGGCTGTAATCTTAATATGCCCATACCCAAAAAGTGAGATAAGGAGTGAAAGATGTCTAGAGGAGGGAATTCTGTGCAGTAAGGCATTGAACTGGGAATGAAAAGGCTGCATTCCAACTTCAGTTTTATACAGTAACAGGAACTCTGTGCTCCTCTGTAAACAACTTACTTCCCTGAGGTATCAGCCATCTAGCCTGAGTAACAAAGAATCACAAGCAGAGAAAACAGACAGGATTTGGGCTACATGATCATTAAGGTCCCTCCTTGCTCTAAGACACTAATTTTATTTACTTATTATTTCTAAAGGCTGACATCATACATAAGAAAGCAAGGCTTCAGAGACAGCAGCCTAAATTCTGAGACTCCTTCCTTAACCATGAATCACAGTCAGGAATATATTTTCTAGGAGTAAAGATGACTCTAGGAACATAAATTCCTGAGCAGGTGTATTGAATTTTCTTTCACTCTGCTTTCAAATAGCAATGGCCCCAGTTTAACAGTTGCATAGGTGTTTTTAAACAATTCATCTCTCTCTCCCTTTAATTACACATGCACTCTCTCTAGTCCCCATACTTGTAAAACTGTAGTTTGCAATTTGACAGGATGATATTATAGTATTGAGCAATATGTGAATTGGTTTAAAAGTAACCGGAGTTGAAGCATACATCAATCACCACAAGTGCAAATGCAGGTCACTAAAGCTGTCAATTTCAATCAGCTCTGTAATTAAATACATCACCAATATGGATTTTGTGTAAGAATGTCACTTGTTCTTCAGATGTCTGCTATGAGGACAAATCACACTTCAGTGTCTCTGCACAGGCATGCTAAATATAGTATTTTTAAAAGCAGGACATCTTCATCCATCTCTCTCTGATTTGTTAAGTAGAAATCCATTTACTAATGTGTAGTCTAAAAGCTATGTTTTTAAATATATATTTGAATTGCTTTCTATTTAATTAAAATATTGTAAATCTCATTTGGCATTTTAAACTCATCTTTCACACCTTGAATGGCATTTGTTATGAAATAAATAGATAATGAATAATAATCATCTTTTAAAAGGCTGAACAATTTGTAATTATGGATAATTTGCAAATAGATATTCTTTATTATGTGTTCAAAAAGCAGAAGATGCTTTTGGTTGTGAAGAAATAAATTATTCATTTTGATTTCATCAGGAGAACAAAACTATCTCACATTTAGAAATATTTTAACTTTTCTTTTTAAACGGCTATAAAGTGTCATCTTCTTCTAAAACACTTACCACTACATGGGAAAAGCCTGCAACAAAGCCATATTACAAAATATATATTGCCTGCCATTTGAATTAATCTTCAAATAAGCTCCAGGAAGCAGGTCCCTGGACAGTTAATCTTTAGTTTTGTAGCCCATGCACATTTTCAATAAGGTTACTAGGGAATTAGGCCCAGTAGGGAGAGGAAAAGCATATTGTCTTATTCCGCAGGCAGCTGTTGTGAGCCCTGTTAGCAAATTATAACTTCCTTAATTATGAAATACTATATTAGTAGAATCTCCATCATCATGTCTATGCTCGTCAAAGAAAGTCATTGTAAATCTTTAGTATAAAGTTCCAAACAATTTTTAAAAATTCTCTTGGCTAATAACAAATCTCCTATAATGTTTCTCATCACAAGTATCATCAAAAAACAAAGCCCAGTTAGATAATTTGAAATATTAAAGAACAGAGACAATAGTTAGGACCTTAATAAAGATAATGATCAAAACAAAACACTTGAGGAAAGGTGTTATATAAATAAAAAGTGATAGTAACTGTTCATTTTAGATTGTGTTGCTGTCCTCATCAATAATACACACACACCTTTTTTCAAGCATCTTTTCAATTGTTCCTATTTAAACAATAGCATCAAAAACCAACAAATTGTTTGATAAACAAAAAACATGAATCATCTGGAAAAATATCATAAAAGCTTAATATCATTCTGAGAGCCATCCAGAAAAAAAAAAAATTAAATAGTTAGAGGAACATAAAGCAAGGGGACATTAACCACAAGTTGCTGACTTGAGGTTTTTTGGGTCTTTTTGTTTTTCTTTGCGGTCAGCAGTAGCGTGCAACAACTCAGGAGCAATTTTCTGTGGATTGCTGTACCTACTCAATTTATTTTGGAGCCATCTGTATAAGTTAAGGCTCCACTTCTATAAACAGACACGTCACCTTCAGATAGACCTTAAACAGCATAAGAACACTCTCACCTAATTTGTTTTAGTTCCTCTGATCTTCATGCTTAGCCTCACCCGCTGTTCCTGAAATGCATGAATAGCAAGGAATAATCTTTTCCAGACCAAATACTAAATAAATAGGAGATAATGTGAAATTGAGTTTAAAAAATGAAACAGGTGAAGCCAATCAAATTTGCATTGACTTTCTGGAGATCTGTGGCCTGCTGGTTCTGAGAAAGACCTTTTCACCTCCTCTGAAACTAAAATACAGCTACTCCCTGGATGCTCTTCTGAGCTTTCTCTAGGTCCCCAGTTAAGCACTTCTCACATAACCCCAGCAGCTATTTGAATTATTTTGCCAGTTTCCTCAGTCCTCTGTTCCATATCTTTCAACATCCCGTGCAGCAGTGCTTGTCTCCTACTTCGGAGAAAACCAAACAAATGAGTAAACAATAAAGGTCAACAGGCAGAAAATCTCACTCCAAGCCATCAACATCCACCATTCCTTTTCATTTTCATGGACAAATTAGCTTTTTCATGTATGAAAGTTAACCTTTCTACCATTGCTTGGGATTATCTTCTCTGCTATTCACAACCACCTCCCTCCATTAATTACCTCCCTTACTCCTGCCCTTTGTGTCCCTTCTTTTTAATGGATTCTTTCCCTCTACATATAAAAAATTTCAAGTTTCCTCCTTATTTAAAGTTACAATGCCCTCTTAACCCTATATTGCTTTCTAACTACTGAAAATCTTCCTCTTTTCCTAGTGGATAAAACACAGTTCTGAATAGTATACACATGCTCTAATACTTTTTCATCTCCCATTCTTTCATCCACTGACTGTCAAGTAGCTTCTGCCACGATTCCTCTCTTGCCAGACACTAATAAACTTCTTGTGGTTAAAGTCAATGGTCATTTTTATTTAATATAGTTAGTGTATTATTTCCTCTCTTTATCGTTTGACATTATTGACCTTTATCTGCTTCCTAGAAAGCAACTCTTCATCCCTTGCAGTGAGACTTTTCCACTATTGACTATCTGTTGAAAGGCGGTGCCCCCAGTTTCAGTCTTATTTTCTTATACTCATGGGTACTGGTATCACTCCATACTCCACTGAATGACACTAGACAAACTTTGCTTCTGAGTTCTGGATATATAACAAGTTCATTTTGGATGCCCAATGTTATCTCCACACTCTCTCCCTAATTGGTCCCGCTCTATTCTTATTTTTCCCTATTTTGGGAAAGGTCATCTCTTCCCAGAGCAAATAAAATGTATTGCTTACATGAAAAAAAACTAGGTTTTTTGCTTGTTTGTTTGCTTTTAAAGTTCTGTGTTCCCGTGACAGTTATTAACTGGTTAGCTTTGTATGAAAATGATTAAAAACAAACAAACAAAAAACAAACCATATTTTCTTAATAATAGTCTTTGTTACAAGTAAATGCATTTATTGTATTAATATCAACAAAGATAATAAAACTGATGATATTATAAGGGAGGAAAAATAATTTTACCTCTATCTTTCTGAGGTCTTAACCGAGACCCCTGTAATAATAGATGAACAAGAGAAAAACAAACAAAAGTTTATTAACATGCATGCCTCATGTACACATTGGAGACAACCAAGAAAAAATGAGTAACATCCGAGGTGGCTTAGAATTCAGGCTTAAATACCATTTCAGCAGGGAAGGGGAGGAAGGATGTAAACTTCCAAAGGGAGAGTAAGTGATTTTTTAGGAAAGATGAATGGGTCCTTAGAAGAACAGATGGGAGGTATGATAGTTTGTAACAAAGTTTGTCTGGGTGTAGGGTTAACTTCTGGTTTTCTCTCCTGGGATGAGTCCATCTTCCCTGGTTGGAGAAACTCAGGGGGATGGGACTTATGACAATTAAATATCTTTTGGAGGATCTGTCTTTAGGCAAAGAGGAGTTTAGAGAAAGCCTGCCCCCGCCCCCAGCATTTGTTAATTTTCAAATGCATACAGCTCAAAGTAATCAATATGCCGAAGTGGTATAGAGTCGTCTCTCTGTATCCACAGTGAATTGGTTCCAGGATCCCCAGCGGATACCAACATCCATGGATGCTCAAGCCCCTTATATAAAATGGTGTAGTATTTGCATATAACCTATGCACATCCTCCTGTATACTTTAAATCATCTTCAGATTACTTATAATACCTAATACAATATAATTGCTATGTAAATATTTGTAAATTCAATGTAAATGCTATGTAAATAGCTGCTGCTGACCCATGGCAAGTTCAAGTTTTTCTTTCTGAAAATTTCTGGAATTTTTTTCCCAAATATTTTTCATCTGCGGTCGGCTGAATCTGCATATTCAGATCTTGTGAAAACAGAGGGCCAATTGTATTTTGGGTTGGCATATTCCACTATCCTTCAAAATCAAAATCTGCTTAATTTTCTTGAGAATATACACAAATATTAAATTAACACTGGAATTCTAGTGTAAGAATAAATTCTATAGTTAATATCTTTTAAAAGACAGATATGACATGATTATTTTATTTTTATTTTCTAGCTTCTTAAAATAGTACTGCTTTGTGGAAAAGAATCAACCATCTACCTTTGTAATTGGTTTCAATCATTGGTAAAATAACACCAAACAGCAGTAACTACTTATTAAAAGATGGTAATACACAGGAAAATTTAAGTTAAATTGTACATTACATAATGGAAATCTACATAAGGTAGATCAAACATTCTTAATACATCCTGTTAATACATTGATTTATATATAACACGGGGTCCAATAAGATAATATGCTGTTTCCAGATTCTTTATTTTTCAGAATAAATCTATAATTGAGACCCTAAAGGCCAAGTGGAAGTAAAAATATCGTATTGTCAGTCTCGTAACAGCTCTAAAGAAATTAGAAATAATGAGAGTGGTATTACCGAAAAAAAGAACTAAAATAGAATATTTTAAAATCATAAATAATAAGTAATCTATTATTGTTTATGAATTTTAAATTAATTTTAAAAACTAATAAGGAAATGGGTTTAAAGGCTTTATAAATACTTAGGAAAATATAGAAAAAAATTGCACCAAAGAAAATTAGAAGATTTCAGGGACATTATTATATTTTACCTATTATGAACTTAAGACACATTAAAATATTATGCATGGATAATATATAATGGTCTGTTTGAAAAGAAGTAGTTGTTTGCTTCTACAGGTCTATGTTCCCTTGTGAATTACTGGCTGGCTAGCTGTGGATTAAAATGATCTAGTGGTCTACCGGGACAAGAAGGCCTTGGGCAACCACTCACCTTACAATGTAAAACCCTTTCTTACAAAATTAAACACAGAATGAGTTGCACTGAACTCTGCTCACTTTTGCTTTGTTTCTTTTATCTTATCTCTTTGAAACTCAAGAAGCAATGTTATATGAAAGCATTAAGGTTGATTTCATTTGTGATTTGAAGACTATCCATATTACAGATTATTAAATTAATAGCAATCTAACCTTGAAAGCACCTCTATCTGCTGAAAGAGCAACACTTCATCACCTGTTTTGATTCATTAATGTATCATTTAACTTGGTATGACACATGTTCAGCAGTTATAATTACATTATGGTCTTCCTAGTACATCAGCTCTGCTCCAAGTTTCTGTCACCACAAGTCCAATTTTCAACATAGAGCAATCCACTGCACTCTTTCCTTATTAGTGTCATCTTTAATGTAGCAGAGAGGCTGAACCATTACTTGGCACTGAGAGTTTAACAGCAATTAACCCCTGCTCTATCCCCAGGGATAAGTACATCAGCAACTTGCCAAAACACTGTAAACAAGCTGGCCAAGATCAATGTGCAACCATGCTGGCTGCAGAGCACCTAGTGTATTAATTTAGCATTGATATATAGCAGAAAAAGGAGGAAATGGTCTGCATGAAATTAACCTGAGTCACTTCCCTACCCTAAACTGGATATATTTCTTCCATGGATAGATATAGGACTTTAAAACAAAAAGAAAAAGAAAAAGGAAGAAAATCATGTTTACAGTTAGCAAATATACTACATGTTTATTCAGCTTTATAGCCATAAGAAAATGATTATTGAATTGATTATTTCACAGGATGGTTTTTGAGGATAGAAAATGAAATGCATAAACAATGTATTCACATAATTTAAAGGTCAAATTCAAAGAGCAAATGACAAAGCAAACTCAATTTTGAGATAGTCCTTGGTTGTTCTAACATACAAATGACTGGCAAGGGGAACCATATAGGGTTCTCTATAAATTTCAACTTAGGAAATTCTTAGCATGACGAAGTACGTAGTTCTGAGAGTTGATGGTACAAACTCTAAAAGAGTGCAGAGACAATGCCCAGAGCAGAATGTGTGGTCTGACATTTTCTGGACTCATTCTGCCATAATTTGTAACTTGGACACTCAGTACAAAGCTGGATGCTTGAATACTGCAGTCTACTGAAAGTGGGAGGAGCCTAATATTAAGACCCTAAGTGTCTGCTACAGATAGATATAAGAAATGTTAAAGTATTTGGAGGAGGTCTATGGACCTAGATCAAAGATTTAGCTTGTTACTTTATTTCAGTGCATTAAAAAGAAAAAAGGGCATAACTCTAAAGTGCCTAATTATTTTTCTGTTGTTACTTGAGTCACTGTCACTTGTTTATACTATGTATTTTCACATTACCATGCCAAGACTGGCACCACACATCACCACTTTTAAAATAATAGCAACTGTACCTCCTGCTGAATGGTACCCTAACTTCACTTTGGAGTGAAACAATCAGCTCTTGAAGATACAAAATTTCTTTTGTATGCAAATACTAATTATTCATTTGTCTGCACTGCTTTTCTCTCCATATTTCTTTGCAGAGATGGCAGTCTAGAATAAATAGAATTATACCACTCCCTTGCTAAAAACTCTTTAATGATTTCCTATTAAATTTAGAATACATACACACACACTAAGTTAATAATTAATTAAGTCCAAATTCTTCTTCAAAATTATGAGGCCCTACGTGATTTGTCCTGGCTGTCTGTTTAACTTTTTCTTCTGCTTTATCTTTCTAGGTAAGACCTACTTCAACTCCTACTATTCTGTCTGTTGTTCACCAATCTTCAGTCACAATGAATTATTTTTTCCTAAATAAGCTATGTCCTATGCTCTTCCCTCACCCCCATGGGCTTCACATTTTCTTTTTTTCTCCTTTCTGGAACACCTTCCTCTAAACAATATCTTCTCGTGTCTAATTATTTAGTATGATTCACTCCTGTTTCTCACATGGTCCGATGGCAATGCCACATATACACAAAGGCTCTTTCTGAACATCCTTCTATAATCTCTCATTCTCTCTCTGACTCTCTGTCTCTCTCTATACACATATTTAGACATTTAGACACTCATATTTAGATATTAAATATTTATCCTCCTGTCAACACTATGTTAACTCTAGGAACCCAAATACTTTTATTTTCTTCATAATACCTTATGTTCCTATTATCTATTGTTACGTGTTTTAAAAATCACAACATCTGAAATTAAGTTAGCTATTTGCTTGCTGGTCTGTCTCTCCCTTGGACTCTGTATCATTCACCACTGGTGCCTAAGAAATCATTCAGAAGATAACTAACACTCAATAAATAATTTTGAATAAATTACTGTTGGGTATGAATAATGTAGACAGTGCCTGCCACAGAAATAAGAGTGCACTGTTTCTAACCTAGAACATGAATGGTCTCATAATTCAAATAGATATAGAAGTCTCCAAACTCTGTACATGTCCAAAGAAAAATGCTTTCTCAAACTATTGGGTTGGCCAAAAATTTCGTTCGGGTTTTCCGTAACATCTTATGGAAAAACCTGAATGAAATTTTTGGCCAACCCAATAGATTGACTATAATCATTTTCTTCAAAAATACAGTTTTGAAGTTGTTGAGAATTCTTGAATGAAAGAGCTATATAATATGGAAAATTAAATGAAATAAATGTATTTACAGAGAGGTGTCCGAAGAACATACAGATTGAATTTATCTTAAATTGTAGCATCACTCAGTAGGTATTTTCAATCTAACTTGTAAATATATGTAAGAATTTAAAAGTTATATGCCTATTGGAAATTGTTTTTAAATTATTTAAGAAATTTTCCTCTGCTGCCAATTTGGTTATCAATAAAAAACAATATCAATATCCCCCTTTCTCAAGATACAGAATTGTGATTTTATGATAGGACAATTGCCCTAAATCAAACCTGATATTCTGAGTTGATCTCAGCTCATCAGCTTAAGGCACTGCAACACTAAACTGTGTCTCATATAGCCACTTCTAACTGGTATAGAGTCTGTGAGATTGTCTTAGTCAATCTCCATATGCTTTAAGTCAATTCAGATCCTACTGGGCCTCCCAGGATAGTCGATAAAAGTCCTTGAGTATTCATTTAATTTATATTCCAAGTACAGTTAGGAGCCTCTAAGTGGGCTTAGGGGTGGGAAAAGGGTAACCAAAGTCAGGTGTTTGCAACCATTGGTAGGCAGAAAATGAAGCATCATTTTACCTCTGCACACTGCTTTTCTCTCCTGCCCCTTCTGGACAGCTCATTCAACAAATTTTTGTTGAACAATTATTATACATCAGGTACTGCTCTAGAAATTGATGATACACAATGTGCAAATCTAAAACTGCTGATCTCATAAATCTTATACTTAAGTGAGAGGAAATTCACAATAAAAAATAAGGACAAAAAATATATAGTCATTAGATGAGGATAAGTGCTAAAGGAGAAAAACAAAGCAGGGGGAAATACTGGAAATTCTGGGAGGGAATAATTTCAAGTTAATTGGTCAGTGAAAGCTATATTAGAAAGAGACATCTGAACAAGGACTTGAGCCATTCAGGTAACAGATGTCAGAAGCTCAGCTGTGCTGGAGAAAACTGAATTATCAGGTATTACAATAGCTGAACGAGCAACAAGCCAAAAATGAAAGTAACAATCAAACCTTTAATCATTTACTGCAATAGTATAAACAAGAGGTTAAAATGAGAGAAAGCTCCAACTCCCCCCATTTCATTTCTCCGCATGAGCTGGCACACTAGTGTAACGTCAGATGGATTAGTACACACATAGGAGTCCTCTCAGTCTTGAAGGAGCCCCCCCTCCCACCCCCTCCCACCAAAGTCTCCTTAATTTTTATCAACCTGAGGGCTGGGAAAAGGTGTTGGAGGGCTAGGAGTGTAAAGTACCAAGTACTAATTCACAGTTGGAAGAAGTATGTTCTAGGTTCCCTTTCTCCCCAATAAGTAGTTATCAGCAGAGGCGCTTAAGGTCTTGATTTCAGGGTCCCAGATAAAGAGACCTAGTGATAAAGGTGGCTATGCTAGGACCGCAAATATGTATAAAAGCATGGCTGGCCAGAGGGGCCTGAGTCCTTGACTGTAACTTCCTTTAGAGACTAACGTGCTAGCCACGCGCCAACTCCAATGTGGGAAGGGCAGTTTTCCCCCATGACACCTGCCAGAAAAAGTTTTGTAATTGCTATGGTCAGGCCTGAAAAATTACATTCAAGTTTTCTGGCCAGGAGCCAAACTCCTCAACAGGACGGAGGGGCATGAAAGAGTGAGGAAACAGCGGGTGAGAAATCCCTGAGAGGGAATCATGGCTGGAATATCTGAAAAACAGCAAAGAGGTAAGAAAAGCTGTTTAAATAAGCTGTAGAAGGAAGATATTAGGTGATGAAGTCAGAAAACTGCCCAATTGGACAGAGCCTTGGAAACCTCTGGGAGAACTCTGGTTTTGACTTTGAGCGGGGGCCGGGGGGAATGATTGGATGATTTTGGAAAAACAAAAATGCCATGATCTAACTTTTTTTTTTTAAAGAATTATTCTGCCTTCTAAGTTTAGGATAAAGTGTTGAAGAGAGGAGGGCCGAGGCAGAGATACCAGTTAAAAAGCTAATGAAATGATCCAGGAAGATACATGATGGAGGTTTGGACTGGGGTGAGAGAGTAGACGTAGCGAAAAGTGACAGGATTCTTAATATATTTTGAAGGTAGAACTGGAGAATTTGCTGATGGATTAGATGTGGGGTGTGAGAAAAAGAAAGGAGTCAAGCCTGTGCCAAGATGTTTAGCCTAAGCAACTAAAATAATGGAATTCCTAGTTACTGAAATGAGAAAGATTGTCAGAAAGCAGGTTCATGTGTGTGGTTGGGAATAGAGGGGGGTTGGATTTTTGGTATCTAGTAGATATTTTACTAATTATCATGTGGGTTAGTGATTTAATGACTATAAGAGAGCCTTAGGATCTGTAGATCCTAAGATCATCCTTTAGATGCAGGGACATAATTCAGGTTAAAGATCTAAATGTAGGAGTTTTCAGCACATAACTGGAATTCAACACAAGATAAATGAGATCATGGAGTATGTGTGTGAAGAGAACAGGTAAAAAGATTAAGCCCAGGGGCACATCAATGCAAAAGGTCCTGAAGATAAGTAGGCACATGCAAAGGAGACTGATAAGGAGTAGAATGGTAAGTAGGGTAGGAAGAAATCCAGAAGAGTGAGGTGGTGTCTTAAACGCCAGTGGAGACAGCATTTCCAAGAAATGAAGGGGATCAGTTTGATCACATGCTATTGAGAAGTCAGCATTTAACTTCCCTGGACAAGAGCAGTTTATGTTGGGAGGAATGTCTTATTGAAGTGTGCTCATTAGTATACTGGGGGAGAGGAATCAGAGCTTAGACCACTTACTCAAGAAGCTTTACTGTTAATATAGAGAAATAAAAATATACTAGAATATAAAGGAGTGGGTCTTTCATCCTTTTCTTGTTTCTTGTAATAGGAGAAATGACAGCCCATTGGTGTGCCAACGGGGATGATTAAGTAGATAATAAAACATCGACAATTCAAGAAAAAGAAGGTAGAATTCCTAGAGCAATGTCCTTGGATAGGTGAAAGAGATGGATCTAGAACACAAGTGGTGGGACTGCCCTTAGACAGAAGCATGAATAGTTCATCCAAATTGATAGGAGGGAAGTCAAATATGAGGGCAGAGACACAAAGTGCGATGGGTACCTGCAATGGTAGGAACTGTGGAAATCCTTTTCTGACTGAAGATTGTTTCTATTTTCTGAGTGACTTGGAAAGTAAGATTGTTAGTACAAGTGAACAAGGAAGGAAAGGTGTTGAAGGTTTGAGAAAAGAAAAGAAAATTTGCAGAGGTCGTTTCTGACTATAAGTTGGACAAGTGAAATGTAATAGAAATGCCAGTTAACACTAAGTACTGCCAAAATTTAATGGTAATGAATATTAAGTGAAATAAGCAAGAATGGTCTAATTTTCTCTCTGGCTGTGACTAGCTGTGTGGCTGCAGACAAGAAATAAGTGGAGAGTTGCATTTAAACAGAGTGTAAGTTTTGCTACATCAGTATGACAAAGTTAAGAATGATATTTTTGGTGATCTGCTCCCCTAATCTGCTTTCCTATTTTTCCTCTCTCACTCCTAAAATTGAGAGTTTAATGTCTTTTAGATAATTTGGCTTGGAAAATGCAGATTAATTTCCTAGTAGATAACTTCAGATTATCCAGTCTATTTAAAGCAACACCAGGGAAGAAAACGCTTCTTCTTTGAAGACATCTTATTCTATCTAACAAAACATAATAACGAGAAATGTTAAATAGCCTTCCCTTAAAACTTATGCTGAGATATTAAGCCTCCTCCTAACTTCCCACCTGGACCTGCCATTCAAATTTCCATCATTGCAGTTATCACTGGTCAGACAAACCAATCTGGGGAGGGGAAAATCACATTGCTGTTTTGATTTCATACATGTGTGTACACACACACACACACACACACACACACACACACACCCCTTGGCAATTGAATAAAGTTCTGCCCAGTCTTTTAGCTAACTATCTCCAAGTCACAAGCCATAGATGCAAAGGGCTGCTGCTATGCCGAGTTAATTACCTGACAATGAGAACCTGAGGTTGGGCCAAGTGGAGCTTCATTAGCATTGAGCATCATTGACCAATAAGGAAGCCAAAATTAAGGGAGGAGAGATGACAAAAGTAGAGAAATGGAAACATTTTCTTTTTTTTTCTTAATGGAAAACCACGTAAGTATTAACTTTACAGAGTTTGGTCCATTACCCTGAAAAAAATGTTTTTATAGGGGGAAATAGAAAGCATCCATTGTATTTAGTCTTTCCTTGGGAATGGTATTCAGATACTGGCACATTTTTCTGGTTTCATTGCTTTCCTGTGAGCCAAAGTCAAGGCCAAATTCCCATTGGGCCAATAAGTCATCCCTGGGCTACCTCTACTACCATCTTATGGTAGACAAGAGAAGTAGCTTATATGCCCAGGTTAGGTAAACACATCTTTATTATTATAAGGAAAGGCAGGAGCAGAGAAAGTTTAAATTACTATCAAGTTGACTTGAATTAACACTAATACCTATTTCCTTCAGCTTCAATTTTAAAACTTAAGCACATTGTATATAGGCATAAGCGTGTGTTCATGTACTTAGAATAATTTTTTCAGAGATGAAGCAAAAATAGAAAAATGCAGGACTTCCCTGTTGGCGTAGTGGTTAAGAATTCGCCTGCCAGTGCAGGGGACATGGGTTCGAGCCCTGGTCCAGGAAGATCCCACATGCCACAGAGCAACTAAGCCCGCGTGCCACAACTACTGAGCCTGTGCTCTACAGCCCACGAGCCACAACTACTGAGCCTGCAAGCCACAACTAGTAAAGTCCACGTGCCTAGAGCCCATGCTCCGCAACAAGAGAAGCCACTGCAATGAGAAGCCCATGCACCACAATGAAGAGTAGCCCCCACTCGCCGCAACTAGAGAAAGCCTGTACGCAGCAACGAAGACCCAATGCAGCCAAAAATAAAGTTAATTAATTAATTTTTAAAAAAAATTAAAAAGAAAAGAAAAATGTCTTAGCTAAAATTTCCTTGAAGTACTTAGGAGAAATAGGGGAAAGGGTTTTATTTCAGCCTAATAACTGATGAACAAACAAAAGCTGAACAAACACAGAATGTTATGTCATTGTCAAAGGACTCAGCCTTTAATAATTGATGGTTTGGACCCTTGTTACTAGAAAAGAATTTTTTTAAAAAAGAATGTTAAAAATATTGAAATATATAACACATTACACTGTTTAAATAAAAATCTTATCTTTAATTGGAAATTGGCACCTTGCCACTAACTAAACTTGACTTCAAAAGCAACAGCTGGGAAAGCATCTTTTTAGTTCTTAATTACTGTAGTACGTAAACCAACTTCTTTTTCCTCATCATAAGACACTTGTCTAGCTGAGGATGAGATCAAAGTACAATTTGTGGGAAAAGAAATTATGACCTAGACCATGAGGATCTAATAAAGTACCACAAGGAGTCTCAAGAATAAACTTACACCAGACTCCTTTCATTATATAAAGTCAGATTGTTGAGAATCACGCTGAACAATTAGAGTGAAACTGGGGACACCTTTGCTCAAACATATGTTTTCTTCTAAAAGGCTATTACAAAATGGGAAAAGGAAAATGATGTAATATGAGTTCAATTCTCTTCTGACTCCCAGAGTCCATAAAGCATGAGGAAGGGGGGGAAAGGGAGAAGACTCCATCTCAATTCTCTGGTGTTGGGTATTGGGACTGCCTCTTACTCTTCTCAATCTTTTATTTGTGATTCTCATCTTCAATATTTCCCTCTACAATCCTAAGGAACCTCATAAGAAATAATACAGGGCAAAATGAGGAACTTATTACTCTGTTCCGTGTAAGATGAAGTAGCTTTGAGAGTCATTTCTTTTCCAAAATGGGAATGGGGTTGCTAACCAAGAAAAAGAAAAGGAATATTGTTTGTTTCATAAAAAGTTAGAGGGCTATCCCTTGATGCTTTGCATGTTTGCAACACTTAGGGCTCACAAAGAAACTGGGAAATCAGACACATATATTTTTTTCCTCTATTCCACCTGACCCAACCTCAGGCACTTTTCCCAATGACTGCATTCTTATTAGTCAGTTAACTAGCACATTAATATATAATTATCTTACTTCAAGTTAAATAAAACCATATTTTAAAACACCATATTTAAAAATCAATAGAATAATTTCTTAGCTGATAATACTTTTTCTCCTTTATGAATAATCTTGACACTGCATATAACACAATGAAAGAAAACCCACTCTGGAACATTCTAACATGGAAACATATTAATGAAAGCATTTGCAATACAAATCCCTAGCATGCTGACAGTGTTTTGAGAGGCACCCTCATGAAATGTTTGTGCAGGAGGCTGGAAGTAACACTGTATAGAGGGTAATAAATGGAAAATCATATTGTGGGAAGGAGAAAAAAGCCCTCCATTTTTCCTTTAAATCAAAGTACCAATGTTACCCGGCACAGCCAAAACTAGTACCCAACTACTTCTGATGTTCCTGCAAGTCTTAGCACAGTGAAAAGGACTTACGTGTGAGGAAGGTGTGCTGTATTATTGAGAATTCTCTAGTAATTCAGTCATCTTAAGTCAGGTCAGATATTAAGATAGCTGGGATTTGGAAATATGGCAGAAGGGAAGAGTTACAGGTTTCTATAATGACCAAGGTTTATTATAAGTATTAATATGGCTCTGTTTTTTGTTGTTGTTGTTTTTGGTTTTTTAATTTTTTTTTAGATTTTCACAGAAAGCATATAAAAAGGGAGAAATACTAATTCTTATATAAACATACTGGCAAGTGTTATATGAAGAAACAAGAATAATTCAAGCTAACACATCCATTCATTTAAAAATGTGGAGACGTAATGTAGTATGTTTGTCATAATTCCTGTATAACTTGGGCAAACTGCATTATGTTTCAGTGACATCACCTTTAGAGTTGGGATTTGAATTAAGTGATAGCTGTATACTTTCAGTTCATTTCTTACTTATGTACTTTTCTTCACCTGGATAATACAACCTTTCCAATCCAATGAAAAATTGGGTGAACCCCAAGAAAGAAAACTTTTGGAGATGATATAGATAAACCATGTAGAAAGACGTATTTTTACTAATTACATTTTCATAGACTCCAACATTCCTCTGAATCATCTAGTTAGAAGTAATATAACCAGTGATATCTGATTTTGTGTTGTTGTTATTGTTGTTGTTGTTTTGTATTACTTGATATTTGTTACCTATTGATCTGGTAATGGATTTATTTATAAGTAGTATGGTAAAATAGGGGGAGAAAAAGACAATAAAACTGTGACTCTGGATCCAGGGAGAATTCTATTTGAACTTGAAAACTCTATTTGAATTTGAATTCCTCTGCTGCTTCTTACTAGCCAAATGGCTTCAGACAAATAATTCATCATATATGTATGATATATGATGTCATTAATATATCTGAGATATATATGTTAAAATATATCTCAGATATATTAATGACATCATAGAGTTACTGAGATGTTAAATTAGATATGTGAAAATGATTTAGCATATAATAAAGGCTTATTATATGCTATTTCTCTTCCTTGTCCCAACCTTTATAAACATAAATAATGTTATATATGTTGTCAACATATTAGCAGCAATACCATGATACTTATACATATTTAAATATCAGTACTGCACATTTAACATTTTCCATCTTGTTTCTACTTTCTTACTGCAAGCAGGTTAAAGAGTCATTCAGTTATAGGCGCTAAGGGTTCACTGTCTAAAATGTTGCTTCAAGAAAACTGATTAATATGAGTGCAGAAAAGCAGAAACACAAGCCAAAAGAAAAAGTTTTCTTAATTTGATTAGATGTTCAAATATCAGATAATTTAAGTTTAGGATTTTTTCTTCTTTTCTGAATGACAGAACTACTTGATTCTAGAGAATTCTGCTTAATAATCATTCAAATGATTGTTAATCCAAACAGGGATGATCCAGGGGCTTATGTGTTAAGTCGGCATTATAAAGCGAGAAGATATTATGGATAAGACCCTCCTAGAGGAATTGCTTTATACTACCTACCTGTTAAGTGTTTCTGCAAGCAGTGCTTAAATATTAGCATTTTTTCACTTGAGGGAAAATGAACACACTGGGAAGAGAAAAGCCTTCTGAAGATTCTGGTGTTTGTTTTCAAATTGTGTACACCCTGAAAAACTGGATGGAGATGCTTTCTGATTATTGTGCAAATAGATAACCAATACCCTCTCCTAAGTACGTCAGATGAGTAGGTAAATATGTAAGACTGTGATGATGAGAGTTTGTATCCCTAACACATTCTTCCCCCAGGTTAACTTGCTAGGTTAATTCATCCCTAGATACTCATTCTTAAACTTCCTTTAATTGGCAATTGAGAGGTGTTTCAGCAGGTAGGCGTGCTGCAGATACCCTAAAGACAACAAAAGGGGAAGAGTTAACAAGGGGTTCTGAGGCACTGCGACAAGGGTGACAAGGTTTGTTAAGCACGAATAAAGGGGACGAGCATTGCAGGAGGTATTATGGATTGGCAGCCTTTTCAGAAAGGTCAGCAGCTTCCTTTTATAATTGCTTCCATTCATTTCAATACAGTTTGCTAGAACACTCTAAGGCCAGAAGCTGTCTAATGGCACACTTATAACTTCCCTTTTCTTTGCAGTATCTCTTTCATTCAAAATAACTTTTGTTTTAGCATGCTTAAAAAAAATTATATGTAAGGAAACCATATTTTTAAAACCTCGGTTAAAATTCTCTTATAAATCTCTAGTAATTCTGTATGATTCATTTGAGAAAAATAGGAAATGACTTCAGCTCAAAGTAAAAATTCACTTTTAGTTTTCAAAATGTCATTAAGCACCTAAACATTTTTGGTTCAGCAGGACAAATATCTTGGCTTTTGCAACATAAATTATTCCAAATATTAGAGAGCAAGATTTCAAAAATATATGTAATTCCCTCCTGATTTTTCTTTTCAAATTCTGCTTGATCTTTCTGTTTTTTTCATACTTAGCAAACTTAATCCAACTTAAGCTAACCTGTTTGAGCTACTGAGAACAATTTCTAATCCACACATTCTTAAATTTTCAAATACACTTGGGATATTTCTTTGAAATGTGTTTTTCTAATCTCACCATCCTAAATTCAGAATCAGTGGTTTTAAGATGGAAAACAAGAATCCTATTTCCCAGGTGATTTTGATGCAGAACTTTCCTAGGCAATTATAGAAACAACATATAAAGCCACTAGACACCAAAAGAAAAAATGGTTTCAAAGGAACAACATTATTTATTAGATTTTTGTAAATCCATGAAGCTAATGATATTTAGGCACAAGTTTTATTTTATTTTTGGTAAATTTTTTCTCAGTCATTATGGTATCAGTTGGACAATCCTACTAGTCCTGGTCAACCACCTCTGGCAACTGAGACCTGCCATGGATGCTTAAAATGAATAAATACATACATATAGTTTTATACAAAATACACTTAAAAACAAAAACAGACATCTGGAATATAGAACTATTTTCTTTAGTAGTTTTGTTTTAAAAAATAGGAAAAGATAAGTAGACAGCATCTTTACAAATCATGTTTATGAGTACTTCTGAGTAGCATAAATTTTGCTTTTTTAATTTTTAAGAAACATTTTTGGTCCTGTCTCCCACTGAGTCTCTCCTTCCTATTTCACCTGCTATACCAACACAGCAATCATGGGAATTTCATAATTTGTGCATTTGCATTTGAGTGGAAATTGCTGAGACTCACCCTCCTACAGCAAACGTCCATATGCTGTCCGTTCTGCTGGAGGAAGTAAAGCACTGTCTCCCTCTTTTCCACTCACAGATACAGCCAGAAGTTGGGCACGTGACTTCATCTCAGCCAGTCAGAAACCCTGAAAAGTTGGATCTTATGCTAGTGGCAGAGGGAACATTTGGAGTTCAGATTTCCAGCAGCAGCGTAGGTAGTGTGCAAACCATATGGTTTCTGATGCATGTTCCTGGTGCGGTTTCTGCTGTCCTTTGACTTCTGCCAATTTTCCAACCTTGGTTTGTAAGGTTTTTACTGATTTTCTGAGTCTAAATTTGCTTGCAATGATTCTCTTATTGTTTAAAAATACTTTTTTTCCCATCCTGTTGCTTTTCACCAAGAACCCTGGATGAAGCCCTTTGTTTTATTTTTTTTTCATTGGCAAAGGCATGTCTGGTAATGAACACAGCTAGATTTGTGTACATTTCAGGGATTATTCACATCATCAGTGATAGGCTATGAAGGCATCAGGAGTCCAACTCAACATTACACAGGAAATTTGAAAGGAAGTAATCAGGAACATATAAAAATAATACAGTATGAATTTCAGAACACACAGCTGTATCAGGGAAACATTCTACTGATTTGGGCTCATATGGATTTCTGGTTTACCATATTTTTAAAAAGTGGTTGAAAGCTAAGCAAAGTGAGAAACCATAAATTATCTGGAACTCAATTGTGTAGATATGTTAGGGAATGAAACTTGAGAAGGACTTGCTAAGACCAAATTTTAAGGTTGTATGAAGAAAGCTCTCGAATGTATGCAAAAACAAGAATTGAGAAAAACTGAAGATACGTACATATGTATATACATAATTACTTTTCAAACGTATGGGCTGTCATGTATTGAGTGCTTTACAAAGGGAAACCTAAAATCTAAATGCACAAATGAGAAACAGCAGCTCTCAACTCCAGCTAAAGTGTTCCCATTTACTCAACAAATTTATAAAGGTGATGCAGTGTAGCTAGAATTGGAGGGATAGCTAGTTAAAATAACTAAGTTATTATTTATTTAGTATGATTGAATAAGCAAAGAGAACCCCCACCCCCATTCTAAAATCTTTAATCGACTATGTTTAATATCATGTCATGGGGGGCTTCCCTGGTGCCACAGTGGTTAGGAATCCACATGCCAATGCAGGGGACACGGGTTCGTGCCCCGGTCCGGGAAGATCCCACATGCCGCGGAGCGGCTAGGTCCGTGAGCCACAACTACTGAGCCTGCGCGTCTGGAGCCTGTGCTCCGCAACGGGAGAGGCTGCGACAGTGAGAGGCCCGCGCACCGCGATGAAGAGTGGCCCCCGCTCACCGCAACTGGAGAAAGCCCTTGCACAGAAACGAAGACCTAACACAGCCAAAAATAAATAAATAAATTTATACAAAAAAAAAAAAAAATGTCATGGGAAATTTTTTAATTTTACAGGATGCCATGTTTGTAATGGACCCATCAGTGGCACTCACATTGGCTATTCTATAATGGTGAGTATTGGAAGAATACTACAAATGGCAATTAAACAAGACTCCATCACAGCGAAAGGAGGACACTTTGATAGATATGGTAAGGAAAGGTAATTGAACACAAAAGTGTTAGACCCTTTTTAACCGATTTTAAAAAATGGTTACGTACTTTTCTGTGTCTCTTGAATTCTTCCAAGAGAAGGAGAACTTGCAAGCAAATGTACCCACTTCAGTATGCTGAATACATGCTTGAATAAATAAATGAACCTGTGAAATGGAAAGAAAAATATTTACCTCCTTGGGTATAATAGTAGTTATTAGTGTATTCATAAAATATTTCTAAGCATCCCCCTTTCCAAGCAATTGTCAAAATTTCATTTCCCTTTGGGATTAGATGTGTCCATATGACTCATTTTGGCCACTGAAATATGAAAGGATATGTCACTTCTGGATGGAAACTTTCAAGTTCAGCACACAGTACACTATCTTTTAATTATTACTATTGCTGTGGAAATTGCAGATTAACATATTGAGATGAAGGCTTATTCAACCCAAATTCCCGAGTGCAATAGTCGAGAGCAAAACCTCTAGCTTACCCACAGTAAACATATATAACAAGCAAGAAATAAGACATGTGACTTTAGGTATTGTTATTGTAGCATGACCTAGCTATTCTCACTGGTACATAGGATAACCGTGAGGGTTAAATAAAATAATCAAGGTGAAAGTGCATTAGTAAAGTTTAATTAGTAAGACTAACTAAACTAATTAATTGGTCAATAGTAAGGTTTTATATATATGCTATTTTTATTTTATTTCCATAATGACTTTCTTAGCATTTGTGAACATAAAGACATTTAATAATAAAAATGACCCATATAATTTGGCAGAACTCACTCTGAAAGAAATCAAGAGACAGGCCAAGAAATAACTAAATATATGACATAAATTTCCCCAAGGAAATGGTGAGTTATAAATTCAAATTCAAATGCTGATGAGAATTATTTTATCATTAGCGAATGGTCAATATTTTCTCTCTAAGAATCATGGCAGAGGAATAAAGCCATGTATTCTGGTGTGTTGGATTCAAGGTTATTGGAGGGAAAAACCGTGCAGTAGGCAAAATGGTTTTTAAGTCTTCTGTTCTTTTGATGTTTTCCCCATATCCTACTACAAATGTTAAATTCCCTACTCCCCTCAAGTTTCCATAAGGTTTCTTCCTCTCCCCATTATTAAAACATACTCTCAAGAGTACAACTAAAAATCTTAGAGTTTGGTGGCAGTTGGATAATAACTGTTCTCCACCATTATTAGCATTCTATTAATCATCAAAATTTGAAATTGAAAAATCAAAAATTTTATTTGAATCACAGCAAGGAACAAATGGGTGGGCTGAGGGAGCTATCTGAGAGTGAATACCTTCCATAGAATATCTGAAATCAGAATGTTCTCATTTTTTTTTCAATAGTTTCAGACAGTTTCAACATAGTAGAAAGGCAAAAAAAAGTGAAACTTTTTATGCCTTTACTTATAATTTTAAGAGATTTATTCAAATAAACATAATTAAAATGTCCTAAATATTTAGCAGTATATCCTGAAGTGTGTTCCAATAGGTCTTTCCACTGTCTATTATCCAATCTCTTCCAACAAGTCAAAAGAGGTTACATACAACCATTCTTATTCATGTCTTCTTATCATGCTGGATACATTTTATAGAGACGTAAGTAACTGAGCCAAAAGACAGATCATAGCAAAAAAAGAAAAAAATCTAGAAATCTTTGAAAAATAGTATTCTCTATGTGCATGTATTCCCTCAGCACCATGAACGTTTGAAAAAGAAAATGTAAAAAATCTATTTTAATTATTTCAGTTGTGGTTTTATTATTTTATACTGTCAACGTACTTCTAAATTCAGTGTTAGACTAAAATCAACTCCTCTACTGACTCTATTTCTTTAAAGTGCTACTTTAAGCTACTTCTTGTTCAGTCTAAATTTGAATGTGTGCAAAAAATAGGTTACTTATGGCACTCACCCATTTAGATGTCAGAAGAAGTTCTATATGTCCACTAAATTACAACATCCTAATCATCGGCTGTCAAGCCTTGGAGAACTTGGCACTGTCTCATATTTCTGTTTATGACAGTTCACAGAAGGCATGCTGTGAACTGCTTTTTTTCCTGCTTAGGACCCAATTAGGGGTGACAAATGCAGGCGTTTTAATATCCCAAATACAAATATGTGATATTAAGTGTATATCTAGAGGTGAGGTCCCTGACTTATTTGCCAATGTTCAACATTCTGAAACAGGAAAGTTAAGGTTTGCTTTGCCACTGTTAAGAGTCTAGATCTAGACGTCAAAATATTGCCAAGTACAAATGGGTCCTAGAAAGTGGAATTGCCTGAAGGTGGCAAGAGTGTGACTGACTCCTAGGAAGAAAAAAATAAACATGGAGACAATCTCTTTGAGAACACTGCAGAAAGATAATAAATATTTAGTAGCCCAAGAAGGTATAATTTCTAAAAGGGGCAGAGTTTTATTTGATGGTTACTGGAGGATTTGCTGGCAGATATGTAAAAAAAGATTATAGAAAACAACAGATTGAAAGAAATCTAAGAGGAAGACATAGCAGGTGTTTCTATTTCCTGCCATAAGCAACCAACTCTTCCTTACTAAGAAGTATTATAGAATTTTGTGATAGAGCAAGAAAAAAATAATTAAAGACGTGATCCTCAATTAGGAGTGATATTAAAAATAATTGTGATAAACTGTGGACGCAAGCAATATAATTATAGGTGGATGTGCTTCTTTATCAGGCCATAGTGCTGTCATTGAACCCAACTATCCAACTTCTCACAGGTCTTCCCTGTGTCTCCAAGGAAATAATCTGTAACTTCAGGCAGTTAAGGGAAAAAAAACGGTTTGGAGAAGATCAAAACAATTCACATGGTCACATATTGTGTATCTTAAATTTTGTGATTGGTGGATTTTGTAAGCAGTTATAACATCATGATGATATATATGTGCCCCTTAAGCTGTTTTGTAAACCTGGAGACTTTATATAATATAAGCAAAGGCATTTTAGAGATGAGCTAAATGCTCCAGTTCGAACACCCTGGATCTTTTGCATTGAAGCCTGATATCATCATTGCAGTATAAATTCTGTAAAAATCATGGACTTCCCTCTAGCTATAAAGATCGTAGTTCTCTTTCTTGTCACTAAGCCACTGAGAATACTGACTACTGAGTTTATTACAGTACTTACTTAAGTGTTATCTTTTCAGTCAGCTCTGTTATTCATGAGCTGATTATCTAGGTGGTGAATTACCTCTGTTCCTCCTTTTCTTCCTGTTTTCCTCTACTCCCTGCCCATTGGCTATTCCCATGCTTGTTAACATTTCCACCAGTAGGTGAGCAACAGAAGGAAAGGGGGATGAAACACAAATCAGTCAATTTTATTACTTGTTAGCAAACCCTTATAAAGGTTTGGTAGAAGAGGAAAATTTAACATAGTTGTTAAAATTAGGTTTGGGGGATTATCTGTGGCTTTTATTTATTCATGTTCTTTCTCTTGTCTATTAGCATAATCTATGATTATTGCATTTTACAATTATATCTTGAATAAAAATGTGCTCTTAGTAGAGATAGCCACATCTTATTAATAAAGCTGTGTATAGTCTTTACAACACATTGGGAGCTTTCATTATAGTGGTATAAATATATGTGTAAAATATTATGATTAAAAGTGACTACTTAAATTATGTTGGTAGTATTTAATAATTGATATTTACAACATGGAGAAAGAACCATCCAATGAAATATGCAATATTTAAAGTTTCCACCTTTAGGTTTTCATATTCTCTAGTTTCTAGTGCTTCGCAAGCACTCAAATCACTATGATTTTCAGTTTATTCAGCTTAAGACACTAGTGATATCATCATGTCCCTTTTCCATAGACATTTCAACATAATGGTTACTTACAGATGGTACAATTCTGTAATGCCAGTATCATTCTTTGCATCATTATTTGCCCCTTGCTCCTCAATTGGTAGAGTATCCCTGCCTAGGTTCTTTTAAAAAGTGCCAGCATATAATATGATGAAATATCCTATTGCAGTGAAAAATAAACAACCTTCCATAGAAGTTTCTCAAGTTTGACAGGTTCCTATTTTTCGTGTCTAAGAATCCAAACTCCTGGAGGTATTACCTTGGCAATCTCTCATTCCACATAGAGCGATGTAGCAAAATAACCATTAGTGTAGTCTTGTTAGAGAAGGAAAAAAAATGACACAAAATTTACAGATAGCCTAAATACTAATTTATATTAAAGTTTTAAGGATTCTTATCTTAAATATTTCTTAAGGAAGTCAGTACACAGGCCACCTTCCTGGGAGAGAAGCTTTGAACTTTTGAGTATGTGCTGAGTACAAGATTTTCACCTCATTTGGAATTACTTTGATGGCCTCTATAATGCTATTTTTCTCAATAATAGTTATCACAGGACAAATACTAGTAAGTAATAATTTGCCTGAGTCCTTCTGAATCTCTTTTCACCTGACTGAGAATATAAATTAAAATGAGGAAATGCTACCCAAGGCAATTGCAAGCATGACAATGGTGTGTTTTGATATTAACCACAATGCCAGTAGAAGTTCAAATTTCAGTCATCATGTAAATGCATTCTGGTCTAAAAATTTTCTGAGAAGATGGAGTCTAGAGTATTTGTAGGCCTGTTATACCAGGGAGATAGATAAGATAAAGTGAATTCTCATGAATGGAGGAAAAGTTGTGAAGCCATTAGGTGAGTGATTTTCATTCCACTGAATGACTCCATGTAACATTTCTCCCAATTTTGGCAAAGACAGATGATGTATACACTGGAAAGAAAGCTACGTGGTAGTTCTCTCTGAAATATACCACAAAACCAACACCATTCCAAAAACGCTACCAAAACCTACACCTGAACATTTTAGCATTAGTCAGGAAAAATATTGTGCTCTTCCTTAGCCCAATATAGTGTATCTTGCAGAAAACTGTATAGCCTTTCCAAGAACTAATGTACTATGTACCATTGGGGAAGTAATGCTTATATCAGGCTATGGCTCTGAGGGTCATGAGTAAAACAGAGTGTAGTTAACGGTAGGCAAATTCTTCAGTGCCAAGATTGGAGAACTGTTCCCATTGTCTGATTGAAGCTTTCTTCCAGGACCCAATCAATAGATCTCTGACTTCCTTTTTTCTTTAGATATATACTTGTTAGTTGGCATGCAGGTATGCAGGCATTTGAAAACTTCATTCAGAAAGTAACATAAAATAAGGAATAATAAAGATCATTCAGTTCCTGAATGTCTGTTAAAGTGGAACGTTTATATGAACTGAATAATGGTGGCTGAAATGGATGGCATAGGATATTAAGTGTGCCTTCTTGGCCAGAGTGCTCACCACCTCTAAAGTGATACCATAGCCATAGGAAGAGAAAGATCTAAGATTAAAATCACTGTGATTATGGTCCAAGGAAGCTTCAGAATCAAACATGGATAGAACAATGTTTTAAAATTTTTAGGAATTGTTTGGTCTCAATAAATATCATCTGTGTCAAATATTTGGGGACATCTTGCCAGATGTTCTCACTGTAGGCCACAGTCAATATTTTTAACAAGCAAGTGACTCCAAGGGATGGCATCATGGTAGAAGAATTTGAATGTGATTTCCCACAGATATCAGGGTGCATTGTTGGGAATCTGGAGGACCTAACTATCTTCTAGGTTTTACCATTCATGCATCTAACTCTTGGAGAATCTGGATCTTAGTCAGGGGATGGCTACAGAATTCTCAGGCTGAGGAACTGCAGAGGAAGGGTAACCTTTGCTGTCCTCTGCCATTCCAGTTTCAGTGACAAGTTTACTATCCTGCAGTTTTGGCTGTTCTAGCTTATAAGGGAAATAAAACACAAAGTGATTAAAGACAAATGCCTACTTTATTTGGCACATGCTGTACTTACATATTTTCCACTATAATGAAAAAATTCTGAAAGCAAGGGCTTACCTTGTCTGGTTTACTGCTTTATTCCCAGAGACAAAAGTGCTTGGCAAAAGTTGTCTATTAAAAAAAAAAAAAAATTGCAGCCATGCTCAGATCAGAGCATCAAAGAGTATTGGGTTACCTCAAAATGAATCTCCATATCTCAAAGGCATGCTTTCCACTCCCCAAATATGAGTGATTTTGGCCAAAATATGGTTCGTTTAAAAATCACCTGTGGTGTGGATACTGCTTAGGAATTTCCTTTTGTGCTGAACATTCTTTCGTGTTGAATACTTTTGTTTTTTTTTTTGTTTTTTTTTTTTGTTTGTTTTTTCCTTTGTGATGAGAACTTTTTTTTTTTAATTAATTAATTAATTTATTTATTTATGGCTGTGTTGGGTCTTCGTTTCTGTGCGAGGGCTTTCTCTAGTTGTGGCAAGTGGGGGCCACTCTTCATCGCGGTGCGCGGGCCTCTCACTATCGCAGGCTCTCCTGTTGCGGAGCACAGGCTGCAGACACGCAGGCTCAGTAATTGTGGCTCACGGGCCCAGCCGCTCCGCGACATGTGGGATCTTCCCAGACCAGGGCTCGAACCCGTGTCCCCTGCATTGGCAGGCAGATTCTCAACCACTGCGCCACCAGGGAAGCCCAATACTTTTGTTTTGATGGTATTCTAGTTTTCTCAGACTAAGACAAAAATCATATTAGAAATTAATAAAATTATAATTCTTATCCACCTGGCGTAACATCCTTTCCCTGAAAAGATTTTTATTGTAGCCAGAATGTAAAAGTGAAGAGTGGATAAGAGCTGTATCATACTTTTCCCCCAGTCCAAAAAGTGACCTATGGGATATCTTTGACTGTGACAGGATTTCATGGCTTTGCTAGATCAAATAAATAACTTCAGCTTTGTTTTCTCAGAGTGAGTTGCTTAAGATTGACTGAGTAGTGGGTCTGTGATAGTCAGTCAAGGCCTCTCTGGAACTCTGCATAATTATTCTTTGGTAACAATGACTAACTGGAAAGACTGCTAAATCTTCACAGGTGTAATGTTCTCCTCTATTGACTCCTCACATTTTGATGGGAACTGGCAAAAAACTAAATATTACTTCAGTTTATTATCAGTGATATTTTTAAGCCCTGTTATTATTTAACAATACTATCATCCTCTCAGTCTAACCGTGGAAATAGACATGTTGATAAATGTCTACAATACAAATCATATTGTTAAAAACACTTAGCATATGCTGATCACAATGGGAAAAGAGAATAAGTAACAGTTAATTTTGGTTTAAGGATTCATGAAAGGTTCCAAGAGAAAAACCTTTCCCTTAGGAATGCTCATGAGAGATTCTTAAGATTTTGCAAAGGCAACATAATTCAATTAGACAAACACTTATGAATGGCCATTATGTCTAAGATAGTAAGGCATTGCACAAGACACTTACTTGGAAAGTGCAAAGAAGGGAAAAACAATATTCATTTCCATCAAATTGCTTGGGATATCATGGAGGAGACAGACATGTACAAATCTCATTACAACCCAGTAATGGTTAGAGGCCATGTGACCATAAAGAAGGAGAAATTAATTCGAGGCCATGTGACAATAAAGAAGGAATTAATTCTAACATAGAAATTATGAAAGTTTTCTTATGGAATATTCACTGTTAATTTATTCAGTCACTCATTTAATCATTTACACAGCAAAGTATAAACTAGGCACTGTTCTGGATACTGAGGATACACTGAAGACCAAAATAGACATAATGGAACTTACGAAACAGACTGGGAGATAATACAATAAGCAGCTAAATAAAGCAAATAAATTAGAAACTATCCAACAGAAAAGCATACTATTCTGGTGACTGAATTTTGGCTTCAGAGAGACATGAAATTGAATGGCCAGAGAAAGCTTCTCTGAAGACATTTAACTGTGTTCTGATCGAAAAGAAGGAGCCAACCTTTTAAATACCAGAGGAAAGAGTCTTCTGGGCAAAAGATGCAACTTGTCCAAAAGCTTAGGAAAGCAAGAGCAGAGGCCAGTTTGGCTAGAGCTGAATGAGAGAAAAAGGGAGTAGTCCAAGAGTGATATGAAGGGTAAGACAAGGCTAGGACACATAGTGCTTCATAAACTAAAGTTTGGAGCTTATTCCAAGTTCTACAGGAAGGCATTGGAGAATTTTATGTGAGTGCTTTACAGGATCTCTTTTGCATCTGTCAGGCACATGGAGTAATAGAGGAACAGGTTTCCCAGTTGTAAGGCTAGTTCAGGATAAACGCGACACATTTTTGCTCAGTGTGGGCAGGGGTCGGGTGGGGAGAAGGGATTAGAAGTTGTCATAGTGGAGAAAGAAAGCGGATAAAATCAGAATAATTTAGAATTGCTGAGTAGACTGGAGCACTGTGGTGGGGTAATGGAAGAGAGGGGTATTTAATCTGATCTGTAAAGACTTCAACCAGGTAGAAAAGAAAATGTTATGAGGAGAAGAAAAAGAAAGGAGGTAGTCAGCTTGGTTGGAAGAGACATGCCCTTAGAAATATGACCACGGCTGATATAAACAGGGTGAAAATATGTAAACCTACATATTATGTAATTATTAAAAGTTCTGGATTATATAGATGAGGAAGGTATAAGACTGCTGGGAGTGATCAGATGGGGAATATTATGAACAGGTTTGGTAACTGGGCCTAAATTTCCTATTTGAATCTCAGCAAGATAAATGGGCCATTCTTTTTTTTTTTTTTTAATTTGTAACACAATTTTTATGAGAAAAAAATTAGATAACACAATTTGAAGATTTAACAGTTATAATCCTACAGCCTAGAAATTTCCAACCACCATACTGATTTTGAATTAGGATGCCTTATTTTTTATGCAGATGTTTCTCACTCAGGATATAAGTTATTATTTAATTTCTGATGTTAATAATAAAAACATTTTAAAAATATTTAAAAAAAAACACCACCACTATTAAAATTTAAAAATGCTTACCTATGTTACAAATCACTTCATCAACTAAGGAATTAATTGGCTCATGTAATTGGGTGGCTGAGGAACAGCGTAATTCAGGAATAAAACAACATCCCTAGGAGCCACAGCAAGCCACATAGCAAGATGCCAGCAAGGTACATGTGACCCAAATCCTACTCTCACCCCATCACATATAGAGGGAATAGATTTTTTGGGTGACTTCTATAGAAGTTATTAATGACTGTCTCTCACTGTCTTAGGTCATTTGACTGCTCTTTTTTTTTAACGTTTTATTTTATATTGGAATGTAGCCAGTTAACAATGTTGTGATGGTTTCAGGTGCACAGCAAAGGGACTCAGCCCTACATATACATGTATCCATTCTCCCCCAAACTCCCTTCCCATCCAGGCTGCCACATAACACTGAGCAGAGTTCCCTGTGCTATACAGTAGGTCCTTGTTGGTTATCCATTTTATATATAGCAGTGTGTACATGTCAGACAAAGAAAGAGAAATATTGTATGATATCCCTTATATGCAGAATCTAAAAAGAAATGATACAAGTGAACTTATTTACAAAACAGAAACAGACTCACAGACTTAGAGAAGGAACTTATGGTTACCGGGGGGGTGGGAAGCATGGGGGGACGGGATAGTTAGGGAGTTTGGGATCAACATATACACATTTGATTGCTCTTGATTCAACCACCATGGTGAAGGTAATAGAATACCCTGATTGATTTGGCCTAAGTCACATGTTTATACCCCAGGGAAAAGTGTGCAAATCCTACCTGAACATGTACTGAGAGTGGGGAAGAGCCATATCCTCCAAAATAACATTCTGCTCTTACCACACAGATGGTTCTGGATAATGAAACAGTAAATGGTCAGCTCAACTGAATGTCCAAACTCTGAGAATGCACTGTGACACATTAGCTTGTTCTTAATAGGTTATAGGTGTGCCAGTATATAGATTCCCCTGTATCCTTACAGGGCCCAGTGAAGACAAGCAAAGCTACCCTGGATGAAAACGGCCTTGTGCATTCAATACAGTATGAGAATCATATGTTATTTGATATGATCCCTGATGTTAAAAAAAAGATTTGGAAGCAATACTCTACAATATCAGCAAAATCATGTGCATATATTAAAAAGATATTTTAAAAATTGAAAGAACCTGGAAACTTTATAAACAAAAGCTATGTAAAAATTGAAAAATGTAACCTAGAAACTTTATAAACAACAAGCATATAAAATGTAAATGCTTCAAGCACTTCCATATAAAGGCAAAAATTTTTAGTTTTAAAATATTACTTTATCTTGTTTACAAAAGAGACATCTCAAATAGTGACTCTTGAATGGTAAAACATAAAGATGGGTTAATATGTATTAGGCAAAACAAACACTAGAGAGAAAATAGTAAGACAACATTGATATCTTCCTTTCTTTTGTGGTTTTTTACCCCAGTGTTTGGAAAGACAGAGGCAGGATGTCTGGTGCTGTCATCTGAAGAGGGCAGGCTTTCCTGGCAAGGCTGAATCAAAGAGCAGATTGCAGGAAATGAGACAGAACTCTCTGGATTCCTCTGCTCCCAAACAGAGTCATTCCCTTCTCTCACATGGACCAACAATCACCCTCACAGTCCCAAAGAAAAATAAAACCAGCAAGGACATAAGTCTATCTGCCACCACTCTTGGGTTCCCTTTTCTGTTGCCCTTAAAATTGGTTAAGATGGTAAGATATACATATATATTACAATTTTTAAAAAAGCATCTTCACTTTAGATCCAAAGACAAAAGTAGGTTGAAAATGAAAGGATAAAAAAAAGAGATTTCGTCCATATGATAACCAAAGAGAGCTAAGGTAGACATAATAATATCAGACAAAATAGACTGTTTAATTGACATGAAGTCTCCTTTGGGAGTTCTTCAATGTTCTGGAACTAGATAGTGGTCACGGTTGTACAATTTAGAATATGTGCTAAGTGCTTCTGAACTGTACATTTAATGTTGTTAAAATGGCAAATATTATATTGTATTAATTTTAGAACAAAAAATATCATCAGGAGAAATTTTTGTATCCTTGAAAGGTAAATTTATAAAGTATAAAAGAAAAAATTTGATTTCTGTAACATATTAGCCATTATCTATATCATGCTAGGTATACTACATTATTTAGTGGTCTATAAAATATTTTACATAATTATATATTGGGTCAAGTATTATAAAAATTTTCTCCGAAGTTTCATTCCCTGATCAAATGAAGAAAAATGAAAAAAAAAAAAAATAGAAGCTTAATAAATAAGCAAATAAAAAACAATGAGTTGACAGGAGTAGGGAAAACCAGAACTGAAAACAGAAGTTTTAGAAAGTAAGGGCAGAAAAATATTATATTAAAAAAAAAAGGGGAAAAAATTCAGAGAAGCAGATAATTCTTGAACAATTATAAATGAGAAAGCTCTATTAGTATTATTTAATATGATCTATTATAGTCTAATAATCATAGTTTTATTGTTGCTGCTGTTGCTGTTATTGTTAGTGTGTGTGGATGATTTTCTATATTAATTTTTTCATTAATATTGCCCAAATGATAGTGTTCTAGAGTGGCCTATGCCAGAAAGTTTCCATTGTGAAATTGAAGATGTTTAATTTAGTAATTTGCCTTTGCCTAATTATATCCAAATTTATCCTCTTTTACCACTCCACCATTAAAGCCCAAGATTCAGCAAATGAAAACATAGGCAAATGAAAACTAAAAATTCAGATAATTTAAAAATTATTTAAATTAAACTGTAAATTTGAATGCATGCATAGCCTTAGCCTGTACCTAAGAATGGTGTTGAAATCAACAGAGGCATCATCTCAAAGGATCCAAGTAGGTGAGATGCTGGGGAAAATGTTTCAATATTAATCTAGTCCACCTATAATTTATATTTCACAATCTTAAGAGAAATATTGAACATTATTTCTATTTTGTATGTCTCATGATTAAACTCATTGCACATGGTTTAATGAATTTATGATAGCTTTAGATTTCAGAAGATAAAATTTTGGCATTTTATTTTAGAACTTATGGTAGAAATTGAAGTAAACACTCTTTTACTTAGGTAGCAATTTCCCTTAATATACATAAATCCAAGTTCTCCAAGTGTAAGTCCCAATTCTTCAGCCTTATAAGATATCTTGTATTTTAAAATATTGTAAAATGGCTCGATGCCCTTTTCCTGCATTGTGGAAATTATAGAAGCCTTCCAATATGTTTAACGAATTAGTTGTATGAAAAAAATAAAGGTGGTTATATGTTTGTTAATTTAGCCTACTCTGAAGCCTGCTTTTCTTAACCTGCAACCTGAGGTCCTTAACCAACCTTAGTGGTCCTACTGTTGATATTTGCCATTTTATCTTGACCACCATTTCACTTTATTTTTTTAATATTCCAAAACACCTTTAATATGGGTCAGCTTGTGTGGTCATCTTTTACTACAGATTTGGAGAAAATGCAACAACTAAAAATTAAATGTTGACTATTACTGTTTTTAGTAATCATCTGCACAATCTTTGATTTGCTACTTGGGCTCCTCTTTCGCCCTGGACACTATTCAGGTTCTTAGAGTCCCTCACTACAAAGCTATCTGAGGAAACTAAAGATTTCTTTCATTTATTCTGCATAAAAATTCAGTTCTAACTTTACTCTTTTTCTAACTTTGCCTTGAAGGTAAGGGTATGAGAGTGGGGTTGCTCACTGTCACATCTCCAAATGCCCTTGAATGTACTTTGCTGAAGAAACAATCATCTCCCTGAAGATGAATTATGACCACTTGTTATATGAAAGTGGCTGCTCCCAGTTTTTCTTAAATGCACATTAAAAACTGTTTTTCCCCTTTCCCACTGTACATGCAGATAGGCCTAACTTAAAATTTTAAACAATTTTGCTTCACTTCTTGTTAGATGATCCTTGAGGAAAAAATAATACACATTTTTAAAAAGAGATTTTGTACTTGCCTTACATCTTTTCTTTGAAGCAGTCTCATTGAGCTATCACATTCTCCAACTCATGAGTTAAAAATGTTTTTTAAAAATTAAAAAAAAAGACAATACATGCAACTGGAAGACGAAAACAATACAACAGAATGGGCATTGAGAAATAAGTTGCTCTAATACTGATGTCTAGTGCCTCTATCCTTCTTTCCAAAGGCAATCACTATTATCAATTTCTTATATCTTTCTAGATATTCTAGCTATATACCTGTATATATGTATACCATCACCTTAAAAATAGTAATGCGGTTTTACAGACTGTTTTGCTCCTCACTTTTTTTTGTTTAGTTTTATATACTGGGTATATTTCATATTAGCAATATAGCTCTAATTTTTATATGGCCATACTGTAGAAATGTATATGGATATATTGTAATGTATTTATTCAGTTTTTCACTGGTTGACTTTGCCATCGCCTCCGCTTATTGCTACTACATACAGTAAAGCCATGTATGCCCTTCTACCTATATTTTGAGCATATGGACCATTAGAGCTGCAAGATAACCCTAGAAATAGAATTACTGGTTTAAAGTACATTTTACACTTTAATAGATAATGCCAAAATATCTTTTAATGAAATTTTACCAATGTTCATTCAATCACTGCTCATTCTCGAGGATACAATAGTGCTAACATCAATGCTTTTGCAGCTTCTAAGAGGCAACAAGTAAAATGATTAGGTTGTAACGCCTGGATTTGAATCCTGTCTCTACTACTTTGTTACCTTGGAAAATGTACTTTATCTTTTCTGTATCTTCGGTTTATTCTTTTCCGTTTGCAGTGGAATTAACAATATAAATTACTCTTCAGGTTGCTACAGAAGGTTACTTAGTTAATGTATATAAAGCACATTAAAACAATATATATTACCTAAGCAACAGTTAATACAAATTAGCTATTTTAATCTGATCTAGAGGAGAGACAATGACAAAATAAAGTTGCAGCTATTACGGTCGGGGTCGGTCGTTTTGAAGGAGAAGCACTTAATTTCAGAGACTACAATATGGATATTGCTATGTCAGAAAAGGCTTTTTAAAACAAGTGATTGATGATTAAGTTGAGATCTGAAGGGTAAGTCAGAGTTAAGCCGGTGAAGAAGTTCAAGAAAAACATTTGAGGAGGAGAAAATTGTATGCAAAGGCCTGTGTCAAGGAAGCCAATTGCCGGAATGGGGGACTGACCAAACAAAGAACATAGGTGAGAGTCATCTCAGGTGAGTCTGCAGAGTTAGGCAGAGTATGATCCACACCTTTATTTTAAGACAATGGAGATCCATTGAAAGCTTTTGGGAGTGGGGGGAATCAAGCAAGACTATATGGTGACATGATTGGATTTGTTCTTCAAATATGTTTTCTTTATGCATATGGAGAAGAAATTAGAGAGCGGCCAGTGTGAATGAAGGTAGGTTGGTTGGAGGGTAATTATGGTAATAAAGATGGGAGACGATGGTAATTTGGACTAAGTTGGTGATGGTAGAGGTGTGGAGAAATGAACGTATTTAGAGATGAATTGGCAGGACTTGGATATGGGTACTTATAGGGTTAAGAAAAAATGAGAGAAAGTGTCAAAGATTTATATTAAAAAAACTAGTCTAGAGTCTGACACATGTAGGCACTCAACAGCTTTCTATTTTCTCCTCCCCTCCCCATCTTTTATATAGTATATTTAGAATCAACCTAATTTTTGGATACATATACTTGTCTTATTTTTATATTTCAATCTTTTATATTTTATTATCATTATTATTTATTATTTACGCTAAGCATGTTTTAATGTAATCAAGAATATATCTGTAGTTAAGATATTTCCTAATTACGTATTAATGAGGCAGGAATCTCCTAATTTCTTTTTTGTTGTTGCAGCCAAATGAAGAATTTATTCTGGTTATATAAAATACTAGAAAATGAAAACTAATCTGTGGCGACTGAAAGCAGATCAGCGGTTTCAGGTGGGAAGGCAAGGTGAGACAAGAGGGAGGGTTACCAAGGCGCAGGAGGAAACTTTTGCGGGCGATGGATATGTTCACTATCTTGATTGTGGTGATGGGGTCACAGGTGTTTACTTACGTGAAAACTCATCAATGATTGCCCGCTTTCAGTTACTCAACGTCAATTAAGCCTCAGTAGAACGGGGAGCGAGCAGCGGCAAGAAGAGAAACTTCCCGTAGCCCGCAGCCTCTGAGAGGAGGGATTGTGGGAGAGGCTAGGTCGCGCATGCTCAGTCCTTCCTCCACGCTCACCAATCAGATCCTGGTTGGGCGAGCAGGCTCGCTGCGGAGGCCGGCAGACGTGAGAGGACGCCATGGTAACATGGCGTCCGCTCTGCATGGAAGGGCGGCTTGAGGCCTTGCAGAGCCCGGTGGCCTTTTCTCCGGCGGGTACAGAGGCGCCATGCAAGGACTCCAGGCAGGCAAGTGATTTAAGCCGGTGTTCATTTTGAAACAGTATTTTAAAGCGGTGTGGAAAATGGGCTCGAGAGGGTGGGGAAAGACCTGGCGGGAGGCTGTGGTAATTTTTGTTTTTCCTCATCGGTCTCCCCCTTTCAACCACGAACTCTTGGAGGGAGGAGACTATTTCGTGCTTATCAAAATACCCCTTCCCCACATGCACCCCTGCCCCATGGCTGGGGGTCAGTAAAGTTTTGTTGAAGAAATCTCCTAATTTCTGACATACCAGAAATCTTTCTTTCTGAAATTTTACTAGCCGATGATAAATCCCAAGGTATTTATTACATCCCTGTGGTATATAAAATGTAACAACTATAATTAAAGATAGTTGCCAAAGCATATATATAGAATATATATAGAATAAAAATATAGACTATATATAGAATATATAAGCCAAAGCATACATATAGCATAGTATATAATAATATTCAAATAAAGCTATACATAGAAAATTAATAATGATAAAATAATAGCAATAATAATAATAAAGCGTTGAGTTTTATGTGCCCCAAACAAAGAGCATCATATGTATCCTATTATCTAAGTCTTATGGAACCCTGTGGGACAGATATTATTATTATTCCCATTTTAAAGATAAGAAAACCGTGGCATGATGAGAGGTCAAATAAATTGCAGGTAGTATCAGTGCTCCTAAGTGGTAGCACTGGGCTTTGAATCTGAGTCTTTAACGTTACAGGATTTGCACTCCTATGATGTATTTAAAAGCTTCATTTCATCGCTGTACTCAGTTCTGGTTCAGTCATTTACTAACTCTGTGATCCTGTGCCATTATTCCACATAAAGTTTCACTCAGAAACTATAAATGAGAAAATTCATAAAAAGCTCTAAGAAAATGCTTGGCATATGGTACATGCTAGCTGTAAATAAAATAAAAAGGTTTTTAAAATTACATTATTATTGTTGCCACTGTTCAAATTTGTTTATTCACTTGAAGACAAAACTATTTTTTTTTCTTACTCCCAATATTTTATGTTAATTTACAATTCACTGGTATCAGGACATTTGAAATCAGGTGGCACTGAGAAATGAGTAATATCTAAAAATTACATAATCTGTGAAACTAAGTTTACAAATTTCAAGTCCACAACATTCAGCATCACAATAAGCAACTGAGCATTAACTCCCAGTTTCCTGAAGAAATAAATGTTTACAGATTTCTTTAATTTGGGGTATATGTTTTGTTCATAACCTACAAAAGGATTTGGATGCCTGAGAAAAAGGTGAAGTAGTCTACATTTACATGCAGAACTAGTTTGATGATTATGAGGGTCAAGTCATTGAAAACCCAGTTTTGACAGAACCTAAATTGCTAAAGTAGTCTTTAAGATGAGTATGGTTTGAGACCTTAAATATTCATCATTAATAAAAATTCCCTGACATTTTTCAAAAGAACATTTGCCCGGGTCATTTGCCCAGATGCCAAGTTAAATCATTAAGGCGTGGCCAACTGCCATTTCATTTTTCTTTTTCCCTTAATATCCTAGATTTTTTAATTTAAAGGAACCTGAGGTATGCTTTTTCTTGAACATTGAATTTACAAGTGAGTATCATAATATCAGAAAGTGCCTTTCCCAAACCTAGAACTTCTGAGGTCTTTGAAAAATCTCTCTTTGGGATGGGGATATGGTTGATAGGGGAGAGTGTTTCTGAGTTTTTAATAATTAAATTCTGGATTAAATTTTCCACTTAAAATTTTTCTAATGAATATAGGCCAGAAGCTGTTTTTCTTGCTGTTTGTTGTTGTGTTAGAGGTTGTTTTTTTTTTTTTTTTTTTTTTTTTTTTTAATGATTAGGGGTTAAACCACAGTCCATTTGATACTTACTCTGTTGATTTTCTCTTGTATTACAATTTCACAGAAACAAGTGCGGTATAATTTTTTTTTTTTTTTTTTTTTTTACTTATCCACACATTTTAATAACCTTTACCATTTCTCATTAATTGGAGGTAGAGTGAATCCTTTCCAATCTGTTTTAGAATATAACAAGGACAGGCTTTGTGTCACATCCCACATTGTACACATCCATGCTTTGCTATCAAAACAATTTCTTATGTTACCTCATTGTATTTTATCGTTTGTTTCCATGTTGAAGAAAATTAGTAGTTCTGTACTTGAATGGTGCCTTGATATGATTTTTAAAAGGCTACTGAAATTAAGGAATGACTAGAGTAAGAAAATGAAAATGAAGATTGACCTTGAAAGTATGCTATTAACTAGATTTATTCTCTAGCTCATAGTTTATGTATGTTAAATTAATATATCATTGTAACTATATTAGAAGGCATGTGTATCATCCAGTAGCAAAATGCCTCCAAGTTAGTTTCATCCCATATATATTTTGTTACTTTCAACGTGTTGAATGTTCAGTTGTACAGATAGATGTCTACTATGTGCCACTTGCAAATATTTGTGTTTTAAAAATGTGATGTTTATATCCAGTTACATGCAATAGGACCTGGTAAAGTCTTACTCATCCTTAAGGACTCAGATTATATTTTAATCCTTTGTGATTCCTTATCTAATACACAAAGGTGATCTTCCCATGAGGTTTTCTTAGAACTTTATATGTGAGATGATTTTATAATTATATAGTTATTTTTGAGTACTTCCTATATTAGGCATGGTTTTAATGGACTTTCATTTAATGGGCTTATTGCTCCAAGAGAAGGTTTAATTGCTGGAGTTGTCAATCAATTGCCAAAACTTACCCATTCAACAAGAACAACATATGTGTGTGTGTGTGAGATACTAGGCACTTAACGCTATACCTAAACATTGAGGATTCAGATATTTTAAAGAGAGCCTGCTTTGTTATGAAATAACAATACAACAAGGAATACAGTTGCATAACTATGTAATAATACAGAACAGTAAGTACCACAAAGGAGGTGAGTATAAAATGTGGTATGATGGAAAGGTTCACAACACTTACTCAGTTTCTGTTATGTGCCATGTACTTTATAGAGTTTAATCCTTTTATGTTTCATAACTATACTAGGAGATAAGCAAAATTAGTATTCTTTATTAATGAAGAAATTGAAGTTAGAGAAGTTTAGTAACTGCAGAAAATCACATGGCTAGTAATCGGAGAATAAGAAATAGAATTCAACTCTTTCTGATTTTATTAGGTCAGTTGGATTTTTTGCGTGGGAGGACTGAGGAAGACTTAAAAACGACAACAACAACCAAAGGACATGGGATTTAAGAATAAGAAAGGAGGGGAAGGGAATTCTCAGAAGACTGGATATTCTCAGTCGAGTTCAGGCTCTAACTCTATTGTGAGCCTGCATTAAGAACTGAGATAGCTCTCTTCTGTGACTTAATGCAGCTGAAGTCTTGCTTTTTAAGAACAGCATTCTAGTTACTTAAAATAATGAAGATATAAGGGCTATAGACCGATCTGTCTCTCATATTATTCACATATATATGTATGTGTGTGTGTGTATATATATATAGAGAGAGAGAGAGAGAGAGGGAGAGAGGGAGAGAGGGAGCGTGCACGAGAGAGTATCAAAACCCTTCTCAACGTCTAGTAAATTTTTAGTGAACTAAAAGTTACTTAACAGGTCAGATGCTTAATGAATCTTTCAAAAGCTTCTAATTTGCAGTCCACCTGCAGCTAAGTCATTAAAAGAATTTGATTCCCTGTATATCAATGACCAGGATTTATTATTGTAAAATGGGTTTACTAATTGCTCATTTTGTGTTTGTTGACTGCTTTATATAGCATGTGCTGTTTATTGATTTATTTTTTAGATTTATAAAATTGCTTTTCCTTTCAAGGCACAGGGATATGAAATAGCGTTAATTGTACTAGGAATATTGTGTATATATGTATAATTCTATAATAAAAATGGATTGCAGACACAGTATTGAATATTATTTTGTTCTCTGCCAGAATAATTACATCTTAGTAGAAGAACCAAAAGACTCTTAATGTTAAAAAGAAAAATGATAATATGATTGTAATCTATATGAAGAAGAGTGAGAGAATTTCAAAATCTAAAACTACTCGAGGATTTGCCTTCTTATACTAAAACTAGCAATAGCTACAATCATAAACCTTTTTGAAAGTAAATCTTTAAAACTTGAGATGTAAGAACCAGAGAATACTGAATCTGGGCAATGTAGGGGTTTTATTTTGGTAATTATAAAACAAAATTGAATATAAACATATAACAAAAATAAAATCTTAATTTCCATTCACTCATTCTCTCGACAAACATCTCTTGAGCCCTGGATATAACAATAATATTATTATTGAAAACATTCATCACTAGCATTTATTAAGCAGGTATCATGTGGTAGAAACTGATGTAGAAATTGGGGATAGTGTGAGGAAAAAGACAAAGTATCTACAGTGAAAGACAGAACTAAGTTTATTTCCCCCCCATGTATTTTCCTTGTTGTTAGAGTGCTCTAGGAATTAAAGTGTTATGATTAACTGGATTTTCTGATTAAGAATGTTTTCACTGTTGAAAAATTTTAATGAAATACCTTTGGCTTCCCCCCTTCCTCTTAATGTGTTTAAGATGAGAAATAAAAACAAATTTCCTTGACAGTAGATCCTATAGTGTATCATGAAAGGGTTCTAAATTTTAATTTTAAGAAGATAGGTGCTACTGTTGATGGTTAAAAGTAATAGATTTCACATTCATATTCTACAGATGTAAAAAAATTATTTTATCAAAATAGGAAGCATTAACTGAGTTGACTTTCTATAATATTGCAGTTTTCTCTTTAGTGTAGCTTTTTTGAAATGATCTAATTTATTAAGTAATTATATTTTAGGATAAATCTACTTATTTGAATTCAGGGTAAGAAGAGATGATTTTTATGAAGAGCAAAAAGAGGGATAGAGAATGTTAGATTTATTCATTTATGTATTTATTTTTATTAAATTATAGTTGATTTACAATATTAACTTTCAGCTCTACAAAACACTGAATTTTTATAGATTATACTCCATTTAATATTATAAAATATTGGCTGTATTCACTGTGCTGTATGGTATATCCTTGTACCTTATTAATTTTATATATAATGGTTTGAATGTCTTAATCCCCAACCCAATCTTGCTCCTTCCTGCATTCTTCTTCTCACTGGTAACTACTAGTTTGTTCTCTATGTCTGTGGGTCTCCTTTTGTTATATTCATTTGCTTGTTTTAGTAAGAGTCTACATCTAAGTGACAACATACAGTATCTGTCATTCTCTGTTGACTTATTTCACTAAGCATAATAGCCTCCAAGTCCATTCATGTTGTTGTAAACAGCAAAATTTCATTCTTTTTATGGCTGAGTAATATTCCATTGTGTGTGTGTGTGTGTGTGTGTGTGTGTGTGTGTGTGTGTGTGTGTATATACAGCAAAAGCTTTTAAGTTTAGTTAGGTTCCATTTGATTATTTTTGTTTTTGCTTCCTTTGCCTCAAGAGACTAATCCAAAATAAACATATTGCTATGACTTATGTCTAAGTGTGTTCTGCCTGTTTTGTACTAGGAGTTTTATGTTTTCCAGTCTTACATTTAGATTTTTAATTCATTTTGAGTTTTTTTTTTAATATGATGTGAGAAAATATTCTAATTTCATTCTTTTACGTGTAGCTGTCCAGTTTTCCCACCATCACTTATTGAAGAGACTGTCTTTTCTCCATTGTATATTTTTGCCTCCTTTGTCATGGATTAATTAACCATACGACCATGGGTTTATTTCTGGGCTCTCTATTCTGTTCCATTGATCTATGTGCCCTTTTTTTGTGCCAGTACCATACTGTTTTGATAACTGTAGTTTTGTAATATAGTCTGAAGTCAGGAAGTGTGATACCTCTAGCTTTGTTCTTTTTTTCTCAAGATTGCTCTGGCAATTCAGGGTCTTTTACATTTTCACATCTATCCCTTAATTTTTTATTGTAATTATGGTTGATTTTACAATTTTTGTCTCTTAATCTTTGTACTCATTTAAGTGGCTGATCCATAGTCTTTACTATATATTCACCTTTACTGTAGGGATTTTTCCTTTCTTACAAATTCTTATTTCTTGTAGTAGCCTTTTCTTTTCCACTCAGAGAAGGCCCTTTAACAATTCCTGTAGGGTTGGTTTAGTATTGGTAAACTCTTATTTTTTGCTTGTCCAAGAAGTGCTTTCTCTCTCCTTCAACTCTGAATGATAATCTTGCTGGGTAGAGTATCCTCATTTGTAGGTTTTTCCCTTTAAGCACTTTGAATATATCATGCCACTCCTTCTGGCCTGCAAAATTTCTGTAGAAAAGTCAGCTGATAGCTCCATGAGGGTTCCCTTGTATGTGAGTCTTGCTTTTCTCTTCCTGCCTTTAAAATTCTATATTTTTATATATAAAAGTCTTGGTGTGGGTCTCTTTGGGTACATTTTGTTTGGAACTCTTTCTGTTCTTCCTATACAGTAAAGTCTGTTTCCTTCTTCAGCTTCAGGAATTTTTTAGCTATAATTCCTTCACATACATTTTCTACCCCTTTCTCTCTCTCTTCTCCTTCTGGGACCCCTATAATGCAAATGATACTATTCTTAATGTTGTCAGAGAGGTCCCTTTTACTATACTCATTTTTTTAAATTAGTATTTCTTTTTACTGTTTTGATTGGATGATTTCCATTATTCTCTCTTTTGAATCAGTTATGCATTCTTCTGTATCGTCTAGTCTGCTCTTAATTCCTTCTAGTGTGTTTTTCATTTCAGTTATTGTATTCTTAATCTCTGACTGGTTCTGTTTTATATTTTCTAGTTCTGTATTAAAATTCTCACTGTGTTCATTGATTCTTTTCCCAAGTTCAGTTAGCATTCTTATTACTAATGCTTTGAACTCTTTATATGGTACATTATTTATCTTTGTTTCATTACTTTTTTCAGGTTCTTGTTCTTACATTGGAAACAAATTCCTCTGTCTTCGCATTTTGTTTACTTTCTCTGACTATTTGAAATTAGTTGAAACAGTTACCTATCCTGGTCTTGAAAGGGTGTCCTTCTGTGGGAGCATCCTTATGCAGGCTCTGTGTGCCCAGTGGCTTTGGTGGGAGAGCTGGATCTGAAGTAAGCATGGGTTACATCTTCCCCCCAGGGTGTGCTGGTGGCTACCATGTTGGTGGGAGGTAGGGATGGAGATGAAGGGGCTAGACCCAGAGCCAAGTGCGAGCCTGGGCTTCTATGCTCAGTGGCTGTCACCACACTATCAAGAGTAGGTTTGGGGCCCAAGAAGCTGGAGCAGAAGCCCTGACGTTCAGGTTCTAGCTGTTCCATTCCCCCCAAGTGTGTGCTCTGTCCCTTGGCATCTTCACCTCCACCCTAGTGGAGAGCAGTGCCGATCAAAAGGGACTGTAGTGGGCACCTGGTACGAGCAGTGGTGTGATCTGGGATGGTCTCAGCATGCCAGTGGGAACCTCAAGCCATTTTTGATCTGCTGTCTCTGTTTTCTTGTATGCAGTGGCTTTCCTCACTCCATTCAGAGGCAGGGCAGGGTCCAAGCTGGCTCTGCTTCTTCCAAGTACAGTCACCTCCCCTGCTAATAGCACCTTCACCCCGGTGAGGAGTAGTGCTGGAGCAAGAGAGGCTAGGGCAGTTTCCCAGTGAGGGCTGGAGTGGTCTTGGGAAACCAGCCATAGTCCCAGGGAATTTTCAGTTGGCTTCCTTCACTTTATTCCTGGGAGTAAGCAAGTGTGTATGCATGCTCTTCATGAGAGGAGTCTCCATTTCTTACAGCCCTCTGGTAAGTCCCACTGGTTTCAAACCAGCTAAGGTCCTGATTTTGGACCCTAGGGCTGGAGTGTCCAATATTCGGCTCGAACCCGTCTCTCCTTAGGGAGGATCTGCAAGAAATCTCCATGATGTCCCTCTCCCCTTCCATGTCCCCTGCTAGGGGTGTGGGTCCTGACCTGATCACATCTCCTCCCTTCCTGCCTAACTGTGTGGATCTTTCTTTACAGCCTTGGTTGTAGAATAGCCTTTCTACCAGTCTGCAGTTTGTTTTCAGCAAGAGTTGCTCCACATGTAGATGTCTTTTTGATGTGTTTGTGCCCGGGAGGTTGAGCTCAGTGGCCTCCTACTCTGCTATCATGATCTTTGAAGAGAAATATTTTTAAAGAATATTCTACACATAGTTTAATTTTACATGCAAATGTAAAGATCACACAAATAATTTTTTATAGTCCATTTCATTATGTGATTCCTGGTCTACTCAAGTGAGATATGTAAAGGTTCTTTAGGTACATTCCTTTTGCATTTATTTTTAGCTTCCAATCAGTTTGTGACGGTACATTGTATACTCTTAGTAGTGTGTTACAGAACATACTATCCTATTAATATAGTGATGTTCAAAGGGTCTTCAAACTACTTTTCTGATTTTGGGGTGAACTATTAAATTTATTTGGGGATTTTTGTGTTCCATGCCTTTTCATGTCCTAGTTTGGTGAATGTTTCTGAAATTCCTTAAACTGGTAGAATATTTCTACCCTATCTGTTCAGTCAGTATTTTCCAGAAGCTCAAAAATGCAAGAAGAGGGGAGTATCACTGTATAGAAAAAAAAATACAACACTTCTATGGAAAGTGCTGCATTTAATCATTGAATGGGGGCAATTGTCTCTTCTCTAATATTTTGACTTTATTTTGATTTATTGTATTAAATAATCAGAGGATGTTCTAAAGGTGGGCAGTGCCTACCCTCTCATCTTACCTATAAGGAAACTGAAGACAGAGATTTAATTTACTCAACAGAGTTTAATTTACTCAACAAAGGTCACATGGCTGGAAGACAGCAGAGCAAAGATGAGACTTTGACTCCTGTCTTTGATTATTCAAATGCTTTTTCGACTAGATTATGTTTATTTTTACAGTAGAAACTGCAGCCTCAGCAACTTAAAATCCAGGAGTGTTTTTGTTGATTTTTAAAATTTTTCTTTTCCTTCAAACTTGATGGGAGTAAAGGAAGGACCCGTGTTTTTTTCAGATACATTTCAAAACAGGTTTACACCCAATGCAGTTTTCTAGAAATTATACTTTGTCATTAATTTAAATTTCAGGTAGGAGTTGGTGGAAGTAAAAATAAAAACAAAAGAAATATGGTTCTTTCTGTAATAAATATGGTTCTTTCTGTAATACCACAGTCTTTGTAATTTTCAGTGTTAAGTGTGATATAACAAATGAATTTATTATTTCTTTAGAAAGACCAATTTATTCAAATGAAAAATGATTCTTCCTCAATGAAATCTCCAGGAAATTTGATTGAGATTGAAGAAATAATTCTCTTCAATCAGAGGGAATTTCATAACCTCATCAACTCCGTATTTTGTGACTAAGCGAAGTCCACTGTACAGTTTAAAAAATCAGAACCTATTCATTGCTTTGCTCATTTAGCACTATAACCAGCACAAATTAAACCTGTCTGTCAATTATAAACATATGAACAGCTTTTATTATCAAAGAGAATGACAGAATGCTATACTTTAATGAGTAATGGCTGAGGCCAGTTGCTGCTTAATTCACAGATGACATAACATCCTTTTATTGATGCTGTCTGTGTGTTTCAGCCTGGAAGTTATCACTTACAGATTTACTATGCCCCTAGTATAATGTAAAAGTACAAGTAAACCTGGAGCATTTAGATAAACAACAACAAAAATGGCTAGGAAAAAATCACTTTGTTAAGTGTCAAGTGTGTGGCCTTAACCTTAGCAAGATTCTGTGCAATTGGAAATAAAACTCACGACACATGAAGACAGGGAGGAATAAAAACAAATCAAAATTCTGCTAGGCTACAACTGTTACATATCATTTTGTTCATGTTTTTAAGTAATGTGCTAATAGAAATTCACACTTCCAAAGATGTGAACCAAGTTATACTGTTGATGTTAAAGAACATCACTATTATATATTGTACAAGGAAAAATAAAAAAGCACAAGGAATGTTTTTTTAGAAATTTACCAGCTCCTTGGTATTGTTCTAACAAAGTTTGCATGTTATAATTAAGATGAAAATTTAGAGTTATTACTATCTGTTATGACAACTTTTTATAGCACCTGTCCTACTTATTAGATGGAAGGAACTTACATTGGCCAATAAAAGATGTCTTACTCATGTGTAATTTAAAAATATTTTTTTCAAATTATTTCACTCCAACTTTGGGCAGTCAGTTCAAACTCAACTCCCTAACAGAGTAATTTGTCATTCTGTCACTTCCCGTTTGCTCCCTGCTCCCCACTCCTTGTTTAACCTCAGAACATTGAGAGACATATCTGAGTCTTCACCAATCTCGCATGTGTCCTAAGGCTTTTACCTTTATTAACAGCTTTGATTTAATATTCACAACAAAGTAGATATTAATAGTTCCATTGTGCCGGTAAGAAAATAGAGCCTCAGAGAGATTAACTATTTACCCCTATAGTGATAGCCAACCTTTATTGAGTATATGACATCTCACAGACACTTCAAAGCTCTATAGGTAATATACTAAATATACTATTATGTGTTAGTTAATTTAACCCTCAATAGCCTATGATGTAAATACACATATTATTCCCCCCACCCTTTTTTTTAACATCTTTATTGGAGTATAATTGCTTAACAATGGTGTGTTAGTTTCTGCTTTATAACAAAGTGAATCAGCTATACATATACATATATCCCCATATCTCCTCCCTCTTGTGTCTCCCTCCCACCCTCCCTATCCCACCCCTCTAGGTGATCACAAAGCACCCAGCTGATCTCCCTGTGCGATGCAGCTGCTTCCCACTAGCTATCTATTTTACATTTGGTAGTGTATATATGTCCATGCCACTCTCTCACTTCGTCCCAGCTTACCATTCCCCGTCCCCGTGTCCTCAAGTCCATAAGTCCATTCTCTGTGTCTGCATCCTTACTGCTGTCCTGGCCCTAGGTTCTTCAGGACCATACATACATACATATATATATATATATATGTATGTATTTTTTTTTTTTAGATTCCATATATATGTGTTAGCATGTGGTATTTGTTTTTCTCTTTCTGACTTACTTCACTCTGTATGACAGACTCTAGGTCCATCCACCTCACTACAAATAACTCAATTTTGTTTCTTTCTATGGCTGAGTAATATTCCATTGTATATATGTGCCACATCTTCTTTATCCATTCATCTGTTGATGGACACTTAGGTTGCTTCCATGTCCTGGCTATTGTAAATAGAGCTGCAGTGAACATTGTGCTACATGACTCTTTTTGAATTATGGTTTTCTCTGGGTATATGCCCAGTAGTGGGATTGCTGGGTCATATGGTAGTTCTATTTTTAGTTTTTTAAGGAACCTCCATAGTGTTCTCCACAGTGGCTGTATCAATTTACATTCCCACCAACAGTGCAAGAAGGTTCCCTTTTCTCCACACCCTCTCCAGCATTTTTTGTTTGTAGATTTTTTGATGATGGCCATTCTTACTGGTGTTAGATGATACCTCATTGTACTTTTGATTTGCATTTCTCTAATGATTAGTGATGTTGAGCATCCTTCCATGTGTTTGTTGGCAATCTGTATATCTTCTTTGGAGAAATGTCTCTTTAGGTCTTTTGCCCATTTTTGGATTGGGTTGTTTGTTTTTTTGATATCGAGCTGCATGAGCTGCTTGTAAATTTTGGAGATTAATCCTTTGTCAGTTGCTTCATTTGCAAATATTTTCTCCCATTCTGAGGGTTGTCTTTTCGTCTTGTTTATGGTTTCCTTTGCTGTGCAAAAGCTTTTAAGTTTCATTAGGTCCCATTTGTTTATTTTTGTTTTTATTTCCATTTCTCTAGGAGGTGGGTCAAAAAGGATCTTGCTGTGATTTATGTCATAGACTGTTCTGCCTATGTTTTCCTCTAAGAGTTTGATAGTGTCTGGCCTTACATTTAGGTCTCTAATCCATTTTGAATTTATTTTTGTGTATGGTGTTAGGGAGTGTTCTACTTTCATTCTTTTACATGTAGCTGTCCAGTTTTCCCAGCACCACTTATTGACGAGGTTGTCTTTCGTCCATTGTATATTCTTGCCTCCTTTATCAAAGGTAAGGTGGCCATATATGCATGGGTTTATCTCTGGGCTTTCTGTCTGTTTCATTGATCTATATTTCTGTTTTTGCGCCAGTACCATACTGTCTTGATTTCTGTAGCTTTGTAGTATAGTCTGACGTTCAGGAGCCTGATTTCTCCAGCTCCATTTTTCTTTCTCAAGCTGCTTTGGCTATTCGGGGTCTTTTGTGTTTCCATACAAATTGTGAAATTGTTTCTTCTAGTTCTGTGAAAAATGCCATTGGTAGTTTGGTAGGGATTGCATTGAATCTGTAGATTGCTTTGTGTAGTATAGTCATTTTCACAATGTTGATTCTTCCAATTCAAGAACATGGTATATCTCTCCATCTGTTTGTATCATCTTTAATTTCTTTCATCAGTGTCTTATAGTTTTCTGTATACAGGTCTTTTGTTTCTTTAGGTAGGTTTATTCCTAGGTATTTTATTCTTTTTGTTGCAGTGGTAAATGGGAGTGTTTCCTTAATTTCTCGTTCAGATTTTTCATCATTATTGTGTAGGAATGCAACAGATTTCTGTACATTCATTTTGTATCCTGCTACTTAACCAGATTCATTTATTAGCTCTAGTAGTTTTCTTGTAGCATCTTTAGGATTCTCTATGTATACCGTCATGTCATCTGCAAACAGTGACAGCTTTACTTCTTCTTTTCCAGTTTGGATTCCTTTTATTTCTTTTTCTTCTCTGATTGCTGTGGCTAAAACTTCCAAAACCATGTTGAATAATAGTGGTGAGAGTCGGCAACCTTGTCTTGTTCTTGATCTCAGTGGAAATGCTTTCAGTTTTTCACCATTGAGAACGATGTTAGCTCTGGGTTTGTCATATATAGCCTTTATTATGTTTAGGTAAGTTCCCTCTATGCCTGCTTTCTGGAGGGTTTTTATCATAAATGCGTGTTGAATTTTGTTGAAAGCTTATTCTGCATCTATTGAGATGATTGTATGGTTTTTTTCCTTCGATTTGTTAATATGGTGTACCACATTGATTGATTTACTTATATTGAAGAATCCTTGCATTCCTGGGTTAAACCCCATGTGATCATGGTGTATGATCCTTTAAATGTGCTGTTGGATTCTGTTTGCTAGTATTTTGTTGAGGATTTTTGCATCTGTGTTCATCAGTGATATTGACCTGTAGTTTTCTTTCTTTGTGATATCTTTGTCTGGTTTTGGTATCCGGGTGATGGTGGCCTTGTAGAATGAGTTTGGGAGTGTTCCTCCTTCTGCTATATTTTGGAAGAGTTTGAGAAGGATAGGTGTTAGCTCTTCTCTAAATGTTTGATAGAATTCGCCTGTGAAGCCATCTGGTCCTGGGCTTTTGTTTTTTGGAAGATTTTTAATCACAGTCTCAATTTCAGTGCTTGTGATTGGTCTGTTTATATTTTCTATTTTTTCCTGGTTCAGTCTCGGAAGGTTGTGCTTTTCTAAGAATTTGTCCATTTCTTCCTGGTTGTCCATTTTATTGGCATATAGTTGCTGGTAGTAATCTCTCATGATTGATTATTTCTGCAGTATCAGTTTTTACTTCTCCATTTTGATTTCTAATTCTGTTTATTTGAGTCTTCTCCCTTTTGTTCTTCATGAGTCTGGCTAATGGTCTATCAATTTCGTTTAACTTCTCAAAGAACCTGCTTTTAGTTTATTGACCTTTGCTATTGTTTCCTTCATTTCTTTTTCATTTATTTCCGATCTGATCTTTATGATTTCTTTCCTTCTGCTAACTTTGGGGGTTTTTTGTTGCTGTTGTTCTTCTTTCTCTAATTGCTTTAGGTGTAAGGTTAGGTTGTTTATTTGAGGTGTTTCTTGTTTCTTGAGGTAGGATTGTATTGCTATAAACTTCTCTCTTAGAACTGCTTTTGCTGCATCCCATAGGTTTTGGGTTGTCATGTTTTCATTGTCATTTGTTTCTAGGTAGTTTTTGATTTCCTCTTTGATTTCTTTAGTGATGTCTTGGTTATTAAGTAGTGTATTGTGTAGCCTCCATGTGTTTGTATTTTTTACAGATCTTTTCCTGTAATTGATATCTAGTCTCATAGCGTTGTGGTCGGAAAAGATACTTGATACGATTTCAATTTTCTTAAATTTCCCAGGGTTTGATATGTGATGCAACATATGATCTATCCTGGAGAATGTTCCCTGAGCACTTGAGAAGAACGTGTATTTTGTTGTTTTTGGATGGAATGTCCTATAAATATCAATTAAGTCCATCTTGTTTAATGTATTATTTAAAGCTTGTGTTTCCTTATTTATTTTCATTTTGGATGATCTGTCCATTGGTGAAAGTGGGGTGTGAAAGTCCCCTACTATGATTGTGTTACTGTCGATTTCCCCTTTTATGGCTGTTAGCATTTGCCTTATGTATTGAGGTGCTCCTGTGTTGGATGCCTAAGTATTTACAGTTGTTATATCTTCTTGGATTGATCTCTTGATCATTATATAGTGTCCTTCTTTGTCTCTTGTAATAGTCTTTTTTTAAAGTATATTTTGTCTGATATGAGAATTGCTACTCCAGCTTTCTTTTGATTTCCATTTGCATGGAATATCTTTTTCCATCCCCTCACTTTCAGTCTGTATGTGTCCCTAGGTCTGAAGTGGGTCTCTTGTAGACAGCATATATATGGGTCTTGTTTTTGTATCCATTCAGCCAATCTATGTCTTTTGGTTGGAGCATTTAGTCCATTTACATTTAAGGTAATTATCAACATGTATGTTTCTATGACCATTTTCTTAATTGTTTTGGGTTTGTTATTGTAGGTCTTTTCCTCCTCTTGTGTTTCCTGTCTAGAGAAGTTTTTTTAGCATTTGTTGTAAAGCTGGTTTGGTGGTTCTGAATTCTCTTAGCTTTTGCTTGTCTCTAAAGGTTTTAATTTCTCCGTCGAATATGAATGAGATCCTTGCTGGGTAGAGTAATCTTGGTTGTAGTTTCTTCCCTTTCATCACTTTAAATATGTCCTGCCAGTGCCTTCTGGCTTGCAGAGTTTCTGCTGAAAGATCAGCTGTTAACCTTATGGGGATTCCCTTGCATGTTATTTGTTGTTTTTCCCTTGCTGCTTTTAATATTTTTCCTTTGTATTTACTTTTTGGTAGTTTGATTAATATGTGTCTTGGCATGTTTCTCTTTGGATTTATCCTGTATGGGACTCTCTGCGCTTCCTGGACTTGATTGACTATTTCCTTTCCCATATTAGGGAAGTTTTCAACTATAATCTCTTCAAATATTTTCTCAGTCTCTTTCTTTTTCTCTTCTTCTTCTGGGACCCCTATAATTCGAATGTTGGTATGTTTAATGTTGTCGTAGAGGTCTCAGAGACTGTCCTCAATTCTTTTCATTCTTTTTTCTTTATTCTGCTCTGCAGGAGTTTTTTCCACTATTTTATCTTCCACGTCCCTTATCCGTTCTTCTGCCTCAGTTTTTCTGCTATTGATTCCTTCCAGAGAATTTTTAATTTCATTTATTGTGTTGTTCATCATTGTTTGTTTGCTCTTTAGTTCTTCTAGGGCCTTGTTAAATGTTTCTTATATTTTCTCCATTCTATTTCCAAGATTTTGGATCATCTTTACTATCATCACTTTCAGTTCTTTTTCAGGTAGACTGCCTATTTCCTCTTCATTTGTTTGGTCTGGTGCGTTTTTACTTTGCTCCTTCATCTGCTGTGTGTTTCTCTTTCTTCTCATTTTGCTTAACTTACTGTGTTTGGGGTCTGTGTTTTGCATGCTGCAGGTTCGTAGTTCCCGTTGTTTTTGGTGTCTGCCCCCAGTGGCTAAGGTTGGTTCAGTGGGTTGTGTAGGCTTCCTGGTGGAGGGGACTGGTGCCTGTGTTCTGGTGGATGAGGCTGGATCTTGTCTTTCTGGTGCACAGGACCATGTATGGTGGTGTGTTTTGGGGTGTCTGTGACCTTATTATGATTTTCGGCAGTCTCTCTGCTAATGGGTGGGGTTGTGTTCCTGTCTTGCTAGTTGTTTGGCATAGGGTGTCCAGCACTGTAGCTTGCTGGCCATTGAGTGGAGCTGGGTGTTAGCATTGAGATGGATATCTCTGGGAGACATTTCGCCATTTGATATTGCATGGAGTCGGGAGGTCTCTGGTGGACCAATGTCCTGAACTCGGCTCTCCCACCTCTGAGGCACAGGCCTGACCCCCTGCCGGAGCACCAAGATCCTGTCAGCCACACTTTTGGGAAGTCTGAGGTCTTCTGCCAGCGTTCAGTAGATGTTCTGTAGGAGTTGTTTCACATGTAGATGTATTTCTGATGTATTTGTATGGAGGAGGGTGATCTCTGCATCTTACTCTTTCGCCATCTTGAAGGTCTCCTCTATTTTCACTTTATAGATAAAGAAACAAAGACATAGACAGATTATGTAATTTGCCTGAGACCATGGTGATATGTTTTAGTAGAACCAGTATGAAAACTCAGGCAGTCTAGCTCCAAAAGCTACACTATTAACCACCACTGCCTTTACAAAATGCATTGGAATATCACATATATAGATCATCACAACTGAAATTGAATCTGGATAATGGGTTGGTACTTTTCAAAGTAGTAAAGAGGCAATAAATTATCTTGTATACCATTCCTCAGTGTCCGTCATAGTATATACCAGTATAGCTAATAAGATAAGGTGTCTGTCACCCTTGCTTGCCCATGACTGACCAGCATCCCCAATCTCACTGTCTGTTACAAGAAGAGATCCTGTGTAGCCTTAAATAGTGGGACTGTTTTCCACTCACTCATTTACCTTATAAATGGTTTTCTACAACCCTGGTATACCAGTATGATTTTGTTGGAGGAGTTGAGGAGGAAACCAAAATGTAGGAATATAAATGGAGTTGCAGCCTGCCCCAAATTCAGCACCCACTTAATTGTGTCTTGCAGAGGTAGTAAGTACCATGAAAGTGAGGAGATTTTCAGTGAGTTTCAGACCTGGTGATCAGGGAATATACGGGAGACCCATCGTTGAAAGGGGAAGGAACAACCTGAAGTGCAGAGACCACATAAAAATTTTTCAGAAGAAGATGGGCATTAAAAGAGGAAAAGTGGCACTTGAATTATATGTGACTAATTCTCAAGTTCATTCTTCAGCTTTCAGACCGTGTGACTTCTGGGAAGTGTTCTCTAATCATCCCCAAGTCTGATTTTGGTGCCTCTCTTATGGAATCTAATAATAAACTGTACAACCACTTTAACTCATTCCAAACAAATGTTAAAAATAATAGGGGGCTTCCCTGGTGGCGCAGTGGTTGAGAATCTGCCTGCTAATGCAGGGGACACGGGTTCGAGCCCTGGTCTGGGAAGACCCCGCATGCCGCGGAGCAGCTGGGCCTGTGAGCCACAATTACTGAGCCTGCGCATCTGGAGCCTGTGCTCTGCAGCGAGAGGCCGCGATAGTGAGAGGCCCGCGAACCGCGATGAAGAGTGGCCCCCGATTGCCACAACTAGAGAAATCCCTAGCACAGAAACGAAGACCCAACACAGCCATAAATAAATAAATAAAATTAAAAAAATATTATAGGGAATATTGACAAATGTTTTCACAAGAAATTTATCTTGAAAAATGAAACAAAAATTTGCATATATCTACTTTATCTGACATTTAACAAAATTTACCTTAAGTGTAATGATATTCCTTTTCTTAAAATGAACAAAGAATGAAACACATGACAATAAAGAAATTAGCTTTGACTTTATATCTAACTTTTCAAATATAATAAAGAGAATCTAAGTTTGAAGAATAATTATAATGATCAGCCCACCATAATTATAAAGATAACCTAACATATGCAACATGATCATAAAAAGAAATCAAGGGCTTGTCAATTTTCCCTAAAGTCTGTCTTATCCTTACATTGTCAAATAATCTCTTTGAAGAGCTCATCTCTAATCCTTGTTGATTTTCTTTTTTCATTTTTTCTACCAATGAAAAGTGTAGTAGTATTTTTAACTACATTAATATGCATTAACTATATTAAATATATTTAACTGAATTAATTAGTAGTTACCAGTTATTAATGCAGTTAATCATTACCAATGATTAATGTCATTCTCCAATATCACTTTCAGGAATTTTGTGAAATCGTACACTTTTTCCAAGATTTGTAGGTTCACTTCGCCATCACATGCCATTGTGCTTTCATTGTTTTTAGATGTTTACCATAGCTAACAACTGGTGAAAGACTGACAAATAAGAAATGAAGATGTGGATGCAATGGGGAGGATGCTTGGCATTAGAAGCAGGGCGGATATTCAGCCAGTAAACACTGCTGTGGCCATATCAGTTGCTAAATTTTTGACATACGTCCATACCTTGAAGTAAAATCACTACTTTGATGCCCAAAATATGCCAATGGCTGCTACCCTCACTTGCCTGACTCTGCTCTGGGATTCCCCCAAACTTCCTCATAATGCAATAAGTGGGGTAGAAATCCCTGGCACAGCACAGGGTCCCCATGGCCTTGCCCCAGTGTTTTAGCAGACATCCTTTCTGATTGGTTAGTGACCATGCTGTCCCTGGACAAAAGACAGGTGGAACAGGATGTTTGAATTAAAATTATTTTTTAAAGTAGTCAGTTTATTAGTGAATATTCCCAGTGTGAGATACTTTTGTTTCCCTAAGCAACACTGTAACTTCAGAGACTCAGAAAATGAATATTTGGATATGGTGACTCCCATTCTTCCCTGCTAGCATGGTTTTTAGCACATTCTACTGCAAGTGTTTCTTCAACTGTTTTTTTTTTTTCTTTAATAATCTGGATTTTCCGTGACAGTAAAGCACAGATCTGTATTTTTCAATGTTCTATCTAGTGAGCAAAGCTTTCACTCTTCTTCTATGAAGTCTTTGTTGATTTCATACCAGTGAAGTAAAAGCTAAAGTCCTCACAGTGGTCTTCAAGGATCCTCATTGTCTTCCATCAACTGTGACCTGATGGCTTGTTACTCTCACCCTTCCTCATCCTGGTCCAGCCACACTGGCTTTCTTGCTATTCCTTAAATTTGCCAGGGTGCTATCTCCAGGGCCTTAGTATTTGTTGTTCCCTCTGCTTGAAACTCTTTCCTTAGATATTTTCACAGCTCAGTTTTTCAACTGCTTACAGATGTAGTCCTTCAGATATTTACTTAAAATATTTCTTCTCAGGGAGTCCTTTCTGATCCACTTATTTAAATATTCATTCCTGTCAGTCCATATGCCTCTTATGTGCATTATTTTTCTCTATAGATGTATGACTGTCTAGAGAAAATATTTATCTGTTTCCTCTTCTAAAATGTAAACCCCACAGGGGCAAGGACTTCTGCAGTTCTTCACTAATGTGTCTTTGGTCCCTAGAACAGTGCTTAGAACATAATAGGTGCCCAATTAATATTTTTGGATTAAAAAAAGCAGCGAATGAAAACAAATTTTCCTTAAGATGTCCATTTGAGTCTCCACTAAGGGAAATGTAAATTAACATTTATTTATTGAAAAACTTCAGTGTGAATGATGCTTTCTTATTCATCAAAATAATCTTGAGGGTTAGAAGTAAATATTTCTTTCTTATTAAAGAAACACAGGTCCCAGAGTAGCTTACCCAAGGAGGCAGAGGAAGGATTCAGCCACAAGTAATGAAGGGTTCTGAAGCCCATGTTACTTTTGACACCATTAGGTAACTTCTACAGTACAAAAAGATTTCTAGAATATCTGTTGTACCAGAAATTACACATTGTCAGAGGTTGTGCCATTAGTCACAATGGCCTCATGTATTTTGAATTTCTAATCTAAGTACTAACATGTGAAGATACGGCAAAGTGGGAAGAGAGGAAATTAAAAAAACGCTGCCCCTGCCCTGCCTTCTAAGCACTGGTTTCCATGTACTTTCCACACTCAAAGTTATAATTACAAAAATCTACGTCCTTATGCTATATTACTCTCACACTTGGAACTGATCCCTATTTTAAAAAAGCTGACAACTGGAGCAATATGAAATGGAATCTTAAAAAATAAATCCCTTAGTCAGCCTGTTATCTTTTGTTAATTGTTTCACTTTAGAATGTGTTTCACGTATTTGATTGTTAATGAGGAAAACAGAATACAAAAAATGTGGAAAAGGAAGTAGTGACTGACAGGGTGGCAGCAGGACTGCACCTACCATGGACAGCGACAGCACAAGCTGGAAAATGATGCCTTCTCCTTAAGGCAACACCCTGTACTGAGATGATGGCTTGGCAAAGGAAGAGTTGAAATTTTAGTCTGCACTCATCAAATGTTTATTCCAAAATTTGATTTTCCATGGTCAGATCAGCTGTAACATCCTGAAATCAAAATTCAGATATGAAATAGCTAATCTCCATTTGAGTTAATAACAAATCAGTCAGTTAACACATTTAACTACCTTATAAGACCTATTAAGTAGCAAATTGTTTTAAATCAACCTGTGTTTTTGTATGCAACTCTATATCAAAATAATCTTATATATGTTTTCAGATAAATTTAAAATTTAGTGACTAACACCCTTATCATAATCTTATAATCATGGATCTTTTTGGCAAAATTATTAAGCATCTTGATTAACCATTCCTTTTCCAGACCTAGATGGTAATGATGTTTGGTTTCTGAAAATCAAAGACATTGTAAAAGTATACTGATTTCTTTCATAGTTGCTTATCCTTAAAGTATATTGTAAATTTAAAAAATAGTTCCAGAACTCAGAATGGTGTTTGAAACCCCAGCTAGATTATTGCAATAACTAAATAATAATCCCCAACCCTACTCTTCATGTATTTCTCACTAAGTTTTTAAGAGGACAATACTTATTTGAATGTATAATTTTGGATATATTTGTTGACAATTGAATTATACTACTTTTTCATTTTGCAGAAAATTTGCTTTTTTTCCTCATTTTGTAAAGTGCTTCCTTTACCATTGAATCGAAAAAAAAAATAGAAAGCAGTAAAAAATACTACAATCTCTAATGTTTAAAAGCATATTTGGGAAATGCTATGTTCTGCTTAGTATAATTTAGTCAACAGAATATTAATATATATTATGCTCAGATTATCAATGTTATAGTCTTAGAACACAGTAAAATACATTGAACACAAAGGCAATTCAAAACATTCAAAATGTAAATTCATCTATTATTTTTGTCACTCTGAACAAATCATAGGAGTTTTCAGGACATCAGGACTATTCCTACATATATTTTCATTGTCCTGTCATAGCTGGGGAGTAAATAGATATTTTCAGTTGATACAACACTGGATGAAAGAATGTTATACTCAATTTAAAAATTAGGACTATATTTGGAAATAAAATATAAGCATTTGCAGGGCTGGTAATTATTGATACACATATTCAGAAAGATTACAAAGAATTTACCAGCTATTACATTAGAGTTTCCATTATTCTTAAAATAAATGTATACATCCTTTATCTAACTTATTTCATATGCAGTCTTTCTTAGTGATACATATGAATTGAAGCTCCATTTTTACTACATGCTTTATTCAACTTTATTCAAACTTTGTTGTAGAGTTGACACTTTATCATTAGTGTTTCTCTGTCTCTAAAATATCATCATTCCTACCCACCCTCATCCTTTTCTGGCTTCTTTGAATAGAGCTTCACTTCTGTATCTTCTTTTCCCATTAACATTGTGTCCCTGAGCTTCCTCCCTCACTATTCGTAACAAGGTTACATTTTCTATCTTAAACAACTTTTAGAAGGTTCCATTTTGATGAATAGTTTAAAACAATTTCAAAAACAAAAATCAAAACTAATTCACTGATTTCCTAAAATATTAATGATACAACTGAAATTTGCTGATCATTCTATTTCTTTTAATATGTTTTTATAATATTTTGCCTTTTTACCCAGTCCTATGAATCTTGATTAGAATATCCCTTTCTGTTGAATTGATGCTCTCTAATATCCCAATGCTAATTTTATAACAATTCCTGCAAATTAACCAAACTCAACAATATTCTGTTCATTTTTAACTCTGAAAAAAATATTATATATAATTTTTTGAAAAAAATCTGACAAAGTGCATTATGAGATACTGAAATGCTTTATAAAGAATAAAAGGAGCAATTTCTGTATTGAGTTGAAAGTTGATCTGCAAGAACCCTTGCATTTTTAGGATGCTAGTTCTCTACTTCTGGAACAAGAGAGAGAAATTACAATGAAGTCTCACAGTGCTTGCTGTTCTGCCAATAGTTAGGAAGTTTACTTCTGAAATTTAATTTTAAGCTAGAGTGAAATATTTCTTAGAGTATGATATTGCTTTTACTCTCTATATACCTGATCAGGCCAAAACTGATTTCTTACTTTATCCCAAATCCAAAATCAGACAAAGAGCCTCTAAAGCTGCCCCAAAGGATTGTGATCAGTACTGAAGTCATTCTGAAAATGTTACAAAATCCCTTATCCAGTGCTTTCTTGTCTGTATATGTATTTGACCTATTAGCTGGGAAGAGAATCTTAAAAAGTTACATTTTTTCACTACTATTTTGAGGTGAGAACCCAGTATTTTTCTTTTACTGTAATTCACTATTTAGATTTCACATGGTTTATTTATGTAAAAAAATAGTCATAATATATGTTCTATAATATAACAATTTTTAAAATATAGAACAAGAATTTAAAGGGAATTGTAAAGCAAACATCAATGTCTTTCAAGATTTTATGACTCCTCCATCGACTCTTTTTAGATGTTTTTCCTACACTTGATGTTATAGCAGCCTTTTAGCCACTTGATATAGTCTTCCTTAAATATTCAAATTTAATTTTCATATGGATAATTCATTTTTAAACTCTATTTATGTATTTACAATGATACAATCATGAATGGAAACAAACTCTTTTGGTATGCAAATAATTCAGCCATCAGACCCAAAATGCATGGTGGTACTAAAGAGTAGTGTCTTATTATAAGAGAGTGTTCAGTGTGATGTGGGTATCATACAGTAGGTTTTACAGAGGGAATGAAGAACATGCACAAAGTAACAGTTTAAATGGAGGTGGGTTAATAATGCATTTATAGTACTTGTTTTTTCCTTAACATGTCAGGTCCACAGTTAAATGTGTCTTGTGAGAATAACTTTGCATTTGCTTAGAAGGAGGAAATGGGCAACCCTTGAGAAACTGATCTCAAAATATATGCATAAGAATCACTTGGGACCCTAGTTAAAAATTCAAATTCTTAACACTAATCCAAAGACACTGGTTCTAGAGAGAAAACCCAAGATATTTTTTAAAAAATTGGCATCCCAGCTGATTCTAGTACAAGTGATCCATTAATATATTTTGTGAAATAGTACACTATAATGTGCAGACCTCCCAGAAACAGGGAATAGTTTGCTTCCTAATACCTAATATGACTTTATCGTTATTTTTTCTGATTATGGAGGTGAGATAATCCCGTGTAGAAAATTTAGAAAAATTGCTAAATCAAATAGTGAAAACCACCCAGAATCTCATTTTTCAGATATAATAGTTCAAAAATATTTTTGTGTATTTACAATGATTCATATATATATATACTAACAAACACATTTATAAATTATATGAGAGGCAGTTCTTTTCCTTAGAAAATATTTTCCCATCTCTATTAGTCAAATTGTAGTAAAACAAAACATAAACCATGCCATTTAGAGTAGCATCAAAAATAATAAAATTCTTAGGAATAAATGTAACCAAGGAGGTGAAATGTCTATACCAAAAAAAGAAAAAAAAAAAATTGATGAAAAACATGGAAGAAGACACAAATAAATGGAAATACATTCCATGTTCATGGATTAGAAGACTATATATTGTTAAAATATCCATACTACCCGAAGCAATCTATAGTTTCAATACAATACTGATAAAAATTTTTTCACAGAAATGGAAAAACCAATGCAGAAATTTGTAGGAAGCCACTAAAGATCAAAAATAGCTAAAGCAATCTTAAGAAATAAGAGCCAAGCTGGAGACGTCACACTTCATGATTTGAAACTATATTACAAAGCAATAGTTATCAAAGCAGCATGGTACTGGTATAAAAATGGATACAGACCAATTGAACGGAATATAGAGCCCAGAAAAAAACTCACATATGCAGTCAACTGTCATTTGATGGGGGGGCCAAGAATACTCAATGGAGAAAGAGTAATCTCTTCAATAAATGGTGCTGAGAAAACTGGATACCCCCAAGCAAAATGAAATTAGACCCCTATCCTAAAACATACAAAAATAAACTCAAAATGGTTAAAAGATTTAAGCATCAGACCTGAAAAACCATGAAACCAAATAACCTGACTAAAATATGGACAAAAGACATGAATAGGTATTTTTCCAAAGAAGACATACAAATGAGCAACCTCTTTAATGTTGGTCTTGTCAATGATTTTTTGGATTTGACATCAAGAGCAAAGGCAACAAAAGCAAAAATAAACAATTGGTATTACATCAAATTGGCAATAGGGGGCTTCCCTGGTGGCGCAGTGGTTGAGAATCTGCCTGCCAATGCAGGGGACACGGATTCGAGCCCTGGTCTGGGAAGATCCCACATGCCGGGGAGCAACTGGGCCCGTGAGCCACAACTACTGAGCCTGCGCGTCTGGAGCCTGTGCTCCGCAACGGGAGAGGCCGCGATAGTGAGAGGCCCGCGCACCGCGATGAAGAGTGACCCCCACTTGCCGCAACTAGAGAAAGCCCTCGCACAGAAATGAAGACCCAACACAGCTAAAATAAATAAATAAATAAATTTATTAAAAAAAAAAAAAAAAAAATTGGCAATAGGTATGTGAAAAGGTGTTCAACACTACTAATCATCAAGAATATGCCAATCAAAACCACAATGAGTCATCAGTTTACACATTTTACAGTGGTTATTGTCAAAAAGATAACACGTAAATGAGGATGTGGAGAAAATGAAACCCTTGTACACTGTTGGTTGGAAGGTATATTGGTGCAGCCATTATGGAAAACAACCTAAGTGCCCATTGACAGATGAATGTGAGATAGAAAAAGAAAAGAAAATGTGAGATAGATATATATATATCTCTATAATATAGATATATATATATCTGTATATATATATATAAAATGGAATATTTTTCAGCCTTAAGAAAGAAATCCTGCCATTTGTGATGACATGGATGATTCTGGAAGGCATTATGCTAATTTAAATAAGTCAGACAAAGAAAGATAAATATTATATGGTATCACTTACATGTGAAATCTTAAAAAGAAAAGAGGGAAGAAGAGTAAAGTCAAACTCCTAGAAATAGTAGAATGGTAGTAGCCAGGGACTGGGGAGGGGAAAAATGGCTAGCGGTTGGTCAAAATGTACAAACTTTCAGTTATAAGATGAATAAGTTTGGGGGACCTAATATATAGCATGGTGCCTGTACCTAATATTATGTATTGTCTACTTGAAATTTACTGAAAGAGTAGATCTTAAGTATTCTTACCAAAAAAAAGAGAAAGTATGTGAAGTTCTGAATGTGTTAGTTAACTTGATTGTGGTGATAGTTTCATGATGTATACATATATCAAAGCATCACATTGTGCACCTTACAAATATTCTGCTTTTATCTGTCAGTTATACCTCAATAAAGCTAGGGAACAAAAAGAAAAAAATGAAGTCCATCCACATTTTTGAATGAATGAATGAATAAATGAATTAACTTGCTGATAAGGAAATACATACAAAGTACAATTTTGAACAAATATAAAATTAGAAATATGCAATATGATATGAAATTGCAAAACACATATAGTGCATGTGTATACTATAAATGGAAATACTTATACATAACTTCTATATAACATAATTCTTACATATATTTTCATTTTTTTCTTGAATTAATTATTGAGCACTTCTCTAGATGCTGTAGCTATAGCAGTGACTCATAGAGTTTATATGAGTGGAGCAGCAGACAGATAATATAGAATATGTCAGTTTGTGATAAATGCTGTGATGGCAGAAAATGTTGGATTAGGTTATAGAGAGTGCTTGCAGATGTGTTAGTATCTAAAGAAAATGTCTAGAAACAATTCTCTGATTTGTGCAGAGGACTGAATGACATGAATGGATGAGAATAGGGTATTCTGGATAAGAGCTTTCCAGATAGAAGACAAAGGAGAGAAAAGACCCAAGTTAGAAGAAGACCTGGTCACTCTCAAAATGTTATTTTATTTTCATGTCAGAGTCATAGACTGAGAACAGATCATGCAAGACCCTGCTGAAAATATCAAGGCTTTTGAACTTAACCCTGAGAAAGACAGAAAACTATTGGAGGATTTTGTGCAGATAAGTGACTTGTTTTAAAAAAGATTACTTTAGTTGCTCTGTGAGGAAAAAACTGTACAGGCAAAAAGGTTGGGGCCTTTTGGGTCCTGTTTCCATATTCCAGGCAAAAGATGATGGCAGATCAGATGCCAGTGCGAGACAGTTGTGGAAATGACACTGAGAACTGGTTGGATTCTAAATACTTTTTGACGGTAGAACTAACAGAATTGTTAGATAGATTAGATCTGGGATATGGAAGAAAGGTGACAGATGACTCTAAGGTTTTCGTCCTGAACCACCTAAGGGGTGGAGTCACCTCTAACGGACTTTGGGAGAAGCAGATTGTTTTTTCCAAAATGCCATATCATACTATGTAGTTGATCTACAGTGTTGAGTGGGTTGGATGTGGTAAAAAGATATGCCAAAATTTTATTAATTATAGATTATTCAAATAGAAAATATAGAAGGGGAAGATCTCAAACTGAAGAAAGCATTATTTTACCATGAAAAGGTACTACTGTTGTACAATATGATAAATAATAGAGATAATTTTCTCAAAGCTGACTTTGACCAGCATTTCATGATCATACATTAAGTGAAAAAAGCAAAATAAAAGTATGTGATTAGCAATATGAACCCAATTTAAAAATATACCTGTGTGTGTGTATATAATACATCAAACTATATATTGGAGTTTTTTGATACTAATGATTTTCATTTTCATTTTAATAATTTTTTCAGCATTTTCCAAATTGTCTGAAAAGAAAATATAAAGAGATAACAATTGGAGTACTGAATATTGGGGTAGATTAATGTGTCTTATTTATTTATTTATTTATTTTATATTTTTTAGGTTACAAATACAAATTGACTTTTTTTTAAATTTTATTTATTTATTTATTTATTTATTTATTTATTTATTTATTTATTTATTTATTTATTTTTGACTGCGTTGGGTCTTCGTTTCTGTGCGAGGGCTTTCTCCAGTTGCGGCAAGTGGGGGCCACTCTTCATCGCGGTGCACGGGCCTCTCACTATCGCGGCCTCTCTTGTTGCGGAGCACAGGCTCCAGACGCGCAAGCTCAGCAATTGTGGCTTACGGGCCCAGTTGATCCACGGCATGTGGGATCCTCCCAGACCAGGGCTCGAACCCGTGTCCCCTGCATCGGCAGGCAGACTCTCAACCACTGCGCCACCAAGGAAGCCCCAATGTGTCTTATTTTTAACTCAAAAGTTATTTCCATGTCTTGCAATCACCTTATATGTTTGGTCAATATTTTATAGTAATAGGATGATGATTTTTCCCTTTAAATAAGTGATCTCTATTATGTATTTGTTATTCCTTTTGAAGACCTATATCTACTAATTACCAATTCCTAAGAATGTATTAACATCACCTCCTCACACATATCTAATACTTCAGATATAAGAAAATTTTCCAATTGTGTCACATTTTAACAAAACAATCCACATAAAGAAAACTTTGTAGGATATAGTGATGAAAAGTTTATATCACCTTCTCCCCATATTTTTGTTTGTAAAAATGTGCATTATATATACATGATTTCTACATTTATTGAGATTGCTATTTCATATTATTAAGATACTTGGCTATCAAAGCTTCAGGGACACTAAATAATGTTAAGAGGTTACAATATTGGCTTGGTATGAATAACATTTAAATGATTTATGTATGTTTACTCTAGTAAAAGAATAGAAAAACATAACCCTATAAAATTAAAATAAAAAGTATAAAACAAACATTGGTATTTAACTAAACTCAGTACATTAAATTTTACTAGTCAGTCCTTAATGTCTGTTTTTCTGTTCTAGGATACTATGCAGGCTACTACATGTACTCCGAAAGCAAATCCTCTGACATACTCCCCCTTTTTGTATCTTCAGCATCTTGTATAGTTTCTGGTATTTTATTTATTTATTTTTAATTATTTATTTGGCTGTGCTGGGTCTTCATTGCCACGTACAGGATCTTTTAGTTGCGGCATGTGAAATTTAGTTTCCTGACCGGGGATCGAACCCAGGCCCCCTGCATTGGGAGCGTGGAGTCTTAGCCACTGGACCACCAGGGAAGTCCCTGGTATTTTAAAAGAACTTAATATTTGGTGAAATAAACCACACAGATAAACTAATGATTTCAGCATGTTTTCAGAAACTTTCCTGGCCCAGAATATCAAAATGCATATCTCTCAAAATTGAATAGCCATAGAAAAAATGACACATTTGTTGCTGGCAATAGTAAGTGTTTAAGTTCTTTTCCTTCTACTTCTTTATCTGGATGTCTATGGATCATCATGGTAAATCAACTAGGAATTATATTCCAGATTTTGTGGAATCATTAAAGGAATGTGTGTTTGTGTGTGTGTGTGTAGTTTCCTTATTAGCTTATCCTTAGTTGACTGTAGTTAAGAAACTAATCCACTAAAGGCATGCTCAGTTTCTTCTGGTTGCTCCAGTGTATCATTTTCATCTTTGTTCTTTTAATTATATTTCTTCCACTAGATTCCTACAGGTACAAACTAGAAAGATGAAATTTAATAAACACTTAACAACTCTTAAAAATCTAATATATAATTTTCAGCGATGTTGGGCTTATTCTTTGCTAGTTTAAAAAAAACAAGGAAAAGGGGGAGGAAGAGCAAATCAATTTTGCTTTCCAGTTCTGTGAAGGTGATTTTCAGTAGCACTTAAGAACTAAAGGGGAAAAGTGATTGAGAAGGTAATTAAATGATAAAAAGTATCAGGCAAGGATGCAGAAAAAGTACAAATGGGGAAAATGATCAAATATGCTTGATCTTTAAAAATTACAGTTTCAAATCATATAAATTATAATTCTTGGAGCAGGAAAGAAATCTGTTTTTTGCCTATAATTTTTTTTTCAATTTTTTAAAGCAATAACTGTGGTTATGCTTTCTCTTCCTCTCTTTTTTCTTCCCTCCCACTAGTGTCATGATTTTTAAACAAGGCAATTACTTCATCATCCATGTCACTTTTCCTGTTAGTTTTATGTCTTTTGTTCAGAAATCAAGAATTTAAAAAATATTAATTATCAACTTTCCTTGTTTTTCATAATCTTTCTGTGATTATTACAAGCATTGTGTAAAACCAACCACATTAACATGGGGCAATGTGTAGTGTCATATGTGCTAGACAAAAAAGTAATAATCCTTATAGGTCATGGACATTAGGATAGTATTTCCGATCTAGGTGAATCAAGACTGCAGTTACAATAGGATACTCTGTGTTATAGAGCCTTAGTGTCTAAATCACTGATACCAGAGTAACACTTTGGGGGATGTAAGTCTTGCAGGTTATTAAAGTATAATTTACCAAATTGCTTTTCTAAATGCAACAATTTGGACATTACCTAATAGAGCTCAGAGTAATAGTAATTACAAAACATGAAGCCAGTCTTTAGTAATGACATTAGTGGCCTATGAATACCTTGAAATTTCTTGTACTTCTTTCTTTTTCTCCTGTTCTTATTCAGATTACCTTTCTGTTTCACTTTCAGCTCATGGTTCTGGTTTTCTTACTAAATAATTGCTTACTACTTGCCCTTCTGCATCGTGACGTACTGTGCTTTTCTGGGTAGGAAGATTGTCTTAAACAGCTGCCTGGAGCAATCCAACCCCCACAACTATCACTGCTAATGCTCTGAGGGGACTATCTTTAGACCTTATGCAAAGGATGGGTTTAGACACTGATTTTGGGGTACAAGGATGAGAAAACACATCAAAAATTTTGTATGATAGTATCTGATTTGAGTTAGAATGCAAAGTACTGTGACAGACCTTAACATCAACTTTATAAAAGTGACTAAATATATTTTAGATGTTTTAATTATATTCATATTCACTATATCTGCATTTCAAAACTATCTGAGATTAGGAAAAAATCTGAAAGAAAAAACTGCCTTGGTTATTAAGGGAAACCATTAAATACTGAAGTGTATTTAATATGCAAAGATATAAATAAATGTTACATATTTATTAACATTTAACAAATCTGATATTCCTTTGAGGTTTTCCTCAACAGGCAAAGAATTGATGATTATTACAAATATCAAATAAATAATGAATATCCACAGGACTTAACAATACTCTTCTAGGTTTAGATACATTAATTTAAACTCAATAAGAATTTTTTTGACTGAATACTTAAAGAAAAGCACTATTTTATACATTTTAGAGGTATTTTTAAAGACACGCTGAAATCGAGTGGGAAATGCAGGTAGTCAGGAAGAAGAGTGAGTAGAGAAACTGGGGAAATGGCTTTAAGAATGAAAGAGACTAACACCTAATGAACAGGACCCAAGACGTCCCTTCCTATTTCCGGTGTTCATCCAGCTAGTATAATAAGTAATGCTCTTTGGCCGGAGATCAAAATTCTGAACCTTAGGATTCTACTTTGCCACTATCACTTCCCTAGAAATCTCTGAGAAGAATTAGCATATAGCACACACACAAGATAAATTTGCAACTTTCTTAACATAAGATCTTTATCTCTGGCACCAACCTAATACTCTTAGACTGGTTTAGGCCAGTGAAAGAAATTCCTTTGCTCTGTGTTAGACGCTTCCAACTTACCTTTTAATCTAAAATTCTACCACCAGTATCTTTCCAAACTGGTGGTAAGAAATGAGAGAGAGAGAGAAGACACAAAGGAAAATGAAGAGAGAAAGAATTGAAAATAGTTTGAGAATGATTCTCAAGGTAAATGCGATCTATCCTCTTTAGGATTATTTTACATGTGAGCCTTGTTCTCCCTGCACTAGCCTGAGTGAGCATTGAGGAAGTCCTCTCCTAGAGATCAGATTTTCCAAGAGGGAAAACACCTACAGCAAAGGGTCTGTAAGAGAATTGGTCTTCACCTCATTATCTCCATACTGTTTGAATGAGGAATGAAAGAGAATCCTGAAATTATTTTTTTAGTGAGTAGAATGTAAAGCTACTGAAGCATGTTGAACAGGAAAGTGATGTATGATATTCATTTTAAAAATATGGAAGAAAGGGGAAGGGGAAAAATAAAGTTAGTCTGGACACTGGGAGATTGGTTTGGATGCTTGTTTATTTTTATGAGACTAAATTTAGGCAAACATATAAGAAGAGAGAGATGGGAGAGATAAGAAAGGTCAAAAATTAAAACAAACAAAATCTTCTAAGAACAAGGACAGTTTGAATTATGCAGGTTTCAAGAAAGTAAAGAATTTAGGATGATACTCAGATCTTTGGCTTTGATAGCTGGAACTACTGGGAAAACAGATTACATATTTCAGTGTGAAAGAAAAAGGTAAAAGTGCTTAGATCCCTCTCACTAACAATAGTTAGATCCCTCTCACTAGCAGTAGTTAATGTCTTATAGTGATTAGTGCTTCCTCAGGCTAAACAGAGAAACAACAGAACCTAAAACCTGTTTTAATGTACTAATAGCCTTGAATGAAGATATCAACTGTCACTTAAATAAGAAAATGATTAGGTTGTGAACATATTGGCCAATCTACTCATTTGCTGATCATCATCAGGCATTAGCTGGTTGCCAGACAACTACATGTTCCAACTGGGAAGATTCTCTCATGCTAACCAAGGATTAGATTATTTGACATCTTTGGGGATCTTTTTACATAATCTAAAGTCCTTGCAACAGATGGCAGTAATTTTACCTGAAGATATCTAAAAAAGTAAATTAGATTGGATGATTAAATGATTTTTTTAAATTCCCATAGTTTTCTTGGATTTAAAGGACCGTCCATTCCAATTGGCTGTATGGTTGGATATAAATATTTGTTAATTTTCCTACATGGATAATTGTAAGATTTTTATGTTTTTTCTTACAATTTGAAAACAAATTGTCAATGTATGTGGGCCATTTTTATTTCTTTAGTTAATTTTGGATACAACTTATTGTGCCTTTTTGAGCTTTATGTTTTCCAAAGTTCAGGAAATGGTATTTAAACATAATAGCTTGGATTATTCTTTTAGAGTACTTTAAATTCTTAGGTTGGACTATTTTCTGCTGTATATTCTTATCACTTGTCAAGTTGTAGTTTATGGACAGTACAGCGTAGTCGATAAAAGTGAGGCACAAGAATCAAAAAAACTTGGGATTGGATATCTTGGATATCTGCCAGTTACAGGTTGTGTAGCACACAAATTGTGTGGCATACTGTTAGCAGCAAGAAACAAAACTACTGACTCGAAAAATGTTTATCTGTAAGTAAATTTATTATCTCATAACTAAGATAGTTGGCTTCTGTAAGTGTCCCTCTTCCCTGGTTCCAACATTCCTTCAATTATCCCCTCATATCTTCCCAATGAATCCCTGCATTATGTACAGATGTACAACAGCTCAGTGATTTCCTTAAGACCCAGTAGTCTGCCTGTCCCTTAGGAACTGTATTCTTCTGGACATGAACAAAAAAATACATAGCTGCATTTACTACTGGAGACTATCTTGTAGCCACAAAGTAAACAGTCTTAGAATGAAGCCAACACTGAACTGTCTATAGCCCAGGAACAGAAAGATCTTAGATCCTTGAGGACATCATTGAGTTACTGATCACTGTACCTAGCAAGTTTCCTTCCCTTGAACTTCCAGTTATATAGGATAATAAAGTTCTTTATTGATCAAGTTGATAAAGAGGGCAGGAGTTTTTGTACTGCTATATACAGAATCAAAGTGGCAGATCCAGAAATCAAAGCCCACGTTTATTTAACTCCGTTCCTTTTAACTATGTTATACAGTATCTATAAACCATGATTAGAGAAACAGAAAGAAATACAAAGAGAAATTTAGCCCAAACATTAAAAATTTCTTTAGGCTAATTAAGTCATCTTTGGACACAAATCCACACTTGGACCAGTGTGAGTCAGCAAAGGAATGCCATGAAGTGCGTGTTTTAGACTCAGAACCAGTTCCTGGAACTTTGAAATAAGGTGATCTTCTTCCAAAATATATGGCTATATGAAGGAGTGGTGATTTTCTTAACATTAAAAAAAAAGTTCTCCTAGAAAGATATGAGAGGAGTAGAGAAGGGATGTTGAGGAAGCGAACAATGATGTGTGATCTTGGACATATTATTTACATTATCTTGGTCTTAATATTGATATAAAACGGAGATAACAGTAGTAGTAACAGTAGTTATTTCTTTGAGTTCTTGTGATGATTGAATAAAATAATACATATAAAATGCCCAGTGCAGGTACATTCTAAAACTTCAATCAACCCTAGTAGTTAGTAGGTTTTCTGTTAATTTTCCTCAACATTCAGAAGAAAATTCCATAGTTTGTAGTTGTGCCGGATTTCTCCAGATTCACTTTCCAGAGCCTGTCAGCCTTCTCTGCATCCTGTGATCTTGGCCCATCCTACCTACATCATTGAATTCCCTTGCCCTGCAGCTTCTGGCTGTTTGATCAATGTGAGACATTGACAGGAAATGGGAAGAAGGGAGAAGAGAGAACTTGGAGTATTTATTTATTCCCCAGGTTTCATCTCTTTGAGTTGCTATGGATTGACTGCATTAATCTACCAAAACTCACAGTTCCTCTCTGACTATTCTCAACATAGGGATATCCTCTCCAGATTGCAATAGCCACCCTGTTTCTTTGCCAATTTGATCAAAGGGTGTTTACAGTTCCCTCTGTTGCTGGCCCTAGGGTAGTACTGAGTTATGCCTGTGAGTTTCCTTACACTTGACTACATCTTTGCTTTATTCAACTTTCCTCAAATTACAAATTTGAGTGTACATTACATTTACTGGTGGGACTCTGATTGATGCTATCACTTGTATTTTTCAATTTTCTACTCAATTCTACTTTTATTGCTACTAGCGGTCATTTTAATTTTTATATTGCATGCTTTTTTTTTTTTTTTTGCAGATTTTTCTGTATCCCAGATCAATTATCATTTCTGTAGCCTCTCTTCCTACAACTCTTTGCATCTTTTTTAAAGTTGTCATATTTTTCTTGTATCCTGTTGAGATCCACACGCAATCTATTTTTGGTGAGAGTACCAGTAGAGGTTTCTGGCTTTTGGGCAGCAGCCATAGAGTTTGGAGCTCAGCATCAGCCATTCAAGATCTGATGTTTATGGACAGCTGCAGAGTCAGTGGGATTTTCACTGGTGCAGTCCTAAGAGGTTGCGGGAATTGGCTCGTGGGTGATATTCTATCAATCCTGATTTTACTGTTTTGGAGAATCTGAGAACTATCTATTTTAAAAAATGATTTTCTTCTTATTAAATTGGTTCTTTTATCAATCGTGAATCCTGACCATTACCGTAGGTCTATTTTTTTAGTTCATGCCAGAAGAAAGATTAATCCTGCCAGATACTGTTTTTGGCAACAAGCAGATCATGTAGATCTGCTTTGGCTTTACTCAATACTTGGGCATTAGTTGAATTTCTCTTCTGAGATTTTTTGATCTGATGTTAGAATGACATGCCTAGGTGCTAGCCCAATATCTTTCTAATGCCTAACATCCATTTTTTTCCTATTATGCCTTTCTGCTGATCAGAGTCAAAATATTATTGTATGCATCTTCCTGGTACTCTGGCACACTAAATTAATGAAATAACTTTAAAAATTACAATTCCTAGGATGCATTGATTTGAGGAAATCTTCCTTTCTCTTTCCTACCCTTGAGCACTTTAGTTGTTAAACTATTGTATATCATTCAACATTTGCAAGCTCCTATATCACAAACTCCTTGCTTCTTCCACCTCAACCTCCCCACACTGCCTTAACCCTGAAATCCCCCCTTCTCAATCGTCCCATCTCTGAACATTTCTAATTTCCCCTCCATGTTAGAATTTTGAATGAATAGAGAATTATTTTGATGGCCGGCAGAAATAAAGGCGAATAGCCTACATTCTTAAAAATGTTTGTAAACTTTTAGTTTTAGTTAGGCAATAATATGTGTTCCCAAGATAAGGTAAACAAATTGAAGTAAAAACCAAATAGAGTATTCTCCTACTTTCAGACCGATGACCTTGCTAGAAAGCAAAGATGAGTTTGTGCTTCTGAACTTCTCCATTCAAGTTCATTTGCCTTGAATGTATTGAAAATTCATTATAAATCTTACAGACACATTATATTTAAAATGTCCATTGACAGATGAATGGATAAAGATGTGGTATATATATATACAATGGAATATTACTCAACCATAAGAAAGAATAAAATAATGCCATTTGCAGCAACATGGATGGAACTAGAGGTTATCATATTAAGTAAAGTAAGTCAGACAGAGAAAGATAAATGTCATATGATATCACTTATATGTGGAATCTAAAAAAATAATGCAAATGAATTTATTTACAAAACAGAAATAGACTCACAGATATAGAAAACAAAATTACGGTTACCAAAGGGGATAGCGGGGGTGAGGAGTGGGGAGAGATAAATTAAGAGTTTGGGATTAACATATAGACACTACAATACATAAAATAGATAACCAACAGGGACCTACTGTATAGCACAGAGAACTGTATTCAATATTTTGTAATAACCTATACACTGCTGTACACTTGAAACTAACAGCATTTTAAATTAACTATACTTCAATAAAATAATAAACCCCAAAAATGTATAGGACTGCATGTCTACCCATTAGTTTCTTAGAGCTGCAATAACAAATTACTACAAACTGGGAGGCTTAAAGCAGAAACTTATTTTTTCACAGTTCTGGAGACTGTAAGTTTGAAATCAGGGTATCGGCATGGCCACATTTTCTTTGAAGGCTCTAGGGAAGAATTCTTCCTTGCATCTTAGCTTTTGGTTGTTGCTGGTAATCTTTGGCTTTACTTGACTTGCAGCTTCTATCACCCCAGTCTCTGGCTGTCGTTATGTGGCCTTCTCCCTTATGATTGTGTTTGTGTGTTCAAATTTCCCTCTTGCTTTGTGACCACCTGGAGGGGTGGGATAGGGAGCGTGGGAGGGAGACGCAAGAGGGAGGAGATATGGGGATATATGTATATGTATAGCTGATTCACTTTGTTATAAAGCAGAAACTAACACACCATTGTAAAGCAATTATACTCCAGTAAAGATACTAAAAAAAAAATTTCCCTCTTCTAATAAGGGCATCAATCATATTGGGTTTAGCACTCACTTTACTCCCATCCATTATGATCTCATCTTGACTTGATTACATCTGCAAAGACCTTATTTCCAAATGAGGTCACACTCAACAAGTTCCTAGCGAATTCCTAGTGTCCTGGTGGATGTGAATTTTGATGGAACACTACTGAACTCAGTACAGCATTTAAATTTTGGTTTCTACCCCCACTCTGCCTTCATCTTATTTTCCTATCCTTATTTCTCTTTGTCACAATTCATTCTCAAGTTTGAAATTTTATGTAATGTTGAAACATGGATCTTTGTAAAATGTAATAAACCATTTTTTATTTTAAAAATTTTAAGGTGCAAAAGTAGAGATAAAAATGTTTAAAACATCAATTATTTTTCAATCTGCTTTCAGATTCTTCCAAAGCATTGATGATAAATCGCACTTTTGTTGATAGTATGACATGTATGTATATATGTATGTATGTATGTATTTTTTAGTATTTTGGTCTCTCAATAGATGTCTATGAGAAAGTGGGGTTGGAATGTGCTAAGGACAGTTAGCCATATAACCTGCATTATTTTAAACTAGAACTTTGACCATTTTTTAAAAAAAAGGAATGAAAAGTAAGAGCCAATTATGATGAGCCTTGGGAAGAAACAGTAATACTTATACCAAATGATGCAAGCAGAAATGATTGAGATTACATGAAAAGCCAAAGATGAAATTCTTTCCAGATGTTCATCTTCAGCATACCTGTCCCTGAATAAAATGTCACAATTTCAGAGAACTGGATCAAGATAGGGAGGCAGAGGTTGACTCTACTACCTGTAACTTTGAGCTGGTAATTTAATCTATCTTAGTTTTAATGTCCCCAGTTGTAAATTGGGAATAATATTTACCTCACAAGTATGCTTTTACCTAAATCGTATAAATGAGTGTTAAAATATGTTGTCCAGATTTTGTCAGTAGACATTGTATAAATGCCTTTTCAAGTTGAACCACAAACCCTGGCTCCTACAGACCTGTAAGTCCTCAGTCTTGTGTGTACAACCATCTGTTGTTCTTCCCAAAACAGTCAAGTGTAAAAAGGCCAAATCTGTTTCTAAACATTACACCTACACCATTTCTTGATGTGCTCAGTTTCTGTGTTGTCTCTTTTTGTCAGCATTGCCTTGGAATATTCAAAATTTCTTTTTTACTGATATAGCATCCATTGGTATTTACCAAATTGGAATTTACAAAAAGGTGTCAAATGCGTAATGTACAGTGGAGTAGCTTACCTGATTCAGATTAAACAATTTCTCAAAGACTTTAATTAATTTCAACTGAAAGAGAATACATGTATATAGCATTTTTAACATTTTAGGGACGTTATAATATGTATATGTAAGAATTTTTTATATATGTGTGCATATATGTATACACATATAATGTATAGCTTAAAAATAGAGTATTAACAGTAACTTTTAAACCTGCTCTGAGCTTCTCCCAAATTGTATTTCCTACCCACAAAGTAAGTAATATTCTTAATTTTATGTTAATTATTCCTTGCTTCTTTATAGTTTTTCCACATATGTGAATTATTTTTCAAGTTTTTTTCTTTTAAAATTTTATGTGAGTAGAATAATACTGAATAGATTCTTGAGTGGCTTGTTTTATCATATTGAACATATTATTGGGCTGGCCAAAAAGTTCGTTCGGGTTTTTCTGTAAGGTGTTATGGAAAAACCAGAACTTTTTGACCAACCCAATATTTTAAAGAAAAAAATCTATGTTGACTCACATAGCTATAGTTGATTCATTTTCACTATTATATAGTATCCAATTGTGTATTTTCATTCTTATGTCCACTATACATTTATCTTTTTGCCTACCAAGAGAGTTTAGAATTATTTTAGAATGTTTTAGAATTGTTTTCTTTTTTTCCCAGTTTTTTTGCTATTTCAAAACAATGCTTCTGTGAATATCCTTCAGTATGTCTCCTGATGCACATATGCATTTCTTTAGGGAGAATTCCTATAAGTGGAAGTTCTGGGTCTTTGGGCATACACATATTCAAATTTACTAAGTAATGAGAGACCATTGAAAACTGATTTTGCCAGTTTACAGTTACACAAGCATAAGTGTTCATATACAACTTCCTGTATTGTTCCACATCTTCAGCAGCACTTGCCATTTCCCAGTTCTGTTTTGGTCCATTCGATGGATATTAAATGAAATCAGTGTAAATCTTATTTTGTATTTTTCTGATTAATAATACAGTTGATACATTTTCATTTGTTGTTTAGCAGTTCAAACTAGGTCTTCTATGAAATGCTTTTTGTGGTTGTTTTTTGAGGATTTTTTTTTGGCAATGTGTCTTATTCGTCTGAATTGATGTTATAGATATTCTGGATGCTGATCTTCTGATGTTATGTGCTTTACTATTACCGTTTCTCTTTTAGTGATTTTTCCTCTTTACCGTCTTTATAGTATCTTCTGATGAAGATAAATTCATAATTTTAGAAATACTTTATTTGTATTAATATTTTATGTTGTGATTAACGTGTTTGTATATATATGTTAGTTTATAATTCTGCTCTCATCATTAAAATGTCATGCTTCTGTGTTGCCATAATAATTTGAAAAGTTATTTTTCATGTTTAAGAGATTCATCCATCATCTGTGTATGTTAGAAGGAAGGGATTCAATTCTTTTTAACCCTTAATATAGGTAATTGTTAAACACTATTTATCGACTAGTCCATCGTTTTTATCCTATTCCATTTTCACATATTAAGCTTTCATATATGTGAACTATCTCTAGGACCTCTATAGTTTTCAGTGCTTAATATGTTACCACTGCATCAATTCCATTCTACTTTAATTGCAGGGGCTTTATACCAAATCTAAGTATATTAATTATGGTATATACGTCCCTGCTCAATGTATTTTCTTTCCTTTTTTATTTATTTTTTAAGTTGCAATCTGTTTTCTTCAGATGTATACTGATTCTCCTTGGACCTTAGCTCTGTGATTAAAATTTTGAACTTAGCTTGGAAAGATTCCTGGAAAACTTAGGATTATTGTCATTAATAGCATTGAATCTATAAATCAATTTATGAAAAATTGAAATCTATAATCTATTGGATATTTTATCTTTCTGTCATGAGTATATTTATCTCTAGTATTCAGGACTTCATTAAGAGTTTTCTAATTAAGCATTCTTTATTAAATGTATTTTAAAGTAACATTTTAATTTCATATTTTATTTTTAAATTTTGTTTGAATTTTATAGAAAGTAATAGATTAATATCTTGGTAAATTCTTCCACTAACGCAAATACTAACTAACTAAATACTTTTTGAATTTTCTAGTAGAAAGTTAAAGCTCCTGGAAAAGTTGACCATATGATTATGCTTTTCTAATCTTTATGTCTTTCTTATACTATCTTATTGCACACATTAAAATATTATTGAACATACTAAAATATTGAAGGAAGGAAAATATTAATGGTATATAAATTAAAATATTGACAAATTTACTACATTAAAATTAAGCTTTGTTACTCATGACACGACGCTATAGAGACAAAACAGCTAAGCAGAACCTGGAGGCAACTAATTGCAATTAACATAATCATAAAATCATTACTATGTAGAGCATAAGACATTCCTTCAAATTGATAAGATGAACAACCACATTCAAAATGGGAAAAAGACATTTGGACAAATTAGCAGAAATCATTTCAAGGAAGTGGAAATAAGAATGGCCAATCATCTTATGAAAACCACATCAAGATTAGAGAAATGTCAGTTAAGACCACAGCAACATATCTGAAAGATTGACAAAGATTTAGAAGTTTGTTGATTTTAGTGTTGGTAGGATATGAAGCAAAAATAACTTTTACCCACTGCTGGTGGAAATAAAGGATAGTATTGACAAAGCTAGTTATGGAGTATTTCTGTAACCCAGGTCAGACACATTGAACTGGACAAATAAGAGGTATAGATTCAAGAAATACTTGATTTAAAAGTATGAATCTAATCCTTCCTGGGTGTAGAATTCTGTTATATTTTTAACCAATCAATATTCAATCATTCAATCAATCTTTATTTCTTCTTTGGTTATTGAAAATATGTCATTTCATTTTTTAATTCCTTAGGTACTTGAGCTGCCTATAAAAAGAATATTTATTTCTTAAATATAAAATGTGTGGTCCTTGAAAACAAGGTTCAAAACTTGGAATTGGATTCTGCCTCAGTTCTTTAGACTGCATATGGAATAGAGACTTTGGGTGGTCTCACTGCGTACCTTGTAATTAAAATACAAGCCTATGTGGTATTTGAAGCAGGTGTGAGCTCAAACTGTTAATTGCACTATAAATTCATTTTTTTACACCTGAAGAGGATTCATTTGTATGCACATTTTCGAACATATTATAAAAGAATTACCAACATATGCTATATATTCTGTGCCATTAAGTCACAGAACAGGCAACAGCAATTCACCAATATAAGTGTGGTGCAGGTGTTAAGTGGCATCACAGATGTGATATGACTGAGGAAATACTGTAATTCAATACAGCAGGTAGAGTTATTTCCTAGAAACTTTCCTCCAAACTGTTTTAAAGCATATGACCATGCAAGTGAAGATACAATAAAGATTGCATTAAAGGGAGACAAATTAAAAGATAGTTAAAGAGCAGGAAATACACCTCCATAAGATTGGAAGTTACAGTTTTCTTTTGAGGTCTTGAACTATAGCTTGCACTTTGATAAAAGTTGATAAACCTGTTTATCACCAGGAAAGCAATCATTTCTCAAGTGATCTTGATATTAGAGGTTTAGATGTTCACACCTATCTGTTACATCAGAGCTCTGCTCTAGTAAAAAGTAATGAACCCAGGAAATCATTACATGGAGAATGTTAAATTCACTCTAGTTATTTTTAATACAGTATTTTTAGTAGGTTGAAATGTAGTGAAACTAGACTTATGAAAAGTTAAAAATTCAAATCATTTTGAATCATTTAAGATGTGTAGGTTTTAAAAACTGTGATAAGATATTCTTTAGAGATAAGATTTTGCCCTTTTAAAATTTCATCAGGTCTTAGCCAATGACTTATTAAGACCCCTAACTCTTTGCAGAAATTGTAGGGCAGACTCCTGTGGATTGGTGTTAATCTCTGTGATGTTACTTCAGGAATTGCTTTGGGCAAGGGAAGCAAATGTTGACTACCAAACTTAGAGTTGATTTGATAAAAGTGATGGCATAATATGACCTTTGCAATTTACTACAGGAAGACAGTTTGTTGACCAGGGTCAACAGTAAACTTAATTATCAAACATGGAAATCTGTAAGTAAATGTAAGTAGATATTAAGGATACTAAAGAGGAAGATAAAGCTAATATGAAATAGGCTATGTTAAGTAAATTTCATGATAAACTATTCATAGTCTTGTTAACAAGTTTGTGATGGTTAATTTTATGTGTCAACTTGGTTGGGTTATAGTGTCAGATATTTGGTCAAATATTATTCTGCCTAAAAGTGTTTTTTGGATGAGATTGATATTTAAATCAGTTGACTTTGAGTACAGCAGAATGTTCTCCATAATGTGGGTGAGCCTCATCCAATCAATTGATGGCTTTAATATTATAGAATGAAGACTGACCTCCCCTGAGCAAGAGGGACTTCTGCCAACAGATGGCCTTCAGATTTGAACTGCAACTTTGGCTCTTCTCTAGGTTTCTAGCCTGTGGATCCACACTGTACATTTTGATTTGTCAACCTCCATAATTGCATGAGCCAATTCATTAATATAATCTTTCTTTAGATATACGTGTATCCTGTTGCTTCTGTTTCTTTGGAGGGCCTTGACTAGTATACAGTGTCTATCTGAAGCGACCCAACTGATATAACATGGGTGTTATTAGCCCATGCAAGGTAATTATAAGATAAAATAAGTATAAACATATATGGTATACTTCAGTATAGAATGAATTGACGACATGACTTGGTACTGAGTGTAATATAGATTTGAATTCACTGTAATGATTCAGGTTTATTGACTCCTTCTTCACCAGAAACCATCATGCTTCCCAACTGTGTATTGATCATAGGCAATACCTAAGCCTATCTCAGATTAAAGTCACATATCCATTTGTAGAATTCAGTCTAATTACTAAGAGATAGTTATGTAGGAAAGAAATGCCTTTGTGTACTTACTAACCATTTGAAGCTGTCAACAGATTTTTAGAAAGTGACCATAGCCAGAGCATGTCAGCAATAAGTGATTATATGATAGGTTAGATCAGATAGAAAAAAGCTAACAGGTATGGAATTTGCCCTATTTAGCTAATTGGCTGTGTAAAAACTAGGCAAAGCCAAAAGGTACTTACCACGTTCACAAATACCAAAAACTAAAAATACTAAAATTATTTAACCATTTGTATATAGTGACCATGCTGCCATCTTGAGCTGTAGGATAATTTGGTATTTGATTTCTGTACGAGACATACACCAAGGGTTCAAATGGTGAAAGAACCTATTCATTTTCTCTTAGTTCAATTCTCTGTATTGGTTTGTTTCTAAGACAGGCATTTCTCTTATTGCTGTAAAGATACTGGAATAAATTCATGTGCATTTTTTCCACTTCAAAGGTCATGAGGGAAAAATAGGGATACCTTTTCTAGACACATTTTGTTTCTTACTGCCTTTGAAAGTATGATTGCATGATGATTATCACTTAACTGATGACTACATGATAATCTCATTGGTTTGAGCCTGGAAACCATCCTCTACCAATCAGGAATGGAGCCCTTTCTGTAGCACAAGGACTAAGAAATGAAGAAAATGCTTTCCAAACAAAATCCAAGGTAAGGGTATCTGAAGAAGGGTAAAATAATACTGAATTATCATACATAGATTTTCCACTTGAAAGTTAATAAAATATAATTACATAATACTATAGCCAAGCTGAATATAACTTAATATATCTTTGATGATTCGGAAAGCATGTCCAGCTAGAAAAATATATTAATATCATTTCACACACACAGAAAATTGCACAATAGAGTATGGCTGGTGGTTATAGAAATATTCTATTACTAAAAAGGAAAGTTAATAAGGGGTTGATTGTGTAACAGTAGCAGTAGTTTATTTAAGTAAACTCATATGTACAAAGGAAATGTCATATATGGGCTTATAAGGACATACATGCAACATATATTCTAAATCTAGAATAAAACATGGAATAAGGCAAGAATATTTTATTTCAATAAATATTTGTGGAAAACTGACATGTTCAAGGCGCAGTGTGAGGTGTGAGGAGTATATTTGCCCTCTCCAGGAGATGACATTCTAGCTGGGAAGACAAAATGTTTCACACAAAAATATAAAAGGGGGCAAGTACATAGAAAATGATATCTGTATAAGTGGAATAAACAGGTGAAGTAAAATTTGGAGTAAGAAGTAATCATTTTCAGTTGGAACGACCAACCTACATGAAAGAGAAAAGATTAGGCTGTTCACAGATGAACAAAGAGAAATTCAGATTTAAGGAGGTCTAAGTTAGACAAAGTTTGTGGATGTCAATAATGTTAAGACTGAGAGATTGGTTCAAGATGGCAGAGCAGAAGGATGTGCGCTCACTCCCCCTCATGAGAGCACCGGAATCACAACTAACTGCTGAGCAGTCATCAACAGGAAGATGCTGGGACTCACCAAAAAAGATACCCCACATCCAAAGACAAAGAAGAAGCTGCAGTGAGATGGTAGGAGGGGCGCAGTCACAATAAAATCAAATCCCATAACTGCTGGGTGGGTGACTCACAAACTGGAGAACACTTATACCACAGTAGTACATCCACTGGAGTGAAGGTTCTGAGTCCCACGTCAGGCTTCCCAACCTGGGGGTCCAGCAACGGGAGGAGGAATTCCTAGAGAATCAGACTTTGAAGACTAGCGGAATTTGATTGCAGGACTTCGACAGGACTGGGGGAAACATAGACTCCACTCTTGGAGGGCACACACAAAGTAGTGTGCACATCGAGACCCAGGGGAAGGAGCAGTGACCCTATAGGAGACTGAACCAGACCTACCTGCTAGTGTTGGAGGGTCTCCTGCAGAGGCGGGAGGTGGCTGTGGTTCACTGTGGGGACAAGAACACTGGCAGCAGAAGTTCTTGGAAGTACTCCTTGGCGTGAGCGCTCCCAGTGTCCACCATGAGCCCCACAAAAAAGCCAGGTAGGCTCCAGTGCTTGATCACCACAGTCCAAACAACCAACAGGGAGGGAAGCCAGCCCCACCCATCAGAAGATAAGCTGATTAAAGTTTTACTGAGCTCTGCCCACCAGAGCAATACCCAGCTCTACCCACCACCTATCCCACCCAACAGGAAGCTTGTACAAGCCTCTTACATAGCCTCATCCATCAGAGGGCAGACAGCAGAAGGAAGAAGAACTACAGTTCCAGAGCCTGTGGAATGAAAACAACATTCACAGAAAGACAAAATGAAAAGGCAGAGGACTATGTACCAGATGAAGGAACAAGGTAAAACCGCAGAAAAACAACTAAATGAAGTGGAGATAGGCAACCTTCCAGAGAAAGAGTTCAGTATAAGGATAGTGAAGATGATCCAGGACCTCGGAAAAGGAGTGGAGGCAAAGATAGAGAAGAAGCAAGAAATGTTTAACAAAGATCTAAAAGAATTAAAGAACAAATAAACAGATGAACAATACAATAACTGAAATGAAAAATACACCAGAAGGAATCAACAGGAGAATAAATGAGGCAGAACAATGGATAAGTGACCTGGAAGATAAAATAGTGAAAATAACTACTACAGAGCAGAATAAAGAAAAAAGAATGAGAAGAATTGAGGACAGCCTAAGAGACCTCTGGGACAACATTAAACGCACCAACATTCAAATTAAAAGGGTCCCAGGAGAAGAAGAGAAAAAGGGACTGAGAAAATATTTGAAGAGATTATAATTGAAAACTTCCCTATTATGGGAAACGAAATAATCAAGTCCAGGAAGCACAGAGGGTCCCATACAGGATAAATCCAAGGAGAAACATGCCAAGACACATATTAAACTATCAAAAATTAAATAAAAATAAAAAATGTTAAAAGCAGCAAGGGAAAAGGAACAAGTAACATACAAGGGAATCCCCATAAAGTTAACAGCTGATCTTTCAGCAGAAATTCTACAAGCCAGAAGGTGGTGGCACAACATATTTAAAGTGATGAAAGGGAAGAACCTACAACCAGTATTACTCTATCTGGCAAGGATCTCATTCAGATTCGACAGAGAAATCAAACGCTTTACAGACAAGCAAAAGTCAAAAGAATACAACACCACCAAACCAGGTCTACAACAAATGTTAAAGGAAATTCTCTAAGTGAGAAACACAAGAGAAAAAAGGACCTATAAAAACAAACCCATAATAATTAAGAAAATGGTCATAGGAACATACATATCGATAATTACCTTAAACGTGAATGGATTAAATGCTTCAACCAAAAGACACAGGCTCACTGAAAGGATACAAAAACAAGACCCATATATATGCTGTCTACAAGAGACACACTTTAGACCTAGGGACACATACGGACTGAAAGTGAGGGGATGGAAAAAGATATTCCGTGCAAACGGAAATCAAAGAAAGCTGGAGTAGTAATACTCATATCAGATAAAATACACTTTAAAGGATGTTACAAGAGATAAGGAAGGACATTACATAATGATCAAGAGATCAATCCAAGAAAGATATTACAATTGTAAATATATATGTACCCAACATAGGAGCACCTCAATACATAAGGCAACTGCTAAAAGCTATAAAAGAGGAAATCAACAGTAACACAGTAATAGTGGGGGACTTTAACACCTCACTTACACCAATGGACATATCATCCAGACAGAAAATTAATAAGGAAACACAAACTTTAAATGACACAATAGACCAGATAGACTTAATTGATATTTATAGGACATTCCATCCAAAAACAGCAGATTACACTTTCTTCTCAAGTGCACACAGAACATTCTCCAGGATAGATCACATCTTGTGTCACAAATCAAGCCTCAAAAATTTTAAGAAAATTAAACTCATATCAAGCATCTTTTCTGACCACAAGGCTATGAGATTAGAAATCAGTTACAGGGAGAAAAACGTAAAAAACACAAACACATGGAGGCTAAACAATACGTTACAAAATAACCAAGAGATCACTGAAGAAATCAAAGAGGAAATCAAAAAATACCTAGAAACAAATTACAACGAAAACAAAATGATCCAAAACATATGGGATGCAACAAAAGCAGTTCCAAGAGGGGATGTTTATAGCAATAAAATCCTGCCTTAAGAAAAATCTCAAACCATCTAACCTTACACCTAAAGGAACTAGAGAAGGAAGAAGAGTCATGTAGCACAGTGTTCATTGCAGCTCTGTTTACAATAGCCAGGACATGGAAGCAACCTAAGTGTCCATCAACAGATGAATGGATAAAGAAGATGTGGCACATATAAACAATGGAATATTACTCAGCCATAAAAAGAAACGAAAGTGACTTATTTATAGTGAGGTGGATGGACCTACAGTCTGTCATACAGAATGAAGTTAGTCAGAAAGAGAAAAACAAACACCATATACTAACATATATATGGAATCTAAAAACAAAAAATGGTTCTGAAGAACCCAGGGACAGGACAGGAATAAAGACGCAGATGGAGAGAATGGACTTGAGGACACGGGGAGGGGCAAGGGTAAGCTGGGACGAAGTGAAAGAGTGGCATGGACTTATATATACTACCAAATGTAAAATAGATAGCTAGTGGGAAGCAAGCGCATAGCACAGGGAGATCAGCTCGGTGCTTTGTGACCACCTAGAGGGGTGGGATAGGGACAGTGGGAGGGAGACGCAAGAGAAAGGAGATATAGGGATATATGTATATGTACAGCTAATTCACTTTGTTATAAAGCAGAAACTTAACACACCATTGTAAAGCAGTTATACTCCAATAAAGATGTTAAAAGGTGGGGGGGGGGAGGTAGATAGAAGAACACAAGGTGAGAAAACTGGGAACAGTCATTCAGACTTGCCACTTTCAAAAGTGGTAACCTCTTGGTTGTTTTCACCTGCAGTCATTTGCAAAATCTAGTTTGCAGTTTTGTATGGACACCAAACCTAAGCAATAGAATTATTCTCCTGCTTTTAACCCAAATACAGTTGATTAAAGCTCAGTAAGAGCTACATACAACATATGTAATAAATGCAAATCAGGAAATATATACATTATAGAAAATGAAGCTCAGAAAAGAGAAAGTGCTTTCTTTACAAAGCTAATAGTCTCTAACCGAATGCTATATTGAGATAAACAAGAAATAATCACAGAAAAACTGCAAAGAAAAACTACTACTAAAAATTACAAATTTACATTAAAACTATCATGTAAAAGAAAATATCCAATTCAGTGAATTATTATGCATGAAGTTTTGGGTTCTTGACAGTCTATTTTTGGCAAAAATTTAACTGTTTTTCTGTAGTTTTTCTAAACCTACACAGGTGATACAAAGGACAAAACTTAGCAAACTTATATGGGAAAGAAAGAGAGTAGAAATTTTTATAAAGTGAGCACGTGAAGTAAGGTCTTTAGAGGATACATGTTATAAGCAGTGCAGTGTGAAAATTACTGTATTGCTCTTTACAGAAGTGAAAATCATTTATCACCTACCATGTCATTTTTGATACAGAATCACACTTTGCCTTGTTCTTTTTGACTCAACAATAATTATCTCCTGTGTTTGTTACAGTAATAAAGATAATCATAATTCGCTCTTTTAGTGTACTTTTCCTCCTAAGAGTTTAAGCACTTTAGAGCAAACTATTCCACTTGTTTTCATAAGAACCCTGCAAGGTAGGTATATAGAGATAAATGGCCATAGAAGATGAATAGGGGAAAATGTTTTAACCTGGAGAGTTGGATTCTTATTCATGTTGGTCTTTTGAGCCAGAGAAATGGAGTCTGCGTCATGAATGTAGATTTGAAATTCTCCCAAGATACCAAATATTTTTTCCTTGATCTCTGAGGTAAATGTGAACATTTTTTTTTTGCTTGAAATTTTGGCCTAACTTAAATTGAGATATGTTGTCAAAGTTTCCATCTAATGGAATATTACTGAAAGAATAAAAATACATTTTTCCAAAGGATTTTTGGCACAGCCAGTAGCAGCATCCTCACTTAACAAATATAGGCTCATTAAGTATGTATATGTTCCATGTACAGTAAGTTTCATGTTAAGGCCAAGAATTAATACATGTACCAAGCTAATGATTTAAGGGAATTTTGTATTTAAATACTTCCAAGGAACCCATGCAGGTAAGATCTTTTATAGGCAATGCCAAATCATTTCTAGAACTAGAAAATAAAAATGGTCAATCCTTGTCCTTCTAAAAGAATAGTTAAGAATTATTCTGATTGACTCTAAAATGTGTTTGATTAATCCATCCTGAAGCATGAATAATTTAACTAAATTTTCTGGAGTTTGAAAGAGTTAATTTTAGTCACAATTTCTAAACTTTGGGGAATATGCTCAAATATGGGAAAATCCAAGATTGAATGGAGCCTGCTAAATCCTCTTTATTTTGTTTCATCTTGTGAGATGTAGTAAATACTATTGTTTTCTTCCTATAAATTAAAATAGGAGTATCTCTGTCACCTAGCTAAGTTATATGAAAGAATATTGAAAATGGGTGTTAAAAATGTGTCATTTATAGCCAGCAAAGTTAAAGTCTCTCTTTTTTTTTTTTTTCTTTTACTGTTTTGAGCCAGTGTATTATTTGGACTGTAACATTTTGTATCATCATCATTAAAATCCATACAAGTGATTTTAGAAATACCAGAATTAAGTATTTTCTTTACATGCATGTTTACTGATCCTGTCTTCATAAAGACATAAATGTAAAAAATAAGGTTGTTTCCACACTGGCAAAATGCAGTGTACTATTTTGCAAAATGCACTACACTGTTTGCATATTTGACACTGTTACAGCTCTCTTACAAAATGGCATTCATTACACCCATGCTGCCAACTCTATCAATTCCATTTGACGGTGAAAACAAACCCAAGGTTTATTGTGGTGATATGGAATCGGGTACAAACATATTCCAAATGGCCAAAAAAAAAAAAAGCAGTTGGAGAGTATGGGACTCCATTTCTTCCTTTTTTTGTACAATCAACTGACTCTTTATTGACTACATTTAGATTTTAATATCTTATTTGCCCTTTGCCCCATTCTTTATTTTCTATCTCACTGTATTTTCAATTGAATTGTAGATATTGGCAACCTATTTCTGATTCCATGTGGTAATAGATAAATGTGCAGATGAATGGATAAATACATAGGTAAGTAGATGGATAAGTAGGTAGGTAGGTAGGTAGATAGATAGATAGGTGATGGATGAACACCCTCAGGGTGCATGAGAGTGGGAGGGAGGTAGAGGGGAGAGAGAAACAGACAGACAGACAGACTGACTAGAGGGAGGTAGGGAGAGAGGAAAACAGTATAAAATTTAATCTGAAGAACCATAATAGAAAAATGTATTGCTATTCCCATTTTATAAATTGGGAAACTGAAACTCACAGGCATTAAGCACATCACCCCACATCACACACTGATATGTGGTGGAGTCAGGTCTATGTGCAGATCTGGAGAGGATGAAGACTGACAAATAGATTAATATTTAGATTGTTGCCCATGCTGAATATGGATAAGGATCACTAAGCGTATATGGACTGGAAACCAAAAGCTTATTTCCCACACACTTGTAAGTCATAGAAAAATATTGTAAAATGTCAGAAAAAGGGAATTTCCTAATGAATTTAATGAACGAAATAACAGGTACCTTTCAAAACTTGAAGACTGATGGACAATTTTTGTGACAAGATTTTTAAAAACTGATTTGTTTGTATGTTCTGTTTCATTTGATTTGTAAAATTGTTCATCTGCTACCCAATCATTGACTAGAAGGAAATCGTGGCTTTTTAGCAGTTCTTGCTTTCAGCATCTGGAAATTGTTTTAGACTTTTATAATCCCTTTTCTCATTGTTGAGTCTAACTCATGAGAACTTCTCTCTTACTATTAAACAACCTGTGATCATACAGACTGAGGTTCCCTGAGACTGTGAGTTCCTCCATTGTAATACATTTGTTTCCTATTCATTGAATTACAGTGGGTTAAGAACAGTTACAAGTGGGGAGTTTCAGGCTGTCACATAGGATGTGTAACATTCTAGATTTCTGAATGAGAACATCAACTATATGAAGTATTATAATTATTTCTATCCTACACCATGAAATAAGAAATCTATCCAAGTAAGAGTGTCATCCATCTATATGTTTTGCAAGTACTGAGACTTGATGAAATTGGACTCAAGTTATAGGAAGTACAAAGAAAACCACTTCTCAGGTGGCATCGTAGCTTTTATGTCCTTAAGCATTTATTTTTAACTTCAACTATTCTAAAATAGCAAAATGTTATGCCTCTATTTCCAAATCTTAAAAATTCCGTCGATTATTTAACTTTATATATTAGAGTTGTAAACTAGATACAATATTTAGATTTCAAGATGATGTCTGCCATGATAATAGATTGACACCTGGGTTTTATATACTGCAAACAGAAATAAGTCCATATTTAATAAATATAAGGTCTCAATAATACGAGGTAACTTTTGTATGGAGTTATCTTTTACATAGTCACTCTTTTAGGCTGATAAACATATTATCAAGTTATCAACAATTTATAAAATTGTTTATGCCACAAAGATAAAATTAGGCAACAGTCTAGAGTGGTTGATTCTGTGAACTAACCATTATAATTAGCCATTTTATTATAATATTTCTGTATTATATGATATACAGCATGAAGACATAAAAGCTTATCAATTAAAAAAAAGTAACGTTCAAACCAAAGAGAAAATTAGAATTTTGACTGTATAAAAAATTCTGGTTCCAAAGATTCAAGATCCAATGAAGTTTTGTGTTTAAAACTATGTAAAAGAAGCACAGGAAAAATATAAAAAAATAAAATTACTGCAGCTAAGTCAAAGTTCTCATTTAACTCTAGGCTTTATAAGTCTGTTGTCTGTTTACAGACAAAGCTTTCTGGCAAATGAGAGGAACACTAAATGGTAAATACCGATGTTCTTTGTAGAAGGCTTTTTTATCACTGACCAACTATATAAAAAGTTTATGTGCTCATCACATCATGGCATAGATGAAAACCAACATTTCAAAGAGCCAGAGCCATTGTTCTCTGAATTTACCCTGCTCAGACCATCATCCAAGCAAGAGAAATAAAACAGATTAAGGGGTTCAGCAATTTTCAACATCACAGAGTCCATTCCAAAGGGGATGTCTGCTCTAACAAAGATCTGGATGTCGTGTTAGCCAGTGCATCAATTGTGCTCAAAGAGCCACAATGCAACCCTCTGCTGTGGCTATGAGATAAGGATTCTGGTTAATAAGAACAGTTCTAGGACAGGCACAAATGAGATTACAGGACAGAGACCCAAGTTGTGCCAAAACTCAAGATGACGTTTTTGTCTTTAGCTGTCACAGATGGGATGGCTTAAAACCTTCACACCACATCATCCTTTGAAGAGAAAATTGTGGGGGGAGAAAAAAGGGTTTTCAAGAACTAAATGTGATAGAATGACAGAGAATTTGAACTTAAAGGAAAAAAAATGCAGAGAACTAACCCTTTTACAACACTGGCACATTACTGTTGAAGATTTTGGCAGAACATATTTACAACAGATTTCATGTAGGGGATAGAATCCAAAAACTGCTCCTCCCCTAATTTTGAACTGAATTCTCCCCCTCTTTGAAAAAAAAATATAGGAAGAAATAAAAATAACTTCATTTTTGGATTATATGGAAATTTGAAAGGAATCAGCCCAGCAGGATAGATTACCAACTGGAAAATTTGGAAGGAAAGTAAGGTCTGGGATTTCCAGCTTCAAGCTGGTGGACTCAGAATTTGTCAGAGGTTAGTTCTCTCCAAGGGGGAGCCAGCCATCCTATACAAGAGTACCCCCTGTTGGTTGGCTGGCCAGAGAACATTGGCAGTGCCTGCTGTGGCAGCTGCTCATTTAAACTTCTACCCTGAAATTTGCTGAAAGGAAAACAAGAAAGGTTTGAGAGACCAGGGAGGAGAAGGGAAGCAGGAAGGGTACCATGTGAGGAGGGAAGTTTGGGATGCGGATTTTCTTTAATTCTTTTGTTAAGATAGAAAAATAATCAAAGGCAATTACAGAAAATAGGGGGACAACACTGTGACCAAGTTTTATCCAAAGACGTTAAGTCATTGTCAATGCCAATGTGTGTCTAACTATGGCTTTTTTTTTTTTTTTAACCATAATTGTACCTCTGAATTATTACAGTGCAAGCCAAATCCTCATCCTTCTCCAAAACACTTTGGCCAGATGATTCAGAGGTCATAGAATATATTTGTATTCCAAAAGAAGATAACGATAGTATTTTATTTCTCTGAATGATGCAAATAGGGTCCAAAAACTTCCTCACCCTTCCCAATATTTAATCAATGTGAGGAATAAGCTGAAAATGAACAGAATTCTGAGATAAGTACAGCTATCCATTAAAAACATGACTGTGTCTGAAATGGTATCAGATGCAAAAAGGAGACCTGAAAGGAAAACAAACAAACAAAAAAAAACAAAACTCTATGGTGTGTGCTGCAATCTAGTCCTACTGTTTTAGTTTTTAGCAGTAACATATAATTGTATTGAAAATAATTCTGTCATAAGAAATATACACAGCACTGTGCTGAGTTGGAGTATTAGCAAAAGCTAGGAAAGTCTGAGTCTGGTTTGTTGTAATCTTTAGAGCAAGGATACACTGGGGTTCTAAAAGGTTAATGAACCACTTGTGGTAGACCTTTCCTTCACATTTTAACTCTGTTTTATTCCTGATAGAACCATTAACTTCTACACTAACCTTTCTACTTGTTACTATTACACACATTCTACCCACTAAAGCTTTCTATTGATTTTTGCCAGTGAGGTTTTATAAAATGTAGCTTTAAATACATGGTTTCTGCAATTGTGTTAGCATCAGCCAGTGTTTGTGAAGACAGAGATTAAGTCTCTGGTTTTACTTTTTTTTATATATTGTGATTCAAATACTCTTTTGTTATGATTGTTTTCGCCAGAAACCTTCTCTAAAGCTTTGACATTTGTACTTTTTACATTGTATGGCAAATAGAATTTTATTTAATTTCTTATTTTTAAATACTATGTTTATCCTAAGTATGCTAGAAAGTATATAACTTTAATTTTCTGTTGTTCAATATAAGTTTTCCAATGTTTTCAATTACTGTGAGTGTGTGTGTGTATGTGTTTTGGAATGAGAGATTAAGAACAAGAGGTAAAAACAGTGCATATAAGTAGATATACAAATAGTTACGTCATGTGAATTTTTATTTAAAGGTTTGCATAATTTGCTGAAATGAATGCATGATATTCCTAAACAAAAATATTCAAGACTAAATTTAGCTCTGTGAAAATCATGTCAAAAATACAAGTTCAGTATGCCTTAAGTAAGAATACTATGAAGAAGTTAGCCCTGCAATTTTAATATGAGTTCCCTACTTTGTTTTGAGTATTTTAAAATGGTTTTATTATTTTTCTAATTTAAATATCATCTTCTAAAATCAATATCCTTCTTTTAAAATCCTTTCAGTCTATTATTTGTTCAGTTTGAAAATGTCTTCTAATTTAGAGGAGTGACACATCAAAATAGCTGGTAAGAAGAAAAATAAATATTAATCCACATATGTTATCTCAACTCTGAGATGAAATTAGAATATGGTTTGATCATTGACTATCTCCTCACTATATTATAAATCTGAAGTTTGGGAAATATCCTGACTCCCTTTATAATTTAAAATCCTTGCTCAAAACTTCAGTACTTTATTTTAAGATACCAAATACTAGTTGCCTGATGATCCAGAGTATGTTAAGTCAATCATGGTAATTAATAGAAATGATCAAAAATGCATGGTTCATTCTCAGTAGTAAACGAGTTCAAAACAAGTCTCCCCAAAATGTGTCACTTTGGCATGTAGACTATTTTTAGCTGGAGGCAGGCAAGTCCCAGCAGACTTAAGAAAAACTTTTACCTCTCCCTTAACTGCCTAAAAGAACTTAGATGGAAGGCCTGGTCCAGGAAGAGAACCATCACCAGAGATGACTACAGAGAGTAGGGGCTAGGTGTGCTAAGCTGTTGGGGAGCTCAGATGGGCCTGGAGATCAAAGTCTTCTCTGTGTCCCATTGTCTCTGCATGGCATGGCAAACCTTTGTTTACCAAACGCTTGCTCTTCCCATCTTCCTGTGACTTGTCTTCCTTCCCTTTGAAGTCCCAGACATTTACCCACTTTTCCTTAGCTGAGAATAGAATATAAGCCTCAATTACCTGACTGCCTCTCGGTCTCATATTCTTATGGGGCCCTTGTATGTACATAGTCAAATTTGGTTTTCTTCTGTTAGTCTGTCCTATGTTAATTATTAGACTAGCCAAAGAGCAAAGAAGTGGAGAAGAAAAAATTTTCCTTCCCTACAGTAGCAAATGTCTAGACCTTTATGGAACTCTTATATGCATTAAATAAATAATGAAATGTGTGTGTGTAAATTTTATATTGCAAGAAATAATAATTAAAGGCTATTTTTGCTCATCTATCTTTCAGTTAGCATTCTAGGTGGAAAGCTAAATTTTTCAACCAAAAGATGATAATGTATCTATAGTCAACAAAATATCTTGAACTAACTGAAGACCAAGTATATAACAAAATACTTGGAGTTTTGGAAGTTGTTCTTACTAATCAAACCTATAAAGGAATACAGACAGATACAGTCTGAAACACCAGTGCCATGGAAGTGTTAACTCATTTTCTTTAAAGGAATACATTTTCACCATAGGACATTGGATTTTAAGTGGTCAGCAATTTTGTTTTACTTCTGGGTTATTTGATAATATACAGCAGCTGGACATTGCTAGTTATTAGATGTCATTTCTCTCAGAGAACTAGCAGTAAAATTTAACAGCTTTGAAATATAAAATTATAGCATTGATCAGTTCATTTATGTCAGGCCGTTGATCAGGAGATCAGAATCACCTGGTGTGACAACACGTCTTAAGGTGTAGAGGAAGACAGGATGCCAGTTGACAAAGTGCACTTTGGGTGGAAAATCCAGAAAGTGGGTGGGTGACAGGAAGCAGGAGGTCTACTAGAGAGAACATGAATGTCAAAGCAGTGTTATTGTGTATCTTTATTTTAAAAAGACAGTCACAGAAGAATGATCTGGAACCTGCATTGCACTTGATATCATCTTCCTTTCAATTCTAAGAAAATGAATAACACCCCTAGAGAAGATCATAAAGAAATTATTGTCCTTAGGAGAAAGCCAAAATTTAGGTAAGACAAGGTGGAGAAAATTTGAGAGGTAGTTGACGCCTATGGCCTCTTTTGGTTACAGAGTGCACAATGAGAATGTTTGGGCAGAAGGGGAGAGAAGGAAATTAGCAAAGTAACAGATAGATTTCCAGAGCTTTAAGTGGCCTTGTGCACTGAGGCCTGACTGTTTTAAGCCCTTGAGGTTACTTAAAGTACTTCAGATGCTACCTGAAAGGGGGTCTGTTTGTTAGGATGTGTGGACATAATTGCCTTCTTCTTAATCCACACGTCATCAGCTACAGAGGAAGAGGCTGTGAGTGTCAGAATAGAGCTATCTGACATGGGAGTATGGACCCTCCCATGGCTGAGAGTAGGTAAGGGGCAGTCCTCCCAAGCACAGTATTTAATCTCTGTACGTTGGGGCTCTGCTTGATCAGGGGTCCCAGGTCACTGCCCTCATGGCTTCACATGACATGAGGGATCTGACGTCATTGTGTGGTAATATACACTTTGTAGTGGTATTTGGGAAGACAGCTGTGGCATTACTTGCATGGCTGCTAAGTTTGCAAATCCTCTTAAGAATAAACAGATCAGCTCCCTCACTTTAGGGCTTCTTTTGGCCTCACATGACCAGGTCACAGCTAAGGTGAACCTAAGTAGAGCCTCCAAGAGCTCATAGGGACTCTATGTGATACCATTCATTGGTACCATGAAATACTGAAGGCCACTAAATGGATCATATCATTTAATTAAAATTTAAGCTGTAATTGATAGAAAAATATGCAGTTGTCCTTGGAAAGGGGAAAACATGTCCATACTGTTACTCAATCCTTATCCCAGGCTTTGTGCCAAGCACTGGAGGGAAAAAAAGAGCAGGAAAAAAGTGTGTCCCTTCAAAGAGCTTATTGTCTAGTTGAGATGACAGATAATTTTATTTCAGTATGATATGTTATGTGATAGTGGTTGGTGCAAAGTACAGGAAGATCACATAGAAAGTAGACTTACTTCAGTCTTGAAGGAGTCAAGAAAGGCTTCTTAGAGAATTGTATCTACTCTGAAACATGAAGGCTGAGTAGGCATTAGTGAGGCAAAATGGGATGATAGTCCCTTAAGTTTAAGAATCAGCCTTGGCAAGGGTCTCTCAGGAGATGACTGAAAGCCTGACACATTAGCAGAGCCAATATAGGCAATGCACCAAATTAATGGGATTCAACAATGTCAGCTAGTTTTTCATTACTTTCACTTCTACTACTACTGCTACCACTGATAATAATAATGATAATTCTAGATGCAAATTTCCAGTATATAGATGGAGGGAGAGAGGCAGTTTTGAACAAAATTTAAAATAAATTAAACTGGTATAATCTACATCACTTAGTATCATGTTGCTGTTAGGTGAGAAGATGCCATTCCCAAAGCAGGACATTTAGAAAGCAACTGCTGCTTTGGACAAGAAGATCATGAGAGGTTTCCAAATGTGATATATTATTGTTGGCTGGAATAATTTTTTAGATACATATTGCAGGTTTTCTCAAGTAGAAAGGCATGATGGAAGATTAAAAGGCTTTCCTACCTCTACTCCTAGAAGTATTTTCCTCTCAGAACAGAGATGAAACCCTGAAAAAGGAGTTGGGGGCCCTAGTTCTAAATGAGATTAAGTTTCCACCATCTTGCTGGAATGGGGCTTCACTGTAATCAACAAATACTTTAAACAAATAAAATGAAAGTATTTGTATCTGAGTTCATGAACACACACATAGAATAAAATAATTATGGTAACTTTTACTATTATTTTATCCACTACACAAGTGGTCTCTCCTACTAGGAAGTGTTCCTTGAGAGCAGTTAAATGAAGTTTCATCTTCATTTTAATGTTCCTTATGTCCAGTAAAGTACTTTGTTCATGGAAGGTGTTCAATAAAAGGTGTATAAATAAATAAATAAATAAACGTATGTGCTCTCCAAGAGTCTGGAATTCTAAAAACTATTTGGCATAGTATTTTAGAATCTAATTTATCCCAGAGATAAGATTAGATGTTTGGCATTGGGTAGGTAATTATGTAATAGAACATGGTATTGGTGACTACTATGCCCATCTAACTCCGGATACCTAAAATTAGAAATACAGGAAAATTGGGTTTTAGTATTTAAATGTATGCCATACAGGGAAAAAAGTAGTTTGAGAAATAGCTTTCACAAACACATTTACTGCTATAACAGGCCATAAACTATGCATCTCTCTTCCTTTATTTTAACTATGTGAAGTCATGAAAGCAAATATGTTTCTTAGACTCGTCTTCTCCTGAAGATGATTTGTCAAGTCATTGCCCTTAACTTTTGACAACCCAATGAATTCACGAAAATAGAACTGATCCATATGCCCAAGGCTTAAAGAAATGATAAATCAGGTAGTGTATTAAAAAGGAACTTCAATCCCTTTACTTGTTTTTCATGACAAGCTATGTCTATGACCAAAATCTGAGAATATTTGCTAAAAGATGAATCATATTTGTCATTTCTTTAGTAGAGTGAAAGATAATAAAGATGGTAGGAATGAATAAAATGGCTAAGGCAATTCTAGTGATTGTGCACACATTAATAAAATTTTTAGTAGATAAAGTTTTTTGCAGACCAAATGAACTTGAAAGTATTTAGCAAAGCAGCTTGGAAAATTTCCCAGGGCATATGTTATAATGCCCCGAAAGTAAGGTTCTGTTCTCTAATGAGAAATAAACAGCAGTATCTAAGTTCTTTAACATTGTCCAGAGAAAAGGTAATCTATAACAGTATTGTCCACATATTCAAATCTTATTTAAATAGAATTTGAGGGGTAACATGAAGAGTGAATCAGTAAAAAATTAGTTAGGTATTGATGAGATAATTTCCATCTTGCAGGCATTAACAGTCTTGAGAAAAATGCTAAACCAAAAAAAAGCAAAAACAAACACAAAAACCTGAAAGAAAACACAGGTGTTGTAAGTGAAATTGTGAAAAATATAATGCAAAATGTAACTTAATTCCCATTGTTATTTAGAAATTGATTGCAATAGATGTAGATAAATTTAATTTTAGGACAGTATAGAGTTGAAAATTTTTGATGTTTATAAAATAAAAGGAAGGAGTTACAAAACATATATGAGACTTTTAGAATAATTGAAAATTAGATCATTGTCCCTATCAATAACGAATAAGAAAAATAAAAGCAACAGAACAGAGGCTAAATTGAATTATCTGAATACACTCTTCAAAGTTTTCCCATGAGGTGCTAGCAGTTTTGAAAGTACTTTTAGTGTACTTAAAGTATATTACCTTTTCCTAAGAAATCATCTGTGTGCTAGCAATTGTCAGTGAGAGTTCTACTGCACAATCCTTGTCATCTTGAATATATTTTAAGTAAAATATCTTGAAGAAATACATTATTGCCATTTCATAAAACTGTTCTGCTTAGGTCCATACAGGAAAATGATCAGAATGATCAAATGTTTAGCATTGCTCTGACCCCAAAGTCCCGTGACTGAAAACTATAGTCTTTTCCAGGCAGAATTGTGCTTACTGGAGATTCTCATTGATATAATTGTTCAATTTTTCTCCTCACTGCATTCAGATGGATAGTCAAAAATATTTCAGTAATGTTTCCTTTGATAGGAGTGTCTCTATTTAAGGTGTCACAATGGAGGTATTGAGTGTAGATATTTTATTGGTAATACTGGTATTAAATAAATATGCATTTGAGGAAAAGCAAAGCCAAGAAACTTTTTAAAAAATATTTTAAAGATTTATTTTGATGTGGACCATTTTTAAAGTCTTTATTGAATTTGTTACAATATTGATTCGGTTTTATGTTTTGGTTTTTTGACCCCAAGGCATGTGGGATCCTACCTAGCTCCCCGACCAGGAATCAAACCCACACCCTCTGCATTGGAAGGTGAAGTCTTAACCACTGGACCATCAGGGAATTCCCAAAGCCAAGAAAGTTTTGCCGCACCATTTTCCCTCAGCCTTTGCCCACCTTGGAACAGGGCTATGTAGAATTGTTTTTGACACTTTATGTCAAAATTCATCTTGACTTGAAGGGCATTGCCAAAATATCCTCATGTTAATCTTTTTTATCACAAGGAATACAATTGAGGATTTCTTCTCAAATTAGTCTCAAGTACTATCTTTTATGTAAGTCTGAAACATGGGAAAAACAGATTTTATTGGTAAAAGAATAAATTAAATGTAAAGGGAAATGACCATAGCTAACAAAATGTAAAAAAAGGCAGATATGGAAGGGATAGCTTATACGTGATTGAGTCCAGTTTCCAAATTATCTCCTTCTTCTAGACCAATGATACATGTACAGATTTTTTACTTAAAAAAGAAAAATGATTTGACAAGTACAGGATGTGTGAAGACCTGGATTAACAGAAAATTACACAAACGAGTACTGATAGTTTAGTTTTCCACAAGTTCAATATAATCCCACAGTGTTATGTGGCTGCTAAAAAAAAATCAAATAAGAGTCTAAACTTATAGATGTGAAGGGAAGTGAGATCAGAATTAGTGGACTTCCAGCTAGAAGAGGCCAGCACAATGGGAAATAAATGACATGCCTCTCAATTTATTCTACCATATGTAGTTGGATGGGATGAGAGCCATGGACATAAACCCCTACCTCCACCTGTGACAATCCATCAGCAGTGCTCCTCCATCTGGGCTCAGTCTTAGGTCTGGTGGAAATTTGGATCCAACATACCACAGCTTGATCCTTAAAGCCACCAATTGTACTAAGTCTCTAATAACTTCAGTCTGAGAGTATGACCCCAAATCAAAGCTCCATTAGGTATTATAGTGAGTTAGAGGGAAAGGGCCATTAGATATCCCCGTTGAGGTAAGCTATTCATGCACTGAGTATAAGTATTAGTCATCAGTTGAAATCTCAAAAAGATATGATCTTATCAGTAGCCTTTATCTGGAGCTAAGACATCTGCTTAGAAAAGTTAGGAATTACAGAGACTCACAAAACTTTACTGTGTAGGGTTCATTTAAAGACTTCTTGAAACAAAAATACAGATACCAGTCATTGTATTCTCGTTCCTGTATGGGTCAGTAACTTTGCCCTCTGTCATATCCTAAGTATAATATTTATGTTCATTCCGATCTGAGTAGGGTCACAGAAATAGACCTCAATGCTGCTAGAATGGGTGTTCCAATAACATTGTAGCAATAGTCCAACCTACTTAGCTAAAAGAAAGACATTATCCACCCAAGAAGTTGGCACAAATTGGCTCCCTGAAAACCTATAGTTTACTGTGTCATAGTATAGTCATCTCTTAAGGAAGAAGGAGAATCTCCAGCACTGGTGAAGTTTTCTAGGTCTAGCAGCTACAATAACACCAGTGGTTGGAGCATCCCCTCCACTTTGAACTCTGCATTGAATTAGATCCCCAACTCTTAGGGGGAAATGTTTTATGCATGAACCCTCCAAGAACCTGGAAATGAATTTTTAACTGGAAAGCTTCTGTGAGAAGCCAAAGTATGAGGCTAAGAAGAATGTCAAGAGCAGTCAAGAGGTATACTCACCAGCTCAGCAATAAAGCCTCTTCACTGTGCTTGAATTGGCCATAGTTTGCCACAGATATGAAATCTCAGCATACCTAAGCCACCATTCTGTTAAGGCCCAGAGACAGGCAAAATGAAACCCCTGGGACGTGGAACTCATGAAATAATTATTCAGAAATCTCTCTGAGAAAGCCGGCATGTCTGACCTCTGATTTGGGTCAGATACCTATAACCAGGTTGGTGTGCAACTGGAGTGGGACTATTTTAAGACTATGGATATGTGTGGAAGACATGGCAAGAGGGGCCAAAAATATTGTTTAGAGGTGAAGTTGAGCCAAAGAAGGGAAGAAACAGTAACACCCAAGCTTCTAATCCCATGGAGACCAGGCCTAACAAAATATGACAGAGGCCAAAGGGGAGAGAAAAGGGTGAGCAGTGGAGAGAGAGAATGTAGAATAGAGAAGCATAGAGATTTCTAGAAGTGCTAATAAGTTACATGGTGGGAAATGATCAAAGAGCAAGCTCTTAGCTTATTGAAACTAATGGGCTATAAGGCTTGGAAACTAATAACTACCATAATATAAAAAGAAATGTAAAAACTAAAGATTTATTTAGATTACAGGACCTCTTTGGAAATTTAAGGGAGCAAACTAGGACAAATGGCTTCAAATAATCTAAGGGCTAAGAAGCTATGGGAAATCTGTCATGATTGCTTTAGAAAATAATCTTTGGCCCATTGGTTAAAAGAGGAGAGAGACTTCTCAGGCTTTCTTCGAAGGATCAGTTTCCCTCATGTTGCAATGAATTCCCCACTCTTAGAATTGTTCAAACAGAGCCGGGAGGTCACCTTTCATAGACCTTATAAAAGCTCTTTATTTTCTTTTCAAGCCACAAGCCATATGTTCTATAAAGTTCTAAAAATATTCATTGGTATACAAAAAGTACCAAATTAATATGGCAATTCATCTCTTCACTTTTAAATTCCTAGAGCATAGAATTTATACAGAGCTCTTAGTAAAGCGCTAAGTCTAGCATGATGAGTAGATAATTTGTAATTATTTTTCTGACAAAGACCGCTACTGGAAATGTTTTTTAATGCTGTGCTTTATTAATTTTTCTACTTTTACGAGTATTGTAAAAAAAAAAACTCACAATGATATGATTGATTTGAGTTTAGCACTCATTACAATATCCACCTTAGGTATAGATAGAAGACCCAATCAAAATCTTTTTCTCTAATTAGTACATATAGAACATGTCTAATAAATTAGATATTTTCAAAATTCTAAAATGTAAGAAACAAAAGTTTAGTAAAGGGGAGCCATTCTGCATTTGTGATTCACTCTTATGAGCATATTTTGGAGTGGTAGAAAAAGACAAAATTGTTTTATATTAGTTTCTGCAGGTATTGACTTCATTTTATTTTTTTTTAAGTTTTTTTTTTGGATATGGACCATTTTTTTAAAGTCTTTATTGAATTTGTTACACTATTGCTTCTGTGTTATGTTTTTTGATTTTCTGGCCATGAGGCATGTGGGATCTTAGCTCCCCGACCAGGGATAGAACCTGTACTCTCCTGCATTGGAAGGCAAAGTCTTAACCACTGGACCACCAGGGAAGTCCCTCTGTAGGTATTCACTTTAAACTTAGGAACAGATAGATTAGTAAATCAGGTTTTGTCAATTTTAATACTTTTATTATCAAATATTGAGTTTTTTCTACTCAGGTTCCATTTTCATTCTATTAAAATTTAAATACTTCCAGCAATTTCATCCATATTTCCCCTCTGTTCTCAATTATTTTCTTAAACATTATTTACAGACTTTTGAAATTTCAGTTGCATTTTGTTTACCCACACATTGCACTAAAATTTAACTTTGAAAAAAAATTACCTCTACACAAATATCATTGTTATGTAAGGGAACAGTGAAGGAAGGAGTTGTTAGTTATATTTTCTTAAGCATTGTGGGAAGTTATTTGCTGTTGTAAAGCAGTACACACACCCATGCATACACACACACACACTTTCACACAGAGTTCTTCTATTATGTTGGGAAGCTCACGGGCAGATTACAAAATAACCTTAAATTGGTAAATGAGTCAAGTGGGTGGCATTATCAGTTAGTGCACATTGTCAAATTGCAATGTGTTGGACTTTTACAATTGCATTTCATTCTGCTTAAAGGAATTGTTGTTTCTTTTTTTTTTTTTTCCTCCTAATTTGTAAACCCACAGTCTCCTTGAAAAATAAAACTCTGCACTTGACATTTTCAGATTCCCCTTATCCCATTTCCATTAAAGACAAGTCTGACTTTGGGAGCACTAAGAATTTCAGAGAATTGAATTCCAGAGAGAAACTCCTACTGGAATAAAGTCTGCCTATCCAGGAACACAAAGGACAGCTTTTTCTCACCCCTTCTAATGAAGAGCTAGACTAATGTCCCCTCTTGGGGTTTGCAGTAATACTCTCATGGAACATTCATTTGCAGAAGCTGCTGAGTTAACTCCAAAGTCCCCCTTTCCCATAGCAAGTTGTCTACAAAGACAGTGAATTTAAGGGGTCATGATAATGGTGTCTCCCAAGACACCGAGTAAAATGTTGCAAGTTCTCACACCCCATTTCAAACTCTCCTATGGATTGTTGATGGCAAGATGTGCATATCTTGAAGAGGTCACCTCCAAGAAGTTTCTACAAAGTAACTAATACACAGACTAGATAACTGTGACATTAAAGGCACTTTTCTGAGACTCTCCTTTCTGGAACAATTAAAATAGATGTTGTCACTGTACATTGCAACAGAATTAAGGATGTAAGACCCCACATTAAAGGTAAAGGCTAATAAGTGAAATTATTAGTATAGGTTCTTTAAGGAAATGAAATTTAGCTTTCCAGTACTTCCCACAGCTTGGAATAGGGCCTTTCATAAAGGAAGAAAGGAAAGAGAAGGAAGGGAGGAAGGAAAGAAGAAGGGAGGGAGAGAGGAAGGGAAGAAGGAAGGGGGGAAGAAGGAATGATTGAACAAATAAAGGAGTAAACAGAAAAATTTGTATTACAGCTAGCTAATAGGTCAAAGAAGCTATAAAAAATGTTTTGTGCCCATGTGCATTAGGCTTTTATTTTTTAGTTGTTTGATAATATTCCTGAATTTTCTCATAATAAGTGTTTTATGGGACTAAAATACAAAGCAAGATCCTGTGTATGAGAGGAAATTGAACTGAAGCAATCTCTATTGTTGGCTGTGAAGGGTTTCTTTGTGGTTTTTTGTTTGTTTGTTTTCTCCTACTAAGTACTTTGTCATCTGCGGGAGGCCAATTTATGGTCTCTTTAAAATGGGTAAATCCAACATTTTTCTTTCTTTTCTGCTATATTTTTTAAACCTGCCTCAGAATAGTGAGAACAAACTTAATATATGGACTTCAAGAATGATTTTCTCTAAAGAGGATGCTTTATGCCCAGAAGTGCATCTCTCACTGATACTCATTTTCTGTGGACTGGTTTGTGACTCTGTGTAACACTAGCTCTTTTAATAGCCACAGGAAAAATTAGTTAAAAATTGACTTTGAATGTAATTCATTTGCTACAAAGTGGTCTTTTACCCCCTGCTCTTCTCTTTCACTGACATCCACATTTTCGTTTCTAGTCCTTTGTTAAAAAATGAACTACACAGCAAAAGCATGTGAGGATAAGGATTTCTGAATACCATCATGCACACCATGGTGTTCCCAGCAGTGAGCCATTAATGTGTCACTGTTGTCCTATGCTGGATGAGGGGGGAGAGAGAGTTAAGAGGAGAAGCTGGCTAAGGAGAACCCCAGGGATGAGCTTCCAGAGATCCTTACCTGGAAAGAAGAAAGCAACAACCTTCATGTCTGCTCCTCTTGGCTTCCTGCACTCAACTCCCAGGGATTGTCTTGTTGCTAGACATGCCACTAACTACTATGTCAATGAACACAAACTCAGCAGAGATAAAACTGAAAGGAAAATGCTTTCCTTATTTATCTGCTCAAAGTTAAATTAGTAACAGTTTGGGGCAAATACCTTGCAGAGCTAATTATAAGTACACATTTAAATTGGGCAAAATTGGTTTAGGTCTGGTTGTTACTCCCCACCCCCTTTTTAAATTTACTATCTCCTTCTGTCTAAAATTCCACCATGAATGCCAAGAAAGGGGATTGTGCTATAACGTAATGAATATTTAAATCAGTGTTAAGATCCTTTAAGCTTCTCTTAAGTTAGAAATTAAAAGGTCTTTGCCATGGGTAAAGGGAAGAAGAGGGGTGGAATCTTTTGGATCACTACAATATTTTACTCATAAATAAATATCTACATCTCCCATAAGCAAATCATTCTGATACAGCATAAACTTAGCATTGTTGAAAAAAAATATATTTTCAACTCCTATTACAAATGCTTCCCAATGCTTATAGAAAGAAAATACGATATCCATGATTAGCTTCCTAGTTTAGAAAATTCTAGTATTTCCATTAATAGAGCAAGGTCTTCATAACCTTTGATAAGGGCTTACCTTTGCCTATGTCATCTATATGGTATTCTTGATTACTAGGTCCTTATTAGTAGATATAATGAAGAATGAAAACAATCCCACCATTCAGCAGCTTTTGTAAGAAAGAAAAAATTTCCAAAAAAATGCAATCAAAAGATACAGATTCAGATAAATACTGCATCTAACATTGATTTTCAATAAATATTCATTGTATTCACAAAGTAGCTGCAAGTGTAACTTCATGATAGTAAAGTAAACATCTTTAAAACTTATTTTCTACTAGTGTCTTCCCTCTCAGGAGAGTGGTATGGTAAAAATCCCTTTACTTAAGCTAATTGGAGTCTCCATCTTTTGAGTGGAATGTTAGATAGAAGCTCACATTTTTATCCTATTGTATAGAGGTATTTGTCAATAAATGCGTATTTTTGGTATAAATTCAACAGTTTATGCAGAGAAAAAAAAATTAACTTGTATAATACTTCAGCTCATGCCTCAGAAAACATATCAGAGCTTTTAAAATTACATAGTAAGTTAAACTCCAGTTATAAAGGATCTAAATCCCTTAAGAATAATCTCTAGGAACAGAGAAAGATAGTAATTTGAAGATTGAGTCACACAATGTAAATCTCAATGAAGGAGTTGTTATTGGAGAAATAAAATTACAATGTTTCTGACATGTAATTTAATGTAAATAAAACATAAATGTATAAGGATTCAGGTAAATACATTTAAAATTCTAGCTGTGATCAATTGAAAAGCATTATAATTATCTTATGTGGTGTTATTTTTAGATTTACAGAAGCCAAAATTCTATTTATGATTAAATGAGGTATAATGCATGATAAGCATCATGTTTGGTACAAAATAATCCCAAATATAACCCACCCCACCATCACATATTTATTACTTGTACAGCTCTTAACCTATCACAGGAACTCAGAATAACAATGATTGTATTGATGTCAGTAAAGAAACTACACCTTCAAGAAAAAGGAAAACTTAAATCAGAATCTTAAGTTTTCTTGCAAATAGATTAATCCAAATACATATGTATAGCTTTAGTCGTCTTCTGAAATTTCAGATCCATAACTCTAATTTTCTTCTGGACTTCTCAAATCAATGTTCCATTTTATTCAAAACCAAACAATACTCTCAAAGGAAATTCAGCATCTTCTCAATGTATCCTTTCGGCTATTGCAGTATGTCAAAAGATGCTATATTGTAGATATTCAAAGTGTGAGTGGGTGTGTGTGTACAGAAAGAGAAAGAGAGAGAGTCGATGCCCTCAACAGGGTCCTACTACAGGGTCTAATTTTGAAAAAAAAATTTGAAGTTGTATAGATCTTAAGGTTACTGAGATCCAAAATGCTGAAATACTGGTGAATATTCAAAGTCCATGAAATGGAACAGATGCAGGAAGTAAGACCAGGTTTTTAGTTATGTCCATAATGTAGATGTTTACATTACTAAATATTATGATAGGATAGAAGATAAGATATCCTTAAGCAAGATTTTCAACTCACCCAAGAAGGAGGAAGAAAGCAATGAAGAAATAGTGAGAATGTTGACTTAAATTCGTGGTGTATGTAAAATGCTTAACATAAAATATAAAGTAATTCTTAATAAATGTTAATTATTTTTTGTGTCATTATGTAAGTCATTGGAATTTTTATGAATGAGGTTACCTTAAAATATTTATACTTTCAAAGGTATAACCTATGCAATGGAGATGTGAATCATAGTAAATACATAAGGCATGGAAAAGTTACTATTTGAAAGAACAGCATGCTCCAGCTTGTCACAAATATTCTGAAGAAAATCATCACTTAGGGAAATCACACCTGATATAATTGGCCACATCATGAATTCTTTAAAAATGTGGAGGGGGTCAGTGCTCTATTTCTAAATGGCATTTGGTTGAAATTTAAAAAGAAGAAATTTTGTTATGTATTGATGTTTCTCATTATGGCAATATTGTAATTTGAGATAGAAATTTCTTCTGGAAAAATCTTCTCTTAGTCAACATTTACTGTCTACTTTGAAAATCTTATAAAATATGACTAAACAAAGCATTAAAAATTATGCCAATTACAAAGATAGAGAAAAGGTTATATGGATTGTGAGTTATCTCTATTTTGGTAATTCTTAGTTCTCATTTAATGGACATATGTTACTGTTCAATAAAATAATAAAACAAACTATAAATAAAGGACCAAAAGTGTTGGACCAATAAAGGACCAATAGTTGAGAACAGAGTTAAAAATACTAAGAGCAAAATGAATAGGGCTTTTGAAATTCTTTTTAAAAAAGTGTTAACTGAACCCATGTTAGAGTATAATGATGAACACAAATGGGTAACTTCAGTACTTGGCTGACATGACTAATAGAAGCAAAACTATTTCATACTTCAATGTTGTTTGTGAAAATGTAAAGTAAAGTAATATAATGCAATGTTTTCAATAATGTAAGTAAGAGAAGTATAGGAGAAATCTATTTTATGCCAAAAGGGAAAATGAGAAGTAATGGATAAAATTTATGAGAAGATATGTTTATTTTAACCTAGGAAATATAAATAATAATATTTCAAAATTGAATAGGGGTTCCACTTTCAACCATGATGAAGTAATGATACTCAAATTGCTATCCAGCCATAGTCAACTATAAAACTGGAAAAGTTTTATGAAACGACTGTTTCTATTCATTTGAGAGTAGGCAGCAAAGAATTGTGAACTGCAGAGAAAAAAACAAAAACCAAATGAGCCCTATTAATGCCCTGTCTTTCTGAATGGAGTTAATTACTGGACCCTGGCACAAGGAGAAGTGGCATAAGCATGGCTTCATAATCATGCTGAATTGAATACACAGAAATTGGAGTTTAGCAAGGCTTAGAGAACTGGTATTTGGAAGGCAGAGTACTGACCAAGAGAAAGCTACTCAGAAAAAAAGCTCCAAAGATCTGCAAGGATCACCTTGATTCTTTGGCTGAATACTAAATTACCATACATAGAATGACTCCACAAGGCCAGGCAAAGAATAACTATTAAGGAAATACAACTACCACAGAGCCATAAGATGGAAAGCATCCAGAACTCTCATAGCATTGGGAAAGTGTTGAGTTTAACTAACCAGATTGGAGGAACCTCATGAAACACACATGACATTTTGCAGAGATGCCAAAAGGGCCATACATCAGGAGTGAAACTAAATTAATCATCATGTAGAATTACTCTAGACCTTACCAGGGATTCCTGGAGTTGTTCTATAATGACTAAATGGACAGTTTTTAAGAGGGTAAAGCAATACTGAATGTGTGTACACCTAATAATGTAGGGTCATTATACATAAAACAAAGCTAACAGGAAAAAAATAGATAAATCTACAATTTTGACTAAATCATTTCAACTTTTCTCAATATTTGATAAACTAATTACAGAAAAATAAGCAAGGAAATTTGAATAAGGTTCTCCACCAAGGTGATCGAATTGACATTAATAAATCTTTACATCCAACAACAGTGGGATACACATTTTTCTCAAGTGTACATGGAACATTAACTAGGAGAGTTCATATACTGGACCATAAAACAAGTTTCAATCAATAAATTTAAAAGGACTGAAATCTTTTTAAGAATTTATTCTTCACAAGAGAATTAAATTAGAAATCAGTAATATCTTAGAAAAGCCCCAAATATTTAGAAACTGAACAAAATACTTTTAAATAACCTATGTATCAAAGAAATAACAGGGGAAATTAGAAAGTACTTTTAACTTAATGGTATTGAATATAAGACATTAAAATTCGTGGATGTAGCCCTAACAGTGCTTATAGGAAATTTCATACCTCTCAATGATTATATATATTAAAAAAGAATAATCTAAAATTGTATGGTCTAAATTTTTACCTTAAACAGTTTGAATAAGAACAAATTAAATTTACATTTAGTAAAAGAGAGGAAAAATAAACATAACATTAGAAATCAATAAAATAGAAAAGAGGACAAATTTGGGAAAAATCAATGAAACCAAAAGCACTTTCTTTAAAAGAATCATTAAATTAATAAAAATCTAGCTACACTGATGAAGGAAAAAGTAGAAAAAGACCCACAAATTACCAATGACAGAAATGAAAAGTAGGACATCACTAGAGAATCTATAGATATTGAAATGATAAGGAACTATTGTGAGAAAGTTATGCCCATTAATTCAACAACCTAGATAAAATGGACAAATTTCTTGAAAGACACAAATTAACAAAAATTGCATAAGAAGAAATAGAAAACTTGTATTACCATGTATTGACTAAATGATATGTAATAACAATTTAAAATATTGCCAGCAAAGAAAAGAAAAAAGAAAAGAAAAAACTCCAAGACAAAATTCCTTTCCTAGTCAATTCTGTTATTTTTTAAGAATAAAAACGTATTACAACTCTTATACAAACATTTTCAGAACATACAGTGGTGGGGATATTTTCAAATTCTGCCAAACACATTACAAGAAAAATGCTAATATTATTCATTAACACTGGTAAACCTTAACAAAATATTAGCACATCCAACCAGCATTCTATACAAGGAACATACATTATGAGCAAGTCAGTTTTATCACAGGAATGTAAGGCTATTTTAATATTTGAAAATCAGTCAATATGATTCACTAGACTAATGCACTTATATTCAACATCATATTAGAGATTCTAGTGAGTACAGTTAAAGGGGAAAAAAGAGATAAAACGGTATACAAAAAAATAAAATTATCTTTATTTGCCGATGGTATGACTGTGTATATGGAAGAATCCTAAAATTTCCTAATAACATTTTTTAAAAAGGAACTAATAAGTGAAATTAACAAGGTTAAATGACACAAGGCCAATATACACAAATTTTATTTCCAAGCAAAATTATTTTGAAAACAAAAAAAATGTGAAACCTTTACAAGAGTATAAGCAACAGATATAAGGAAAAAAATACATGCAAGATAACATCTTTTTATATACAGGAAAGTCACAAAATATTGCTGAGGGATATTAAAGAGAGCCTAAATCGTTTAAGTTATATGTGATGATCATGTGTAGAAAGACTCAAACTTTTAAAGGTATCAATTTGCCCTAAGTTGATCTATAGATACAATGAAATCCTAACACATTACTGCAACTTTGATATAGAAATTAATAGACTCATTCTTAAATTTATATGGTCAGTGCTAATAGTCTAGACCAGGCAAACCAATCTTGAAAGAGAAGAATATATGCAGAAGACTTACATTTTCTGAGTTCAAAACTTAAAGCTACGGTAATTAAGACAATGTCGTTTTAGGATAGGATATATACAGATCAATGAAACGGAATAGAATTGTGTCCTGATAGAATCATGCACAGATATAGCCTATCATTTTCAACAAATGAGCAAAGGAAATTCAGCAAGGAAAGAATAATCTTTCAACAAATTGTGCTGGAACATTATGAATGTCTTATTGAAAAAAATAGTAAAATTTTATCATTCATAAAAATTAACTCGAAATGAATGATAGTTCTAAATATGAGCTAAAACTATAAAAACCCTAGGAAAAAAAATCTAAGAGAAAATTTATACATCTTTGGGGTAAATTTATACAATTTTGGGGTAGAAAAAAATTTCTTAGCATGAAAAAAGCTAACCACAAAACAAAAAAGGATTAGTTTGACTTCTTTAAAATTAAAAACATATTTATCAAAAGGTACCATAAATAAAAAGACAATCTGTAGATTAAGAGAAAATATTACCAGTCCATATATCTGTCAGAGAACTTCTATTCGTAGTATCTAAAGAAATATTAGACCTAAATAATAAGAAATCAAATATCTTTATAAAAAAGGGCAAAACATTTGAATAAATGCAGCATAAAAGAAGATATAAAAAATAGCCAATAAACATGTGAAAAGGAGCTTAATATCTTAGGTGGTTAGGGAAAGGTAAATTAAAACCACAATATGGTACTACTACACATATACTAGAATAGTTAAACTTGGAAAGATTGACTGTAGCAATTGTTGGTGAGGATTAGAGCAAGTGGCACTCTCATACTTAGCTGGCGGAGTGTGACAAGGCATAATCACTCTTTCAATCTTGCCCACGCTTTCCTTCCATATTCCCTTTCGTGTTTATCTATCTTCTTTATGTTATAAAATTAGCTCTGAGTATGAGAGAAATAAATCAATAACTGAGAGTTTATGTTTGAGTAAATCAATGTATGGGCGCTGTAGGCATGGGAATAAGGTAAACATTATCTTAAGATATTCGGTGACTTTTTGCTGCCTCTCCCTCTGATTGTATTTTTTATTTACAGAAAAATTATGATCCAGAGAATGTGAAAGAAATGTCACGTTAAAAAAGTTACTAACACAAAAGTTTACCAAGGATGCCAAGAGGAATATTTCTATCTGGAAATGATGACCCAGCTGGACAGAGGTGGGTCAGAACTGATGATAAATAGATCTTTTCTCATAACAGCCACATGTCAAGAACACCTGATTCACTTCAACAATGACAATCTCAAAGTAGTTTCTTATTTTTTTATGTCCCTGGTTGAAGCCTATTTCACATGGTACAGATTCTAGGTTGGTGGTTTTTTTCTCTCAACATTTTAAATATTTTGTTCCACTCTCTTCTTGCTTGCAGTTTCTGAGGAGAAGTAGGATGTAATACTCTTATTTTTGCTTCTCTATAAATAAGATTTTTTTCCCCTTGGTCTTCTTTCAGGATATTTTGTTTATATTTTATTTTCTGTAGTTAAAATGTAATATGCCTAGGTGTAAAATTTTTTAATATATGTATCTTGCTTGGTGTTCTCTGAGCTTCCAAGATCTGTGGTTTGGTGTCTGACATTAATTTGTTTCAAATATTTCTTCTGTTTCTTTTTTCTCTTTCTGGTATTCCCATTATGCATATGTTATACCTTTTATAGTTGTAACACAGCCCTTGGATGTTGTTCTTTTTTTTCCTAAATCTTTGTTCTCTTTCCTTTTGGTTTTTTAGGATTCTGTTTATACATGTTCTAGCTTAGATTTTTTTTTCCTCCGCTCTGTCCAGTCCATTATAGGCATTCTTCATTTCTGTTACAGTGGTTTTGATCTCTAATATTTCTTTTTTGGATATTTTTTTAGGATTTCCATGTCTCTGCTTACATTTCCCATTTATTCTTGCATGCTATCTACTTTATCCGTTAGAGCCCTTAGCAAATTAACGATAGTTGTTTTAAATTCCCAGTCTGATAATTTCAACATCACCGCCATGTTAGGTTCAGATGCTTACTCTGTCTCTTCAGATTGTGTTTTTTGCCTTTTGATATGCTTTCTAATTTTTTCTTGAGAGTCAGACATGGTGAACTAGGTAAAATGAACTATTGTAAATAGGCCTTTAGTAATGTGACGGTGAGGTGTGAGGGCAGTGGGGGCATTTTATAGTCCTGTAATTGATTAGGTCTCCATCTTTGAGTGAGCCTATGCCTCTGCATGTGAATTTCACAAGTGTTTCTCTGTTTGTATATTTGTTTGTTTTTTCCTCACCCCTTAGGTGGGGCAGGATAGTTAAAGTGGGCTGGAGTTGGGTATTCCCCTACCCCAGTTAGGCTCTGATAATACCCCAGCTGATTAGGCTCTGGTTAACTAGTTCCCCCTTAGGGCAAGCCTTGCTAAGAACAGAGTACTCTGGAGTACTTCAGATGGTTCCTTTCTCCTCTCTCTGCCAGAAGCAGGAGAGGATTTTTCTCCCATATTTACCATGGAAAGTTGGTTGAGCTCTTGGAGGTAAATCTTACAATGTTGTGAAGCCCCTCCTATGACTGGGTCCCCTTGGAGTTTTTGACTCTTAGAATTGTCCACAGTGAGTCTTCAGCAATTTGTTGATTACAGTTCAGTTCCCTACACTGTTTAATAAATTTTTAGATGATTTCTTCAGGCCATAACATTCAAAATCCTTAAACCAGGAAGAGTTTGATATAATAAATTAACAATTACTTGAATTTTGAAGCAATATAATCCTAGTCCTAATTCTACTACTCTTTGACCTTAAAAAAAAAATTTTATTTCTGCAAAATGGACATGATAGTAATTTTGCAAGGAACAATTAATACAATATTGATTATTCTCAGTTCAACATATAATGCAGAGCAGATACTTATGACTATATGAGGGTGTCAGAATGGGGTGCTATCTTAAAATTATCTTTAAATTGTTATGTGATTAATTTCAGCATCAATTTTTTTTGAAAAATAATAGGAGGAAAAATATATCAGAATTGGATGAAATGTAATATATTTGAAAGAAAATTAAACTGTCTGGAGTGGGGCTGTGTGGTGTTAAATACATAATTTGCATTTGCACTGGAAATAATATTAATCAAGTTTTATCTTTTAAAAATAAAAAGTAAATTAAGAAAATGTAAATTAATTTGGAAATTCCATTGCCTTCCAGTGTTATTTCAATTTTTATGATGCTTGTTCTTTAAAAAGTCCTTTGGAATAAAACTGTTCCAAACTTGTAAAATATTACCATTCAATTTTGCTGTTTGGCTTGAGATTTTCCCATCACTTTTGAATTGTCTTTCTTGCTTCCCAAGATCTCTTGGCTTTTGACAATAAGAATAGGAGATTCCCCTGGGTGAAATTCACACAGACCACATGTCTTGACAATTTGAACTGACTCTTTGCCTTTCAACTTCTCCTTCCACCTCTCTCTTTTATAAAATCCCCAGGGTTGCACAAATTTCACCTTCACTATGTGAAGGTGTGTTTGGAGGAAAAGAGGAAAAGTGCTTTTCATATATAGTTGAACATGACCAAATTATACAATGGAACTTATGAGAAATGTAAAAATAAACTGTTAAGAGATAAATCTTACTCTGCTTTGTGTGGAAGAAAATTTATATGGCTACTATATAAAGTTCCCCACTATTTATCTAAGATCATTTTAGCAACCTTAGAAATTAGTTTAGTTGTTGCAGAAGCTGAGAAATCATTGTGAGAGAAAATACAAATATTTTTTATCATCACTTTACTAGTATTCATTCCCTTTTTCATTAGAAGCAAAACATAGTTGGGGTATAAAGCTCAATATTTTTTCCTAGCCCAGAATGAGAGTTGGAGAGTATTTATTGCATGAGGTAAATAATGGACTAATTCTCTAAGGCTGATTTTGGACTTGGACCTAATATAATATCCTGTAAACTAAAAAAAACAAAAAAAGTATGTTTATATTATTTATCCTCTTCATCATTATTATCCTCATCAGCTGACCATTATTTAATACTTACTCTACCTGAGGTGCTGTTTCCAGTGCTCTGCACCTATTAATTTATTTAAACTTTACATCATAGACTTCTGTGTGTTAACTTACAATACCATCCTTTTCTTCTGGCTTTACTTTATTACACAGTCCCTTTGAGTGCCCTTATCTAAGTCCATGGCTTCCCCAGACATTTAGACATAATGCATTTTGTAATTCTAACCCAGACAACATTTCTGAACTGGACAATTTCTAACAAACTACCTAGTGAATGTCTCCACCTGGATGACATACTGCCATCCCACCTAAAAATATCCCCCTGTTCTCTATATCTGTTATCTTATGACTTGGACAACACACATCAAGTCACTCAAAGAAGAATTATATCAGTTAATTCTACATGCCTCTGTCTTTTTAAGTTTTAACATTAGTCGTTCTTTAACTTCAATCAATTCAAATTAATACCATCTTTTTTGCTTATCCTTGAGTTTCCAAACCCACTGTAAATGTTTTAAGCAAATACTTATCCTTCTGCACCCTGGAAGCAATATTATCTAGTCGTTAAGTGTGACAGTGTTGGATTCAAGCCATGCATGCTTCCAAATTCCATTTTCGTGCTGCTTAATGTGTGACCTTGGACAATTTCTTAACCTCTATAAGAGCAGTATGGCAATCTTTATCAGTCTAACAAGATGTAGGAAAAGTGAAAAAAGTCAAAAAAATAAATTGAGAGTAAATAAGAAACATAAAATGAGATGCTAAAGTAAGTCCAAATATATCAACAAATAAAACAAAGGTAGGAGACTAAATTTAGTTTTAAAAAGTCAGAGATTCTGAGACTGCATTTTAAAATATTCTTGCTTACAAGAGACATGCCTAGAACAGAATGAAACATAAAGGGTTATAAAAACTACACCGTGAAATATCAACAATAGAATTGTTGCTGTATCCCCATAAATACCATTATAGAATCCTAAATCATGAATGGAATTTGAAGCTTTGTGTCTCTTTGTTTTCTATATCAGTCAGAAATTTCTTTGGGAATTTATAGATACCCAATTGAAAATGTGTTACATAAAACAGAGAAAGTATTGATTTATGTAACTGGAAAGTTTGGTCATGGATTTGGCTTTGACATGGCTATATTCAGAGGCTTAAATGCTGGGGTCATTCTCTCCATCTTTAGATCCATTTTTCTCTTCATGTTGCTTTAATGCAGCAGATAGATTATTTCCACATGGCAGGAAAGATATCCACTGTCAGCCCCATTCACAACCTGCCAGCTTACTAATTCTAGCAGGTAAAAAGGAAAAGAGACTTTTTCTTCCCATGTCCGTATAGCAACCCTGGAACACACTCTGTTTGGACTTGCCAGAGGTAAGTCTATGGATTATTCCTGACTGGGACACATGCCCAACTGTTTGATTGTAAGTGAGATGAGGCACTGTGATTGACAGAACCACTTGGATCGTGTGTATTTTGTAGGATGGAGTACTGAGTAAAAAAAAATGTTTACACTATACATTTTTTTATTGACTATGGTTATATTAAGGCAGTAAGTGCCAAGACCAGTGTGTGCACCTGTGAAAAGGATCCGGGAAACTCTGTTTTTAAAATAGTCCATAGGGCTGTTGGACAAAAGAATACTCCTGTGGCTTATATAGGCCTAATCCAATTCACAATGAATTATTTAGGTATAAAATGTTACTTTATTATTCCTGTAAGACTTTTTTTTAGGATCCTGTGACAACAGTAGGCAGATGATCTCTAGTTTATGACTTCTCCTTAGGTTAATGACTAAAAGAAGTCTATATTAATCTGTCCTATATAAATAAAAAGCTTTCCTGGCATAAGAATCCTGGACTAGAAATCAATTACAAAAAGAAAACTGGAAAATTCTCAAATATATGGAGATTAAACAACAAGGTACTGAACAACCAATGAGTCAAAGAAGATATCAACAGGAAAATCAAATGATATGTTGAGGCAAATTAAAATGGAAATATAATAACAAAAACTTGGGCTGCGGCAAAAGCAGTTCTAAGTGGGAAGTTTATAGTGATAAATGCCTACATTAAGAACAAAAACTCAGAAAATAGTCTACCTCAAGAAACTAGAAAAAAAAGAACAAACAACCCAAAGTTAGCAGAAGGAAGGGAATAAAAAGATCAGAGTGAAATAAAATGAAATAAAGACTAGAAAGACAATAGAAAAAACTCAATGTAACTAATGGCTTTTTCTTTAAAGATAAATAAAATAGACAAACCATTAGCTAGACTCAACAAGAAAAAAGAGGACTAAAATAAATAAAATAAATAAAATAGTAAATAAAAGAGGAAACACTACAACTGATACCACAGAAATACAAATGATCGTAAGAGAGTACTATGAACAATTATACACGAACAACTTAGATAACTAGAAGAAATGGATAAATTTCTAGAAATATACATTCTGCCAAGACTGAATTATTAGGAAATAGAAAATCTGAACAGACCAATTAATATATAAGGAGACTAAATCATATGAAAAACTTCTTAACAAAGTAAAGCCCAGGACCAGATGACTTCACTAGTGAATTCTACAAAACATTTAATCAGGAGTTAATACCTGTTCTTCTCAAACTCTTCCAAAATATGTAAGAGGAGGGCACACTACTAAACTCATCTATGAGACCAGCATTACCTTGATACCAAAACAAGACAAGAGAATACAGAAAAGAACACTATAGACTAATATCCCTGATGAACACAGATGCAAAAATTCTCAACAAAATATTAGTAAACCAAATTCAGCAAAAAAAGATCATACACCACATTCAAGTGGGATTTATTCCAGGGATGCAAGGATGTTTCAACATCCAGAAATTAATCATTGTGATATAATACATCACATTAACTAAATGAAGGATAAAAATTATACAATTATCTCAATAAATGCAGGAAAAAAATTGACAAAATTCAAATTTCATTTATGACTAAAAACTCTCGACCAACTGGGTATAGAGGTAATGTACCTGAACATAATAACTACTGTTCTGATAAAAAGATTCCTCTCAAAATATTACTGCTCATTGACAGTGCACCTGGTTGCCCAAGAGCTCTGATGGATATGTACAAAGAGATTCATGTTATTTTCATGCTTCCTAACATAACATCCACTCTGCAGCCCATGGATCAAGGAGTAATTTTAACTATCAAGTCTTATTATTTAAGAAATACATTTTGTAAGGCTATGGTTTCCATAGATGGTGATTCCTCTGATGGATCTGGGCAAAGTCAATTGAAAAGCTTCTGGAAAGGATCCTCTATTCTAGATGCCACTAAGAAAACATTCCATATTCATGGGAAGATGTCAAAATAGCAACACTTGCAGGAGTTTGGAAGAAGGTGATCCCTCATGGATGACTTTGAGGGGTTCACGTTTTCAGTGGAGGGAGTAACTCCAGATGTGGTGGGAATAGCAAGAGAACTAGAATTAGAAGTGGAGCCTGAAGATATGAGTCCAATTTTGAATACATAAAGAAGATATGATGTATATGTATAATGGAATTTTATTCATCCATGAGAAAGAAGGAAATCCTGCCATTTGCTACAACATGGATGGATCTTAAAGGCATTATGCTAAGTGGATATAGCCAGACAGAGAAAGACAAATACTATGTGATCTCACTTGTATGTAAAATCTAAGAAAAAGTCAAACCTTTAGAAATAGAGATTTAAAAAGTGTTTGACAGAGACTGGGAGGTGGGAGATATAGGGAGAGGTTGAAAAGACATACAAATTTTCAAAATAAGGTCTCTGGATCGAATACATAACATGGTAACTATATTTGATAACACTGCTATATATAATTGAAATTTACTAAGATAATAGAACTTAAATATCCCACCAAAAAAAGATATATATGTGAGGTGATGGATTTGGGGGTAAAAATAATGTAAATACTTTAAGATTCTAAAAGCATATTAACATCTTTAGTAGAACAAGATGTTTTAATCCCTCTTAAAAGTCTTTGTATAATTGTTATGCTAATTACTTACTATTTTATTATTTTTATAAAGCAGGTCATTTGGAAGTAATAGAAACTTCTAAATGAAGTGGAAATTAAATGGTATTAACTTCTAAATGATTTTTTATTTGGGACCTTTCATTCATTTTAATGAGTCCTAATGCACAGATTCTGACTATAATAACCTTTGCAATTGAATTAGTGATTCCCAACCTATGTTCTCAAGAACACTGGAGTTTGGTGAGAGGTATATAGGAGTTCTGTCACACACAATTTCTATGATAAAACATTTTTGCAAAGTGGCACAATATAAAGAAATCACAATGTGTATTAACTAAGCCATAGCCATAAGAATCCCATGGTGAGGAAAGTTAGTCTCACATAAAACAAAACCAGACAAAACAAAACTAAAAAACAGTAACAGGGACTTCTGCTTCTGGCCAAGATTGAATAATGGGTACTAGACTAGCTCTACTGCCTTTAAAGCAAAACAAAACAAAACAAAACAAAAGATCCTAGAAAAGTAGATAAACAATATAAAAAAAAGTATCTTCACAGATATTGGATAACAGACAACACAGAGCTGGAATTCTGAGAGAAAAAGAAAATGAAGTACACCCTACCTTTTCCAGGCTTTATTTCTGGAGCACTGTCCAGACCAAAGTTCAGGGAAAGTCCAAGCACAGTAAAGTCTTACTGAGATAAGAAAGGCTAAGGTGGTTAGAATTTGTAGGGCAATATACCATAAAGGGTGGCTACATGGAGGGGAAATATATCCAGAAATTTTTAAAGGGGTTCAATTAATCCTCTGGATGAATATTAAACTGAATATAAAAAGTCTGACACTCTATGAAGCCATACAAAGAAAATCATGACTAAAGACCTATAAGGGAACTATAAACTAAGCTAACATCTGAGATCTCAAGCTCACACCCAGTGAGACATGTTTCAGAACCCACAGATTTAATTATACTTCATCGAACACCCAGGAAATTCAGTGGACACCTCAGAAATGCCATGCCTTAGAACAAAGATTAAACTATAGGAGACATAAGTCAACTCTAGATGTGCATTAACAAAGCATAAAATCAAGGTTCAAAAAGGTTAAAGTGATTTACAAGTAAATTAATGGCTTGCCAGAACAAAACCGACTACTAAAGGAAGTTACCACGATCAGCAATATTCGATGTCCAGCATTCAATCAATAATTACTAAATAGGCAAAAAGTTGAAAAATGTGGCCTACAATAGGGAAAAATTTTAGTCAGTAAAACAGAACCAGAAATTACAGGTGTGATTGAATTATCAAACAAGGACTTAAAAGAACTACTACAAATATGTATGAGTATTTAAACCAAAGCATAACACAGTAATAAGAAAAATGGAAACCATAAAGAAGAGTCAGATGAAACAACATCTGACAGTATTCTGACATGGATTGGCTTAATTGGGGATTGGCTTTTCCCAAAGAAGACATACTTGAAATTGAAAAAATGGCATAAAAACTATCCAAACTAAAAAATAAGGAGAGGAAAAAATAAGACTGAAAAAATTAGAGTCTCAATGATCTTTGGACAATATTAAGCAGCCTAACATAATTTTATATGTGTGTGTATGTGTGCACGTGTGTATATAACTGGAATCTCCTAAAGATGGGGGGGGAGGGACAGATAAAATAATAGCTGAAAATTTTCCATATTTGATAAAAATATCAATCCAGAAATTTATGAAATGGTAAATATCAAGCAGCATTACACCAAGACACATCGTAATCAAACTGATGAAAACTGTTAACAAAGAAAAAAAATTAAAGCAGCCAAAGAAAAAAAATTAAAGCAGCCAAAGAAAAATGACACATTACATAAAGGGAAAAAATGACCACTGAATACGCATTATTCTAGAGTCAAGTCAGAGACAATGAAAGAAAAATTGTAATTTACTGGAAAACAGTCATACTAGAATTCTATACACAGAGAATATTTGTTTCAAAAATTATGGCAAAACAGTGCCATTTAATGACAGGCAAAACTTTACAGTACAAAACAATAGCCAACCTGTACTACATGAACTTCTTTGGGATGAAGGAAAATGCTTTGTGATGCAAACTAGCTTAAGTTATATTTACCTGTTATATGTTCAAATATAAAATATTTTTATGTTTTCTTTACATTTTCTAAAAAAAAATTACTGTTTTTATAAAAAACAATGCCAAGATATAATACACTGTTATATATGCAAGTAGTATAATATTACCTGAAAGTAGATTATAGTAAGTTCAAAATACGCAGTGTAAACGTAGCAAGTAACACATCAGAAAACAAAGTGATTTAACAAAGCACCAATAGAGGAGATGAAATGGAATACTAAACATATTCAAGTAATTAAAAAGAAAAAAGTAAAAGACAAAAACAAGAACAAAGTAGATGGATCAAATAGAAAGGGAATAGCAAGATGTAGACTGAAATACAGTATGAATAATTACATTAGATGTAAATGGACTAAAAATACTAACCCAAAAAGAGAATTATCAAACTGCAGTTTTCAAAAAATCCAATTATAATACTATCCACCACAAAACACACTTTAAAATGAAAACACATTCAGCAATAAAAAGGAGCAATCCACTTACACAATGAAACAACTTGGATGAGACTGAAATATTTCTTAATGAACATATCCAGACACAATTTGTGCATACTCTATATATTTTCATTGATACAAAGTTCTAGAATAGGCCAAAGAAAAGATCAGATAAAGTAGTTGGCTGTGGCAGGTGCAAAGAGTTGAATTTACTACAAAGGAGCATGAGGAAACATTTTAGCATGATAGAAATGTTCTATATCTTAATTGGGGTGGTGATTATACGGGTTATATAAACACACCAATATGTACACTTAAAATGTAAGTGTGTTTTATTTTATGTAAACTGTGCCTTGATAAAGTTCATGAACAAAAAGAAAAAAAATTAACAACTGGAAAATGGTCTAGAGCAAGAAATCAATTTAAATATTGATTTTTCTCTCCAATTTATCAATACTGGTAAGTTGGAAACCAGGTTGTTTCCATAGTCATTTGTGGCAATCGACCTAATCCAACTTGTTGAAGTCTGAAGTAATGAGGGTTTAAAATTATTTTAATGACACCAAAACAAATAGTTTATATAGTAGAGCCCAAGATATGTCTACTAGTCATTTCTATATAGTCTACAAGCTTGGTAATATAAAATTTCACTTCTGAATAATAGCTTATATACATCTTACTGTGTGCCTCTCTAATTTCTCTGTAGCATTGTCTTCCAGAAATCATGAAACATATTGACTTATGAATTGAATGAATTTGTTTATACCAAAGTAAAAGTTTCACTTGATTTTATGTTCAGTAAGGACAATGGGCTTCAAGTAAGAGAGATGATATAAAGTCTATAGCTGCTGAACTTCCAAGGTCCTCTGCCATGAAACTTGCTTTTTATAAAATACCAAATAAGGTATCTTATTTTTTTAGTTTCTCATCTCAAATCACAAAATTATACCTGAGAATGAATTGTCATGTTTACACCAGAATATGTGTTACTTGCTGGGGAGGAGAGAAGTTAAAATCTATAAACATGATTTAAAGATAGCTGATATTCTCCCAGACAGAATCAATTTTAAGACTTAGAAAGTAATATCCTAAAGAGAAGAGATAATCAACTTTTTTTTGCAGGATACTTTAAATCTTATTATACAAATGAAAATTATTAACAAGTAGAAAAGAACTGATATAACACCTATGAATTAGGAAAGGGTCTACAGAAAATCCACAATGAAATCAAAAGACTACTAAGTAATACAAATAAGTATAAATAGAAAAACGTACTGAAGAAGTTAGAATTTAATATTTTATTTAAAGTTCAGGTTGAATTATTAATGAAACCTGTACAGATTTTAAAAAAAAAATCTATAAGCATGGCAAATATGAGATATAATGGCAGAATTAACTGAGTATTGGATACGGGGAAAAACAGAATCACAGTTTATAAATGTACTAATTCATATACTGATAATTAAACATTACAGTTAGAGTCAGTGGAGACCTAAAGAACAATCCTTTTATGATCTAGAGCAGCATTTGACAAACTATGTATACATGAACTCACATTTCTTTTTGTAAATATAATTTGTTTGGAAAACACTCAAGCCTATTCATGTATATGTTGTCTACAGCTACTTTCACATTACAAGTGAAGTTAGTGTAGCTGCAACACAGATCGTACAGCCTGCAAAACCTAAAATGTTGAAAATCTGGCCATTAAGAAGAATTTTGCTTACCCAGAAAATAAAAATAGATCTGAAAGGAAATATATTTCCAACAGTGGTACTATTAGATATTGCATTAAAGAGCAGTGGTAGCTTTTCAAGGTTGAATCAGACTGGTATTTTTTTTTTTTTTTAAGATTTATTTGATTGATTGATTGATTGATTGATTGATTGCTATGTTGGGTCTTCGTTTCTGTGCTAGGGCCTTCTCTAGTTGCGGCAAGCGGGGGCCACTCTTAATCGCGGTGCGTGGGCCTCTCACTATCGTGGCCTCTCTTGTTGTGGAGCACAGGCTCCAGAGGCGCAGGCTCAGCAGTTGTGGCTCACGGGCCTAGTTGCTCCGCGGCATGTGGGATCTTCCCAGACCAGGGCTCGAACCCGTGTCCCCTGCATTAGCAGGCAGACTCTCAACCACTGCGCCACCAGGGAAGCCCCCAGTCTGGTATTTAATGCTTAGGTTGGTGAGAAGAACAATGAGCAGGAGACCTTCTTTGGTGGTGGTGGAAGGGTGGCGGTGGGGGGAGGAAGAAAGAGAGAGACACAGAGAGAGAAAGAAGAGAGAGGGAGATTGATTTATTTTAAGGAATTGGCTCTCCGACTGTGGAAGCTGACAAGTCCAGTATCTGCAGGGTAGGCTGGCAGGCTGGAGACTGAGAAAAGTTGATGTTTCAGTTGAGTCTGAAGGCAGTCTGCTGGCAGAATTCCTCTTCCTTGGAGGGAGGTTAGTCTTTTTTTTATATTAAGGCCTTTAACTGATTGGATGAGGCTCTCCACTCTGCTTCCAAAGTTAATACTATGCGCACCTGGGTGGGGTGGGAGGCAGTAGAAAGAGGTTGTTAAGTTATTGATTCCCCTAACTCATCCTTGGAGATTCAAATTGATTTTGTGTAGACTGAAGTCCTGCATATTTCTTTAAACCCCCTAGGTGCTTCACATAGCCAGCCAGAGTCAAGAACCAGAAGGTTAAGCAAAGTTTTATGACAATATATTATATAGCCTCTAAGTTGTTACAATGCATTTTGATAGAGGCTCAAGGTGGAATATGTTTCATTCAGAGTTTAGCAAATGTATTTTACCAGTGAACCTTTATTCATACATGATCTGTTAACCAATGTTTCTTGAAATAGGTTGAGATCTGCTGCTCTAGACCAATACTGTCATTTACCAAAGAGAAGATGAAAGGTCAAGGAAGTTAAGTCATTGCCCAAAGTCACACCTCTTAGCAGCAGAATCAAATCTAAAACTTGGGTCTCCTTTCTTTGTCTGATGCTCTTTTCCTTCTTCTTTATAAAATAACTCAATATTTATTCCTTCTGACTCTGCATTCAAGTTTCACCTGTGTCTAGATTGTTGCAGTCAGAATCATTGCAAACTTAGTTGGGGAGTTTTTCATTGCTGTGGTGGGTACAGTTTACTTCAAATGCACTGTGACAGAGAATAATTTCTCCCTCATTACCTTTTCCTTTAAAACACCACTTTAGGCGCCTGAAAGTCAGCTTCCTAGTCAATGTTGACTGCTGAGGCTCTGACAGAATGACAGTCCTGAACTGGCTAATCAGAGGGTGTAAATGATGTAAAGGTGACAGTCACTACTCTATTAGTGTTCCCATCAGGAAGCTAAGAACCTCTATCCATGATTCTTGGAAAAGTGTTATAAGAACTAAGGTACTTTTTCATGATTTTAAAATAAAGCATACTAAGAAGAGCAAATAATGATACTTCATGGCCTAAATGTTCTCTCCATTGCTGCTCAAAGATAGCAGTTATCATCTGAGGTGTGTTGGCAGGATGGTTTGTGTGATTCATTATGGAGTATCTTAAATAAGTTCCAAATAACATACATTTCCAAGTTTGCAAACAAATTACTTAAAATATACATTATATATGATACAAGTTTATTACTAAATTAATTATTCCTCTCACTTGTACTCAATATGCTTCCCTGAAGGAAAGAAAAAGGGGTAGATTTTCTAGGTCAGTACATGCAAGTTTGTTACATGGGTGATTATCATGTAACAAACTGATAAAAGATGGAGAACCACACATAGGAGGTTCTGACAAGTTTTTTTGGGGGGGGGAACATGCTACTCTCAATCTACTGACTTGTGATATTTTACACACTTACACATCCCTACACACACAGGGCCACATACACAGTTCTAAAACTGTAAATTGCCATTGGGCTGTCAACATCTCTGAAACATCTCATTCTAGGTTTGAAATTCTACCAAAAAAAACAAAACAAACTATTTCTTCCCTAAGATATAGATGTTTTTAATGCCAAATAAATCTACAAAGGAATTGAAATGACCAAGAAACAAGCCAGGATAAAATAAGTGCAATTTTTTTTTTTTCAGAGTAGAGCAGGCATAATATGTAGTCTAAGATATGTATGCTGCAGTATTTACTGGGATACAGGAAGGTCCCTTGATGACCTAGACACAATTTTCAGAGTGCTTCAAACATCTGCTACTTCAGTAATAATGTGTTTCACTATATTTTCACAAAGTAGCAAAGAGTTGCAGAGCACCTCCAAAAGAGAAAGGATTGAAAGCTGAAAAATTCTGGTTTGGGACCAAGGTTGTTGTTATAGAAAAGGTTTTTTCCCTACTAAAAAGTTTTAATTTAATATAAATTAAAATTTATATATTCTTTAACATTAACATTAAATAATGGGAAATTGGTGTATGAACAAGCAAGTCTAAATGTCTTCTCATCACATGGTTTTGCAAGGTCGTAACTAAACTTCACACACCTCATATATGAAGATGATTTGCTGATTTTCTAGAGAGCTTCATGCTTTATGTTACTGAAGCCAGAAGCATTGTACCTGCAGTATCAAAATCAACCTATCCCTGCATAGATGTTGATCTAAATCAGCTTGGTCGGGTAATAGCATTTGTCTTGTGATGTCGTTTAACTTTTTACCATAACATAGATTCACTCCAACTTGGAAAGCATCCAGTGTTCAGATGGCTAAAGAGAAAAAAATACTGAAGAAGCTACTTGGACCCATAGGCTACACCTACACATTAAACTTACTGCACAGCCAGCTTGGGTGAAATTAGAGAGAAAACTGCCCAAGCATGTCAAATGTTTAAGCTTTAAGACCCTGGGTGGAATGAAACAAAAGAGGAAGGAATCCAGGGGTGCTTTAGCATAATCAAGCTGGCTCATGCCACTGAAGGCACAGCTGGGATTGAGAACTTACTGCTGTGAGGAAACTTGTAATTGTATTCCAGACCCACAGTCACCAGTGGACATGTGGTGTATGTCTGTGTGTCTGTGTGTGTGTTTTAAATTTTCCTGCTAAGAACAAAAAGAAAGGGAACAAACAAATACTACAGAAACATGTTTCTCATTCCTTTTTTACAAATGTGTAATATCTTAAATATCTCCTTGCTCCCCACTCCTTCAACTTTACTTTTGACACTTAAATAATTCTGGTTGGTGCCTATCACTTTAAGACCCTTTTATTTAGTCTGAGGTTTATTAGATTACATATTCCAAAAATGCACTAGAATGTAGTAATATTATACTTGAAATGTCTTATTTTTATGCAATAAACTCATTGAAAATGAACATTTTTTTGTTTATATTTAGTGTCTTTATTGCTGGGCAGAGGTGCTATCCAGCAATCCAAAGCACTGGATTTAAGCTCAGGTATTAAGAAAGCAACATTCTACTTTGTTTCCCTACACCCCCATGCTCCCATTTTAATGGCTTATCAATCCATTTCCATTTGCTGATTTAGCCATTTTGTAAAACTGACTGACAGCAAAGTATGGCTCAAAGAGGAGATTTTGATGGTATTTTTTGGAAATAAAAATCTGTTCATAGGATCTAACACCCACTGATACATCACATATCTCCTGACCAGGTACATTTACATCTATTATAGAAATAGGAGTTAGAACTAGGAAGGTAGAAGGGGCAAAAAGTTATACATTGAAAGAAACGGAGGTAAAAATAGCTGAACTTCTTTCCAAAATTAAACACAAACGCACACACACAATACCAGTTTACAAGAACAAACAAGTTCCACATCAAATATTCTGGGAGAATATTGCCAAGCTATTTGGCCTACTTCAACCCAAGTTACACCAAAACAGTATGTGCTTTTTAACGCTATGACAGATGGTTATCTAAACAACCAAACTCAGCTATGTTATATATTAATCACTGTAAAAGAGGTATGATTAAATGAATGCTATTCTATAATTTTCCAGTACTATTCACAGACATGGCATACTTATATTTTGTATACTTATACAAGTATAGACATACTTATATTTTGACCTTTTGCCCAAAGTCTGAGATCTGATCATTAAGGGACTAGTATAATTTCTAGTGCGCTTAGAATTACTCAGCTCCTTTTCAATTAGCAGAGCTACCCATGACACTGTATATGAAAACTTTCATACTAGAGAAGTAAATATAATATAAATAGTTAAAATTACTTGGATGGTGCTGCATCTCTAGAAGTGGATTTCAGTCTAGAAGTTTTATTACTAGGCAGATGTGAGTTTAAAGTCTGACTGTAGGTTAAGCAGTTAAGAAGAGTTGGGCATATCTAAATTTTAATGCCTCAATTTGCATATTGGTCAATACTGCCTACTTCATGGAGTTGTTGAAACAATGCATGCCAACCTTGAAAAATGTAGCTGCTGGCACAGAGTGACAACTTAATTAATATAAGCATTTAAAAATTTATTGTTATCATGACACTATTATAATTAGAGATGCTTATTAATTTAAGAATTATTTAACTGGTTTATTTATCCCCTGCTCTATAATCTGTTTAATATGTATAAAATACCTAGGATATGTTAGTAAATAATATATAATGTACTAATATAGTAATACATGTGACTTCTCAATTTTCTCTCCCTTTAAAAACTACAGTCTCAGGAATTCTTAGAAGTTGTGCATTAGGTTAAATGAACTAACACTTGAGTTATTTCAAACCCATATGCATATCTAAAGCCAATGAACCAATTAATTATTGTATTGCAGCCAGATCTACTAAGATTTTTTCAAATGACTGATTTAATGTTTGAATTTTTGAAATTACTAATTAGGGAATGATTTAAGTTAGCATAAAAATGTCTCATGTGCATTCAGATGCCCAGACCCAAAGCAGTATAGCCTATGTTGTAAGCAGCTGATTTTGATATGGGACAAACCTGGTTCTAATCACACTCCATCACTTACCAACTGATGGTTTTGGAAAGAAAGATTGTATCTGTTTGTTTCCCCTTCTGTAAAGTAGGTATAATGCTAGCAACTGCCTTGCTTAAAGATTGCTTAGCATATCCTGGTTGATAATAACTGTTCAATACATATTGTTGAGTATTGTTGCTAATTGTTATGTGTGAGATATATCAATCTACCTGAAGTTACATGAAAACAACAAAAAAAAGGCATTTAAAAGTTTGATTTAATAAATTTGTAAAAGCTGTATTTAAAATTACATTTAAATCAATTAAAATATTTCCTATGTGTATACTCAGAAATATGCTATAATTAGGACCTCTTTTAACTTTGTTTTTTTCTGTTTTTTAAAAATTTTTTTATTGACATTTGATTTGCAATTTTGTGTAAGATTCAGGTGTACAGCACAACAATTCAGTCATATATATATATACATATATATATGTAGAACTGAATATATATATATAACTGAATATATATATATATATATATATATATATATATATATAGTTTTCACATCCTTTTCCCTTATAAGTTATTATATAATATTGAGTATACTTCCCTGTGCTATACAGTAGGTCCTTACTGGTTATCTATTTTATACATAGTGTGTATATCTTAATCCCAGCCTCCTAATTTATCCCTCTTCCCACCCCTCCTTTGGTAACCATAAGTTTGTTTTCTGTGTCTGCAAGTCTGTTTTTTTGGAAATAAATTCATTTGTGTCTTTTTTTTTTTTTCCTTTTAGATGTGATATCATAAGATATTTGTCTTTCTCTGTCTGGCTTACTTCACTTAGTATGATAATCTCTAGGTGCATCCATGTTGCTGCAAATGGCATTATTTCATTCTTTTTTATGGCTGAGTAATATTCCATTGTATACATACCACATCTTTTTATTTATTTACTTATTTATTCATCATCATTCCAAGATGTAATACCACATCTTCTTTACCCATTCTTCTGTCAGTGGACATTTAGGTTGCTTGCATGTCTTGACTATTGTAAATAGTGCTGCAGGGAACATTGGGGTGCATGAATCTTTTTGAATTATAGTTTTCTACAGATATATGCCCAGGAGTGGGACTGTAGGATCGTATGGTGGCTCTATTTTTAGTTTTTTAAGGAACTTCTTTATTGTTCTCCATAGTGGCTGCACCAGTTTACATTCCCACCAACAATGTAAGAGTGTTCCTTTTTTCCTCCACACCCTCTCCAGCATTTATTATTTGTAGACTTTTTGATGATGGCTGTTCTGATTGGTGTGAGGTGATACCTCACTGTAGTTTTGATTTGCATTTCTCTAATAACTAGCAATGTTGAGCATCTTTTGATGTGCCTTTTGGCTATCTGTATGTCTTCTTTGGAGAAATGTCTATTTAGGTCTTCTGCCCAGTTTTTGACTGGATTGTTTGTCTTTTTGATATTGAGCTGTATGAGCTGTTTGTATATTTTGGAAATTAATCTCTTGTTGGCTGCATCATTTGCAAATATTTTCTCCCACTCTGTAGGTTGTCTTTTTGTTTTGTTTATGGTTTCTTTTGCTGTGCAAAAGCTTTTAAGTTTAATTAGATCCCATTTGTTTATATTTGTTTTTATGTCCATTACTCTAGGGGACAGATCCAAAAAGATATTGCTGCGATTTATGTCAAAGAGTGTCTTGCCTATGTTTTCCTCTAGGATTTTTATTGTATCTGATTTTACATTTAGGTCTTTAATCCATTTTAAGTTTATTTTTGTGTATGGTGTCAGAGGATGTTCTAATTTCATTATTTACATGTAGCTGTTCAGTTTTCCCAGTACCACTTATTGAAGAGACTGTCTTTTCTCCACTGTATATTCTTGCCTCCTTTGTCACAGTTAATTGACTATAGGTGAGTGGGTTTATTTCTGGGTTTTCTGTTCTTTTCCATTTTTGTGCCAGTACCATACTGTTTTGATGATGTAGCTTTATAGTATAGTCTGAAGTCAGGGAGCCTGATTCCTCTAGCTCTGTTTTTTGTTTTTTTTTTTGTTTTTTGTTTTGTTTTTACTCTTAAGATTGCTTTGGCTATTTAGGATCTTTTGTGTCCTTTAACTTTCATAGTATATTTTTACTATAACATTACATTAACTTTTTGCTTTATAGTTTTAACTACATCCTTTGAACAGTTGGGCAGTTTTATTTTCTTAATTTGACAAGTTAAGTATCAATAAAATGATCAGTTTTTTCAGTTATTATAAAAACTTGTATTCCATTTCTTTATTTTTCTCTTCATCATTTATTGACATTTGATGTAGTGTTTTGTGTTTCTTTTGTTTGTTTGTTTGTTTGTTTTAATCCCCTGTCTTTTTCAACAAAATGTAAGCTGTGTAATGAAAGGGAAATGTTTTGTTCACTGATGTGTTCCCAGAACTTAGACTATTCTCTGGCACTTAGTACATTAAATAATTATTTGTGGAATGAATGAATGAATGAGATAATCATATATAATAGAGTTACAGTTAATAGAACAAGGACTAAGTTAAAAAGGAAAGAGAAAGAATTTTTATCTCTACATATTATTCCCTGGTCATGTTGCTACCTTTACTTTTGAGTAGCAGATACATATTTTCTTCAAATGAAACAAAAAATAAGCACATCAAAATTTTATTGTAAAAGTGTATCATATGCATTTAAAAGAGAAAAATATTCATAATATCACACATGACACCATCTAGAAAGAATAATAGCTAATAACACTTATTGCACTCTTGCTTAGTGCCTGGCCAGTGCTAAACACATCATACAGTTAATCTATTTTAAACCCCATAAAACTATAAGGTACGATTATTATCAGTTTAGAAAAACTGGGGTAAAATAGAGTAAGTAACCTTCCAAAGACATGTAGTTAAAGTGGTGAGGCTAGGTTCCAAACCTAGAATATTTGCAAATCTTATCTCTTAACCTTATACTCTATTGTTAAAACATTTTTGTCTGTTTTACTCATATGCAGACTATTTCATGCAGTTTATTTTAGATGTTTTGTGGTTTCTTATTCTATTTTTATGACACTAATTATGAGGTTTCCCTTATGTATTACATATTCTTCAAAATTTTATTTTTAAATTGATGACTAATATATCACAATTCTCCTTTCTGGTGGATACTTAGATTATTTTCTCTTTTCAGTCTTGTAGAGAGGCACTGGTTAGATTATCATGATAGCATGATTGAATCAAGACTGTTCAGTATAGTGAAGTTTATGAACATTTTGAAAACCTTAATTTTTTTGCCAAATTTTTGCAAAATGTATAATTTTTTACTCCTAAAAACATTGTTCAGAATACTTATTTTAGATTCCCTAATTGTCTTTTGGCATTAGCATTTTCTTTAAATTCTATTTTGAAGGTCTCAATATTTCAATTTTTATGTTTAACATGATTTTTACAACATTAATTACTGTTTGATTCTCACAGAGAATGAAACAGTAATTAAAATTGCCTGTTTGTGTCCTTTCCTCAGTTTTCCTTTCCTACTTGTTTTCAATTTCATTTATAACCTTAACATTTCTCCAATCACATATATTTAAAAAACTTAATTCCAGCTTAATTTTGATTTTAATTTTATTATATTAGATACAGAGATTTAGCTTTTGAGCAGTTCCATTTATCATTTTTTTCCTATGCTATCTCTTATATAATTTCTATAATTAAAAATTCTTTTCTAGGACAAAATCAATTCTTCTCTTTTAACTTATGTTTAATATATTTATTTATTCAAATAATATGAAATCTATTTTAGTACAAATATAAAATTATTGTTGCTAATTAACTAATTGTCACATCACTGTATATTGATTTATATTTCTGTTCCCTAAAGAATTTTGAATCTTCTTTATCTGTACAGTTTTCTGTATGTGGTTTTCTGCTTCTGGACTATTTTCTCCTTTTGATCTTTATGCCAATTCCTTATAATTAATACCTTCTTATTATTATAGCTTTGTATGATTTATTATCTAGTAAGGAATGTTTTTTATTTTTACTCTTTTTTTCAGAATGCTAATGGCTGGCCTCATTAAGTTAATTTTCCAGATGTGCTCTAGAATTATTTTGCTAAGACCCAAATAATCTCTACTAAGTTTTTAATCAGAATTGTATGCAGTACATACTCTAATCAAGAAAAATGGACACCTTTAAAATATTCAGAATTCTTTTGTGCTTTTTCAGGAAGATTATATAGTTTTGTTCATATTGTTTCTGGTCCTTCACAAGATTGGACCTGTGTATATTATGCTGAAATATGTTTTTAAGACACAAGCTGGAATCAAACTTAAGCAGTGGTAAAACTCATAAGGTCTCATAACCATGGATGCTACATCATAACTATGGAAGTGATGGCACCAAGGATTCAATTAGATATCAGTTTACTTATATGGTAAATCAGACATAAGCACCTTAGCCTTCTCACTCACCCACCACACACACACAAACACATGTGCACAAACACATGCACACTCATATACAGTCATTGGTTTAGACCCAAATCTATAAAATAGAAATCATTTTAGTTTTATCACTTTTTCTAATCCCCATGGAAACAGGTAGGGTATCAATTTTAAACAATAATTAATAGATGTGAGTTTTGTCATGCCAAAGTGGAATATAGGCTGTAAAATGTAGTTTGAATCTTACTCTTACTTTTACTCTGGTGCCCTTGAGCAAGTTACTTCATATATGTAACTCAATTTTACTCATCAGTAAAAGTGGAAAAATAATAAAACTTAATTTATAAGATTATGGTAAGGATTAAATGAGGTAATACTTGTAAAAGTATTTAGAACAGAGGCTGGAATGTAGTAAATGTTTGATGCAGGTTGGTTATTATGTGGGCATTTAGAGAAGTAGAAGGGGATACAAAGACTGTAATACCTTTCTTTTTAAATCACAGTTTTAATGGCTAAACTAAGTAAACATGCAGATAGCTGTCAAAATGGTAACCAGTATGAAGCATCCTTTTGCAAAGAGTTATTTTAAGAACATAGCATATAATTCTATTAACATGAAAAGAGAACAAAGAGAAAGTTTTTGCTCTGAGAAGTATTTCTATGTCTCTTCCTATTTGATTAGGTCTTACCTATTGGGTTTAAGGTGGGGAGAACCCTCAACTATCAAAGATCCATAGGCACAGAAAAACTGCTAGCCATGAGAAGATTATGACCCAAGGTAGCCACATACATAATTTTTCCAGCTTTTGTTCTAATTTTATAAAATGAGGAGTGGAATCCTAGAATAAGAGTCTTTGAACTTTGTGGATATGTACACAATTAAGGAAAATAATTAAATTTAAATTTTAAAATTAAACTTAAAAACGCCTATTTAAATATATATACATATATATTTGCAAGTACATATGTGTAACTGTACTAATAAAATATACACATATGAAACGTAAACATACAATTTAAAATAGAAAAGAAAAGAAACAATGTTTTTAGATGACTTTCAAATCATCATCCTTCATAGTATTTTTAGTTAATAACTCATAGGAAAATATAAACTTAATATGAGAGTCATTGTTAATGATAGTGAATTCGAATGCATATTTCCAGTAGACTGTGATATTCATAAAATAATTCATTCAATATTTTTTTTTGGATTTGATCAGACCATCATTTTTTTCTTCTTGCTTTTTTTTTAATCTCTTAATATGGGTGACAGGGAATTCATATTCAAAGTAAAAGCATGTCAGTTCTTCTATTTTCTTACTGTTGCCTTGTGCTAAAATATTTAGTATTATCTTATTTCTGTGCTCTCTTGCTAAAGATTTTCCCCAGGCATGTTTGTATTTTGTGAATTTTTTTTAGTTAAAACCACATGCTATAACCCGCAAATTTAAATTGGGACAAACAAATTATTATCAGCTGAAATATGTTAAAAGTAGACTGAAGAGTGAGAGCCCACTGATTAACCTCTGCCCCCAAGTAAGAGGGGTGCCCGCCCTTCCCTCTTATGCACTATGCTGTATCTGACATTCTAGCCAGATGAAGTTACCAGTGCCTGTCCTTATGTTAAAAATTAGGAGTGCTAAATTGTTTTCTTATTTATTAGTTAAAAATAAATTTTAGCTAAAAATAGAAATTTTCATATTTCCTATTCAAATCCTAATAAAGCATTGCATATTCCACAACGCTAAAAAAATAATTAAACTGTCTATTTATTTTAGGCCATTCCTCAGAATGTTAAAGTTTTTAAGTTCCATAATTTGCATTCAGATTTAGAAATTAAGAAATTCGAGCTATGAGCGATATACCCCCACTTGCAGGCTGCGTGTCTGACTAGCACAGGGAATGCGTGGCAGATGGGAGCAGAGTTCCCCCCTTCTGCCCTTCTTCCAGAAGCTTTTCTCACCTCCAACTCTTCATCTCCATTAAAACATATTCAAACATAATTAGTGTAACATTAAAATGGAAGAAATTTTGTAATTGCCAGTTGTTCTGTAGCCATGGTTACATCCAAGATTTATAGCAAGTAACTCCAGGCTGGGCACGAACAAGCAGTTAGCAGGAACAGCAGTAAGAAAATGTTTGTGTGCATGTGCAGGTGTGCTGATGTGAATGTTTGCCAAAAAAAAAAGGAAAAAGAGAAAAGAAAGAGAGAATATTCGGTGACATTTAAGGTGCTAATATCTGGAAGTCAACCTTTAATTTGACAGCTTTTAGTGCTAGTTAATTTCATTCATCCAGGCGAGGTGTAGGAAATTTGCAGCACCTTTAAATTATCACGTTTTTCCACACTGCCTCAGGCCTATGTGGAATACCTGAACCATACATTTTTTTTACCTTTTTTTTTTCAGGTCAGTTGAAGTAAAACTTTCATTCCCTTTCTCAGACAATTAATCTTTAGCTAATTGAAGCAGGGATGCTGCAGGATGGGTTTCACTGGGGCCTGTAAATCTCATTTAGCAAAGTGAATTCAAGGCACACGCTGCACCTAATGATGTGACAGGTGGACTGCACCGCAAGACAGCAGCGTCGGAAAAGTTGATTCTCATTAGACCTGCAGAGTCCTGCAGTCAGTTTTCTGATGGCTGAAGAACACTAATCGCATCTGTTTGCTCCTGGGGAGGGGTCGGGGGGAGGCAGGGAAGTTGCGGGCTGGGGGGGTGGGGGAAGGGAAGAAAAGAAGAGGAAGGGTCAAAATGCTCTTCTTTTCTTTCACGAGTTAATATCCTTGACTCCTGCCCAAAAACCCAGCAGGTCTACCTCCCACCAAGCGATCAGCCTCCGTTCTGCTGACTCCAACAGGGTGCACCCTTTCCCTAATTAACTAAAAGGGCTATGGAAAGCAAAGGAGGCCTTGTGTTGGGTGAACCAATTATTTTGAAGGGTATTAAGTCATCAGATTTACTTTTATCTTGATTGCATTGTGGAAATCGTGCATAATTAATGGTGGGAGCTTATTAGGAAAATGATTAGGCAAATTACACAGGTGTCGGATGCATTTTTTATGATAAATTTGCTAGAACAATCCTGCAATTCCATCTGTTCAGCTCACATCAGAATGTCACTCTGAAGAAATTAATGGTGCAGAGTTATACAAAGTTACTAGAGGCTTTGGTTGCAGATTTAGGTAAGATATGTGTAAATATATAAATATAAATACATAATAACTAGCAATTTACTAATAAGTATTTGATGTTACAGTTCAATAAATTTCTTTAGTCTTGAGAGTAAATGATAGTCAGATGGAAACAAAGAAGTAGAACAAATGTAAACCTCATCTAATCAGTTTGATGTGTATGTAGATAAAAATAATCACTAGTTATAATAACTCTTTGCTTTGCATGATGACTGCAAATGGGCTACCAGCTCACTAGTATAGGAATCCTTGTGTTTTGTCCCCAGGTCGCAAATCTAACCTGCAACCATTCTCATTTTCAGTTTCCTTTCAGTTTTAAATGGAATCACCTTAAGAGTCACACTTTATCAGAAGCCCTTGTACAAGTAGTATATCTAGTACATATAAACCAATTATTTACTATCTGAGGAGCCAACTTCCTCTTTGACTGCCAGAAATAAGTCAAGGAGGAGAATTGTTAGGAGTTTTCATTCCACTTGGTCATTTGTTAGCTGGGATCATGCTCATTCTCATCAATTTATATATGATCAAGTAATGCCGTGTCTTAATATTCTCTAAACTTCCTGATACTATGAACTGATGTAAATCTTTGATCTGAAATACAAGTTCTAGTAATATTTAGAGAGAGTATTAAGTATCAATAAAGGCAATATAGAATGTCTTTTTCAAAAATGTCAGATCTAGTTTCATTGTTCTATAACGAAAAAGTAGTTCATTTTTAAGTAGCATTCAAAATACGTACATACATCCAAGACATCAGAAAATGCTTTTAGCTTAAATTACTAGTAGTACCACTCTAAAATAGCTAACCACTCTTGCTGTTTGTTATATAACGTCATGAAAAGAACTATTGTAATCTTGTGTCTTTGGTCTCTTCAAACTGCAAAGCAACTCAGAATAATTATTAATGTTGACATTGTAGATTGGCCAGCTGTGTCATTCACCAAAGCAATATTTTTGAGTTATAAAAACATAAAAGGTGATTGAGGCATATAGAAAAAACCAACTTCCATATTCTATATGTACTTTGTTTAAGCTGAGTATTTTCAACTGCCTGCTATACTGCTGTCTGATTTTCCTACAAAACACTCAAACTCAACAAAATAAAAACTAAACTCCTTATCACTACTTCCAAAATAGGGTTCTTTAACAAATGCCATTAATCCCACTTAATTAACCAGATTTAAAATTTGGAAACCATCTCTCTCCTCAGTTTTACTCCAGTGTCCAATTTGCCACAAAGTCCTGTTATTTCTACCCTAGAATATCATTCGCTATCCTCACTTAATAGCACCTCAGTTCAGCATCCATTGATTTTCACTGGTATTAATTTGATATCCTCCAAACTTGCCCTTATGCAATTAAGCATTTTACGTTGCTACTGCAATTATTTTCTAAAATGTATCACTCAACATTACTACATTGCCTATGAGATAAAATCCATCTTTAGGACAAAGGCCATTCATGATTTGACGTTTTGCCTACTTCTGCAGCCTTATCTTTTGCCACCTCCCCACAGTCATCCTGAACAGCCTGTGATTCTTTGAGTACAGCATGCATTTTGGTGTCGCTTTGCCTTTGCAAGTGTTATTACCTCTGTGAGCAATCCCCTTTCTTAATATTCTGCTGTCTGAATATTCTTCCTCAATCATCAAGTCTCAGAATAATGTCACATCCTCTGTGAAACTTACCTGAAACCCATAGATGCAGGTTTTACCTTTTCCTCTGTGCTAATACAGTGCTTTGTATTTAATTCAGTATTCCCATTTCCTTCACTATGTCTGTGTCTTCCACTTAGACGTGAGTTCCTTGAATGGAAGGATCAAGTCTCACTCACCACTCCACAGCTACTGCCTAATACATTTTCTGTAATATAGTACATAATGAATGATTGTCCAGTAAATGAATAAATGAAAATATATGTGTAGCATTACATGGCTAAATAGTAATACCCCAATCTGCTTTAGCCAAAGAAGTTGGTCCATGGGTAAATGAATTTTTGAATAATAAGTCAAGACATTTTATGCTAGCACTTATTTCGGAAGTCATAAACCAGGGTTAACTATCATTTTCTTGCTTGCATCCCTCTCTCACACACACAGGAACACAAACACATATTTGCTCACTCACCACAGGAAGCACAGAGAAAATATACTCTCTGGTAACAGCAGCAAAGAGCTGTGTTGAGGGTGCATATGATCTTGCTACCCAGAATGTATACCAGGACCAGCAACACCGGCATCTCCTTGTTAGAAATGCAGACTTTTAGGACCAATCCCAGACCTCCTGAATCACAATCTACATGATAGCAATATTACCAGGTGATTTGTAGTGCTTGGTGTTTGAGAAGCCGCAGCATTAGAAGACACATCTTTCACAGACTCCAGGGCTTTATGTAGTAATAAATAGAAATGCTAAAACACTAATAGATGTAACAGTTCAATACATATATAGTGAAAAATTTAAATCCAAACTTTGATCAGCAGCAAACAGATACTGAGAATTTTCTGTGTTAGCCATAGGACCTCTTTTTATACAGGGGAGTGACCTCTCTCTCATATTTCTGTAGAGTGTGGATCAGCATTAAAGGAGAAAAGTGTGAGCATGCATTGCAGAACCAAGGAGGACAGAAAATAAGGATCTGTGCAGGATCATGACATGAGTACCATCTATGCCCACTTTGGAGCAAAGTTCATGCCAGTTCCTTAAAGACAAAGATTGGCAGTTAATACCCTATTCCTATACCTGTGTGTATGCGTAACATAATATATCCACAGAGGGTCACACACACACACACACACACAAAATTGATAATGCTCAAGTGAATATTTTTTACTACTGGTAAATTTTTTTCTTATTATGGATTCCACCATTGTCAAATAATCCTTTTGTTTTTCTTCCTAAAATTTCCAATAAAAAATAATTCTTGTCAATATTACTAGGAGTACCTAAACCAGATAGAACTAAACTATGTAGAATAAATTTACAATGTGAGGGGAACCCTGATGAAATAGTGCCTGAGCAAGTTATATTTCAGTCTAGGTGTGTCCCAAAGCCACAGCCTAAGGTCAGGCCTACCAATCAAAGGAAAAATGGAAGCTTTGGCAAGAAAGTGAATAATTCTGACACCAGATGCAATCTTGTTTCAGTTAACCAAATATCCAAGACAAATATTTGCTTTTATCCTCTCAGAATGCATAGGACAATGTGGCTGAGAGAATTTAGCTTAAAATTAATATTCCACTTAATTAAATAAATATGAGAAGGTAATCTTGGAATTCAAAACTGTAAGCATAAGATTATTCTTTATACATAAGAATTAGATGAGTTCTTTAGACATCATTCAGATCCTTCTGAATATTAAACTTGTCTTTATTTCCTGAAAAATATAACTTTAAATAGAATATGAGAGGTGGGCAAATTTTTATGAAACTTCTTTTTTTTCAGAGATATGTAAGGAATTTTGATTATCCTTATCAACTATCGTATTGTTATGATCAGTGTAGAGTGCAAAATTAAAATTTCTTTGTAATTTTCCAAATATTTTCTAGTATAATGCTGTTTTACTACTATTATACATTTCCCTAGCTATAGTCCCATATTTTGAATCTAGTTGGTTTACATTATTCAATACTGATTATGACAATAATAATCGTAATTAATTTTGACCCTCCTAAATTTTCAAAGATTTTTTGCAAGACATGAAAATATGTAGTGTAGAGTGAAGCATAAGTACTTTATTGATATTTTAATACAGCAGAATGCATCAAATACTTAAACGTATTCAAATGTCAACTTATTTCCAACCATTTTATTTTCCTGCCATCAACATAATTTTTAAAAATCAAACATTTTCCCTACTCCAACTATGATAACTCACCAAAAATTCAGATCTTGTTTCCAATTCAAAGAGCTCAACTGTGTAGTTTCATCACCAAGGAGAACTGCGCAAACACATACAAAAAATGCAGTGTGAAAAATCTTATTTCTCTTTTACTGAGATTTCAGTGATTATATAACTATTCATTTAATTGTAACAATGAAGAGCAATAAAACACAATCACTAAAGTGATTGGGTTCTAAATAATCAGTGTCTTTGTAAGCACCACAAAGACCAAAAAGTGATCATCATAGGCTATATATCCAATGAATGCTGTATTAAAAGATCACCAAATCTTTAAAAGATACACCTAGTATTTTGCAGAATTGTATGTTCTAGGTCAGTATGAAAACCTCAAGGATTGAGCCATATAGTAATTCATTAAATTGTTTCAAAGGCATAGACATCATGACTAGGGAGTGAGAATTTTCTAAAAATATGTTGGTGAGAGAGAGAGGTGCTATTCCTCAAGGTTTTTCTGGCAAAATGACCTTCTGTATAACAAATGAAAAGCATAACCAAAAGAGTTCACTAGATATTAACATTTTGAAAGATAGTCACTACTAGAAAAATACATCCCAGATTGTCAAGATTGTTCTGGTTATCCATTTCGAGATGCTATACTACTCCCAGGAACCTCTCCCTTACTTACTCCTGTAGTATATCGTCATTCTATTAGATTCAGTTCTTAGTGAATTAGAGAGGCATCAAATAAGGTATCTTCTAAGATGCACTTAGAGGATAAACAATTTCCTATATTCTTGTATGCATAAAAAATGAGAGAAAAGACTTTTGTGTTGAGCATAGATGGTGCATATGTTTCAAATGTTATTTCTCCAAGTCTATTAGTTGTTATCTTCCATGGTCAATCCAGCAGCAATTCAATTCTTTATTGACTGTGGGACCTTGGAGAAATTTGTTTTTTAGCCACAGTTCCTCATCTATAAAATGGGGACTCCTATATTCTAAAACTATTTTGAGCATTGAATAAGATAATACACATAAAACACTTAATCCAATGCCACTTAATCCTGGTGCCACCAGCACCAAAATGATGATTCATTGATTATGTCAGATTGAGGAGAAATGCCCATTCTCCTAGTGCTCATACTTTATTAGTTTAATTTCATCTTTATCATGACTACCCCAAAGTTCAGAAAAAAATTAGCACTAATTTTCTCTCAAGTTTTTCTGTCCTTTGTTTATTTCTGTCTTGGTGTTCAGCATCAATATTAATGACATCAAGTGCTGGAATTGAGTTGTGCCTTCCATAGTTCTGAAAGATAAATGACTTGTGGGATTATTTTAGCATTTGGCACCTATGTTATAAAAGAATGTGCCTTTTGCATTGTGGTAGGAAAGATCCATGGCTAGGCATAGAAACCAATGTTCATAGACAGCTCTTATAGAATTGGACTAACTTGGAAGCAATAATAGAATGTTAACAACAAAAAAACAACAAAAAACCCTTAAATTTAAGAAGGAGGAAAAGAGAAGCCAACAATTTGAGGAGCTCCAGTAAGGGATTTCAGTTACCATTAGGATATGTTCCAAAAACAAAGGCCCCAGGGAACTTAGATTAATCCATCATTTATCTTACCCACGAGGGGCATCTGTAAATGACTTCATTGATCCACAGCTGTGTTCAGTACCTTACACAACAGTGGATCAGGCAGAAATAAGATTGTGTGGGCAAAGGGACATTAATAGAAAAGATTGAGCTGGAATTAGCTTCTCAGATTCTTTGCTAGTGTGTCCTGACAGCTTCCACCTGTTTGGTTTTAAACTTGAAGGAAATTTCTCCTTATGTGATTATTACCATAGGATGTCATTCAAGGCTGGAACAATTCCTTTCATTTTTCTTTGGTCAAATAAAAGAGATTCCTACAGACTTATGCTATCAAATCATTTTCTAGCCACTGTTCTGCAAGGTTTAAATAGCTCAGTGGTACTTTTAACAGACTTTATAGCTAGTCTGTAAAATAAAAAAATAAAAAATAAAAAGCTTAAACAAAGCAACTCATCTCAGAGACAACAATTGGAAAGGGGTAATATTCTGTGTGAGTAAATCCCAGGAAGGTCATAGTTAGCACAGATTCACGTCTCACAGAATTCAGAACATCTTCCGAATACTATCTCCCTGTTCTCTCAAGGTCGGAAAAGGAAACACATTGGCATTATGTTCAGTTCACAGTGAAAGTAGTGTGTATTACAGAAGCAGCGACACAAGGTTGTTACAAATCCTTGACAATACTGTCTCACCCATGAGTGGGTTTGTTACTCCCAGAACAATCCCGCTGGCATACATTTACAGATATCACCTGAAAACATTACTGAAGCACTATGTTTAACGTGTTTCAAAAGTGAACTCAGTTTTGGTTCTGGAATGGTAGCACTAAGAATCAGCCACTTGAGAGATCTGCTTAACCCCCATATTATTTATTCAGGCCAAATTTTCATTGAAAGGCAGTCTGGTTTTCCAATAAACAATCAAGGAAGATAGAGCAAGATTTCCATTCTGTCAACAGCTGAATTTACTCTCTCTCCCAAAACAAATTTCCTGTTTGCATATTAATCAATGAACTTTCAAATTACTGTTCTTTGTTATAAGAGAATTGGGACATGACTCAAATATTGACTAGACTTGTGCCCCTCTTACCACCAGATGTCAGTTGGTTGCCCAGGATGAAATTTCATCTGAATGGCTACTTGCGGGGAACTTATATTGGTATGACATCTCTTCCTTTTATTAATTAGTAGAGATCACCTTTCTCTCCTGAACCACTTTGTTTAAAATGCTTACTTGGTATGAGAAATGAGAGATGAGTTACGTGCAGGGTGAAAGAAAAGCTACACGTCTATAATTTGAGCATCCTTTTAAAATGTAAGAAGAGGGCAAAAAAGTTACTTTGAGAGTTCAGGAGGGAGGCATTTATTTGGACAAACAGCCCGATTGTGATTTAAGTAAGGAAGGTGAAGCTTTTGGAACAGAGTCGGGAATAGAGGAAAAAAAGGAAGTCAATCTACCCTGCAGATGAAATGAATAGGAATTAGGAAAGGCAGAGAGCAAAAAAGAGAGAGAAAGAAAAGAAATGAAAAAGCAAGAACAAAAGCAAAATCTGGACAGTATGTTAGAAAGTTCTAACATACTGGGAAAAGGTGACAGGTGATAATTTCCTGGCTGCAGTGCAGGCCACATTTTGTAACTCTACACCATTAAAAGCTTGTTATGTATATGTGCCTTGTTTGAGAGGGATTACTGAAATTAAAATAAAAGCCTGAGTTACACGTCGGAGTAGGCGTAAATGAAACAAGAATCATTTAAAGTGAGATAAGGGAGGCTAACGGATTAACAGAAAAAATAGAGACCTTGAGAACATAGATTGGTAGGTTCTTGGGAGAGACATGGCACTCTCAGAAGATATTGAACAGAGACATCCAGCCAGTTTAATTTAAATCTCAGAGTATGAGAGGACATGCACTGATATTTGGTTATATAATTTTTTAAATGAATATATTTTCTTTGTATAAATGACAGTTGTAAGCATTTGGAGTGCTATACCCATAGGTATAGCTATACCATAGCTCTCCAAAATGAAACCCAAAGGCAGCAGAAAGGCTCCTAGTCTTTTTATTCCATTTTATATGAGGAGTTGAAATATGCACTAAATATAACATGTGTAAAAGTCAGGACTATTTCAGTGCAAGTGACTAAAAGCAAACATATATCAGCAGATATATGAAAACAAGTGTATTGGTCTCTTTATCTGATAAATTAAAGAGCTTTAAGATCTAATAGTTCAAATAATGTCATCGGGTTACTTATTCTTTCATCTGTCATCTTTGAGTGATGCTTTTCAGTCTGTTGACTTGATTTTAAGGTAGACTCTCCCCATGTTGTGGTATTGATGGCTTACCTGCAGCTCCAGCTATCCCAAGGAGAAAATAGTTTCATTCTTGAAAACGTCAGCAAAAATACCATTGCTCAGTTTGGGTTATGTGTCCATTCTTAATCCAATCAGTGTAGCAATGTAAGACTCAGAAAAGAATTTGAAAAAGTAGATAGGGTCAAGAATGCTAGTCAACTCTTTTTAAATTAGTAGAATCTAGCTCATTTATAGTTATGCAGATATGAATTTTATAGTTACTATCCTCTATTCTAAAAACCAGAAAGAGGCCTAAGCTCAAGTACCATAACAAAGAGTGTTTAATTCATTTGTTTTCAGATTTGTTTCATTCACATAGATTTGGTCAGTTCCTCTTTTACTATTGATAGTTTTCCCAATGATTATATTTTTGGAAAGATATTAATAATAAATGAGGAAAAAACTTGGTTTTTTAAAACTCTCAACAAGCATATGTGTAGCTCCTGGTTTCTGTGTTTTTATTTACAGCAGATTTCTGTTGTTTTTTTGTATTGAGATATAGTTGATTTACAACATTATATTATTTTCAGGTGTATACCATAGTGATTCAGTATTTTGCAGATTATAATCCATTGTAAATTATTTTAAGATAATGGCTATAATTCTCTGTGCTATACAATATATCCTTGCTGCTTATCTATTTAATACATAGTAGTTTGTATCTGTTAATCCCATACCCCTACTTTGTCGCTTCTGCTTTCTTCTCCCTTTTGGTAACCACAAATTTGTTTTCTATGTTTGTGAGTCTGTTTACGTTTTGCATGTAAATTCATTCGTATTATTTTTCAGATTCCACATATAAGTGATATCTTAGATTATTTGTCTTACCCTTTGGCTACTATAAGTTGTTTTCTATGTCTGAGTCTGTTTTTGTTTTGTAAAGAAGTTCATTTGTATCATTTTTTCATATTCCACATATAAGTGCCATCATATGATATTTGTCTTTTTCTGTCTGACCTAGTGTGATAAGCTCTATGTCCATCCATGTTGCTGCAAATGGCATTATTCCATTCTTTTTTATAGCTGAGTAATATTCCATTGTATAAATATACTACATTTTCTTTATCCATTCATCTGTTGATAGACATTTAGGAGCATCTTTTCATGTGCCTGTTAGTCATCTGTGTGTCTTCTGTGGAAGAATGTCTATTCAGGTCTTCTGCCCTTTGTTTGATTGGGTTGTTTGTTTTTTTGGTGTTGCATTGTATGTACTGCTTGTGTATTTTGGATATTAACCTCTTGTTTGTCACATCATATTTTCTTCCATTCTGCAGGTTGTCATTTCATTCCATAGGTGTTTTCCTTTGCTTTGCAAAAGCTTTTAATTTTAATTAGGTTCCATTTGTTTATTTTTGCTTTTATTTTTTTTAGCTTAGGAGACAGATCCAAAAAAATATTGCTATGATTTATGTCAAAGTGTGCTCTGCCTGTGTTCTCTTCTAGGAGTTTTATGCTTTCTGTTGTTACATTTAGGTTCTTAAGCCATTTTGAGTTTATTTTTATTTATGGTGTGATGAAATGTTCTAATCTCATTATTTCACATGTATCTGTCCAGTTTTCCCAGCACCAGTTATTGAAGACACTGTCGTTTTTTCATTGTATATTCTTCCCTCCCTTTCATAGATTAATTGAGCATAGGTGCATGGTTTTATTTCTGGGCTCTCTATTCTGTTCTATTGATCTATGTGTCTGTTTTTGTGTCAGGACCATGCTGCTTTGATTACCGTAGCTTTGTAGTATAGTCTGAAGTCTGGGATGGTTATTCCTCCAGCTTTGTTCTTTTTCCTCAAGATTGCTTTGGCAGTTCAGGGTGTTGTGGTTCCATATGAATTTTAGGATTATTTGGTCCAGTTCTGTGAAAAATATCCCGGGATTACATTAAATCTGTAGACTGCTTTGGGTAGTAAGGCCATTTTAACAATACTAATCCTTGCACCAAGAGCATGGGATATCTTTCCATTTCTTTGTTCTGTTGTCTTTATATAATCACCATTCATAACACAGATGAAATATTACATGGACACACATACTAGATTCCACAGTTTCTAATATTTTACAAAGATAATACTTTAAAATTAGTAAAATTATAAAACTGTTTACATAAACTTTCTAGCTTTTTCTCTTACTATGATGTTATCAAAAATTCACAATTAATATTTGGATTGTCTTGGCTAAAATTATTAAAACAAGTAAATATCAAAGAGATAATTTTGTTACTATAGTGGCAGAATCTTGAAAGTTATTTTTCCTCCTTTTCTTCCTCAAGTTTCATGTGCAGAATACTAACATTTGTAAACCACAAATGGGCAAATGAAATATGTTACAATACAGCAAACCAAAGTTTATAAAGTGCACATAGTGAATACGTATATATGTGCATATATACGGGAAGAGATGAGATAGGAAAAAAAGGGGTGAATTATATTCAGATATTCATGAGGAAGAGATGACTGCAGTTATAGTTTATATGGAAATGATCTATAAACAAAAACTTACATAACTTAATCTTATACTAAGTCTAGTTCAAAGAACTGCCTAACTTTGACAAAAACTATGGAAACTTGGTAAAAGCAAACAAAATAATACATAATAAAATTTTAAGTCTATAGGTTGACGTTTCCAATATTTATTTGCAATGTCTGTTTCCTATTTAATCATAATCATGAATTTAAATCAGAAATTCATTGGAAGTCATATTCACTCTATGATTCTTTACAGAAATATAGAAAAAAGTTTCTTTAAACATATTTTCTATATTTATTTGGAGGTTAATAGCAAAAGGAAAACATAGTGTTTAGCTAGAAGAAGGGGTTAAGAAGGATTCAACATGTCCATCTTCAGATATTTGAAGGTTTCACACATCAAACAGATCAGCCTAATTTCTATGGCTAAAAATTATAGAATTGCAAGAAATTGATGGAAAGAAGTGAGATTTTGGCTTAGATAAACAGAATAAGTTTCCAGCAGTCAGAGCTGTTCAAAAATGGAATGCAAGGACTTAGGAAATAGTGAATTCTTTGTCATGGAATTGTGCATGACAAAACAATGGTTCAGGTATCATAGAGAGGAGTCTAGGCTGTGAATTGAAGGGTGGGATATATGAGATGAGATCACTGTTCATCAAACTTTCTGATTCCCAGATGCTATTAAATCTTTTATCAAGAATCTGAAGATAGATACTTTTTGATTGTTAATAACAGATGCTTACCCAAATCACTTAAAATAAATGATAAATAATTCATGAAATTATAATGGGAAATCATGCCTTTAAAATAAAATTCTAATTTACATGCAGACTCCCAGGAACAATATAGATATCATAATTGACAAGGATTAATTTTTTTCATTTTAGGGTGGGAGGGGCAAGGTTTTAATACATCATCCATTCAGACAGCTAGTGAGCCAGGTAACCGTCTGTTCATTCTTCCATAAATATAGATTGAGCAGGTAATACATGCCAGGTCTTTTGCTAACAGTATGAGATGTTTTGGTGATCTTGATAGACATGGCCTCTGCCTTCATGCAACTCTCATTTTAGGGGGAAGCTAGAGCAAAAGCAAGTTAAATAATTTAATTAAAATGGGGAGGGAGTTAAGATTGTCAATAAAGGCTTTTCTAAAGAGCTGACATGTATCTTGAATCTTGAAGTTTGAGGTGTTAACTCTGTGAAAAAAGGGCAGAATTATTTCAGAGGAGTAAGCACTGGCAAAAATCTTGGAGGCAGTGAAGAGATGACCAACAAATCGAAGATACGAAAGAAAGCCTTTATGGTTGATGTCAGAGAGAGGACAATGACATGAGATATAAATGTGGAAAGAGGCAGGTGTCGATTCATTTTAAATGAGAAACCATTGAATAATTTCAAGTCAGGGTAAGAAGCATGATTTGATTGTTTTTTAAAAGACTTCAAAGGTGGATGAGTAAGGAATGCATTGAGAGTAAGAGGAAAAGCAAGGAGACAAGATGGAGAAAATAAATGATTTCAGATATAATTTCAGGTGAAATTGATAGGATATGCAGATAAATTTAAGAACTGTATTCTAGGCAATGCCAAAACCATAAACCAGTTTTGGAACTCTACTTACTAGTAAGGGCAGCACCCTCCCTTCAGTGGTAGCAGCCCAACTATCACTTACAGTTTGTTAAAAATAAATTTCTACTAAGTAAGAACCAAGAAGAATCACAGCATTTCCCCCAAATAAAGACTAATATTGTTCTCACACAAAAAAATGTAAATATATAAATAAATAAATATATGTGAGGTAAGGAATGTACTAATTAACTAGATGGGAGGAATCATTTCACAATGTATACATATATCAAAGCAACATGACGTACACTTTAAATACCTCACAATTTTTTTTTAAATTTTATTTATTTATTTATTTGTGGCTGTGTTGGGTCTTCGTTTCTGTGCGAGGGCTTCCTCCAGCTGCGGCAAGTGGGGGCCACTCCTCATCGCCTTGCGCGGGCCTCCCACTATCGCGGCCTCTCTTGTTGCGGAGCACAGGCTCCAGACGCACAGGTTCAGCAGTTGTGGCTCACGGGCCCAGCCGCTCCATGGCATGTGGGATCCTCCCAGACCAGGGCTCGAACCCGTGTCCCCTGCATTGGCAGGCAGATTCTCAACCACTGCGCCACCAGGGAAGCCCTCACAATTTTTTTGTATGTGTGTGTTTTGGCCACGTTGTGCAGCATGTGGGATGGTTCCCCAACCAGGGATCGAACCCAGGCCTCCGCAGTGAAAGTGCCAAATCCTAACCACTAGGCCACCAGGGAACTCACTAAATATCTCACAATTTTATTTGTCAGTTGTACATCAGTAAAGCTAAAAAAAGTAACATGCTTCTTTGATTGATTTGAAAGGTTTCACTAATTTCCTTAAATTTTTTGTAACCTTTGTAGATCCTGGCTACCAAATTGTGTTGCAAATCAGTTAACGATAGAAGTTAAATATAATAACCTACATCCGAAGAGCATCTTAGCACAATGGTTTCTTATTCATTTTCTTTGAGATATTACACATTTTGCAATAGGTATTTTTATCCCCATTGTACAGATGAAGTAACTGAGGGTCACAAGATTTAGGTGACTTGCCTAAGATTACGAAACAAAAAAAAGGAACAGCCCTGGTACTCAAAACTAGGTTCTCTTCTTCTTACCCATGAACTCATTCCCACAAGTAACACTTTCCCCTCAGTGCAAATTGGATCTGTTATGCTTTATCTCAGGCTTAAATATGAATTTTTGCAGAATAACTATATTCAAAATTTGCTTGTAATACAAAGCTAGCAGGAATAGTCATGAAAGGAAGGGAATTTAGCCTCTTTAGTCAAATCTTGGCCTTTCTGTTTAGACTGCAAATTAGTACTGATTGTGATAGAAGTTTCCATGGAGTAAGCACTAGGCTCTCATGAACTGAACTTATACCATCAACATTTAAAGCTGAAAGCCATTAGACAACAGTAACTTGGGTCACTGTTGTTATCATTAAGAATTTATGCATCACTTTATATTTGGAAAGAGGTCAATGAACATAGTGCACAGTTTAAAGTATAGAGAACCTTCACCCATACTGAACCAGGCAAAACACGATTTTTTTTTTAACATCTTTATCATTAACTATTCCAGGGCATCAGTAAAGTTATAAGAGATCCAATTTATTCCTTGGTCCCCAAGTATTAAGGGAAAAAAAAAAAAAAAACTGAGCATAGCAGACTTACTTTTATTTAAATGATTTAGGATAGTTTGATGGTTGTGTTCTTTGAAGTCAAGGCACATGCAGGTTTCAATTTGTGTGTCTGCCCCATAATAATTCTATGACTTTAGATATGTCACTTAACTTTCCTGCACCTTTGTTTTACCAACATTTTTGGATGGATTACAAAAACATGTGGACATTACTCATTATTTTTGCCCACCCAGCCTCTGACCTAACTTTCATTAATTGAAGTTATTATTCCAAATATTCTACTTACTTTTATATCCTCCCTTGTGACTATGATGCAAGCACCTGATATGTAATTTGCCAATCCCCGAAGTCATCTTAGATATTGATTCAGAAGCTAGTGATGCAAAAAAGTGGGGACTCCTACAGGAGTGGCAGCAACTATATCTGTTTTCCCAGAGGAAGATATTGGCAGTGTTAGTAGCAGCATCCACTCTCTGATACCCATGGTGTCAAAGATGTACATGTGGGCATTGGGGGTACAGAAGGGGAGGAAATGGCATCATCACTGAACCAATTCTGCTACATGATTTTGTGTTTTCTCCAGGTTGTTCTTGACCCTTTCCAATGATACTTAGGGTTTTCCAATACCTTTATAAATAATTCTTTCTGCTAGGTAAATTATCTTATAGTGCTTACACCAATGAACCCTGACTTAAAATAAAAATAGTGAACTGAGCACCTGACAATTTTTGGTCTCAGCTCTGGAGTTTATGAAAAACTTTCTTACATACTCTTTTGCTTAGCCATTAGAGCAACACAGTGAAGATTAGCAATTTACAGCTGAAGGAGCTGGTGGTCAGAAAGATCACCTGATTTTCCCAGGATTACATTTGGGAACTGGCAAAATGCCAAATGTAAACAGGAAAATTGTTTAATTTTCCTGACACTGTATCTGGTATTTATTACTAAACCATAACTTTTCAGAGTTGGCATTCATGCGGATTCTGGTTGATTGATAAAGAACAATAATGCATCTTTAAGTCATGAGATGTGACTTATCAGACAACCACATTTATGCCGAGCATATGATTGCCCTAAAATAATACACTCATTATGCTTATTATAGCAAAGCTTTGTATAAAGTTTGCATAAAACAGATATCTTTACTAGTCTCCGTCAGTCTTCAATTTCCTATCATGCCTGATAGAGCAAAAAATGTATGATTTTCTGGTTTTAAAAAGGCAGAGATGATACGAACAGATGGAAAGATATACCGTGTTCTTGGATTGGAAGAATCAACATTGTGAAAATGATTATACTTACCCAAAGCAATCTACAGATTCAATGCAATCCCTATCAAATTACCAATGGCATTTTTCACAGAACTAGAAGAAAAAATTTCACAATTTGTATGGAAACACAAAGACCCCAAATAGCCAAAGCAATCTTGAGAAAGAAAAACGGAGCTGGAGGAATCAGGCTCCCTGACTTCAGACTATACTACAAAGCTACAGTAATCAAGACAGTATGGTACTGGCACAAAAACAGAAATATAGATCAATGGAACAGGATAGAAAGCCCAGAGATAAACCCACGCACATATGGTCACCTTATTTTTGATAAAGGAGGCAATAATATACGATGGAGAAAAGACAGCCTCTTCAATAAGTGGTGCTGGGAAAACTGGACAGCTACATGTAAAAGAATGAAATTAGAACACTCCCTAACACCATACACAAAAATAAACTCAAAATGGATTAAAGACCTAAATGTAAGCCTGGACACTATAAAACTCTTAGAGGAAAACATAGGCAGAACACTCTATGACATAAATCACAGCAAGATCCTTTTTGACCCACCTCCTAGAGTAATGGAAATAAAATCAAAAATAAATAAATGAGACCTAATGAAACTTAAAAGCTTTTGCACAGAAAAGAAAGCCATAAACTAGACGAAAAGACAACCCTCAGAATGGGAGAAAATATTTGCAAATGAAGCAACAGGCAAAGGATTAATCTCCAAAATTTACAAGCACCTCATGCAGCTCAGTATCAAAAAAGCAAACAACCCAATCCAAAACTGGGTGGAAGACCTAAATACAATTTCTCCAAAGTAAACATACGGATTGCCAACAAACATATGAAAAGATACTCAACATCACTAATCATTAGAGAAATGCAAATCAAAACCACAATGAGATATCTGTTGATGGTCAGAATGGCCATCATCAAAAAATCTACAAACAATAAATGCTGGAGAGGGTGTGGAGAAAAGGGAACCCTCTTACACTCTTGGTGGGAGTGTAAATTGATACAGCCACTATGGAGAACAGTATGGAGGTTCCTTAAAAAACTAAAAGTAGAACTACCATATGACCCAGCAATCCCACTACTGGGCATATACCCTGAGAAAACCATAAGTTAAGAAGAGACATGTACCACAATGTTCACTGCAGCACTATTTACAATAGGCAGGACATGGAAGCAACCTAAATGCCCATCAACAGATGAATGGATAAAGAAGATGTGGCACATATATACAATGGAATATTACTCAGCCATAGAAAGGAAAAAAATTGAGTTATTTGTAATGAGGTGGTTGGACCTAGAGTCTGTCATAAAGAGTGAAGTAAGTCAGAAGGAGAAAAACAAATACTGTATGCTAATGCACATATATGGAATCTAAAAAAAAAAAACAGTACTGATGAACCTAGTGGCAGTGGCAGGGCAGGAATAAAGATGCAGACATAGAAGACTTGAGGACTCAGGGGGGAAGGGTAAGCTGGGACGAAGTGAAAGAGTAGCATTGACATATATACACTACCAAATGTAAAATGGATGGCTAGTGGGAAACTGCTGCATAGCACAGGGAGATCAACTTGACACTTTGTGACCACCTAAAGGGGTGGGATAGGAAGTGTGGGAGGGAGGCTCAAGAGAGAGGGGATATGGGGATATATGTATACATATAGCTGATTCACTTTGTTGTACAGCAGAAACTAACACAACATTGTAAAGCAATTATACTCCAATAAAGATTTTAAAAAGGCAGGGAAATGGCATGAAAATGAAAAAAATCTATATTTAATCTAAAATATTCCAAATTTATTTGAAAGTTTACTGATTCCTACACCATACAAATAAATAAATGTAAACACATATCTAGAAGTATTCAAATATATGATTTCCTAGAATTTCCCAATATTTCATTCAAGGTATACTACAAATACACTACTTAATTATTTTTTTCAGAACCTACAAATATTTATTTTAACTGCAAGCAAATAACTCACTTATGGAAAATCACATCATATTGCTGGTAAGAGTTCCAGTTGGTACAACAACTTTGGGTTATGGCATGACCTCATAACATGGGACATGTGCAAACCCTGTAACTCAGAAATCCCCCTTCTATGCATATACCTAGAAAAACTTTTGCATCTGTCCAACCATGAGTCATATACAAGAATATTAATTGTGGGACTGTTTATAAAAAAAATATTGGAAATAAACCAAATGTCAGTTAGCAGGAGAATGGATAAATGATGGTATATTCTTAAAATGGAATATAAAATATTAAAAAGAATAAACTATAGCTGCAAACCACAACATAGGTGAAGTTCAAATATATAATACTAAGCAGAAAACAGGAAGTCAGAAAATAAATCATACTTTATGATTTCATTTATCATAGTTCAAAACCAGACAAAACTAATAATACTTTTTAAGGTTGCATGTAAATGTAGTATAACCCCAGAGGGAAGTAAGCCTTTGATTAACACAAAATTCAAGGTATAGTTTTTATCCCTGGAAAAGTTAAAAATGTGAAGAGAGCCTTTAAAAGGTATTGCTTAGATCAGATGATTAGATGAGTGATTATTTTATTATGTTATCTGTACCATAGCAATCTAAACTATAAATATGACATAATTCTTAGTATAACATCTTTTAAATATAACTATATATGTGTTAAGGACCTATTAATAATTTTAAGTGTTTCTTGAAAGGGCTCACAGGACTCAAAATGTTTATACTCATGGAACAGCTTTAATATAGGTAAAGGGTACAGTACAGCAACAGTAGGGGAAGACTATGCATCAAAAGTGTCTAGAGACTCTAGTGTCGAATTCTTTGTCCTCCTTCCACTGGTCAAGTTGTACAGAACACATTGTGTCTGGGTCTCAGACTGCTACTCCCTTACCTCAGTACCACAAAACCCAACCTCAGCTTGTGGTTGGGATATCTTAGAGTGAACTGGTCACAGAGGCAAATTCCAACTCTATGACCTTCCTTAACCATTAAAACCACATCTCCATGCCCACTGCCTCACCCCACCCTGCTCCCATGCCAGATTTCACCAAACCCAGATACAAATCATAAATCCAATTATTATTACTAAATAATGCTAACAGACTAATATAACTCATGGAAAAATAAGAAACCTGTGGTTATAGAACATCATTTTTCTTAAAGAACAGATTCCATAGATTGCTCAAGAGTTGGTAGCTCTGGGTAAGTGTATGGGGTCAATCCAAACCAGGTAAGATTAATCCATGCTATGTAGTACATATTAGGGCATGTGTTCACCATTGGTATGGGAGTGTTGACTACATGTCAATAATGTATTTCAATTTATATGAATAATTATTTACTGGCTTGTCTTTTTCCACACCCATAAAATCTTGACAGCTAAGCCACTTAACCCATACTTCTAGGCTTGGTCTAGCTGCTGATTTGGGGATCATCTTTATACCTAAGCAATAACAATATAGGGAGTATCGGCCTCCATCAGCCTCAAATCTGCCTATTTAACAACTTTGTTTTATTTTGACAGTGACTACAATGAGTAATACCATTTATTAAGCATGTTTTGAATTAAGCATTAAGCTAAGCACCAAATATTTATTATCTCATTCAATACACAAAATGAAGTAATGAGGAAACTGAGACTCAGAGCATTAAAATAACTTCCCCTAGGTTATATAACAAGCATAGCAGTTTGGAATGCTTTCAGCTGTAAGTATCAGAAACTTGATCACAATATATTAAATAAATTGGAGCTGTTTTTTCTCTCATAATGAAAAGTAAATAGCCCTGGCCTAGTTTGCACAATAATGTCAGTACCAGATACTTCATGATGCTTTTGGTTTTTTCTTTATAGTTGCAAGACAGCTGCTACAGTAATATGCATTATGTTTACACTTGACCAGGAAGAAAGGAGAAAGAGGCAATATCAGCAAAAAACATCCATTTTATCAGAAAAGCAAAATTTTCCACAGAAGTTTCCAACACATTCTACTTAGGTCTCATGTGGAAAAACAGTGACACGTGGTCACACTCAACTGCAAAAAGACTAGGAAAGGCAAGGAAGAAAGGCGTTGAGATTGGGCATTGGTTAGGTTAACAAGACTGTACGTTTACCAAGTGGCAAGGTCTGAAGTCAAAGATACCATGTTAAACAGACTCTCCCCCATTGTCTTCAAACTAAACTGATAACCTCACTCAGCCATCAGGTCCTGTTTTTTGTGTTTATCTTGCATGTGAGTCCTTACCTAGATCCTCTACCAAGAACACTAATTTCTGAGACACTTTTCTGTCATCCCTCATTCTTTCTGTAAATTGCTCCCTAAAGCAGATTAAACACCTTACTGGGCTTCTATGATATTCTATTATTTTGTACTGCTTACCAACCAACTGTGGCCCAATCCATCCTTCTACTTCATCTGGATTTGGCTGTCTGCTCCTCTCATTAGTCTACTTATTGCTCCCTGAATATATAACCTAGCTTTGATCTCTTTAGATTGTTCCATTCAGTATTCCTGAGATGGCTTTTCTTCTCCATCTGTAAATGTCCATCCACTGTTCAAACCACAGCACATTCTCATTATTGAAAATGTCTTTGAATGACACAGTCTACATGGATTTCTATATTTTCTGAGGTAAAGTAGAACTTACAGGGTATATTCATTTGAAAAATAATGTCTTGCCTTATGAAATCTTTTGATATATTTGATATTTATCAAATATGTTATTTAATTTTTCTTATTTAAAAAATATTTGAAATATACAGAATAGTACAAACCATTAAAGAACAATCACTCCTATTGTCAGCGTCAAGAATTAACTTTTACTTTTTGTCATTTTTTTTTTAATTAATTAATTTATTTGTTTTTATTTTTGGCTGTGTTGGGTCTTTGTTCTGTGCACGGGCTTTCTCTAGTTGCAGCGAGTGGTGTGCAGGCTTCTCACTGTGGTGGCTTCTCTTGTTCCAGAGCACGGGCTCTAGAGCGCAGGCTCAGTAGTCGTGGCACACAGGCTTAGTTGCTCCGTGGCATGTGGGAATCTTCCCGGGCCAGGGATCGAACCCGTGTCCCCTGCATTGGCAGGCAGATTCCCACCCACTGCACCACCAGGGAAGCCCTCTTTTTTTATTTTTCCCAGATACATACTCACTAAAACTCACTACTGGTGTTCGCATATATATAGTTAAGAATAAATAAATGATGTATATTATTCTTTAAGAATTAATAAATATAATATTTAAAAATTCACCTTTGTCAATACTTCAATCCCACTCCATGTCCCCCATCTGTTCTAAGAGATAATCCTTTCACAATTTCTGTGTGATTTTTTCCATTTTATTTTTTGTACATGTATCCATCTACATCCATGCACATTCTATTGTACATATTTTTACATTAGAAATTACACAAATGGTATTACTTATTTCAATTTGTGTCTTTCATAAAAGGTTTTAGAAATAAATATATACACATACACGTACACACACAGATACATATATTTGTACACATTGTAATTTAATGTATTCCAATTAGTCACTGTATAGTAATGCATTGTATAAATATACCAATATTTACTTCCATTTATCTTCTATGAATGAATAAGGAAATTTCCAGTTTTTCACCATAGAGACAGCACTTGATCAGAATAGTAATATATCCAAAGTGTACCTGTGCAAAACATTCTTTAATGTGTATGAAAAAGAAGAATTGCTGGCTATTAGGAAATAAGCATTTTAATTTCACTAAATTAGTAACATGTTGCTCTTCATAGTATCTGTTTACTTCGTTGGTATATGAGTGTGTAAGGGTGCACTTTTTCTTACATCCTTGCCAATTTCAATAATGTTAGATTTTTATTAATTTTTCAGTGTGATGAGCAAAATATCATGTCATTGTTACACTAGTTGCTATGTGCCTGATTATCAGGGTTGTTGCTTTTCAAATATAATTGGCATGAAACATGCAAAACTTCAATTCATAACATAAATTTCAAATATATCTATTACTAAAAATTATAATTGCTTCCAAACTTAAGTGGTATGTAAAAAATAACACATTAATGATGAAGTTAAAGGTTCTTATTATCCCATCCCCAGTCCCCAGATGCACCCATTGTCATGATTTTTAAAATCTAGTTTGTTTCTGTTCTTTCGGTGTGTATATATGTACCTATAAAGAGTATATAACGTTGTAATATATGTTTTTAAATTTCCGTAATACAACTTTTCTAAATCTTATTTCCTTAATTTTCTGCTTTCAAGATCCAAATGTATGGAGATACCAGACATTCATTTTTCCTAGATAGTATCCCATTGTGTAAATAGAAAAACATTTATTTATCCATTCCACTGTTGATGGACATTGTGTTGCTCCAATTTCATGAATTACTAACAGGGACACCATAAACATTCTTGTACATGTATCATGCACATATGTGAGAGTTTCTATACGGGTTATAGTGCTACAAATGGTCTTTCTGTACTTTCAGCTTTACTAAATATTGCCAAATTGCTATCAAATTCATTGTACAGTCATACTTCCCTTGTTTTTTTGTATGCATGGCCATTATTTATTGAATGGCAAGCTTTTGCAAATTTTACCGTTTTGAGTGCTGGATATTTTTGTATGGCAACAAATATTCTTCAGCTTTGTTCCAGAGCACAGTTAAGTTATTTAAGAAACACTGTACTCTTTTTGAGTCTGGCTTTTAAGCTTTGTAAGGTGGGATCAGACTAGCTATAAGTCTAGGGCTAATATTTCCCCAACTACTGAGACAACGCCCTTCCGAGGCCTCTGCCCAATGTTCCATTAATTACGTTTTTTTCCCCACTCTGGTTGTTCCCCCCGTATTCTGATCTGCAAACCCTATCTGCCTTGACCTCCTTGAATTTCCAATCTCTTGCACCCCATCTGGTTACCTCTTACCTATGCTGATGCCTCTCCAAGCATAATCTGGGATAATCATTGGGCTTACCTTGCTTGTCCCTCTCTCAGGGGTTACCATCCTTCATTATCTTGATGACCTATGTTTAGAAACCATTTTGTCACATATTTTGTTACGTTTTTTAGTTGTTTCAGGAGGGAGAGTAAATCCAGTCTGAGTTACTAAATCTTGGCTTTCAGTGGAATTCTAACTCAATTTTTAAGATTATATTATCCCTACATCCCTGGGATAATCAAATGTGACCACAATATAATTTTTTCTATATTGTTGTATTCACTTTGTTAATTGTTTAGTATTTTGCATCTTTATCCTTATGTAAGATAGTTTATAATATTTGCCTTGTGTTTTTCTTTCCCAGTTTTGCTATCAATGGTGTATTTCTCTCTTTCCAGTGTCTAAAGCAGTTATTGTTAGTTCAATTATCTCTTGCTTGAAGACTTAGTAAAACTCCCCAGTAAGAATTTTTTTGATTGGTGTATTTTAGATTCAGGAGATGTTTTATTATATATTTGATTTTCTACATTATTTTTGTTTTATGTAGGTTTTCTATTTCTTATGTAACATGTACATACAGTGTCCACATCATACAAGTTTCTAAATACATTGGCATAGATTATTCTGTGTTACTATGGCTTAAAAATCCTGAAAATATCTGTAATTATTTTCCTTATCTTTTAAAGTCTAATACAACTTATTTATGCTTTTTCTCTTTCTCTCTTAATAGTCTTGCTAGAGGTTTTATCATTATGATTGTTATTAATAATAATGGATGAACTTCTATTTTTCATTTCATTCATTAATTTCTGCTTTTATTTTATTATATCTTTATTCTAGTTAACTCTTTCTCCTATTTTTAACTTGAATGTTTAATTTAATATGTTTCCTTTTATCTTTTAATGAAATTCATAAGGCTATGGATTTACCTCTAAATACCATTCTAGCTTTACCCATAGTATGGATCATTGTGACTTAGTTATAAGATATTGATTTCATAATTTTCATTGTAATTTCTACTTTTATCTATGAACTATTTAGAAGTGAAATTTTAGTATCTAGATATGTTTTATTTTAAGCCATCTTCCCCTTGTGATATTTAATTTTATTTACTTTGTTCAGAGCACATGCTTGAATGATTAACACTTGATGAAAATTGGTAAGAATTTTTTGTGGCTTTTGTGGTACTCAGCTTTTGCTGATGTTCATGAATGCTTGAAAATAAAGGAACATTTTCTTTCTGTTCATAGGAATCTACTTAAACTTACTAAATCAAATTATTGTCCAAATATTCTATACCCTAGACAGTTTTTTTAATCTGTTTCATCTAAAACTTTTGGATATTTTATGGTATTTTTACCATCATAAAATGTTTTTCTAATTCTGTAATATTTTTTGTTTTATATATTTCAAATATACATTATTAGGATACAAGTTTACTATTGAAATATTTTCTTTATAAATTTTATTTTACCTTTACATAGTTTTTATCCATAATAATATGGGATTTTTTGCTGAAATTCTATTTTGAAAGATATTAATATTTTGTTCTCATGTATATTTCTTATTGCATAATTTCCCTTTTTTCTGTGTCCTAATGTTTTAAGTGTGTTTCTTGTAAGCACATATGATGGAATCTAATTTAATTTAAAAATCAATTTCATATACTCCAGATTTTAATAGAGTTTAATTCATTTATAATTATTATGATTGCTTATATATTAAAGTCCATCTTGTTTTTATTTTGTTTACCAATAATTTATTTTTTCCTTCTTGTCTCCTATTGATTTGATAGTATTTATCCCCTCCTTCTCTTTTTCGCTCATCACTGCAGATTTTATTAGAAGCTGTAAATTGCATTTCATCCATATAACCATATAAGTGGTTACCCAACTTTTTAGTCTGCACATTTTATTACACATGTTTTCAAACAAAGTTTAAACATCTCTACTTTCTTCCCAAAAAAAAAAATTCTCCTCAGATTACTACTACTTATTGTACTGGGAAAGCTTGTCTTTAAAAAAAAAATTCACTTCCTTTCATTGTTATTATAAACCATAAAATTCCTATAGTTTCTGGTAACTCTGCTCTTCTCCTGGGCTCTGTGTCTCCATCCACAGGAAAACAAGAGACACCAGAACTCTGCATCTCAGGCAAGGCTTTTATTCCTCCCTCTTTCTTCATGGCCCACAACCTCATATCCTGGTTACCCTGAAGTCTATCAGAACAAGCTATCATGCCTTTATTTCTGTTTACTTCAGTCCTCAAAAAAGAAAAATATATAAATAAATTTAAAAATAAAAAAAATAAAAACCAAGACCTTCTGTCAGCTCTCATCACATAGAATCATATCCTTGTAGTTTGTCCACCCCTATTGGGACCCCGTCTCCTACTCCTCCGCAACTCCCAAAACTCTTCCATAGTTCTGCCTGAAACTGAGGGATCTCAAACTCCTGTATTCTTAGAATATCCTCTGAGCATTCCCTTAACCTTTCTGTTTTAATTGAAACTGACAGTTTTCTAAGCACACAGGTTTCCTTGCCATTCTCTTTCTTAGGTGGTATGTTTTTTTCTTCATACCTTTCAAGTTACCAACTTTGGAAGTGCGTGAGGTCTTTCTTATTGTTCTTCCAGACCATTTTTCCTCTCTATTTCATTTAGAAATAAAAATTGAGGGAAAAAGACTTTAAGATCCACGTAAATGTATTTGCCAACCTTTAGTCTTTCTTTTTGCAGTTATCACAGAACTCAATATTTCCTTTCATGTATTGACTGTTTTAACTCTATGATAACTCTCGTATTTCTCCTGCTAATATTCTTGGTGATTTTAATAAACACATAAGCAGTCTATCAAATATGATCTTTCACTTTCTTCTCTATTATGATGCTATTGATGTATCTCTCAATTATATACTCCCAGAGTTAGGTGCTAAATCCTTCTGTTGCCAGCAATTGAAATGTCTCCATAATCTCAATGGCAATAGTTCCACTCTGACATGCTCTGATTTTTCCAGCTCATACTATCTAGAAGCCCAGTACGACAACTTTTCTTCATGGCTACGAACTATAACCTTTTTTCCTAATAAATTTTCACTATACCCTACCACCTTCATGTCCCATTAGTTGTGTATTGATGCAGTCCATGGTCCATTATTAAGACCATTTTATACTTATTCTCTAGTCATCTCATCAACTGTTATGACTTTGATACTATTTATACCCTGATGACTCCCTAAAGTATTTCCTCAATCCCAGACAAAGATCATGAGCTCCATATTCGTTTTTTCAACTATTCCCTTGCCATTCCTACCTGCGTTTCAAATAGTTTAACATGCCCCAATCTGAATTTCTCATTTTCTTCTTCATATGTGATCCTCCTTTAATCCTCTTTAGCTCAGTGGATGGCAAAATTCATCTTCAGTTGCTCAGATCAAACTCTTGAAATCATCCTTGAACCTCTTTCTCTTCTACTCCACATCAAACTTATCAGCAAATTCTGTTAAATCTGATTCAAAGTATACATGCAATCCTATCGCATAACTGTTACTACTCTCATCATGACTGATGCTATCAGATTGTTGCAATAGCCTTCTAACTTAGAGGTCAGCAATCTACTTCGTGCAAGCCAAATTATTTGTTCATATAATTTGCACATTTTGATATGAATTTTTTATCTTTTACTCACTGATATGTAGGCAGTAGTCAAATATCCTGGATACTAATCATTTGCCTACTGTATATTGTACAACTATTTTCTCCTAAAATTTAGCTTACTTTTTAATATTAATTATAGTTTTTTGTATATAATTTTTACATTTTTAAAATTACCAGCTAAATTTTAAACTTTCTGAGGGTATGGATCTTGCTTAATACAACTTTAGTATCCTACTGTAACACATCATGGGTGCTCAATCAACTTTATTGATTGATTGATTCAAAACACTGCGTTTCACTTGAGTTTCTATATACAGCTCACAGGTGACAAAGCAACAGGATTCAGCAGTCTATACTAGCATTGGCTGTACCCCATCAGCAGTCAGAAATGAGCCTTAGAGGATAAGCTGGTTTCTCATGTTCTACTGTGACAGAACTCAGGTACACAGGGCAAGAAGTAGGAAGCAACATATAAATGCGCAGAGGATTCCAGACAGAATCTTAAAGTAGTAAATGCACTTTCAAAAATGAAAAGGTTTACTTCAAGGTCCCAGTTCCTTACACTGTTAGAAATATTATTCAGGAAGTCTTTTAAAGGAGGTCTGTTCACATAATATGCAATTTCATACACACAGGACAGTCAAGCTACTAGGAACTAGTTTTGTGTTCTATAATTCATGTGCCACCTTCAACTGTTAGCTTATATGTATGTTTATGTAAGACTATATTTTCCATTTATTACCAGATCAAGCAATATATATGCAGCACCAAGAGAAAGTATTCCTACTGCCCCAACAATAATATCATTTACTACAAATTTAAAGAATAGGAGAGATGCCTGCCTAGCCAATGCATTTCTCTCTCTGCCTCTCTCTCTCTCTCTTCCCTCCTCTCTCTCTCCCTCTCTCTCTCAAACAAATAACTACCTTGGAAGTTCACTAAGTTCATAAGACTGTAAATGAGTTATACAGATATAAGAAAAGTCAGGAGGGACAACATCTGAGCAAAATAAATCTGAAGGAAGAGGAGAGGAAAAAGTGTACAATGCTCCCAAAACTATGTATTAACATGAGGCTCACATTGATTTTTATAAATTTCAGTTTGCTATTACACCTGTGGGTATGGTTAGAAAAATTTTAAATGGCTTCTGAACATCATTAACTCTACTGAAACACTACCATCTTACATGGAAACGGTAAATATAAGAGATTACTCTGGGAGTGGCAGGCATAAGAAAAGTAGACAGAAATTGACAGTAGGAAGAGAAGTACTTGAAGAGAGAGACAGAGAAAGAGGAACAGAGGTGTATGGAAAGAGGAGTTAGAGATAGCCGGTTCTGAAATGAAAGATAGGAAAAAGTAATAAACCTGATACCAATTAATCTATATACTGAAGGTATTATTGCCAGTTATTTATTGCACTGTGAAGAATGAGCTGGTGTTAAAACATGTATGATTATCAGACTCACCTGGAGAGCTTGTTATAAGATAGGGATTCCCTAGATCTATCCCTCTACCACTCTACCACTGGTCTATCCCACCCCACTTCATGCGTTAGGATGACACTTGGGCATCATTTTACATTTATGTATGTATGCATATATATGTACGTATACACACACACACACATACACACACGCACACATTTAGGTTCAGTAGCTGATCCTAATTTCCACACAGGAACTCATACTAATTTTGTTGAGCACTGAAAGCATGAGGGTCTCTGTCCCTCTCTCTGCCTCCCAAGCTTTTCCTTCACAAGAAGAAGAAACATCAATCACATTGAATGAGGTTTCAGGCCTGCCACTAAAATATAAGATTCAAGAGAGAAACTCTCTCTTCTGCCAGTTTGATAAAAAGGATAGAGTATAGAGTTCTATCAGGTAGGTATAACCAACTTGCTGTTTTCCATATTTCCTTTATTAAGATTACTTTGATCCCTTCAATTATTTGTTTCTTATAATTAACTCGTAAGATTTGGACTTAGAGAAACGTTCCTAATATTTTCTCCACAAAGTAATTAACATATAGCTTTCTCAAGGTTCCAATGTGACTCTAACTGTAAAATAGGGATAATAACACTTATCTATCTACCTTGCAGTTTTGAAAAGAGTACAGAGAAATAATGTATACGTATGTTTTTAACCTGTAAACTAGTATAAAACATTATTTACATAGTTAGCTAAAAGTGGAGTTGTGCTTTGACTAACAAGCTAGACTTCTTTCAACATTGCCTGATACTTTCTTATTATCCTTGTAAAACAAATCACACTACAGTAATACATGGTTTCTGGGTCCAGCCCACATTTCCAGCTTCCTGACAAGGTCTTAGAGTTTCAGTGAATCATTTTTCACATTTTTTTTTCAATTTTTTATTCCATCTCTTTATAAGGAGAAAGAGAAAATCATCTTAATTCATATGGTTAAAAATTATTCTCTGAAATGCATCATCAGTTTTCACAACAATACAGTCTTATAGTCGGAGACTTAAGTTTACTGATCCAAAGTAAAAGGCAAAAAGGAAAAACTAAGTACATATTTCCAATATAATTTCATAAGATTTACCAAGGAAACCTCACTATCTTTTTTTTTTAAATTATATCTCAAAACTCTTAATTTTTATTTTATTTATATTTATTTTTGGCTGTGTTGGGTCTTCGTTTCTGTGCGAGGGCTTTCTCTAGTTGCGGCAAGCGGGGGCCACTCTTCATCGCGGTGCGCGGGCCTCTCACTGTCGCGGCCTCTCTTTGTTGCGGAGCACAAGCTCCAGACGCGCAGGCTCAGTAGTTGTGGCTCACGGGCCCAGTTGCTCCGCGGCATGTGGGATCTTCCCAGACCAGGGCTCGAACCCGTGTCCACTGCATTGGCAGGCAGATTCTCAACTGCTGCGCCACCAGGGAAGCCCTGAAACCTCACTATCTTATTAGCTATGTAATCTTTGAATATTTAACCTTGTTAGGCCTCATTGTCTTCATATTTAAAACAATCATAATGATAATTCCCACCACATTTGATTGTTGTAAAGATTAAATGTCATAATTTACATAGAACAAGTAGTATAGTTCTTGACATATCTTAAATGCTACGCAAAAGTTAACAGTTTTGTTTATTCTTATAGTCAAAAAGAATCGAATTAATATTCTAATAGAAGTTTCTTGAGTCTCCTAATCGCTCCCACAATTATTATTTCATTACTTAATTATACATGTAAAATTTATTTCAAAATATGTACTTTAATAATTACAGATAACAGAGGGTTGAAAGTTGTTTTTTTCCTCAAGTCCAAAATCCTTAATATAAAACATAGTATGGTAATATAAATATTATACCGGTTAGAAATAAATTAAATATGTCAGTAAACTGTACTCTATTAAAATATATACATAAAAATGTATTAAACATTTATTTATTTCTCCAATAAAATGACGATGCCTCTTACTGGATTTAGGAATGACACTGACATGACATTAGACGAAATTTTCACACCCAAGTCTAAGAATGAAACACCAGTTCCAGAAATTTTAATTGGTGGTAAAGTTTTATACAAATATATAGACATAACTTTGTGTGATATATTTCCAAACTTCACTTACAATTTTTTATTTATTTCTTTGCTTTTTCTATATAACATGTCTGTTTGACAAAAGACATTTTAAAGGTTGTATTTTACAGAGTGAAGTAAATCAGAAAGACAAAAACAAGTACCATATGCTAACACATATATATGGAATCTAAATAAAAAACAATGGTTCTGAAGAACCTAGGGGCAAGACAAGAATAAAGACATAGGCATAGAGAATGGGCTTGAGGACATGGGGAGGGGGAAGGGTAAGCTGGGACGAAGTGAGAGAGTGGCATTGACATGTATACACTACCAAATGTAAAGTAGATAGCTAGTGGGAAGCAGCCGCATAACACAGGGAGATCAGCTCGAAGCTCTGTGACCACCTAGAGGGGTGGGATAGGGAGGGTGGGAAGGAGACACAAGAACGAGGGGATATGGGAACATATGTATATGTATAGCTGATTCACTTTGTTATACAGCAGAAACTAACACAACAATGTAAAGCAATTATACTCCAATAAAGATGTTAAAAATAAATAAAATTTTAAAAAATAAATAAAAGGTTGTATTTTATAGAATGTGAAATATGAAGTGACACTGTAAACAATTAAGCTTTCCATTACTTCCACTATAAAAAAAAAGTCCAGAATTACACCTAACATAAAAACCAAGAAAATGACTTTGCTTTTGAGAAAGAGTTAAATAAATCATGGCAGGCCAGTCCTCATGCTTAAACAACTATAAGTGGTTGGATAAAAAAATAATTTAAGGTATTTTTAAAGATACCTAAGAGCTTTTGGAGCAACAAGGAATAGATGAACTCAAGTTTTATAGAAAAGAGGGACTTTCTTAAGTAAGATGACAATCCGTTGCAGGTTTGTTTTTTTTTTTTTTTTCCTATTTGCTAATTCTGGGTATGGACTGGAAATCAGGCTTACTTTGGCAGGAAGAATCTGTTGGGTGAAAGAATAACCAACAGAACTTTACCCCTTATGAGTTGGTAGGCAAACTAGAAACGTGTGATTCAAGTGCATGGGTGGTTTTCCTGCTAGATATTTTCTGGATTTTAGTCTTCACCAGGGGTTAGGGTACCAGAAAAATTTTCTAAAGGGCAGAGCAAAATTTCATGTAGTCTCATGAGCATAGAAAAAAAGCCATATTTCAAATTCATCATCAGTCTCCTTTTTCAAACATTTATTAGCATATTTTTAAATGCATGAGGCAGGAGGTTGGGAAATAGACTGAACATCTGAATGACAACATTTAAAATATCATAGGGTTTCAGGACTGAGAAAATGGAGAGCCAGCATGCAGTCATCAGAGGATCTGGAGAATTACGTTCTAGACAGGGGCTAAACAAAGGGAGACTGAATCTTAGTATAGTAAGTCTCTACAAATTTTAATTTCCAATTGGATTAAAATGATCAATTCCTTACCGGCTGATTAAGAGAAGAGAGAGGAAACTCTTTTGTGTATGTGAAGAATAATATCTTGACACATTGTCCATCACAAAGCCAACAATTACTGGACAGGCAACATGGCAAGAATATATGGCTGGTAATTAACAGAAATAGTAAATAATAGCTGAATATCCACAGTTTTTACATACATTGGATTGAACAGAAAATATCTATAATTAATATGTCAAAGAAAAAATTTTTAAAAAAGGTGGATAAATAGATGAAAGGATGGAGAATATCTGCAAAAGACTAGCATATGTAAAACAGAATTAAATGCACATTCTAAAATTAAACAATGCAAAATTTGATGTTAAAGAATTCAATCTTTGGGTTAAATACAGATTGGATGGAACAGAACAGGATTATTAAACTCTGGTATAGTTGCATAGAAAATACACAAACTGAAGCATCAAAATTGAAAAGAACAGTTAAAACAGAACATGCTACAAGAAATATCTGAGCAAAACTCAAATTTAACCTATGTTTAATTTAAGTCCAATAAGGAACAGATAGGAAGAATGAGGTATAAGAAATATTTGAAGAGAAAAATGGCTGGAAATTTTCTAAAACTGCTAAAAGCAATCAATCCAGCAAAACAAAGAAGGAAAAACATATACAACACAGAAAGAAAGAAAAAGAAAGAGAGAGGGAGAGAGGGAGGGAAGAAATGAGAGAGAGAGAGAGAAATCATATAAGTATATTATAGTAAAACTGCTAAAAACCAAAGAAAAGGAAAGCAAAATGTAAAATAAAAAATAGCCCATGGGAGTGGGGGGAAGTGTTACAAGTATTACCCTCAAAGGTAAAGTAGTGAAACTGACAGCTGAGTTCCTACAGTGGTGAGGAAAGTCAGAGGACACAATAAAATCGTCTTCTAAAAATACTGGGAGTGACAGGAGAGTGGGGAGGGAAAATGCATCTGAATTCTATACATATCTGTACCCATGAACACAGAATTCTATACCCATCAACAATATCCTTCAAAAATAAGGATGAAACTGAGACCTTTTTTAAGGCAAGGACTGAGGTAATTTTTAGCCTGTGGTTATAGATGCATGGTTAGATAGATATAGAAAGACAGATAAAAACAGAAGAGGAGAATGGTCCTAAGGGAAACAAGAAAATGTCATACAAGTATAATTAATATCAGAAATGTTAAAAATGTTTATAAATATAAATGAACACTTACCATATAATACAGTCATTGTACTGTCTTCTAGAATTTTATTTATGTATAAAACTAAAATTAAAAATAATAACAATACACTGGGCAGGTTAGGGTCAAAAGGAGTTTCAGAATTTTAAAGTTCTATCAGCATCAAGAAAGTGATAAAATAATAATTTGTATTAGATCGATTTGATAAGAGTTCATGTTGTAATCTCTAAGGTAACTACTAAAAGAAGATTAAAATAATGTGCAACTAGAAAGGGAAATAACAGGATAATAATAAAAGGGGAAGTAATGAGATAATATAAGTATTCGCTTAATTTTTAAAAGAGAAAAGCATAAATAAATGGAAAAATAGAATACATGTATGTTCTTATAAATAAATAAATATATATATATATATATATATATATATATATATATGTAATATATGTTTCTAAATATATCAGCTGTTACACTAAATTTAAGTAGACTACATACTCTACATAAAGGCCCAAGAATGTCAGACAGGACAAAAAGCAAAACAAATGAATAAACAAACAAATATGTGCTCCTTAAAAGAGACATATCTTAAATATAAAGACAGAGAAAGCTACAAATATTGGGATGGCCCAAAAGTGCCTTCAGTTTTTAAGTAAAATAAAAGACATATTTTTCATTTTCATCAAGAACTTTATTGAACAACGTATTCACCCTTTTGTTCCACTTCCTTTTGCCATTTTTCAGGCAACTTATGATTCCATCTTGCCAAAATTTTTATCTTTTTGAGCAAAGAACTGTTCCAGGTGCCTTTTACAGTCTTCCAGGGAACTGAAATTTTTTCCATGAAGAGAATTTTGGAAAGACCTAAATCTGAAGGTGCAATGTCTGGTGAATATGGTGGATGAATCAGAACTTCCCAGCCAAGCTGTAACAGTTTTTGCCTGGTCATCAAAGAAACATGTGGTCTTGTGTTATCCTGATGGAAGGTTATGCGTTTTCTGTTGATTAATTCTGGATGCTTTTCATCGAGTGCTGCTTTCATTTGGTCTAACTGGGAGCAGTACTTGTTGGAATTAATCGTTTGGTTTTCCCGAAGGAGGTCATGATAGAGGACTCCCAATCTCACCATATTCACATCACCTTCTTTGGATGAAGACCGGCCTTTGGTGTGGTTGGTAGTGATTCATCTCACTTGCGCCACGATCTCTTCTGTTCCGCATTATTGTACAGTATCCACTTTTCATTGCCCGTCACAATTTATTTTAAAAATGGAGCGTTTTCATTACGTTTAAGTAGAGAATCGCATGCGGAAGTACGGTCAAGAAGGTTTTCTTCACTTAACTTATGTGGATCCCAACCATCAAAGCGATGAACATAACCAAGCTGGTGCAAATGATTTTCAGGCTTGATTTGGATTTTCTGAGTATGTCATCTATCTCCTGTGTGGTGTGACGTTGATTGTTCTCAATTAACGTCTCGATTTGATTGCTATCAACTTCAATTGGTCTACACGACCGTGGAGCGTCATCCAGCGAGAAGTCTCCAACACGAAATTTCGCAAACCAGTTTTGACATGTTTGATCAGTCACAGCACCTTCTCCATACACTGCACAAATCTTTTTGTGCGTTTCAGTTGTGTTTTTACCTTTCTTGAAATAATAAAGCTTAATATGCTGAAAATGTTGCCTTTTTCTTCATCTTCAATATTAAAATGGCTACACAAAAATTCAACAATTTTGATGTCTTTTTTTAAATGCACACTGATGTGACAGCTGTCACATACAATCTAACAAAATTGTTTCGAATGAAGTTAAAGACAACTAATTGCTACTAGAGCCATCTTACGAAAAAAAACCAAACCTTTTGGCCAACCCATCAAGCAGAAAAAAATACACAAAGGAAAACTAAGCATAATAAAGCTGATGTATCTATACTATTATCAAACAAGGAATATTTAAAGCAAAATGATTTAATGCAGATAGACACTGCATAATAATAAAGAGGTCAATAACCAGGAAAATGTAACAATTACAAATGTATATGCATGTTAACATCTTTTCCAATATAAAACCAAGTTGGATAGAACTAAAAAAAAGTAGGCAAATCTCAATTAAACTGGAAGACTTTCACACTCTCAATAACTGTAAGATATAAAAACCTAATAACACAATTAACAAATTTTACCTAATTGAGATTTATACAACACTGTCACCGAAAAAACAGAATTTACATTATCTTCAAGAGCACATGAATCATATCTTGATCTAAAAAACATACAAAATTTTTTCTCTCACCAAACTGGATACTAGCTAGTAACTAGCAGCAAAAAGCTAACTAGAGAAACCCAACAATATTAAAATTAAACAGTATACTTTAAAATAATCTATGTGATACAGAAGAAATGAAAACAGGAACTTGGTAACATCTTGAAATGAAAGAAAATAAATATATTGCAGATTAAAACTTGTGGAATGTAGGTTAAAAAAGTGCTTAGAGGAGATTTATAAATTACACAAGTACATTAGTAAAGAAGAAAGGCTGAAAATCAACAATTTAGGCTTCCATCTCAAGAACTTAGAAAAAAGAACTGCAAATGAAAATTAAGTAATGTATAAAAAAAGGAATGTATAAGAAAAACAAGAAAATAAGAATAAAAAGTAATATAGAAAGCAAATGTACAATACATAAAATTAAAAAGTAAAGTTGGTTATTCAAATATTTTAAAGAAGATAAACCTAGGAACACTGATCAAGAGGGAAAAACAAACACTGTATAACACTCAGGAATTTTTTAAAAAAGAAGGAATCAACAAATCAATAAATAAGAGAATATCATGAACAAGGTTATGTCAATAAATTCAATAGTTTAGATTAATTATACAAATTTTTCTTTCAAAATACTACTTAATGAAGTTGATAGAGCATATGATTAATCTGATATCTATTAAAGAACTTGAGTATCTTATTACAAAGAAAGCTCCTAGCCCCAAATAACTTATATTTAAGGAAAAAGTTACACAACGTTTTACAAATTCTTCCCAAAAGTACATAAAGAGTGGATGTTTTAAACTTTTTATGAAGCTAGCAAAAGTTGCTTCTACAGTATGAAAATATTACAAGAAAGTAAACTGCAAACCAATATCTCTCAAAAACATAAGATGCAAAAAATCTTAAATGTTTGTAAATAATTAAGACAATAAACATTAGCAAATTATTAAGCTAATAGGTATTAGCTTAATAAATATTAACAAATCAAATCCAGGATATATTAAATAGATGTTATATCAAGAACAAAGTGAGATTTATTACAGAAATGCAAGGTTAATCTAAATATTTGAATATCTATACAATTCATTACATTAAAAGAAAAATAAATCATATGCTCATCTTGATAGATGTAGGAAAAGCATTTGGCAAAATTCAATACTTATGATTTTTTAAATATCTTAACAAGATAGGAAAATAAAGGGAAATTTCTTAACCTGAAAAAGACCTTTTGTGGTGGTTTTGAAATATGTTCACAAATTCTTTGATACCTCTTATTTTAAAAAAATTTTAAAACCATTAATAAATAAGTCTTTGAACTTTCAAAGTTATGAAAAAGTACAATTTGATACAGCAATCTTTGGGGCATTCAGGGTCATGAGCTATAACTGACAAACCTTTAGACACTTTTGATGTTGATATAACCACCGATCTTACTCAGATTTACCCAGTTTTACTTGTACTCATATGTTTGCTTGTGTGTGTACTTAGTTCTACACATTTCTATTTCACATGTAGGTTCCTATATCTATCACCACAGCAAGGGCACTAAACAATTCCATCACTATAGGGATCCCGCCTGTTGCCCTTTCATAACCACATCCAACCTCTTTTCTCCCACCCTCCACCCCAGCCCTAAAGCCTGGCAACCACTAATCTACTCTCTGCTTCTAAAATTTTGTCTTTATGTATAAATGGGATCATACAATATATAACCTTTGGCATAAGCTTTTTTTTTTTAACTCAGCATAATTCTCTGGAGATCCATCTAAGTTGCTGGATGTATAAAGAGTTCACTTCCTTTTATTGCTAAGTAATATTCGATAGTATGTATTTATCTCAGTTTATTGAACCATTCACCTGTTGAAGGGCATCTGGGCTATTTCCATTTGGGGCTATTACTAATAAAGTTTCTATGTACATTAGTGTACAGGTTTTTGTCTGAATATAAGTTTTGATTTCTCTGGGTTACATGCTTAAGTGGGTGATTGCTGGTTTTTATGGCAATTACATACTTAGTTTTATATTGATATTTTTTAAAAGCCAACTTTTACTAAACTCAATTTGTTTTAGGTAGTTGTTTATGTAGGTTCTTGGCATTCCAATCTGTATGACATTTACTTTTCTTGCCTTATTTATCAGTATGGTAAATGTCCCTTTAAGCACTATTTTCACTACATCCCTAATCTTTGATAACTTGTATTTTAATTTTCATTAGTTCAAAATATTCTTCAATTTCTCTTAGGACATTTTCTTTGACCTATTTGTTATTTGGAAGTATGTTGTTTAATCTCCAAATATTTTTATAATTTTCTACTATCTTTCTGTTATTGATTTGAAGTTTAATTCCCTGGTGGCCTGAGAGCATACTCTGCAAAATTTCTAGTCTTTTCAATTTGGTAAGGTGTGTTTTTTTGACACAGACTGTGGTCTATCCTGATGAATGTTCCTTGTGAGCTTAAAAAGAATGTGTATTCTGCTGTTACTGTACGAAGTATTCTGTAGATGACAATTAGATACAGTCACCTGATGGTGTTGTTCAGTTCAGCTGTATCCTTACTGATTTTCTGCCTGGTACAGTTGTGTTGAAATCTCCAACTATAATGTTGTGTTTGTCTATTTCTCCTTTTAATTCTATCAGTTCTTCCCCATCTATTTTTTTTAACATCTTTATTGGAGTATAATTGCTTTTCAATGCTGTGTTAGTTTCTGCTGTATAACAAAGTGAATCAGCTATATGTATACATATATCCCCATATCGCCTCCCTCTTTTTTTTTTTTTAATAGATCTTTATTGGGGTATAATTGCTTCACAATACTGTGTTAGTTTCTGTTGTACAACAAAGTGAATCAGCCATATGCATACATATGTCCCCATATCCCCTCCCTCTTGAGCCTGCCTCCCATCCTTCCTAACCCACCCCACTAGGTCTTTGCAAAACACCGAGCTGATCTCCCTATACTATGCTGCTGCTTCCCACTAGCTAACTATTTTACATTCAGTAGTGTATATATGTCAATGCTACTCCCACTTCACCCCAGCTTCCCCCTCCCACCCCGTGTCCTCAAGTCCATTCTCTACATCTGTGTCTTTATTCCCATCCTGCCCCTAGGTTCTTCAGAACCTTTTGGGTTTTTTTTTAGATTCCATATATATGTGTTAGCATACGGTATTTGTTTTTCTCTTTCTGACTTACTTCACTCTGTATGACAGTCTCTAGGTCCATCCACCTCACTACAAATAACTCAATTTCGTTTCTTTTTATGGCTAAGTAATATTCCATTGTATATATGTGCCACATCTTCTTTATCCATTCATCTGTTGATGGACATTTAGATTGCTTCCATGTCCTGGTTATTGTAAACAGTGCTGCAGTGAACATTGTGGTACATGTCTCTTCTTAAATTATGGTTTTCTCAGGGTATATGCCCAGTAGTGGGATTTCTGGGTCATATGGTAGTTCTATTTTTAGTTTTGTAAGGAACCTCCATAGTGTTTTCTATAGTGGTTGTATCAATTTACATTCCCACCAACAGTGCAGGAGGGTTCCCTTTTCACCACACCCTCTCCAGCATTTATTGTTTCTAGATTTTTTGATAATGGCCACTCTGACCGGCATGAGGTGATACCTCATTGTAGTTTTGATTTGCATTTCTCTAATAATTAGTGATGCTGAGCATCTTTTCATGTGGCTCTTGGCCATGTGTATGTCTTCTTCGGTGAAATGTCTATTTAGGTCTTTTGCCCATTTTTTAACTGGATTGTTTGGTTTTTTGATAATGAGCATCATGAGCTGTTTGGAGATTAATCCTTTGTCTGTTGTTTCATTTGCAAATATTTCCTCCCATTCTGAGGGTTGTTTTTTTTGTCTTGTTTATGGTTTCCTATGCTGTGCAAAAGCTTTTAAGTTTAATTAAGTCCCATTTGTTTATTTTTGATTTTATTTCCATTACTCTAGGAGGTGGGTCAAAAAAGATCTTGCTGTGGTTTATGTCAAAGAGTATTTTTCCTATGTTTTCCTCTAAGAGTTTTATAGTGTCTGGTCTTACATTTAAGTCTTTAATCCATTTTGAGTTTATTTTTGTGTATGGTCTTAGGTAGTGTTCTAATTTCATTCTTTTACATGTAGCTGTCCAGTTTTCCTAGCGCCACTTATTGAAGAGGCTGTCTTTTCTGCACTGTATGTTCTTGCCTCCTTTGTTGTAAATTAGGTGCCCATATGTGTGTGGGTATATCTCTGGGCAGTCTATCCTGTACCATTGATCTATATTTCTGTTTTTGTGCCAGTACCATACTGTCTTCCTACTGTAGCTTTGTGGTATTGTTTGAAGTCAGGGAGCCTGATTCCTCCAACCCCATTTTTCTTTCTCAAGATTGCTTTGGCTGTCAGGGTCTTCTGTGTCTTCATATGAATTGTAAAATTTTTTGTTCTAATTCTGTGAAGAATGCCATTGGTAGTTTAATAGAGATTGCATTGAATCTGTACATTGCTTTGGGTAGTATAGTCATTTTCACAATATTGGTTCTTCCAATTCAAGAACGTGGTTTATTTCTCCATCTGTTTATGTCATCTCTGATTTATTTCATCAGTGTTTTATGAGTACAAGTCTTTCACCTCCTTAGGCAGGTTTATTCCTAGGTATTTTATTCTTTTAGTTGCAATGGTAAGTGGGAGTGTTTCCTTAATTTCTCTTCCTGATTTTTCATTGTTGGTGTATAGGAATGCCAGAGATTTCTGTGCATTAATTTTGTATCCTACAACTTTACCAAATTCATTGACTTGCTCTAGTAATTTTCTGGTGGCATCTTTAGGATTCTCTATGTATAGTATCATGTCATCTGCAAACACTGACAGTTTTACTTCTTTCCAATTTGTATTCCCTTTATTTCTTTTTCTTCTCTGATTGCCATGGCCCGACTTCCAAAACTATGTTGAATAAGAGTGGCGAGAGTGGTCATGTTCCTGATCTTAGTGGAAATGCTTTCAGTTTTTCACCATTGAGTAGGATGCTTGCTGCGTGTTTGTCATATATGGCCTTTATTATGTTGAGGTAGGTTCCCTCTATGCCCATTTTCTGGAGAGTTTTTATCATAAATGGGTGTTGAATTTTGTCAAAAGCATTTTCTGCGTCTATTGAGATGATCATATGGTTTTTATTCCTTAATTAGTTAATGTGGTGTATCACATTATTTGATTTTCATATATTGAAGAATCCTTGCATCCTGGGATATATCCCACTTGATCATGGTGTATGATCCTTTTAATGTGTTGTTGGGTTCTGTTTGCTAATATTTTGTTCAGGATTTTGGCATCTATGTTTATCAGTTTTATTGGTCTATAATTTTCTTTTTTTGTGATATCTTTTTCTGGTTTTGGTATCAGGGTGATGGTGGCTTCGTAGAATGAATTTGGGAATGTTTCTCCCTCTGCAATTTTTTTGGAAAGAGTTTGAGAAAGATCAGTGTTAGCTCTGCTCTAAATGTTTGATAGAATTTGCCTGTGGAGCCATCTGGTCCTGGACTTTTGTTTGTTGGAAGATTTTTAATTACGGTCTCAATTTCATTACTTGTGATAGGTCTGTTTATATTTTCTAATTCTTCCTGGTTCAGTCTTGGAAAATTGTACCTTTCCAAGAATTTGTCCATTTGTTCATGGTTGTCCATTTTATTGGCATATAGTTGTTTGTAATAGTCTCTTATAATGCTTTGTATTTCTGCAGTGTCAGTTGTGATTTCTCCTTTTTCATTTCTAATTTTATTGATTTGCATCCTCTCCCTTTTTTTCATGATGAGTCTAGCTAAATCAATTTTGTTTATCTTCTCAAAGAACCAGCTTTTAGTTTTATTGATCTTTACTATTGCTTTCTTCATTTCTATTTCATTTCTGCTCTGATCTTTATGATTTCTTTCCTTCTACTGACTTTGGGTTTTCTTTGTTCTTCTTTCTCTAGTTGTTCTAACTGTAGGGTTAGATTGTTTATTTAACATTTTTCTTGTTTCTTGAGGTGAGATTGAATTGCTATAAACTTCCCTCTTAGAACTGCGTTTGCTGCATCCCATAGGGTTTGGGTCGTCGTGTTTTCATTGTCATTTGTTTCTATGTATTTTTTAATTTCTTCTTTGAATTCCTCAGTGATCTCTTGGTTATTTAGTCGTCCATTGTCTAGCCTCCATGTATTTGTGTTTTTCACAGTTTTTTTCGTGTAATTGATTTCCAGTCTCATAGTGTTGTGGTCAGAAAAGATGCTTAATACGATTTCAATTTTCTTACATTTTCCGAGGCTCGATTTGTGACCCAGGATGTGATCTATCCTGGAGAACGTTACGTGTGCACTTGAGAAGAAAGTGTATTCTGCCACTTTTGGGTGGAATGTTTTGTAAATATCAATTAAATCTATCTTGTCTATTGTGTCACTTAAAGCTTGTGTTTCCTTATTTATTTTCTGTTTGGATGATCTGTCCATTGGTGTAAGTGGGGTGTTAAAGTCCCCTACTGTTATTGTGTTACTGTCAATTTCTCCTTTCATGGCTGTTAGCATTTGCCTTATATATTGAGGTGCTCCTATATTGGGTGCCTACACATTTATAATTGTTATATCTTCTTCTTGGGTTGATCCTTTGATCATTATGTAGTGTCCCTCCTTATCTCTTGTAACAGTCTTTATTTTACAGTCTATTTTATCTGATACTAGTATTGCTACTTCAGCTTTCTTTTGATTTCCATTTGCATTCAGTATCCCTTCACTTTTCCATCCCTTCACTTTCAGTCTGTATGTGTCCCTAGGTCTGAAGTGGGTCTCTTGTAGACAGCATATATATGGGTCATGTTTTTGTGTCCATTCAGCCAGTCTGTGTCTTTTGGTTGGGGCATTTAATCCATTTACATTCAAGGTTATTATTGATATGTATGTTCCTATTACCATTTTCTTAATTGTTTGGGGTTTGTTTTTGTGGGTCTTTTTCTTCTCTTGTGTTTCCCGCCTAGAGAAGTTCTTTAGCATTTGTTGTAAAGCTGGTTTTGTGGCGCTGAATTCTCTTAGCTTTTGCTTGTCTGAAAAGCTTTTGATTTCTCCATCAAATCTGAATGAGATCCTTGCTAGGTAGAGTAATCGTAGTTTCTTCTCTTTCATCACTTTAAGTATATCCTGCCACTCCCTTATGGCCTGCAGAGTTCCTGCTGAAAAAATCAGCTGATAACCTTATGGGGATTCCTTGGTATGTTATTTTTTGTTTTTCCCTTGCTGGTTTTAATATTTTTTCTTTGAATTTAAATTTTTGTTAGTTTGATTAATATGTATCTTTGTGTGTTTTTCCTAGGGTTTATCCTGTATGGGACTCTCTGTGCTTCCTGGACTTCAATGACTATTTCTTTTCACATGTTAGGGAAGTTTTCGACTATAATCTCTTCAAACATTTTCTCAGACCCTTTCTTTTTCTCTTCTTCTTCTGGGACCCCTATAATTCTAATGTTGTTGCGTTTAGTGTTGTCCCAGAGGTCTCTGAGATTGCCTTCAATTCTTTTCATTCTTTTTTCTTTATTCTGCTCCTTGGAAGTTATTTCCACCATTTTGTCTTCCACCTCACTTATTCATTCTTCTGCCTAAGTTATTCTGTTATTGATTCCTTCCAGTGTATTTTTCATTTAAGCTATTGTATTGTTCATCTCTGTTTGTTTGTTCTTTAATTCTTCTAGATCTTTATTAAACATTTCTTATATTTTCTCAATCCGTGCCTCTATTCCATTTCCGAGGTTCTGGATCATCTTTACTATCATTACTCTGAATTCTTTTTCAGGTAGATTGCCTATTTACTCTTCATTTATTTGGTCTTATAGGTTTTTACCTTGCTCCTTCATCTGTGACATATTTATTTGCTGTCTATTTTTTTTTTAATGAGTGGGATTATGTTCCTGTCTTACTGGTTGTTTGGCCTGAGGCTTCCAACAGTGGAATTTGTAGGCTGTTGGTTAGAGCTGGGTCTTGGTGCTGAGATGAGGACCTCCGTGAGACCTTACTCCGATGAATATTTCCTGGGGTCTGAGGTTCTCTGTTAGTCCCGTGGTTCGGACTCAGAGCTCCCACCACAGGAGCTTCAGCCCGACCCCTGGCTTGTGAACCGAGATCCCACAAGCTGTGTGTGGTGGCAGAAAACAATAAAAGAGAATAATAACAGAGTAAAAAATAAAATTAGACCAGGAAACTAACAGATATGTTTAGAAAGAATGTAAAAATAAAAATATAGGTGAATCAACAGCCAGAAGGTACATTAGTACCACAATAGTAAAAAACAGGAGGAGGAAAAAGAAAAAAGAAAAGGGGGCCGAAGGCCTTGGCTGTGGAGGGCGGAGCCTAAGCAAGGGTGATGTTTGGGTGGTGGGCAGGGCCTATGCTTAGGACCCACAGGGCTGGAAAAGGCCCTGGGGGCTGAGGAGGGTGGGGCTTATGCTCAAGAAAGAGAAGAGGCCCAGGCATGCCCCTCACCCCAGTCTCAGAGCGGGGGGGTACCTCACCTGGGAGCCCAGCTGGCTTCCTGGGCTTGAGTAGGCTGGGCAAATGCCCTTCTCTCCTTGCTTGCTCCTCCAGTCCCAGAGGGCCCCTTCCGCCTGCCTCTTCTGATCTCCCTGGCCTCCCTCCTATGTCCCCAGGACCATTGCAGCTGGGGGCAGGCCTTGGAGTGCAGGGAACCGGCCTGGGAGCTCAGCAGGCTCCCCTGGCCTGAGTGGGCGGGGCAGTTGCCTTCCACTCCTCTCCCACTTCTCCCGGATGCTTCCGCCAGCCTCTCCTGATCTCCCTGACCTCCCTCTTATGCCCCCAGGACCCACGTGGCCTGGAGGGGGCTTTGGATGGGGAGTACTGGCTTGGGAGCTCAGCAGACTCCCCGGCCCAAGCGATTGCCCTCCGCTCCTCTCCTGCTCTTCCCTGAGGGCCCCTCCCACCTGCCTCTCCTGATCTCCCTGGCCTCAGGGACACCAGTCCTGTCTGGCCTCCACTTCTCCTCCTCCCTCAGTCCCCCTACATCCTACCGGTTCACGTGAGGGTTCCTTCTATCTCCTTGGACATCAGGGTCCCCCACCAGCAGCTGGCAGGTCCCCTAGTTGTGGGGGGACGCTAACTTGACCTAAACATTATATTTTACAACTGCATTCATGTAAAGATGGATATAATCAAGGCTGCATTTTATATTATATATTCATTTTATATTATATATTCATTGTATATTCGTTCTTATCTTCTCATCATAAAAAAAGTTATTTAAACATATTCTGTGGGCCCCCAAATTATCATGGTCCCTAGGCACTGTGCCTACTCTTCCTACTGGATAAGTCGGTCCTGGGGAGGTGGTTTTCCTGGTAGCAGGGCAGCCACCCTGGCAGGGAAAAAAATCTTCCCATGTATTTTTGATGCTCTGTTGTTAGGCACATACAGGTTAAGGATTGTTATGACTTTTTGGAGAGTAGACCCCTTTATCATTATGTAATGTTTCTCTTTATCCCTGATAATTTTCCTTGTTCTAAAGTCAACTTGTCTGAAGTTAGCATTGTTACTCTAGTTTTTTCTCAGTTGGTATTAGCATGATACATTTTTCTCTGTCCCTTCACTTTTACCTATATGTATCTTTTATCTATATACATACATATATATTTAAAATGCGTTTCTTAAAGATAATGTATATTTGGGTCTTGTTTTTTTTAATCTACTCTGACAGCCTCTGTTTTTTAATTCATGTATTTAGACAATTCACATTTGAAATCATTGCAAATATGATTCATTAGTATCTACCATGTTTTTAAATGTTTTCTATTCATTGCATTTTGTTCTTTGTTTACTTTTATCTTTCCCTCTTTTTCTGCCTAGTTTTAATTAAGCATTTTATGTTATTCTATTATCTCTCATCTCTTAACATATCAATTTTACTTCTTTTAATTCTTTTTAGCAGTTGCTTCAGAGTTTGCAGTACACATTTACAGCTACTTTAAGTCTACTTTCAAATAATGCTGTACTGCTTCATAGATAGTACAGGTACCTTAAAATAGAATATTTACAATTCCTTCCTCCTATCCCATATAATATTGGTATCATACATTATACTTTTATGTTACAATCACTCAGTAATCACCCAATATATTCTTGCAATTAATACTTTGAACAAAAGGTTATCTATTAGATCAGTTAAGTATCAGAAAAATAAAAGAATTATTTTATCTTCATTTATACATTTTCCAGTTTCTTCATTTATTAATGTACATCTGAGCTTCTGACCTATATCATTTGTCTTTCTCTCTAAAGAACTTTTAACATTTCTAGCAGTGCCAGTTTGCTGGCGACAAATTCCCTTAGTTTTTGTTTGTCTGATAAAGTATTTCTCCTTCACTTTTCTTTAAAGTGGGCAGAATGTGTAACTTTTTTATAGTGGCAAAAACCTTAAAATTTACCATCTTAACAATTTTTAAGTGTACAGTTGAGTAGTGTTATTTTCACATCATTGTGAAACAGATCTCCAGAATTTCTTTATCCTGTAAATCTGAAGCTTTATACCCATTAAACAACAGCTTCCTCCCACCCTGATTCTCACCCCTGCTAGCCACCATTCTACTTTCTGTCCCTATGATTTTGACTACTCTAGGTACCTCATATAAGTGGAATCATACAGTATTTGTCTTTTTGTGACTGGCTTATTTTACTTGCCATAATGTCTTCAACATTCACGCATGTTGTAACATGTGACAGGATTTTCTCCCTTTCTAAGACTGGATAATATTCTATTGTATGCGTATATCATATTTTGTTTATCCATTCATCCATAAATAGACATTTGAATTGCTTCCACCTCTTGGTTATTGTCAATATGGCTGCTATGAACAAGGGCGTACAAATATATCTTTAAGACCATGCTTTCAATTTTCCATGCTTTCAGTTCTTTTGGATATATATCCAGAAGTAATATTGCTGGGTCATATGGTAGTTTTATTTTTATTTTTTTAAGGAAACTCCATACTGTTTTTCATAGTGCTTGTATGATTTTACAATCCCACCAACAGTGCAGAAGTGTTCCAATTTCTTCACATCCTTGCCAACACTTGCTATTTTTTTTCATAGTAGCCACACTAGTGGGTGTGTCTGTTTTACTTGCGAAAGATAATTTCACTGGTACAGAATTCTAGGGTGACTTTTTTTTTTCTTTATTTCAATAGCTTATATATTTCATTTCACTCTCTTCTTTGTTGTTTGGTTTCTGAAGAGAAGTCCTATGTAATTCTTGTATTTGTTGCTCTATACATAAGGTGTGTTTTTTTCCCCCCCTTCAGCTATTTTCAGGATTTTCTCTTTGTCTTGGGCTTTCTGCCATTTGAGCATGATATTCCTAGGTATAGATTTTTTTAGTGTTTTTCTTTATGGTATTCTCTGAGCTTCCTGGACCTGTAGTTTTGTGTCTGTCACTAATTTTGGAAAATCTCATCAATGGTTACTTCAAATATTTCTTCTGCTTCTTTTTCTCTTTCTTCTCTCTCCAGTATTCTCATTACATGTATGTCATACCTTTTGTAATCATCTCACTGTTCTTGGATATTCTGTTCCATTTTGTTCATTCTTTTTGCATTTCATTCAATTCAGGAAGTCTATTGACATATTCAAGCTCACTGATTCTTTACTTGGTCATATCCAGCTTATTGATGAGCCCATAAGAGGCAATCTTCATTCAGTTACATTTTTTCCCAGCATTTCCTTTTTATTCATTCTTATAGTTTTCATCTTTCTACTTACATCATCCATGTGTTCTTACATGTTGTCTAATTTTTACATGAATGCTTTAACTTATTATCAGAGTTATTTTAAATTTCCAAGCTGGTAATTCTAAAATCTGTGTCATATCTGATTCTGGTCTTGTTGCTTGCTTTATCTCTTCAGATTTTGCTTTTAGGATTTCTTGTAATTTTTTATTGAAAGCTGGTGATTACGTGATGTATCTGGTAATAGGAATGTTTAAGTATTCCTACCAGTTTCTAGTTCCAGTATGTCTATTCTCAGTAAGCTACTCTTGGCGATAATTCTGTCTTCACCTGTCTCTCTAGGTTTTAAGGTAGCAGTTTGTCCTGGAACCTCAATTATTTGACAGATCTAAGAAAAGTCATTGGTTTTCAGCTTGTTCAACTTTTTTGTTATTATAAAAGTGGGAATGATAACTTAATGAGCTTTACATGTTAGAACTGAGACTAGAAGTCTTAAGTGTTGTTTTAAGACTGTTTTCATTCTTATGACAGAGAGCTAACATTTTTATACATACATTCACTTCATACTTTTTTATTTAAAAATTTTTTAGAATATAAAAGCACAATTCAATCATAATCCCATCCCTTTTTTATCTGAATAATATAAAATAAGAATGGAGTGCTTCTATCTACTTAACCCACTGGCATTTCCACTTCAACCCACTCAAGGTTAAGTATTATTTCTATTTGGTATATATCTTTTCTTTTACCTAAAGGTATACAGATGCACACACACACACTTTTTAAACAAAAGCTCAACCATGACTTATATATTAGTCTTTTATGTCAAGACACTTAGCTCCATACAGAGGGATAATCAGAGGAATGAAATTAATAGCGTTAAGGTATACTTTAATACATAATAACTCTATTGTAATTTTTATTGGCTACTTTCATAATGGCTATCATCAGTAAGATGAATTTGTTGAACATCTACTGAATGCAAGGCACCCTAGTAGATATTGTGATAATAAGGGTGGCTTGGGGAAAGGAAAACATACATATCAATATTGTACTAGCAATTAAAGGAAGCATAGTATTAAAAGTCAAATAACTAGCACATATTTATAATTGTCCCAAGTTCACAGGAGGAAGGGATCACTATCTTATGCAACAAAAATGTTTTCACTTGGTTAGGATCTGAGGTAGGATAATTGGGGAATAAAAAACATGTGATGTTGAGAAGAAATTTTAAACCGAGTAAATAGTAAAACAGTTTTAAAAACTAATCTATACTAAACACATGTGCCTGTTCTGTTCTAGGAACTTTCCATATATTAACACATTTAATACTCAACAATCCTATGAGATAAATACTCATTATCTCCGTTATAACTCTGAGGAGACTGAGGCTTAGAGAGAGAAATAATGTGCCCATGCATGCAAGCTTTGAAGCAAAATAGTCTCTAGAACCAGTGCTTTTAAATTCTGCTAAATCCCATAGGTGGGCATGTATAGCATTTAGGGAGGGGGGATGTTTGGAGCTACATATTGCAGGCTTCTGAATGCCAGGCTAAGTCGTTTGAATATTTATCTCCAAGCAATAAAAAGTCAATGAAGACCAGAGGAATAGCTTGTACAAAGAGTGTTTTAAGATAATTAATTTAATAGCAGTGTATAGAATGCACTGAATTTGAAAAGATAAAAAGCAGAGTAATTATTGAAAAATCTGGTTTAATAGTTAAGTAGCAAAGGGGTGAATGCCTACTTCAGGGTAATAGCAAGAAATAACAAAATCAAAGGACAGACATTACAGTCATATTACTCTTTTAATTCTGTCAGAGGCACTATTATCACACCAAAAAGAAAAATATGGCTCTCTTGAGTTCTTAGTCTTAGATCTCAAACACAGAGGTCTTACCTCTTAGTCCAGCCAAATAAAAGAATTATTTGTGTATATCACAGTTAAGGGCAGATGGAGAAAATTCCAACTGCCATTCAATGCATTTACCAATATTCAGCATTTTCTAAAGAGTGTTTTACAATACAAAATTGTAAAATGGTGTACGTTTGAAAAGTTGAAAAATAAAGATATTTATGATGGGGTCAAAGTACATATGTTAATGTATCATATATTATCTTTAGTGAAAAAACCATTCTCAAAGAGGTAAGCAGGAAAAATCTTTTAACTGAGGCAGCACAAATCACGGAAACTTATTAAAGCATAAGCACCTGAGAAAATGAAAGAATATAAAAATAAAAGCAAGATCTGAAAAACAGATATTTTCAGTCAGAGAGCAGAACATTCAATATAATAAGAAGAAAAGGCATCATAATAGAAAAAGGAGAAAGCAGAAACACTTCCAGTATACACACAAATATAATAATTGTTTTTAGAAACTAGGGGATGGGTTCCAATTTCCATAACTTAATAAAAAGACACTTTACATGCAAAAGAGCCCTAGAAAAGATTAGAGACTGAATGACCTAAAATAATGCTTTAGAAATGCCCTGTCTTTTGCCAAAATCTCATATTAGTCAATATAATCATATATACAAAAAAGTAATCTAGCAACGAATTAATTTCTAAATGCCTGAATATAACAGAGAAGGACATGTGCAAATAAACCCAGCAGTTAGTTAATAGCCAGCTTCTCCAAAGGATTGATTGTCATCTTTATATGTGAAAAAAAATCAGGGTACTGCCTTTGGGAATATCTCTAACATATTTATACTGGCCATTTACCTCAGTAGTTAACGGACATCAATAACCTGGCACCAAAATAAAAGTACTGGAAAGAGATTGAAATGAGCTCAAAGGAAACATTTCACTTCAAGATAAATACCATGAAAATATAGCTGATTGCAGTTTCTTGAGCATAAATTGTCATGAGTACACACTTCATTAAAAATGAGATTAATATAAAAACTATTCTTGTACTCCACTAATGTATCATTCTCCCCACTTCCTTTAGCAGCTTAGTTTAGCTGAGTTAAATGATTTTTAAAAATGGTAGTGCAATAGAAATGGGACCAAGAGCTATTGGGGGTGGCTTAATAATCAGGATTAGAGTACCCAGTTTTCCTAGAAAGACATCCAAATCTAAATCTCAGTAGCAGTTCCACCTTCTATTCTTGAAAGATAAATGAACTGTGTTCCAAATAACTCATTTTATGAAGGTGCTTTAAGCAGGACTATGAACATATAGCATTGTCTTAGGGAACATGGGGTAAAATGCAGATTCTAATTTGGAAAACTTTATTTTCAAAAGATACTTTAAATTAAAAAAGGCAATTTTTTACCATTGTTCTATCTTTTCATGGACTTATGACCTCAGTTTAAAATATGAAACTTTATGATTCTATCAATGAATGGTTATTAAAAAACTAAAATACCTAGTCTTACTTAGACACTCCCTGCTAAAGCCTAATAGGCTTTCTGTCCCATTGTGCTTAATTAGCTCATCTGGCTAGCAAAATGCTGTCCACGTGATTGCTGCTCATCACGTGTCGTAACACAAGATCCAGGCCCAGGATGAACATGGTTTCCAGTACCCTGAGAAGTGCAAAAAATTGTACCATCTTGGACAAGTTACATTAGCTCTCTGGACTGTATTTTGACCGTATTTGATAATCTTAAAGTAGCCTTTCAGTGCTTGGCTGCCACATTCTCATGTGCAGACCAACATTTTCAGATTCCAAACTGACGAAAAAGTCAAGTGTGATGAACCGAGTGTTTCATATTATTCAAGCACTGAAATCTTACTAGGTGTCACTAGGACAAAGTAATCCATGATCAAATTACTTTCAACATGTTTGTTTTTGTGTGCCAAAGTGTCCAGCAGCTTGTGGTGCACAAAGTAAAGATGCTTTCATAAGACTCTGTCAAAGTCAAATTCAACTAACGTTGATTGAGCAAAACCTGTGTGCAAGGAACTATGCTGGGTCCCGCCATATTGTTTATTTAACTTAATCCTTAACAAAAATTTCTAAATGTCTTGTCATTATCACTGTTTTACTATTGCAAGAACAGATGCTTATAGACACTGATAAATGGAAGAATGAAATTTTGAACCCTGACCTTCTGGTCCATATAGTTAAAGAGTCTGTTGTGTGTGAGTGTGTGCATGTGTGTATAGTACAATACTTACGTATGTATCATTAATTTATTTTATTTTATTTTTTTTTATTTTTGGCTGCATTGGGTCTTTGTTGCTGCACGCAGGCTTTTCTCTAGTTGCGGCAAGCGGGGGCTACTCTTCCTTGTGGTGTGCAGGCTTCTCATTGTGGTGGCTTCTCTTGTTGCAGAGCATGGGCTCTAGGTGTGCGGGCTTCAGTAGTTGCAGCACGCAGGCTCAGTAGTTGTGGCTCGCGGCCCTAGAGCGCAGGCTCAGTAGTTGTGGCGCATGGGCTTAGTTGCTCCGCGGCATGTGGGATCTTCCCAGATCAGGTCTTGAACCCGTGTCCCCTGCATTGGCAGGCGGATTCTTAACCACTGCGCCACCAGGGAAGCCCTGTATGTATCATTAATGAACACTTGTTATTGACCAGACATTGTGCTAAATGGGTTATATATATGTGTGTGTGTATGTGTGTATTGCAAGGTTGATATTACTTAATCATTAAAACAAAGAGATTTAATAACCTGCCCCTAGTAGCAAAGCTTTTAGTTGGTAGAACCAGGATTTCTACCAGAAATCCTGACAGGATTAATTTTAGAGCTCATACTCTAATTTTAGAGCTCATACTCTCAGTGACTTCAACACACAGCCTGCGGACAGTGTGCTTATTTCTCTCTTCAATTTTCGTTTCACTTCCATCACTACTGGACCACAAGTCTAAACCATTATAAAGTTATTTGAATCCTATACAGTAAAATGTGGGATAAGACTTGAATATTTCCTAGTGTCATCTTCTGAAGTCACCTAGTTGCTATCATATTAAGATGATAATGTGGAGAAAATATTCCTTGCTTGGTCTATGCTTTTGTTTTTTAAATCAATTAAATGGATTTGCATATAAAATAATGTGTCTATTATGTTTAGAGCTGGCCATGGACTGTTGATCTACTCTCTGTAGCAGGGATTATGAAGACCTTATGATCATTTTGCTCTTGACTTCTGATCCCTTTATATTGTTAAATGTGGAGGGTGGGGCAAAGGAGCATACATACATTGCTCTCCTACACCACGTCAGATCTTTCAACCGACACCTAGAAGAAATGGCCTGCCGAAATAGCACTCTAGTTAAATGCAGATTCTTTTCAGACAATCTCTTGGATGGCCAGCTACATATACATGCATGGTTTTTCTCTCACACATATACTCTCCAATTGCAGCTGTAATCTACCTTTAAATACCAAATTTTCCCTTTGAAAAAACACTTTCACTTTTGAAAACTTAGCCTTAGTTCTTCAAAACAAAATTTATCAATCTCACTTGTGTTTTTAGTAGCAACAATGAAAAGAGACAATTTCTTAAATAGAAAATTGACAAGTTACAGTGATTAATGACATTTTTGTTTTTTGGTTTGCCTGTAGACCAAGTATGAAATAGTGTTTCCCTAGACCCCTTGTTGGTAAAATTGCAGCAAAAACAGGTGCAAAAACATTACACATAATATAGTAGAAAAGGGCTTACTTCCAAGAAAGTCTACCCGTATTAGTTTCTATATTTTGTACTTCACTAAAGGAGAAATGTGGATCAAATTTGTTCCAGCACAGTTGGAAGCTCTGTTTTCTTTTTGGGTCTACATATTATTTAAAAAGTCAGTCAAGATAAATGTAAAAGACTTATGCTAGTTTCTATTTTATAATTACTGTAAATTCTTATGGGTCTTTACTTTTTAATTCCTCTTTCAGGCTACTTTATTCTTACTAGGAAATATACAAATAACCAAACAAAGAATATTTATCAAATAGCAACTATCCTTTCCTTTCTTTATGTGCTACAGAAAACAATTTCTGTCCTTGAGAAGCTTCCATTCTGATCAGGAAAACTAAACTTCCAGCACAGGCTGCTCTCTTCCCTAACTAGATAGTAGCTCCAGGTCCATTAACATTCCACTTGTTTCAATTACACTATTTATTTCTCTTTCCACCATCTCATCACTTAGATCCCAGATTTGTAATATTTATGCATCAAATGTTCTCATTAAAGTTATTGACTGAGATGTCCTCATAGGAGATAAAGAACAGTCAACTAGGTGCTCCCAGTCTACAGACACAGATAAAAGGAGGTAAAAGACAAGAAAAACATAGTGACTCATTTTTACTGAGGGAGGAATAAAGTGGAAAACTTCTGATGAAAAGAAAGCACATAATATACAAGTACTCAAACAGGTATATTGAATAAATAATTTGTAAGCCAAAATAGGCTTATAAAGGAAAAGGGAACAACCATAATTTTTAAAATGTATGTATATTCTATTTGCTATTAGATATCCTGGGACCTTGAATGTTCTCCAACATTTTCTAAAAATCATTCAAGTGCTCTAGAAAGTTATGTGAATTTCTCCTGGCATACTCTCAGGATTTGGATATTATTAAAGTATTTATTTCTATCGATTAAATGAATATACCACCAGTGGAACCAGTACCTAGACTCAGGTTTGCAGCCCCCTACTGTATACTGATATTGTGAGAAAGGAATAAAGTTATATTAACAGTAACTTTAATATGTGGAAATTTTGTTATGATTTTTAAAGTCTTTTACCCTTAAGGCACTTGAGCAACATAAATATTGCAGCACACCCATAATCCATCACCAACTGTTTAAAATGTAGTTCAGTCAAACATATCCAAACCATCAACGCTCATTTCATTGTCAAAATTACCTCATAATCAAACTTCAGCTGATTGTCTTCCAGTCTCAGGAAACTCAACTCATTAGGGACATGATGGTAGTGGGGCATTTTAAATTCTCTAATGCAATGATTAATTGTCCAACAAAAATACCAGTGGCACCCCTGCTGAAATCACTGCCTGTATCTAGCCCTTTCTCCACAGGAAAAAAAAAAAAAAAAAAACAGGAATAGAAATATCCTACATGAGCCATTGTTGTCAACCCTAGCTCTGAGGGTAACACAGGGCGTCCCCAGTTATCTCAAGTGGACTAATGACATTTTTTAGAACTTCTCAAAGTAGGTTTTTAGGATCTTGTACTTAAAAAGAAAATGCTGTATTGCATATTCAGTGAGAAGATCTTGAGTTAAAGCTAGATAAAGTATTGAAACTTCCAGTTAAAGAGGCTGTATTGGGTAGCCTATCTAAATCTAGTACTTAGGACAAAAACTAGGGAATTGTAAATCATCCATCACCGAGGAAAGATTGAATGGATGGGCTAAATGAGTGGATAGATATTTTGTTCAATGCAAACTGCTACAGAGAATGTCAAAAGGAATCAGATATTGTCCCATCTTTGTGTAGCTTTATACTGAATTGTGGGAAAACAAGTAATTATTTTACAAACGTTGATGGAATGAATACCTTTAGAAATACAGAAACCAATGCTACTGAAGATTTTTACTGAGAATTCTGAGAATCCCCCAGGTGGTAATGTGACAGGTTAAAGCTTTGTTTGATTATAACTGACACAAAGAAAATGGTTGGGTAAAAATTTAGATGAGTGATAGTTCTGACTTGTTGTTTAATTAGTTAGTTACTCAGTGTAAGGCTTTTTTGTAAATTTACAATAACATTTTCTATCCATGAATCAAAAAGATAGAAATAGCATTGACCAAAGCAGTAATGGAAATTTGATCACTAGCTTTCTTTTTTTTAAGATCTTAAATTGTATCGTTATTTACATTTTATCTTGGGACTTTATTGAGGGATACTTTATTCACTCATTTATTTACTTATTTACTTATTTATTCATTCATTCATTCATTCATCCATCCATCCATCCATCACTAAATAAGCTTCTGCTACCCAACTCCTATTGGCAAAACTCTATGCTAGACAATTTGAGAGAGAAAAAAAGATACATAAGTTAAAAGATCTATTCTCTGACAGTTTACAACTTCCAGGTCCTCTTTGACTAAATAGATAATAAAACCCTCTGCAAAGATGCTGATTTGACAGCAAAGAAATTTGTGATGGTGTATTAAGCTGGGTCATTGCTATTGCTTAACATTAACCTAGAAATGCCATTTAAATAGAGCATAATAAATGTTCAATTTACCATGTCCCTTCTTGTCCTAAGTGCTCCTATGAGGCCACAAATTAGACCAAGATAGCCTGATCATTTCTCTATTCACCAAAAAGAGTGGAGACACTAAGTTTACATTGTCTCGGAAAAATGTTCATAAATCACCGTTTTTATGATCCTAGGTTTCAAATAGGCATTCCAATCTAAAGTAATGATAAAAAAGTAACACTTCAATATTGGAATGATTGACGCTTTTATGGTGTCTTTATCAGGCACATTCAGTAAAATACTTTTCTATGTGTCTTATACTTTTCCACTATTATTCTGTCAGTCATCAGTTGGATACAAAACTTAAAATGTGGTGGTAGTCATAAGTGTCTCTGCCCTCACCTTTCTCCTTTTCTATGCTTATACATGCATGTATGTATCTACACATACAGCGTAAGTACATATTTAGGTAGGTAGATGATAGATAGATAATGTATCATTCAATTTAGCATATTTACTTGTTTTAAGCCTATTTATTATATTATTGGAAGAAGGAAGGGAGGGAGGGAGGGAATATATCTTTATCCTGTTCAAATATGAATCCCAACATTGTGTAACTTTATTTCAGGTAAATTCACTCTGAAGAAAAGATGTCCATGGTCCCTTTTGAATGTTCTTAAACCCTGATACAATTTTTCGGGGATCAACGTTCCAAACTGTGAATGACTTAGGTCTTTGCAGTTTCTTCCTTCTTCCTGTGTCTGTCTCTGGATAATGTCATAGATCAGCACATGAATCAAAAGATTTTTTAAAAGCATTAGAGATGAAATTAAAACTTCTAAAATTATTTTGTGCATAACTCTGGCAGGAGTTTGGTGAGTGAAAATGTTTAATGATGACTGACTTGTTTCTTTTGGGTTTGCTTAATTTTAACATTGACAGCCCAAAAGAAACACACCAAAACTGGCTTCTCTTCAAACAATGATCCATCTTCATTCTCTCTTTTATAAAATCAGATTTCCTGGAAAACTATCTCCACCCACTGACCCTCTCACTGATTCTCTGACATTCTTTTTACACCTCTCACATTCTATTGAAATTCCTTTCTCAACAGCCATGTGTAGGCTCTTCTTTGTCAAATCCAATAGCCTCTGCTAAGTTCTTGCCTTATTTTACTCTCTGCTGCATTTTCCATTCTAGACCATCTTCTTTATAATTCTTTTTTTTTTTTTTTTTGGCTGCACAGGATCTTAATTCCCCAACCAGGGATTGAACCTGTGCCCCCTGCAGTGGAAGTGCAGAGTCTTAACCACTGGACCGCCAGGGAAGTCCGTAGACCATCTTCTTCTAGGAATGCTCTTCCCTTGTGGTCCTGGAAAAAATGCCATGGCTCTCTACTCTTCTAACCTCTCTGAGTGCTTAGCATTCTTCTGCCAAGCTGACTGGTCAGTCAGCAGGCTTTTCTCACACATACAGAACTTCCAAGTAGCTTTCAGTGTCTTAATCTTTAATATGATGAATGGCCATGGGTAATAAGAAATATGAGGAAAACCTCAATCATGAAAAAGAGAGCTTAAAAAAAATTTTTAAAGAAAAAAGCAAGTTGAATAATATTGAGATTTTTTTTCAATGTACAGGAAAAATAAAAGGAACAACAAAAATTACTGTAAAGTTGTTTGTTTAGTGATTTTTGCAAACTAAGTCTTTTATGTCTGTATCCTTTGCCATGTGTGGTCACTGAAGTCTCTGCTTAGTCACATAGTGGTCAGCTACTGATTAGACGAAGGTTTCCTGAAATGCCTGGAACCAATAAGTACCCCAGTCTTCGTTGAGGTGTGTGCGTTGGGGCACACTATCCACACTCAGCCATGAGGTTTACAGCTCTGCCTTAGCCTTCACTTCCTTCTTATGCAGAACCTCAAGATTACCCAGAGGTGAAATCATATAGCCCTGGTTATTTCTTGAACACACACACAGTCTTTGGCATGCACACAGAATATGCACATATATATGCATTGTCTTCTAGATTCCCAGAAGTATGTTTGAGGTTTTCAAAGTCCCTGCAAACATCTCATTCTCCAGATTTTTTTTTCTTTGTAAGCTTTTGCTTAGCCTCTTGTTTGCCCAAACTTAGGAAGTCACAATGTTCAACAGTTACCTCAATGTATTACTTTTTCAGTGACATTTGACTTTTTAAATGTATCACTCTCATAAAAATAACTAAGTAAACAAACATTTAGAAAATAGATAAAAACATAAAACACATCATAAATTTTTCATGTTTTGTTAGGAACCACTCTTTGCCTGGTTAATTTCTCTCATCCTACTACAAGTCTCAGTGCAGAGGCCATTTCCTCAAGGAAGCCTGCTTTGAGCTTCCAGATCAACTTCAAACAATGCTTTATGCTACCATAGATCTGAGAATTTATTTGATGGACCTTATCACAGTGTATGTATCTGAATATTTGTATAATTCTTTGACTACTGCTGTCTGCCCAGCTAGGCAGTAAGTTCCACTAGGGCAATTACATCTGCTTTGTTCACCACTGTATCCTCACTACCTATCATACTTACTATCACATTGTAGAATGTTAAACATGTATTGAATAATGACAGCTCTACAGTCTAGGCATGGAGAACTCATCTAATTCCATGACTTTATTTCCCCTACATACATCTGTAATTCCAAATATTCTCCAGAGGTCCATATGCTGAGTTACTAACTGCCTGCTGAACATTTTTCCAATAGAGGTCCACTAGGAACCCAAAGCCAAGTGTCTTTTTCTCAAATATGCTTTCTTCTTTTCCCTATGCCAATTGATCACATCACTTCTATTAAGGATAGAAACTTATGAACACTCACTTTATTTTCACATGACTTATATATTTGGAATAAGTCCTGTCTTCCTATAACTAACTGCACTATTATCAATATGTTCTCAAACATTGTACTGGAGATGTTCTTCCAGTATATATTCTGCAATAAACTTTGAAACAATATCTAAATTCCTTAACATGGCAATTTTAATTCTTTATGGTTTGTCCTTCCAATATTTTAAAAATTTTCACTCTTGTCTCCAATTCCACCTCATTCCTTTGCACATAATGGAGTCATTAGATTATAGTGTCAGATTTTTTACTGATCCCTGAATATGCTTTTACCTTCTAAACCTAAGCAGCTATTTTTTCATTTTAAATTGAGACATAATTGACATGTAATGTTTAAGTTTAAGGTGTTCAGTGTAATGATTTGATAAACATATATATTACAATGCAAATTACCATTGTAGCGTTAGCTAAGACCTCAATCAGTTCACATAATTATCATTTCTTTTAAGTTGTGAGAACATTTAAGATCTAGTCTCTTAGCAATTTCCAAGTATATAAGGCAGTATTGCTAACTATAATCACAGTGTTATGCACAAGATCCCCAAAATGGATTTATCTTCTAACTGCAAGTTTTATAACCTTTGGCCAACAACTCTTCAATTCCCCCATCTCCAAGCTCCTAGTAACAATACTTTACTTTGTGTTTATATGAGTTTAGCTTTTTTAGATTCCACATATAAGTGATATCATACAATATATGTCTTTCTATGTCTGACTTACCTCACTAGGCATTATGCCCTCAAGGTCCAACCATGTTGTCACAAATGGCAGGATTTTCTTCTTTCTTGTAGCTGAATAATATTCCATTATATATATTTGTGGTTTCATGTCTTATGTTTAACCCATTTTTAACTTTTTTTTTTTTTCCTTTGGCCACGCCACATGGTATGCGGGATCTTATTTCCCCGACCAGGGATCGAACCCATGCCCCCTGCAGTGGAAGCGCAGAGTCATAACCACTGGACCACCAGGGAAGTCCCATGTTTAACCCATTTTTGAAAGTGGTATAAGATAGGGGTCTAATATCATTTATTTTGCATGTGGTTAGCCCAATTTCTTAGCACCATTTATTGAAGACACTATTCTTTCTTCATTGGATATTCTTGGCTCCCTGGTCAAATATTAGTTGATAGTATATGCAAGAGTTTATTTCTGGGTTCTTCATTCTGTTTCATTGATTTATGAGTCTATTCTCATGCCAATACCATACTATTCTGATTACTATAGCTTTGTAGTATAGTTTGAAATCAGAATGTGTGATGCCTCCAAAAACATGGGATATTTATTCCTCTGTTTGTGTCTTTCATTTGTTTGCATCCTCTTCAATTTCTTTTTATCAAAGTCTTGTAGTTTTCAGTGGACAGATCTTTCACTTTCTTGGTTAAATTTATTCCTAAGAATTTTTTATTCTATTTTAAATAGGATTTTTGTTATTTATTTTTCAGATATTTTGTTGTTAGTGTATAGAAACACAAATAATTTCTCTACATTGATTTCATATCCTGGAACTTTACTGAAATCATTGATGAATTCCAACAGTGTTTTGGTTGAGTGTTTAGGATTTTCTAAAATCATATCATCTGCAAAGAAGACAATTTTACTTCCTCTCCAATTTGTTTGCCTTTAACTATTTATTTTGCCTGACTGCTGTAAATAGGACTTTCAGTACTAGGTTGAATTACAGTGGTGAGAGTTGGCACTGTTGTCTTGTTTCTGATCTTAGTGGAAAAGCGTTCAATCTTTCACCACTGAGTATTGTGTTAGCTGTGGGTTTGTAGTATATGGCCTTTATTATGTAGAGGTATGTTTCTTCTATACCCAAGGTGTTGAGTGTTTTTGTGACAAAAGGATGTTGTTTATTGTCAAATGTTGTTTATTGCTTCTTCTGTATCTGAGATGATACGATTTTTGTCTTTCATTCCATTAATTTGGTGCACCACATTTATTGATTTGCATATGTTGTGTAAGGTGTATCCCTTGCATCCCAAGGTTAAATCCCACTTGGTCATGATGTACAATCCTTTTAATGTGCTGTTGAACTTAGTGTGCTAATATTTTGCATTTATATGCACCAGGGATATCTGATTAGGGTTTTCTTTTCCTGTAGTGTCTTTATCTGTCTTTGGTATGAGGGTAATATTGGCCTTGTAAGATGAGTTTGAGAGTGCTCCCTCCTCTTCAATAATTTGGAAGATTTTTGAGAAGGATTGGTGAAATTTTTTTTTTAATGTTTGGTAGAATTCACCAGTTAAGCCATCTGGTCCTGGGCTTTTATGTGTTGGGAAGCTTTTGATTACTAACTCAATCTCCTTACTTATTATTGGTCTACTCAGAATCTTCATTTCTTCATGCTTCAGTTTTGGTAAGTTCTAGGTTTCTAGGAATACATTCATTTCTTTTATGTTACCCATTTTGTTGCCATATAATTGTTCATAGTAATCTTTTATGATCCTAGTATTTCTGTGCTATCAGTTATAATGCCTCCTCTTTCATTTCTGATTTTATTTGTTTGATTCCTTTCTGTTTTTCTTAAGCTAGCTAAAGGTTTGTCACTTTTGTTTACCTTCTCAAAAAAATAGCTCTTAGTTTTGTTGATCTTTTGTTTTTCTGGTCTCTATTTTATTATTTCCACTTTTATTTTTGTCATTTCATTTCTTCTGTTAACTTTGGCATTAGTTTGTTTTTCTTCTAGTTTCTTAAAGTGTAAATGTAGGTTGTCTATTTGAAATCTTTCTTTATTGCTTCTGCAGCATCCTATAGGTTTTGGTATGTTGTGTTTCCATTTTCTTTTGTTTTGTTATTTAAAAAAAATTTTTCCTTTTGATTTCTACATTACTCAGCAGTGTGTGGTTTAGTTTTCACATGTTTGTAAATTTTCCATCTTTCCTCTTGTTGTTTATTTCTAATTTCATACCATTGTAGTCAGAATAGATACTTGGTATGATTTGAATGTTTTTAAGTTTTCTAAGACTTATTTTGTGGCCTATCATATGATTTCTCATGGAGAATGTTCCATGTGCACTTGAGAAGAAAGTATATTCTGCTGCTGTTGGATGGAATGTTTTATACATGTCTGTTAGGTCAATTTGCTCTAAAGTTATGGTTCAAGTCCAAAGTTTCTGTGTTGACTTTTTGACTGGGAAATCTATTAGAAAGTGGGGTAATGAAGTCCCCTACTATTATTGTGCTGTTGTCTACTTCTCCATTCAGATCTGTTTGAACTTGCTTAGTATATTTAGGTGGTCTAATGTTGGGTCCATACATATGTACAATTGTTGTACCTTCTTAATGAGCTGACTTCTTTATGAGTATACAATGACCTTCTTTGTCTTATTATTATTTTGGGGCTTAAAATCTATTTTATCTGTTACAAGTATTATTACCACTGTTCTCTTTTTGTTTCTACCTGTGTGGAATATCTTTATTCCATCTCTTCCCCTTGAACCTATTTGTATCCTTAAAGCTGAAGTGAGTCCCTTTAGGCAGTGTATAATTGAGTCAACTTTTTTTTAAGCATCCATCTGTGTCTTTTGACTGGAGAATTCAATCCATTTACATTTCGAGTAATTATTAATAGGTAAGGACTTACTAATGGGATCTTATTAATTGCTTCCTGGCTACTTTGTTGTTCCACTTTTCCTTTCTTTCTCTCCTGCTGCCTACCTTAGCAAATTGGTGATATTTTGATGGTGGTATGTTTGATTCTCTTCCCTTTATATTTTGTGAATCTTCTATAGGTTTTTGCTTTGTAATTACCATGAGGTTTACATAAAACATCTTACTGATTTGAGTCTATTTTATACTGAGAGCAACTTAACTTCAATCACATATAAAAACCCTACTCTTTATGCCCCCTGCTTTTATGTTTTTGTTGTTACAATTTACTTCTGTTTATATTGGGTATTTTTTAACAAATACTAATAGGTATAGTTATTTTTAGTAGTCTTTACCTTTAATCTTTATACTATAGGGAAGAGGTTAATACGCCATCATATTGCAAAATTAGTTTTCTGAATATGACTATATATTTACCTTTACCAGTGTGTTGTAAATTTTTGTTTTCATGTTACTAATTAGAGTCTTTTCATTTTAGCTTGAAAAAATTTCAGCATTTTTTGTAAAGCAAGTCTAGTGGTAATGGACTCCCATGGCTTCTGTTTGCCTTGGAAAGTCTTAAAAAATCTCAATTTCTGAAGGATAATTTTGCCAGATAGAGTATTATTGGCTGACAGTATTTTTCTTTCATCATTTTGAATATATCATCCCTCTCTCTCCTGGCCCATAAAGTTTCTGCTGACAAATCTGCTAATAGCCTAATGGGGATTCCTTTGTAGTTTATAATCTTTTTTCTCTTGCTGCTTTTAAGATTCTCTCTTTGTCTTTTATTTTTTATTATCTTACTATACTGTGCCTTGGAAAAGGTCTTTTTGGATTGAAAAAATGAGGTGATCTGTTAACTTCATGAACTTGGATGTCCAAGTCTCTCCCCACTTTGGGAAGTACTCAGCTATCATTTCTTTCAATATACTTTTAGCTTCCTTCTCCAACTTTTCTTCTTCTGGAATTGCAATGATTCAGATTGGTCCTTTTGATGGTATCCCATAGATCAAACAGGCTTTCTTTACTCTGTTTTTTTCTTTTTTATTTGTTCTCCTGTGTTTGCATTATTTCAAAGTTCTTATCCTCTAACTCACTGTTTCTTTCTTCTACATGATCTATTCTGCTGTTGATGCTCTCTATTGCATTCTTCATTTCACTCATTGACTTCTTCAGCTCCAAAATTTCTGTTTGGTTATTTTTTAATGATATCTATCTTTGTTAAATTTCTCATTTTATTCATGTTTTTTTCCTGATTTTGTTGAATTGTCTTTCAGTGTTTTCTTATAGCTCACTGAATTTTCCCAAAAAGTTTTTTTGAATTCTTTATGGGTAAGTCACAAATCTCTGTGTCATTGGCTTTGGTTACTGGAGGAATATTGTGATTTTTTTTTTGTGATGGCATGGGTCCTTGATTCTTCATGTTCCTTGGCGTTTTGTGTTGCTGTTTCCACATTTGAAATAGCAGCCACCTCCCCCAGTCTTTACTAGCTGCCTTCAGGTGAGAGATACTTTTTTTTGGTACTGCTATATATTCTGGGACTTCCTCTGGCTTTGTATGAATATGCTTGTTCTATACTTCTTTTTTCTCTCTTGTGGCAAAATTCTTAAGCCTTGTGTGTTTTCTCTAGTTCTTAGAACTCACCAGGCCTGCTGCTGGAAGCCTATTTTTTTTCCTGATGGAGGCGATAAAGCTCAAGATTGTGGTTTCTCCTTTACCTACCTGAAGCCCCTGGCCTGTTTTCTGCACAGGCTCCCTGTCTACCTGAGCTTGCTGTCATGAGCACCCTTGGGATCATGCACAGGGAGCTACCTAAAGATTGGAGGGAGATGTGGGATTAGCACCAGGGAATTGGTGGTGTTGCAGGCCAATTAGGGAGATCTTTAGGTAAGGTTTTCCTAGCAGACTGTGAGTGTGCTTATTGCTAGAGCCCAAAACACAATGGGGACAGCGTCCCTTTAATGCCCTCTGGTATTCTCATTGGCTTCTTTCCTGATTTCTTTCTTCCCCCAAGTCATGGATTTCCTGCTTTAATACTCTGGGCACAGAAGGATAGAAATGGACTTCTTTAGCAGCATCCCACACAGATGGGGAGTTCCAGCATTCATTCACTTTCTCTCTTTACCCCATGGGAGAGATCATGGGCCTCCTCTAGCTCTAATTTTTACCCCCTTGAAGAGAGGGAAGATGCTGTCAAAGTTCCTTTACACACTCCAATGTCTCCAAACTTGTTTTGTTTTTTTTTCCTCCACTGAGTACTGAAACTTCTCCTCTGGAAATCTTGACTTCTACAAAGTCTCTGTCATCCATGGGTAGCTTCCAAGGAAGTGTTTTCCAGGTGCTCACATGCCAGAGGCAAGAGAGTCTAAATCAGTTAACAGGCTCCTGCTAGTTCCACAGTCTGGTCCAAGATCTGTCTGCCTATTTCCCAATGCACAGGTGGCTTAGACCAGCGGTCTCCAACATTTTTGGCACCAGGGACTGGTTTTGTGGAAGACAGTTTTTCCACAGACCGGGTGGTGGGGGCAGTGGTGGATGGTTCAGGTGGTAATGCGAGTGATGGGGAGCAATGGGGAGCAGCAGATGAAGCTTCACTCACTTGCCCGCCACTCACCTCCTGCTGTGTGCCCTGGTTCCTAACAGGCCACGGACCAGTACCAGTCCACAGCCCGGGGGTTGGGGACCCCTGGGTTAGACTCCTCATGGGTTGTTAGCGTGTAGTATTGGATCCCACCACTCCCATAGAGGCACTTTTGTTTGTGGATGGAAGCCAAATTTTAGTCATTGGGGGTGGGGTGGGGTGAAGCAAAAAGGAGGGACTTATGCCACCATAATGCTGACATCACTTCTCATTACATTTCTAATTTTTAAATTGTCCCTACTCTTCAAAGCTTATATCATGTGCACATGATTTATAAATTCCTAGGTCCTCAAGGTCAGTGTCATCTCTCCTCTCTTTTCTGAAACTAGTTTTATATAACTAATAGCATAAATAATATTCTTCTGCTTAATAACCATGTACATATCATACGTATATTATGTTCTACCTGCAAACAGACACTATGAATTTCTTCTTTTTATATATCCTACAAGTACCACCATACTTAAACGTAGTAGTCAGTCAATATAGGCTTATGGGCTTAAAATTACCTGGTAAAAGCTGATATTTTCCTCAAATCTTGAGAACTCATATTGTTCACTCTCTATATAATGATAAATAGGTGAAAAGCAAAGTATCTAGTTATTTGTCATTGCCCACAAATAGAACATGAAAGAGCACTATTTTCTCAAAACTGCTATGTTGTAGTCATATAGTGTTAACTAAACAGGTTCACCAGAAGGTATTTGTTTCATTAATTTGTACACAAATTCATGATTGTTAAATGAAATATATATGCTATTTTACAGGTTTTATTGTAAACTTATTTTAGTTTTAAATTAATTTTATTATTAAATTTATAATGATAAAAAATGTACTTATATGATTAAACATTAAAGTGGAACAAAATGTTATTTATTTAACTCAATAGCTTCCAGTGTTTCTATTTTCTCAGAAACTTTCTATGTATTTGTAAACCTTCACAGGTATATAAACACACACACACGTCTTTGTTTTCACATAATGGTAAAGATGTAATAAACACCAACCACGGATTCTACACAGGGTATAACAGGAAGTGTTTTATTTCTTTGAAAGGTAATGTAAAGTGAGAATTCTGGTCCATTGGTAACAAGAATGAACAGAAAGTAGGGTATGTGATAGAATAAATGTTGCTTTGACACATTTATATATCTAAAGTAATTTGAATGTAATTTTGACATTATTTTCTAAATGATGAGGTGAAAAGGGAGTAGTATAAAATGATTTTCAATAAAATTGCTTGCTTTCCAGGAAGTAAATAATTTTGCCAGTAGTCTGCCATCATTTATGGAGCTTCTGTCTTCACGCTGAATCCCAGAACAACTTGGGAGCATTTCTTCAGAAGAGTGCACCAGAATAGCTCATATGGAATAAAGTAATTAATGGGTAGAAATGGTAGAAAAATATATAACTTACAGATTCAGATGAACACTTTTGATGATTTTTTTTAGGCTATAAGAGCAATTGCACACAGAAAAAGAAATTGGTAATTAAACAGAATGAAAGGAAAGTGAAAGAGAAGTTTTGGAAATTAATTTCTAAAAATTTTTCAAAATATGTGTTTTTAATATATGTTCATTCAATGAAATGTCAACTCTTGGAGAGTTGGTCTTTTTCAGTCTGAACAAATGTGTTTTCAGCCAGAACAGAGTATGTATTTTCAGCCAATATTAAACGATTGTTGATTGATGGAAGGTGCCATATCACTTAGTCTGTCTAACACTTGAACCATGAGAGGGTCATTTTTTTTACGGCAGTAAAGCTCTCCCACTCCATACAGGTTTTCCATTTGCTCTCTTTAGAGTACTCCTCTCTCTAACTTTTCTTAAAGAAGGAAAGTTTTCACTATACATTTCACACTTTATTCTGTCTCTAGTCCTTTCTGAGAGTATCTTCTCCAAACCAGGTCCAAACAGAGAAATTAAGTGCCCTTTGATGGACTGAACAGTCCATGGAAAAAAAAGTCCATGGAACTTTGACAGTATGCATTCTCCTTATCTTCTTTCATTAAAAGAAACACTTTCCAAATTTTAACTTAGTCCATCCTCCTTTGCAGCTATGTTTACTTTATGACTAAGTTTTAATCGATTGAAATAGAGAAGTTGCATAGGCAATTTCTTTGTCATCTTCTTTAAGACAGAACCTCCTGTCTAAATTTTACCTTTTCACTTTTCCCTTCCCATTGTCTAAAATTCAGAAGGGGTGCTAGTAAGCTGCCTCATCCAAGCATAGAAGAAACACCAGCTCTTAAAACCAGAGAGGAATACCACATGTTGAGGATGGAGAACCAGTGGCAAACCACGGTCCTAGATGACCTCTTGGACCAGGTGCCTCCCTTCCTGGACTATTTCTGGAGAGAGAAAAAAACTGCTAATTCATTTAAGCAACAATATTTTGGCTTCTGTTGATAGAATAGTTTAACCTACACACTAAATAATATCAAAATGGCAATGGAAATACTATACTACCATTAAAATATATATATATATATATATATATATATATGGCTTTGTCTCAGTGGATGGTAAGAAAACCTATATTGCAAACTGGAAAGCTATGAGCCTTGTTATGTCTTGGCCAAATATTTCAAACTGTCATCTGTAATAACTTGGAAAGCAGATCACATGCTTTAAAGAGAATGTAATTCTGGGGCTTGGGGATGAAAACAGAACTTTGTAGTGTGTTGAATGTTCCTTAATGCTTTTAGCAAGGTATTATAATAAACAGATGAGCCCAGTCAAAAACTGACAAATTTGCATGCAGAGATGGAATAGACTAGAATTTTGTAAAGGAGATTTTATCTGCCTTTGGCCTCAGTTAGACAGTCTTCCTTGAAGATAGATGCAGTCATGTGACTACATGTTTGACATTGAAAGTTGAATAGTGTCAACCTACCAGCCTAGGTTCCTGAATGAACTTTTAGAGCAGAATCTGCGTACCTTCCCTGAACTATTATGAGAAAGAATAGTGTACTTTCATTTTATTTAAGCCACTATATTTTAGAGAATCTTTGTTATAGCATCTTAGTTTATACTTTAACTTACATAACAATAGCATAATATTACTAGACTACATTTGCCTACTGCTTGTGTTTTGCCAAACCATAGACAACTCTGTGTTAAAATTTATTTGATTTCATATTCTCGGTAATTCCATCACTACTCTGTTATAGCTTCTTCCCCAAGCCTACTGTGATAGTTAATTTTATGTGTCAACGTGGCTGGGCCACAGTGCTCAGATATTTGGTCAAACATTATTGGGGATGTTTCTATCGTGGTGTTTTATTGGCTGAGACTAATATTTAAATTTGTGGATTTTGAGTAAAGCAGATCATTCTCCATAATGTGGGTGGGCCTCATCCAATAAATTGAAGGCATTAATAAAACAAAGACGGACCTCTTTTAAGCAATAAGGAATTCTTCCAGCAGGATGCCTTTGGACTCAAACTGCAACTATTCCCAGAGTCTCCAGCCTGCCCATTTACCCCATCCGTCTTTGGACTCACCAAGCCTCTACAGTCTTGTGAGCCAATTCCTTAAAAATAAATTTCCCTCTCTCTCCACACACACACCATCATCATCATCATCAGACTGTAATACCATTATAAAATCACCATTTTGCTATTGACAGCATCTCAATTTCAGATTATTTTTCATGCTACAAATATTTATTGAAGATTTATTACGTACCAGATTGTAGTTGTGGAATACAAAAGAGTCCTTCTCTCATGGGGCTTACATTCTAGTGTAGAAGACAGATAATAAATAAATAAATAAATTTTAAAAATGATAGAAGTACTGTGGAGAAAAATGAAGCAGAAGAAAGGCTCGAGAATGACTGAAAGGAAGTATTTTTTAGAGAGTGTCTCGGCAGGGTGGGGAGCTCTTGATAATTTAAGGGATGAGCAGTGTTATTTTATAGTGAAGGAGTCAGCCATGAGGATACTTCATGAGGTCTAGGCTAAGGAAATAGTAAAGGCAAAGTTCTCATGGTTAGAGAATGCTTGATGTGTTTGAGAAATTTTGCTGGAGTGCAATGAATAGAGTGGTCTAGGACTTAAGCTGGAAGGGGTTTTCTATTTTTGAGATTCTAAATTGGACAAAAGTCAGATGTTAATCTAGGGGTAATAAATGTCTTAGACTTTCTGAGACTACGTTTTCTGAGTATGTATTTTGAAATTTCCAGATATGTTTGAGAGTCATCCCAACATCTATAGGAAATAAGGCTTCTTCCACGTGTTGATAACTAGTCAGGAAAAAATTCCTATAAGTTTCTTCAAGTTAAAGATGAAATAAATGTTGTATACCATATTTAGATAGTTACATGCTACTATTTTTTTTTTTTATGTTCCTTATAAATTTCTAGAACTTAGGTGGACTAACCTAGTCTCAGCTGCAGTTAGGGACTGGGAGAAGTGGTGTGAGCTCCAGGGGACCCAAGTACTAGCCAGTAGCAGAGATTCCACTTGCCCCTGAGCCCAGGACATTGAGGAGGTGAAACCAGTCATCAGAGGAACAGAATGAGGAGCTTGAGGGCAGGTTTTTCTATCAACGTGGAGATTCTCAACTTACCTACAGCAAGGGTCTGGATTGTATTTTATTAAAATAAGTAGCATGTTTTCTTACCATGTATAGCCTTGTATTCAACCTTATGATTCTGGCTTTTAGCCCTCAATTGACCATTTAGTCCTAGCTTTGATAAGCAGGATTTATTAACTGAGATGAAAGTTGTAAAATAGAGCTTCAAGCGGTAAGGGGTTTCCACTTTTATTTATTTAATGACAACTTCAGGAAGGGTGAGGCCTCACTGCAAATGCTGTTCTTAAAATAAATAAAGCAATAGGCTAACTCTTATCATAAAACAAAATCTGAATCCTCCAAGTTGGTAAGCAAAAGAGAATCTCAATGTTAACAGAGGATAGATTCAAAAGGCCAGTCACCTTTCCTTCCTTTCAGGAAGCTGTGAAATGACAGCACTCCTGTGTCAGATGCCACATTCAAAATACAGTAATTCAAGGAGGTCTTACTTTAAAAGAGACTGTTTAACAAAGATGTAGATTTAGGTGCATGATGAAGTGGCCCTAAGCATAGTAGTATTTTCTATCACCATTCCAGGCCCAAAGGGGCAAATGTAAGGATAGGTTATTAAAACCCAGAGGAACAGTCACATAGATTAAGAAACATTGAAAAGAACAGTAAGCTTCAGTGTAAGGGTAAGGATACAACCTTGTAAAGAAGGAGCTAAGGAAATAAATATTCTGACTTCACTCTCCTCACTCCTTCCAATGCTATAGTGCCGGGATGCCCCAATGGACAAGCCCAACAGTAAACAGCAGTGTGGGAACCCTGACGTAATCTGGGATAGTGAGAAGGACAGAGAGGGGTTGAAAATTAAACTGAAGGGAGAAATGGGAACTTTAAGGTACAATTCCCTTTCTCTGCCTTGAAAATGAATCTGTCCCAGGGTGATTTCAACAAGTGAAATTTCTGTAAATGACAGAAAGATAACTCTTCCTTTCTTCTTGTCATTGATAGAGGTAGTATGCAAGAAAACAGGCTCATAACTGCTCCTCCTGCAATATTCTAATGGATGGTAAGCTTTCTATGAATGGATTAGTTACTATTCCCTGGGGAAGGAGGATGAGGCAAAGGTGGACATGGATATTGGAAATATATTTTTTTCAAATAATTTTCCAGTTCAAAGGAATGCTTCTTATCAATGGGCCTAAAGAAAGAACTTGGGAAGAGGAGCATCTGTACTTACAAAGCCCACAGAGCTAACATCCAAAGTTAATAATTTCCTCAACACAAAAAATGTCTAGGCACGTTTACCACACTCATAAGACCTAGATTCATTTGTCACTTTTAAAGAATACTACAGTTAATATTGGAAATATATTTGCTTCCTTCCTGGGATGAGGATTCGGAACCTGACCTCAGGCCATTCTTTATGGACTTGCAAAGTAAGGCCCTAAATGAAAAGATGAGTCTTTTCAGTTCTTTCTAAAGGTCACCATGCTGCAGATCATGGTAATCTTTAATATGTGAGTCCCATGGCACCAGAAACACCCAGGTAATACAAACTGAGATTTTTTTTTTTAATTTTGTCATCTAGTGTTAACAAAGTTCACTTTTCAAATATACATACGTTTAAAAATCAAAGGCAGTATGTGTATGTTTTTGCATAATTCAATAAAATTATTCCTGAAATTTTAAATTTTTATTCTCATAAACAAAAATTAAATTAATTTTTTTCAAAAAACATTCAAGTAGATTCTGCATCAGTGAAAAATCTTAGGGCAGAAAAATGGTATATTTGCTTCTCTTACATTGAAAATCCCAGATGGTAGCCCAGTATTATATCATATATTTTTTAAATAATTCACTTAGATACAGAGTATATTATGCAGTATATTGTGTAATTGTATTTTAATACCTTTAAGTACACTGGCATGGCTTAACTTATACCACAGACTGCACAGGTGGTGGTACAATTGCTACACAATAAAAAAATTAACAGCAAGAAGAGTGTTGATTTGACAACATTATCAAAAATGCTATGAATAAAACCTAAAGTCAAATAGCATACAAAAATAGCTACCAAAATGTGACATATATTTTAATACATAAAAGAATTTACCAATCAGAAGAATTTAGAAAATAAATACTCAAGTTAAAAAATAGAGAAACACCAAAAAGAAATTTAGAGTCAAAATCACACATCACATTTGTCTACATCTCCTAATTTCCATCTAATCATCATGATTTTTCTCTTTCTTTTACTACAAGAATAGCCTAACTCTTCTAGTAGCTTCTACTCTTGCCTCTTTTTGGGAGAGTAGATTGATTTCTGCTATCCACATATGATCCAAAATAATCTTTGTAACACCTTTACTTGATCACGCTCCTTCCCCCAACTTAAAATTTTAATTACTTACCATTATCTTTAGAAATAATTAATAATTGAAACCCATGTTTAAAATATCCTTCATGGGATTGTTCCTACAGACTACTCTGATTTTTTCCCTCTGCCACTCTTCTTTCCCCTAGCTACCTTTGCATATTACTCTCATGTATATTCATTGAACACCCCAAGCTTGTTCCCAGCTTAGACTTATTCACTCTCTTTGAAAAGCTGTTCCCTAGCGATGACATATGAGTGACTCACTAACTTAATTCTGGCCTCCTTTAAATATGCCAGTTTTTTCTCATCTCAAGGCCTTTGGCATACACTCTTAAATCTTCCTTAAATTCTCTATCTCCTTCATTTCAAATAGTTGGCTGCTTATTATTCCTCTATCCTCAATTATGCATAAACTTTATAGAGTCATCCTCCATCAACTTTATGTTTAAAAGATACTCTCTATTTCTAGTTTTAAAATAAAGGCTGTCCTCTCTTCCATGTGATCAATGAGAAAATAAAATAAATTTTATCTTCTAAAGTAGATGGGAATATCTATACTATGGTCCGGATTCCATGATGCACTCTCAAGACTTGTTCCCTCGTGTACAAACCCTGTATAATCCCCTCCCCTGAATGTGTGTGGGACATGAGAATATGGTAAAATATTGCTTCCATGGTTAAGTTACTAATCAGTTGACTTTGAGTTAATCAAAAAGGAGATTATCCTGGATGGGTCTGACTCAAACTGATGAGTCCTTTTAAAAAGGTGTGGCGTTAGAGAGACATTCTGCTGGACTTCAAAATGAAGGAAACTACCACATTGTGGCAAAAACAACCTTAACCTGTTACCATAATCAAATAAAGGCAATGCAAACAAAAAATCAGAACAATATCTCTCATGAACATTGGCTTAAACAAACTTAGTAACATATTAAATCAAATCTATAAATATATAAAAATATAATACCTCATAAACAAATGGGATTTAATCCAGGAATGCAAGGTTAGTTCAACATTTGAAAAGAAGTCAGTTATTTCACCATTTTAACAGACTGAAAAAAATGATCTCAGTGGATTCAGAAAAAGCATTTGACAAAATTCAGCACTCATTCATGCTGCATACTTAGGAATTTCTAGGCATACTTAGGAATAGAATAAAATGTTCTTATTCTGATAAAGGACATCAGGAATAAAATTACCACTAATATGATATTTACTGGTAAAAGACTGAATGTTTTCTCCCTAAGATACAGGATAAGGATAAGGTGGCTGCTCTCACTCCTATCAACATTGTACTGCAGGGTCTAGCCAAAAAATTGTAACTACGAAATTAACTTTGGAATAGATGTAAAACTATTCAGGTTATCTAGGTTATTTTGAGTGAGTTTGATAGTTTGTCTTTTAAATAATTTATCCATTACATCTAAGACAAGAAAAAGAAAAGAAAAAGCATACAGATTGGAATAGAACAAATAAAACTTTATACTTGTATCTGCCATTATTGTCTAAATAGACAATTCCAAAGATAAAAAAGTAATACTGGCATCAATAACTGTGTTTAACAAGGACACAGGAAACAAGCTCAATATTAAAAATCAGTTTCATTTCAACATAGTAGCAAGAAACAGATAGAAACTGAAATTAAATATATATGTATATATTCATATATATAATTTACATTTGAATTAGACATCACAAAGTGCATAGGGATAAATTTACAAAATATGTGTAAGATCTATACATTGGAAACTATACAATATTTCTGGAGAAAATTTTAAAAGATCTAAATAAATGGAGAAAATGCACTATGCTTATGGACCAGAAGACTCAATATCATTAAGTTGTTAATTCTTCTCAAATTAATCTACAGATTCAAGGTAAGCCTAATCAAAATCCCTATTGTTGTTTTTATTTTTGTTACTGTTGCTGATATTGAAAATAAAAAAATACAAGCAAAGGCTTGACAGAATGCATAGATTATATTTAAATATAGGACTTAATTTACAAATAAAAACTGTGAGAGATTATGTGTAAAAAGTAGTCAACTTGAAAGAAATTATATGATAAATAATAGTTGAATAGAAATCTATTTTATAGTTAGAAATAAAAGTACATCATTTACAGGCAATAAATAAAAGAAGTGTAAATATATTGCAAAATATAAAAGTAAAAAGTTAGAAAAAAACTTGTAAACAGGAAAAAATTGAGTTATAGATGAGAGAAATTAAATAAAAATATCATTTTTATTTCTCTAAAGAGAATGATGAATACTAGTAAGATGAAAACTACTTAAAAAATAGAACATTATACATATGTCATCAGCTAGAGTTATACATGTATCCTCTGAAACAAAATACGTAGTGTGCAAATTATCACAAAAAAATAAGCAAAAGAAAGAAATATTAATATTGTAAAGGAAGAAAAATAACATAATGGCAAGAAATATAACTTAAATATGACTACAGAATTCAAACCAAACATTTCTGTCAAATCAAAGGAAACATTTTTAATCAAGTATTGGTTATGTAAATTAAGTTGCAACATATAGTGAAGTGTAGTTAGAATATATGCAGCCATTGAAAATAATGAGGCAGTTCTATATATACTGATAAGGAATCTTTAAGTAAAAATTACAAAATAATGAAAGGTAAGTCAGTTCTTATTATTTTTTTAAATCACACACACACAAATACCCAGAATATCTCTAATAAAGTATAGGGAAAATAATTGAATATTGATTTCATCTGAAGATAAAATTTTGGAGAAAGTTGGAAGAGAGATTTTTCACAGTATGTGCTTTTGTATATTTTAAATTTTGTGCAGGCTCATATTTTATTTCTTCGAATATAAGTATTTTTAAGAAGTACTTCTTTCATTTCTATCTCTGCATCCCATTCACTTCTTTCAGGGAACCTATAAAAATCTGTAATTATAAAAAATGCATTCATTCCCACGTTTGTTGTTTACTGGGCTCACAAAATTGTAAGCTTTATGTGGGTTGGGGCCAAGTATATTTCCCCTTAAATAGAACCTGGTATTCAAATAGGCACTAAATATGTACACTTTGAAAAAATGAACAAACATAACCAAGTGAATAAAAGAATAAATGATCTAATCAACCAAGGATAGAATCAAGTAAATTGAAAAAAAAATTATTAATAATAATAAACAATCACATATAAGTTAAAACCAAAGCTAAATATTTTACCTCTTTGTGAAACACTTTATAATATCCAACACTTGTGGCTGTTTGCAAACAGATACTTTCTAACGTTGCTGTGTTAGAATGAGTAATGGCCATCAGAGAAATTTTTATAAAATAGAAAAATCAAACTTAACATAAAATCCATACAATAAAAGATTGGCTAAAATATCAGGTATAACCCTTTTGATGAAATAAAAATGCTATGGAAGATTGGTTCAAGATGACAGAGTAGAAGGATGTGCATACACTCCTTCTTGTGAGAGCATCAGAATCACAACTAACTGCTGAACAATTACTGACAGGAAGACACTGGAACTCACCAAAAAAGATACCCCATATCCAAATACAAAGGAGAAGCTGCAGTGAGAGGGTAGGAGGGGCACAATCACAATAAAATTAAATCCTCTAATTGCTGGGTGGGTGACTCACAAACTGGAGAAAATTATATTGCAGGAGTCCACCCAGTGGAGTGAAGATTCTGAGCCCCATATCAGGCTTCCCAACCTGGGGGTCTGGCAACAGGAGGAGGAATTCCCAGAGAATCAGACTTTGAAGGCTAGTGGGATTTGATTGCAGGACTTCAACAGAACTGGGGGAAACAGAGACTCCACTCTTGAAGGGCACACACAAAGTAGTCTGAGCATCAGGACCCAGGGGAAGGAGCAGTGACCCCATAGGAGACTGAACCAGATCTACCTGCTAGTGTTGGAGGGTCTCATGCAGAGGTGTGGGGTGGCTGTTGCTCACCGTGGTCACAAGGACACTGGCAGCAGAAGTTCTGGGAAGTACTCCTTGGCATGAGCCCTCCCAGAATCCGCCATTAGCCCCAACAAAGAGCCGGGTAGGCTCCAGTGCTGGGTAGCCTCAGGCCAAACAATCAACAGGGAGGGAACCCAGCCCCAACCATCAGCAGACAAGTGGATTAAAGTTTTACTGAGCTCTGCCTGCCAGACCAACACTCAGCTCTACCTTCCACCTGTCCCTCCCATCAGGAAGATTGCACAAGCTTCTTAGATAGCCTCATCCAGCAGAGGGCAGACCGCAGAAGCAAGAACTACAATTCTCCAGCATGTGGAAGGAAAATCACATTCACAGAAAGATAGACAAAATGAAAAGGCAGAGGACTTTGTACTAGATGAAGGAACAAGATAAAATCCCAGAAAAACAACTAAATGAAGTGGAGATAGGCAACCTTCCAGGAAAAGAATTCAGAATAATGATAGTGAAGATGATCCAGGACCTCAGAAAAAGAATGGAGGCAAAGATTGAGAAGATGCAAGAAAGGTTTAACAGACACCTAGAAGAATTAAAGAACAAACAAACAGAGATGAACAATACAATAACTGAAATGAAAAATCCACAAAAAGTAATCAATAGCAGAATAACTGAAACAGAAGAAGAGATAAGTGACCTGGAAGACAGAATGGTAGAATTCACTGCCAGGGAGCAGAAGAGAGAAAAAAGAATGAAAACAAATGAAGACAGCCTAAGAGACCTCTGGGACAACAGTAAATGCAACAACGTATGCATTATAGGGGTCCCAGAAGGAGAAGAGAGAGAGAAAGACCTGAGAAAATATTTGAAGAGATTATAGTCAAAAACTTCCCTAACATGGTAAAGGAAATAGCCACCCAAGTCCAGGAAGCACAGAGAGTCCCAGGCAAGATAAACTGAAGGAGAAACACACCGAGACACATAGTACTCAAACTGACAAAAAGTAAAGACAAAGAAAAATTATTGAAAGCAACAAGGGAAAAATGAGAAATAACATGAAGGGAACTCGTATAAGGGTAACAGCTGATTTCTCAGGAGAAATTCTACAAGCCAGAAGGGAGTGGCACAATATATTTAAGTGATGAAAGGGAAGAACCCACAACCAAGATTACTCTACCCAGCAAGGATCTCATGCAGATTCGAGGGAGAAATCAAAAGCTTTTCAGACAAGCAAAAGCTAAGAAAATTCAGTGCCATCACCAGCTTTACAACAAATGCTAAAAAAACTTCTCTAGGCAGGAAACACAAGAGAAGAAAAAGACCCACAAAAACAAACCCAAAACAATTTAAAAAATGGTAATAGAAACATACATATCGATAATAACCTTGAATGTAAATGGCTAAAATGCCCCAACCAAAGGACAAAGACTGGTTGAATGGTTACAAAAACAAGACCCATATATATGCTGTCTACAAGAGACCCACTTCAGATCTAGGGACATATACAGACTGAAAGTGAAGGGATGGAAAAAAATGTTCCATGCAAAAGGAAATCAAAAGAAAGCTGGAGTAGCAATACTCATATCAGATAAAATAGACTTTAAAATAAAGACTCTTACAAGAGATAAGGAGGGACACTACATAATGATCAAAGGATCAATCCAAGAAAAGATATAACAATTATAAATGTGTATGCACCCAACATAGGATCACCTCACTACATAAGGCAAATGCTAACAGCCATGAAAGGAGAAATCAACAGTAACACAATAATAGTAAGGAACTTTAAACACCCCACTTACACCAATAGATCATCCAAACAGAAAATAAATAAGGAAACACAAGCTTTAAATGACACAATAGATAAGATAGATTTAATTGATATTTATAAAACATTCCACCCAAAAGTGGCAGAATACACTTTCTTCTCAAGTGCACATGGAACGTTCTCCAGGATATATCATATCTTGGGTCACAAATCAAGCCTCAGAAAATGTAACAAAATTGAAATCGTATTAAGCATCTTTTCTGACCACAACGCTATGAGACTGGAAATCAATTACAGGAAAAAAACTGTAAAAAACACAAATACATGGGGGCAAAACTTAACCAAGAGATCACTGAAGATATCAAAGAGGAAATCAAAAATACCTAGAGACAAATTATAATGAAAACATGATGATCCAAAACCTATGGAATGCAGCAAAAGCAGTTCTAACAGGGAAGTTTATAGCAATACAAGCCTACCTCAAGAAACAAGAAAAATCTCAAACAATCGAACCTTACACCTAAAGGAACTAGAGAAAGAAGAACAAACAAAACCCAAAGTTAGTAGAAGGAAAGAAATAAAGACCAGAGTAGAAAAAAATGAAATAGAAACAAAGAAAACAATAGCAATGATCAATAAAACTAAAAGCTGGTTCTTTGAGAAGGTAAACAAAACTGATAAACTTTTAGCCAGATTCATCAAGAAAAAGAGGGAGAGGACTCAAATTAATAAAATGAGAAATGAAAAAGAAGTTACAATGGACTCTGCAGAAATACAGAGCATCATAAGAGACTACTACACGCAACTCTATGCCAGTAAAATGGGCAACCGTGAAGAAATGGACAAATTCTTAGAAAGGTATAAACTTCCAAGACTGAAACACAAAGAAATAGCAAATATGAGCACACCAATCACAAGTAATGAAATTAAAACTGTGATTAAAAATCTTCCAACAAATAAAAGTCCAGGATCTGATGGCGTCACAGGTGAATTATATCAAACATTTAGAAAAGAGCTAACACCCATCCTTCTCAAGCTCTTCCAAAAAACTGTAGATGAAGGAACACTCCCAAACTCATTCGAGGCCACCATCACCCTGATACCAAAAGAAGACAAAAGTATTACAAAAGAAAGAAAATTACAGACCAATATCACTGATGAATATAGATGCAAAAATCCTCCACAAAATACTAGCAAACGGAATCCAACAACACATTAAAAGGATCATATACCATAATCAAGTGGGATTTTTCTGAGGGATGCAAGGATTCTTCAGTATACACAAATCAATCAATGTGTTACACCATATTAACAAATTGAAGAATAAAAACCATATGATCATCTCAATAGATGCAGAAAAAGCTTTTGACAAAATTCAACACCCATTTCTGATAAAAACTCTCCAGAAAGTGGGCATAGAGGGAACCTACCTCAACATATTAAAGGCCATATACAACAAACCCACAGCATACATCATTCTCAATGGTGAAAAACTGAAAGCATTTCCTCTAAGATCAGGAACAAGACAAGGATGTCCACTCTCGCCACTATTTTTTTTGTTTGTTTTGTTTTTTAAATTAATTAATTTATTTATTTTTGCCTGTTTTGGGTTTTCATTTCTGTGCGAGGGCTTTCTCTAGTTGCGGTGAGCGGGGGCCACTCTTCATCTCAGTGTGCGGGCCTCTCACTGTCGTGGCCTCTCTTGTTGCGGAGCACAAGCTGCAGATGCGCAGGCTCAGTAGTTGTGGCTCACGGGCCTAGTTGCTCCGCAGCATGTGGGATCTTCCCTGACCAGGGCTCGAACCCATGTCCCCTGCATTGGCAGGCAGATCCTCAACCACTGCGCCACGAGGGAAGCCCTCGCCACTATTATTCAACATAGCTTTGGAAGTTTTAGCCACAGCAATCAGAGAAGAAAAAGAAATAAAAGGAATACAAATTGGAAAAGAAGAAGTAAAACTGTCACTGTTTGCAGATGACATGATACTATACATAGAAAATCCTAAAGATGCCACCAGAAAACTACTAAAGCTAATCAATGAATTTGGTAAAGTTGCAGGATACAAAATTAATGCACTGAAATCTCTGCTTCCTGTACACTAACAACAGAAGATCAGAAAGAGAAATTAAGGAAACAATCCCATTCACCACTGCAACAAAAAGAATAAAATACCTAGGCATAAACCTACCTAAGGAGGCAAAAAACCTGTATGCAGAAAACTGTAAGACACTGATGAAAGACATCAAAGATGATGCAAACAGATGGAGAGATATGCCGTGTTCTTGGATTGGAAGAATCAATATTGTGAAAATGACTATACCACCCAAAGCATTCTACAGATTCAATGCAATCTCTATCAAATTACCAGTGGCATTTTTTTACAGAACTGGAACAAAAAATCTTAAAATTTGTATGGAGACACAAAAGACCCCGAATAGCCAAAGCAGTCTTGAGGGAAAAAAACGGAGCTGGAGGAATCAGACTCCCTGACTTCAGACTATACTACAAAGCTACAGTAGTCAAAACAATATGGTACTGGCACAAAAACAGAAATATAGATCAATGGAACAGGTTAGAAAGCCCAGAGATAAACCCACGCACCTATGGTCAACTAATCTATGACAGAGGAGGCAAGGATATACAATGGAGAAAAGACAGTCTCTTCAATAAGTGGTGCTGGGAAAACTGGAGAGCTACATGTAAAAGAATGAAATTAGGACACCCCCTAATGCCATACACAAAAATAAACTCAAAATGGATTAGAGACCTAAATGTAAGACTGGACACTATAAAACTCTTAGAGGAAAACTTAGGAAGAACACTCTTTGACATAAATCACAGCCAGATCTTTTCTGATCCACCTCCTAGAGTGATGGAAATAAAAACAAAAATAAACAAATGGGACCTAATGAAACTTAAAACCTTTTGCAAAGCAAAGGAAACTATAAACAAGACGAAAAGACAGTCCTCAGAACGGGAGAAAATATTTGCAAACAAATCAGTGGGCAAAGGATTAATCTCCAAAGTATATAAACAGCTCAAGCAGCTCAATATTAAAAAAACAAACAACCCAATTAAAAAATGGGCAGAAGACCTAAATAGACATTTCTCCAAAGAAGACATACAGATGGCCAAAAACACATGAAAAACTGCTCAACATCACTAATTATTAGAGAAATGCAAATCAAAACTACAATGAGGTATCACCTCACACCAGTTAGAATGGGCATCATCAGAAAATCTACAAACAACAAATGCTGGAGAGGGTGTGGAGAAAAGGGAACTCTCTTGCCCTGTTGGTGGGAATGTAAATTGATACAGCCACTATGGAGAACAGTACGGAGGTTCCTTAAAAAACTAAAAATAGAATTACCATATGACCCAGCAATCCCACTACTGGGCATATACCTGGAGAAAACCATAATTCAAAAAGACACATGTACCCCAATGCAACATATTTACCATAGCCATGTCATGAAAGCAAACTAAATGCCCATCAACAGATGAATGGATAAAGAAGATGTGGTACATATATACAATGGAATATTCCTCAACCATAAAAAGGAACGAAATTGGGTCATTTGTAGAGACGTGGATGGATCTAGAGACTGTCATACAGAGTGAAGTAAGTCAGAAAGAGTAAAATAAATATCGTATATTAACGCATATGTGTGTAACATAGAAAATGGTACAGATGAACCGGTTTGCAGGGCAGAAATAGAGACACAGATGTAGAGAACAAACATATGGACACGGGGGAAAGTGACTGGGGGGTGGTGTTGGTGGGATGAATTGGGAGATTGGGATTGACATAGATACACTAATATGTATAAAATAGATAACTAATAAGAATCTGCTGTATAGAAAAATAAATGAAATAAAATTCAAAAATTAAAAAAAAATGCTATGAAAACTCTTTCACATATTAAAAACCAAACTGTTTATATTTCTTAACACATTTTCCAAAAGAAAAATCATACACCCACAGACACATGTACATTGCAAATATATGGTAAGTATGTAAAGCAAGAAGTTCAGAGTGGTTATATCTTAATGCCAGAGCTATTTGTATATTTAGATATATTCCAGACTTTCTATAGTGAAAATATATAGTTTTAAGGATAAAATTTATAACAGAAAGTAAAAAGCTTTATTCTAAACTGGCAAAACTGAAAAAAAAAGTAATGAAACATCCATTTTCTATTATGAGACCCGGTCTTTTAAAATAATGTTTTAAAGCATTTCTTTTATATTTGGGGTGACAAAGCAGAACATTTCAGACTTGAGATGTGTTGGCATCTTGGTGTAATCGAAAGAACAGGAGTTTGACTCCTTATCATCCTCAGTTCAAATATGGCTCCACTTCTCACCACAGCCCAGCCTGGCCTCTATGCCCCAGGGTGTCTTTATGCAGATAAACGTTGGTGCTACATAGCTCTTTGCAAGAATAAGTTCCTTTAAAAAAAAAAGAAGAAAGAATAAGTTTCTTTTAACTTCTCCAAGTCTCAGTTTCCATATCTGAAGTGGTAAAGCGGTGCCAACCTCAAAAGAATTTAACAAAATAATGCTTATAAAAATGCCTAGGACACATTTATCTTAATGAATGTATATATACTGTACATGTGTAAATTGGAATTAACATAAACTTTCTATATGTAAATATAGACACCGATTTTATGCCCATAAAATGGAGACATAATCACATACTGACAAACGGAAGTGCATGATGGAAACTACATTTTTATAAAGAGATTAGATATGCTTGCAAGTGATGTAAAAGGCCAGTATATTTTCTATCTCACACAGGCAATTTTAAGAAAAAACAGATGGGATTTACAGAATTTGATTTATTAATAACATGTATTTTATTTTTGGTCCAAAACTAGGTTTTTTCTTTTAGGATGGGCAGAAATATGCAAGAAAGAAGGACAGAAAGCCAAGATTTAAGGAAAGGCTCTGAAATAAAATATGCACACACAGACTTGAAACAATCTGGTTCTAGGGTAACAAAGTAACAGGTTTTCCTCCACACATTTCCCCACCCCCAGCTAGGCACTGAATCCCCGTATGCAAACAAAAGGGACATATTGCAGAGGTGATTCATACAGCTGGGGACACAAAAGGCTGTTCCAGCCAAAGCCAACAATTAACAATGACCTATTCGTTAAACGTTGTCCTCTCTAACTTGCCTCTTTCTTTCTGAGGGAAAGTGGCATGTTTGAATATGTGACATATTCTTTAAAGTTTCCACTTTTAAGCAGTACTAAATGTACCTCAAAATAACAACCAACTTTCCCTTTTTTAAAATAGAAACCCAGGTTTTCATAAATATCTGTCTGTGCTTTCATCTGCATATGTGCTGCTATCTTTCCATAAACTCAATCACAGTTAATTTGGTCTGTATTGGTAAATGTAGAAAGGCTCTCAGATGGTTTAGAAGAAATAGAACAAAATTAGTTTGGATTTTTTTCCAAATGGATTGTCACAATCTGTGCATGCTATTTCTCTCATTATTACATTTATGCAGCATTCAGATTCCCTTTTCTCCTTTATCCACCTCCTATTTAGCATAAACAGAGGAAGAATCAAGTGGATATAATCACCTCTAGATCCTTGATAAACTTTATCCAATAGCTAAGAGATATCAATGCTTGAATGGCTGTTATTTGTTTTCGTTTGGCATGTGACATGGAAGCAATGTATCTTCTGTTGTGCTTAGGAAAATCTCAATTAGAGTTCCAAGCACTAGTAGGCAAGGGAGAAATTTTCTGGCTTTGCTATGTTTTAACATTCCTGAATCTGGTCTCTGTCATGATCATCCTTCAAAGGAACCTCCATTTTAGCACAACTGCCAACAGACTCCAAAGATAGGTATTAAGGTAGCTTGTTTATAGAAATGTGTTTAGTCTCATCTCTAAGGAAATGTATTTGGCACAATACTTATTTATTGTATTAAAACATGATTATTTGCTATTAAAAAAACAAAGCAGTTAATATAAATGTGAATGTCAAAGTCACAATAGAAATTATTTCTTTCAAGTAACTCCAAAGCAGTCTCCAAATTTTGAGGCTCCTTGAACTCTCTTCTCCAAAAAGAGAATAGAGAATAAATTTATTCAAAAGAGAATAAATCCTAGATACCTAGGATTTAACCATCTTTTTCCCAACCTGTGACAGTGTTATCAGAAGTATTTGAAGCAATTAGGTTTAAAAGATGCTTCTAATTCTTCTAGTTTCTATTGATTTCTACCTATTATGTGCCTCCTAAACACTTTATTCACATTTTTTGTGATGAACACTTTCCAAAATAAATGTCAATTGCCCGTTCACATTCTGTTTTCTCTTACTAGCACTTCTAATGAAACAGAGGTCTTTTCTTCCCCTCTGTACCCAAGTTTAAAATGCAATGCGGAAATATTCTTCCATACTGAATTTAATTCTATTAGGGACCTCCATTTCTGTTAGGGTGTGGATAAACAACACCACCATTTCAGAATCGGTATAACCTAGTCACTTCCAGATTAATACAATTTCCCTGGGGGAAATACTCAACTTTTCGGGATTTCTCTAAACACTCCCTTCTCTTTTATTTTTCATCAGATGGTATCTGAGTTTAGAAGAGGCTTGCATAATGGCTGGGCATTGGAAATGATATGTTTAAAACAACAACAACAACAAAAAAGCAGAGCAAATAGGCTATAATGTTCCATGAGATCATCAGGGATCCAGATCCCTTAAGGTACTGTTTTGTTTTGTTTTTCTAGTCTTTACAGGGTCAAAGCTAACTCGCTAGTGTTCCATCCATGTTCCAGTCCATAAGAAAGGAGAATGGGAGGAAGTGGAATGCATGCAGTTTCCTACCTAAAGATATGACTTGAAAGTTGTCTACATTATTCTGCTTATATCCAATTGGCTGAACTTAGTTTCCTGGATTCTACTAGCAGAAGAGAGCCATATATGTTGATAACCACAAGATAGGGAAGAAAAAAATAATTTTCATAAAATGGGTGAGAATAACATCTAACAATAGTTGAGCTAGAATTCATTCATCTTAAAAGAATTAAGTAAAGCATTTTAGAGTATGTCATAAAATTAACTGAATGTGTTACCTTTGATTGATTTATTCAGCTAACATTTATCAAATCTCATCCATGTTAGTAATGGGAAGTTAGCTAATATGAAGGAAAACAATTCTGGTATCTTCTTTAATGAGAGTTACTAATTACTAAATTTGCTATAATTTTATTACTTGACAAAAGTGGAAATACAAAAGTGAAACCTGTTTGGGTTTTTTTTTGAGATAGTTTATAAGTTCAGAGTCTCATAATATAATGAAATAGAGATGTTACTTAGTATATGATACTTTCATATTGACTGAATAATTCCATGAACAATAGCAAACCACTATTGAGAGGAAAGTTTCTATGACTTGAATCAGTTATCTTTTGACTGTAAATAACATAGAACATAGCTTAACAAGTCTGGTGCTGGTCTGGTGCAGGGACTTAACAAATATTATGGAAGAACCTGGCTCCATCTATCCTTCCATTCTGTCATTCTCTTTTTGTTGGATTTTTGTTTGTCTTTGTACTCTTCCCTCATAGTCTCAGAATGGTTTCCATAGCTCAAGTATAAAACAGTCATATTCGATGTCAGGAATCTGGGTAGTAGCAAAAGGGATCTTTTGTCAAGTTTTCTCTTTTTATCAATAAAGGGAAAACTTACGCAGAAGCTCCCTAGAAGACCTAACTTTTTGCTTCCTTGACCAGAACTGCAAAAAGTTTAAGAAACGGAGATATTTCTACAATTCAATTAAATCATTAATGGCTAGACTAACAGCCCTACAGTGGAGTACATTGGCACCCTAAAAAAATCAAAGTTTATATGATAAGTAAATAGAGGGAGAATATCTTTTGAGTAAACAAATAATGGGTTCTGCCACAGCTATGTAACCATCAAAATCATGGCCTTTGTATACCTTCTTTCATAATTTAAAGGTTATTCCAAATCTCCACTGCCCCCTCAGCCAATTCACTTCACAAGTGATTCCATCTCTCTTCTTAATAAATTACATTCCTGTTCTATTGCTTCTTTACTCTCAGAATTATAAACATGATCTTGTCTATCCTATCCCAGTGATGGATTCTGGCTACCTGGCAACTTTTCTCCTTTCCTCCAAGGCTAAATATTTCTAAAGTGTAATTATCGCTCATTGCCTCTGCTTATTTACTTCCCTTTTACTTTCTAACCCAAATTAATCTGACCTTTGCCTCCACAATTACAACTATTGCTAAATTCAACAGTGGTCAATGGTCTTAATATTTCAACTGTAATAGACAATTTTCTGTCATTATAAAACCTGAGTTCTGTGTGGCATTCAACTCTATTTACCACTACCTCTTGTTGAAGTTATAGCTTTCTTTGACTTCTGAGAAACTACTCCTCACTACATTTTCTCATATCTTTCTGGCCGTATCTTGTTCATTTTAATGGTTTGTGTCTTCTATTTGTACACCTACTCTGTTGATGCAGGATACCAAAATGCTAAAAATTCTTTGCATTAAGGAACATATAGAAATTCAAAGAAATGCCATATGCCACGTCACTGTTATAAATAGAATAAGATCAACTTTATTAAACCATTAAGTTACCCCAAGTTACCCCCATCAATGGTTGTAAATTTTAAGTGAACATGAGAATCACTAGGAAATAAATTACCAGAAATAAGGAAGACCAAACTGATAAAGAGATATTCTATTTCCTTACATGGAGAAAAGCTGAAAAAAATTGTAATTCAGAAAGTTGTTAAATATAAAGTCAAGCATAAAAATAAAGTGACTCTTCAGGGACCAGCAAAAAAGAGAAAACACAAAATTAGACCAACAATTTCAAAGTGTTTTAATTGTAGTTCATGGGTGTTTCATTAGCTCCTCAAGGCTAAAATCTAATACTGTTGTATGGACAGATATGACTTTCTAGATGCCTAGAAAGTGGAAAGATTAAAGAAAGTCACCTGGATGAAGCTCAGATCCTTGAAGTACTGCCCTAGCCATTAAATTATATCTATAATTTATATTATATATATTATATATAAATATACATTATAATTTTATATATATATATATATATATATATATATATATATATACTGTCCTAGAGAGGTGTTAAAAATATGTTACATATCTAGAATAAAAGAACAGAATGACTACCATTAAGAAATAGAGTACTTAGGCTTATAGCATGCTCAAGTATGTAGTCTAAATATATGCTATGCACATGATAATAGAGACACGATCTAGGAAATAAACATAACAGTGTTTGAGGATATTGAAAATTCTAGATCCCTGAGAGAGCAAACATTTTCTATCACAGTTTATATTGAAATTCCACAGAACCTCTGCCAAGCTCACAAGAAAAAAATTTACAAACCTCAAAAGAAATAAACCCCCTTAAAATCAATATGCTGAATATGATAGAAGAAATTTATTCCTTCAGCTCTCCATTAATTTGATAAATATTTATCAGATGTCCACTATAAGTCGGAAAGTCTTGAAGCCACTGGATATATAGAAGTGAATAGACAATGAAGGGATGAAGATATAAAAGAAGGAAAATAAACCATAGTAAAAAAAAAAACAGGATAGATAAAAAATAGACAAAGCCATAAAAGAGCAAAGTGAACAACTTACTCCCTGAAATTAAGGACTTAATGGGCATGTGTTCACTTCAGGGGTATACATACTAAAATTAGAACAATACAGAGAAGATTAGCCTGTCTCCTCTTCATGGATGTCATGCAAATTTGTGAATATTTTTGTATAATTTTTTAGCATCAATCCCTAAATCTGAGAAAGATGGAATTAAAAAGAAACTTACAGACATTTCTCACTCATGAATATTGATGAAATAATCCTCAATAAGATATCATCAAACATAATTCAACAGCTAAATAAAAAATTTTAATATGAAAAATTTAGGAATGCAAGGATGGTTCAGTGTTAGATACTCTATTAATATAATTCACCGTGTTAACTTATCTAAGGAGGAAACTCATAATGAAGTCTCTGAAGATAATGAAAAGGCCTCAGATATAATTTCAAAGCCCATAGCTCCTAAAAATTAATTAGTATTACAGGAATATATGGATACAGTGAAATACCACTTATACCCATGAGAATCACTATAATGAAAAAGAGGGAAAATGCCAAATTTTAGTGATGTGGAGTAACCAGAACTTGCCTATACTGTTAGTACAACATCTTTGGAAAACAGTATGGCAGTATCTATTAAAGGTGAATATTTGCATAATCTATGACCCACCAATTTCACTCTCATATATATTATTGACCAAGATGACCTTAATATTCCCCTCAACTTGACTAAAATTTACACAGCCTTCTTCCTTACTTTTGGTCCCTGACCTCCTATTTGTAGAGCATTTACTTTAGAAAATTTGTTATTATAAATTCTTTCTCTGCTTCTTTGAAATGAAACTTTTTAAAAAGTCTTTTGCCAGTTTTACAACCCAAGACTATTTTTTTTCAAGGGCCTGGGAGCCATCCCTTTGAAACATAACCAAAAAGGAAGAAAGCACCCCTACCCACCAGTCTCTACAAGAGGGTAGAAGTCTAACTTCAATCGGTGCCCAGCTCCAAGTTATAAAACTACCTTCTATCATGAAGAGAGGTAATTGGAGATGGTCAATTAGCAAATACAGATGACCTATAATCCCTGTACCCCATAGTTTAATAATTCTTCCAAATGTTTTTTCAGTGGAGTTAAATTTAGACTGCATTGAATCTCTACGCTACTGCAATGTCCTTGAACAAAGTCTTTCTTACCTGTTTAATGTCATCCAGGGCAATTTTTGTTTTGACATTCTCAACAGAAGTGCACACATATATACTGCAAAAATCAAAGCACTAGAATGTTCATAGCAACACTATTCAAAGTAGTCTTAAACTGGAAACTAGCCAACTATCTATCAACAGTTGAATGAATACATAAATTATGGTATATTCACAAAATAATTCTATTCAACAATGAAAAAGAATGTGCTACAACTACAGGCAAAAATGCAGATCAATTTTTACAAATATAATGTGAAGTAAAAGAAGCCAGTCACAAAAGATTACATTCTGTTTGATTCAATTCGTTTAAGTTACAAAAACAGATGATGTTTAGCCATGCTTTTAGAAATCAGGGTAGTGTTTATCCTTGGTAGGGGCAGTGACAGGAATGGTTACTCAAGAGGTTTCTGGCTATATTCTGGTCGGCATCAAGGCATCAAGAAGTGCTGGTCTTATTCTGTCTCTTGATCAAGTGCTGGTTACCTGAGTTTATTCAGATTGTGAAAATTCAGCGCATTGTATAGTTTTGAAACATGCACTTCTCTTTATGGATTTTACACTTAGTGTTTTTAAAAGTCTCCCAAGGATCTTGTTAAACATGCAGATTTCAGCGCTCCATTTTTAGAGATTCTGATTTAGGAAATCTAGTATGAGGTTAGGTAGGTGCGTTTTAACAAGCAGGTGGTCGTGGCACACTGAAAATCACTGCTTTTGAGAGCTATAAGGTAGTGAAACTCTAATTACCGAGTCTGTCAAAGAACCAACAGGGAAAAAAAAGCAGTAACATTTAAATGTGACAGAGGGGGGAATATGATTGAATAGAGCTCTACCAACTCTAGAATTTTGGACACATTTTATAAACAAAAAGGTATAGTTTAGTAAACAAAGTGAAAAGTTCTTTCTACTTCTCCTAATACAAAAAAGCTTACCATTTTTGCAAGATTATCTTCATCACTCATGACTTAGAGTGGTGGCGTTGCTATGGCAACACAGCAACAAGCATGGTAACCCAGTTTAAGTCCCCAAATGGAGGCTGAGTTGGATGTAGCATAGATCTGACCTCAATATCTGTCACTCCTTCACCTTCAGGACTGACTCAGCTATTCTGGTATCCCCTCTCTCCTTGTACCCATTTTCCCTGATGCTGTAGTGACTAAGGATTTGGCCAAGTAAGCTGTGAGTTGAGCAAAACAAACCTCTTCTGACAGTAGCTACACTAAGCTGCCAGCTGCTCAGGGCTTGCTATCCTGCTAATTCAATCCTGAAGGCAGAGTTTTCTAAGCAATAGGAGCAAGGCAAATATAGCCTGTCCCTTCTAGATCTCAGTGGGTGCCTTATCTGAGCCACACTGAGCTACAGGGCCAGAGATGACTAAAGAAGATCCTGCTTTATTTACATGAACTCTCCCATGATAAATAAACTATCAGAATAGTTTTATAACTATTTTTAAAAATCACTAATAAATAAATTATACATGTCTGCTGACTATAAAACACCAGAAAACATAATTTATTGCTGCAGGTAAGAGGAAAACATGTGTACTTACTTGACTGTAAATGCATAAATCTATCTTATTCCAACTCCTTTTCTGCCTTCTTTCTCCCTACATTCTCCCTTACACAATATCCTGTTTTTTCCCTATAATAGATGTTGAATTCACTGATTCACTAGTTCACAGTTTTCTGGTTTGTCTTTTGACCCATTTTAAAACTAATGGATTTGTGTTTGCCACTTTTAAATCCTCAGATATCTTCCTGAATCATTTTTCCCCTTTTGCTATCACTTTGGTTTTGAAAGAAGTAAATCAATACTGTGCCTTAAAAAGCCCTGGCACTACTGTAGGTAAATATATTGCATTCAGTTACTTTTGCTCACTAAATGTTGCTTGATATAATACCAGAGCATCCGCTACTGCACCAGGAAAAAAAAAATGCTATTTTGAGCTGTGAACCAAGGATTGATTTTTTTTAAGATATAATATATATTTTATGTATTGCATCCAACCTTGTTATTTGTCAGATTTCATAGAAAGCTCCATTCTCTCATTTGTGTGCAATCTAGGCAGCCTTCTGCAGAGGTAAGGAGTTGTCTTTGTCTCTCCAGCTTATCTCCAGCTTATACTTTGGTAAATTCCACCTTCAGTTATTAAAACAAAATGTAGTCTGAATGCTTCATGGACATGGTCCAAAACTCAGCCCTGACAGTCCGAAAGCCTATGTGTAATCTTTAACACATTTCAACCTCTGAGTCTATGTTTTCTCACCTAACAAATGAAAATTTAATAATAAACCATTTTGTTATATTGGCAATCAAATGAGAGGAGGTATACGGAAGTGCAAACTGTAAAGCAATGTGCAAATGCCAGTCAATCCCTCATTAGAAAAAGTTAAGCAAAGTTGTGTCATAAAAAAGAGGAATGGTTGTCCTCTAGCTACTCACATTGTCTGCTGTCCCACACAAACATGGAATTTATTTTAATTTATCTTAAAGGGATCAATTATATTAGCCACTTTCTTTTCACCTATATCCCAAAAGATGGTAGCTTCAGGAGAAAGTACGCCATCTGGTAGATCTTGCCACTAGAAACCCCAGGGGGCTAAACCCCTTGTTTCTCAAGTCAACTTTTATTCCTAATCACCACAAAGATTCTCTGAAACCTTCTCCACTTCCTTAAATCTTTACCTAATCCCCTCTTCCCTCAGTTTCAGCAGTTTCTTCTCCTCTCGTGTCCTGTTTTAAAAATACAAGTACTTACATGGGAAATCTCACAATCTACCATCACTACACTTACCAACAAGCCTCCATTCACGGTCTCCCCCATGGCAAGAAAGAGCCCTGCAACTCTAGCCTCTCACTTTCTCCTACATCATTCTTGAGAACCGTTAAACATGTTAAGGTCACCCCATCTTAAAAAAGACAAAGTTTTCCCGGGATAGCACATCCATCTCACACTAGAAATGCATCTTTCTTTTCCCGTTCACAGCCCAATCTTTTCACAGATGCAGCACTTAGTATCTCCACTTCTGAACATCCTACTCATTCTTCAACCCACTGCAATCTGGCCTCTTCCCACTACACTACCAACAGCTCTTTTTAAAACAAATGGAAACTTTTCCATCCTTTTCTTCCTTGATTTCACAGTGGCTTTTGTTTTTGTCATTTTACCTTCCTTCTTTTTTAAAAGGAAATAATTTATTGAGATGAAATTCACATACCATAAAACTAACCATTTTAAAGTGAACAATTTGGTGGCATTTGGTTCATTCACAGTATTGTGCCTCCACCACATCTATGTAGCTGTGAACATTTCCATCACTTCAGACCAAAATCCCTTACCCATTAAATAGTTTCTCCCCATTTCCACTTCCCTCCCAAGCCCTAGCAACATCTAGGTTGCATTTTGTTCCTAAGGATTTATCTATTCTGGATATTTCATATATCAAATGGAATCATGTAATGTGTGGCCTTTTGTCTCTGGCTTCTTTCACTTGGCATGTTTTGGAGGTTCATCCACCTCATAGCTTCATTCTTTATTATGGTTGAATAATATTCCACTGTACGTATATACCACAATTTGTTTATCCATTCATCTCTCTTTCTTCTTGAAACACACTCTTCCTAAGGTTTCTCGAACACTGCACTAAATTTTCCCTTTACTCTTTGTAAGCCCAACACTTAGCATAATATTTTAGAGGTTCATCTACATTGTAGCATATATCAGTACTTGATTTCTTTTTATCAATGAAAAGCATATTCCATTGTATGCGTAAACCACACTATATATGTATCCTCTCCAAGTTTCAAGACCTATATCTCTATCCCAGGGATTTCTTCTGAGCTCCAGATCTATATATCCAACTGCTATTAGATACTGTCACTTGGCACTCATACATATACTTGTCATAAATATACTTCAGACACAACATGAAAGGACTGATGTCACCATGTTTTTCAAAAGATCATGCCTCCTTCTATTCTACATTTCCCCTCTTATTAAATGGCACTGCCATGAACCCTGCTACCTAATGTAAAAACCTATATCTTGTCCTTGCTTTATTCTCTTCCCCCTTCTGCCACATTCAATCATCAAATTTTTTTTTAGTTTATCACTTTAAGATTTCTCTTTAATATCTCTTGAATCCAATCACTTCACTCCAACCCCATCAGCGTTAACCTTGTCCAAGCCACCATCCTGTCTCCTGTGGATTAAAACAAGCTGACATCCATGCCTCCAGGCACAGTCTGTTTTCCACATTGCAGCTAGAGTAATCTTTCTAATATACAAGTCTTGTTGTGTCAATCCTATAATAAAGAAAGCTCTTCAGTTGCTCCACTTTGCCCTCAAGATAGTGTATAAATTCCTTAAAAATGCATATTAGAGCCTTCAAGAACTGATTCTGTTTACTTCTCATCTCTGGCCACCCTTCCTAGAATTCTACATCCTTTGCATAACATTAAGTTTAGTGCTTGATTAGGCCACATCCCCACCCTTTTTTTTAAAGTTCTTTGCACAGGCTGCTAATTTCCTCACACAAATATCCCACCATTCTCATCTTGCCAATTCTTAATCATTTCTGAATGGTCTAGTCCTTTCTTTCTGCCTTCAATATAGACTTTATTCTGTTTCTGTTTGTGTTGTCCTACAATCTGAACTCTTCAGTACGAGCTGCTCTGCCTTTGTCTCAGCCTTTTTTGGGAGAGACCATGTCTTTTTGCATCTTTTTTAAGAATATTAAAGCATGGTTTTCTAAAACCTGTATTATTTCTAAATGAAAATAGTTTCTCAGATTATATCCTTTAGTCTTCCTTTGGTGGGTGTGAAGGTATATTTTTAAAGACTGGTTGAGTTGCAATGAAGCAACTCTGCTCTATTCCCAGGATCCCTCACCGCTGGGTACCTCAAGGTCACTTTTTGTGAAAAGGTAATACATCCAGCATGAAAACGTATTTTGAGGTACCCTTGCAAAAGCTTGAGCTTTGGAAATTTAAATTAGAGGATTGTGATTAAAAAGGAAAATTGTGGAACATTCAATCTGTTAACTAATCAAAACTCAAAAGAGTAGCAATTGAATACCAATAGTAAATACAATCAGTCCCCTGCATCCGACGGTATCCACATTTGTTTTCTAAAATTTGGAACTTGTGGGTATAGAGGGTTGACTGTGCTATGCTGTTTTATATAAGGGACTTGAACATTTGTGGATTTTGGTATGAGGGGTGGGGTCCTGAAGCCAATCTTCCTTAGATACTGAGGGACTATTGCATACTTTATTACCAAAAGGATATGGTAATAAAGTCTACTTTATTTATATTAAAGTCTAATATGTTTTGTACAATGATAATATTAAGAATTTATATCTACTCATGATTTTGAATGTTTTAAATACGTCATTGTAAAAGATAGCCAGAAAATGCAAATAAGACAAAAAAGTTTTTCTGAAATATTTTAGAAAAATCTCCCAAGGAAAGAGAGTAAAATACTGGCTATGAAAAAAATAGAAGCCTTCAGCAAACTTTAGTGCCGGGGTAAAAAACAATGATAAAATCGTCAACGAACACTCTGATTTCACTCTTCAGTACAAGTGCAATAATAAAGCAAGCAGCGCAACTGACAAAAAAAACAACTAGACTTTTCCTTAAGTAATCCAGTTTTCTCAATCACCCCCATGTGACTTTTAAAAAGTATGGAGTTCTCAGCATGTGAAACAAAGTAACAATGCAGCTTTATCTTTTTAAAGTCCACAAAGGACAAATTAATGTATTCTATAATTTAACATTTAAAACTCACCTTGTATTATGTAAGTCTCATATAAAATGAATCTTAATTGGGATGCACCAGGATGTGATGGGAAGAATCTTGTATCAATGGTCAAGCATTCTGGACTAAAACTTATGACTATGTAACCTTTGTCAGGCCATCTAGCTTCTGGTTTCTCTGTGCCACATTTTTCTTGCCTATGAAGTAATGAGTAGGTTGGGCTAAATGGTCTCCAAGATCACTTTCAGATCAAATTCTAGTATAGAATAAAATTGAAAAGCAAATGTACTTTTCACTAAAATAATTACTTGCTACTGACTATAATTGCTTCCTTTTGGTAAAAGGACATGCTCATATATTCATTTTTGTGTGCATGGACTGTTTTCTATACACAGTGTGCCTATAAAGCCATGTGAAGTTTTTTGAATAAACATAAAAGCACTTAATCTTTCAAATGATTCCAGTTCCATCTTAGGTGGCTAACTTCAGAAGTTGCAGATTTCTACTGATGCTGAGATTTGTCAGTTTGAAACTCTTGAAATTATCTTCTAAACTGAGAATATATATATTTTTAATTCACTTAATATATCATGCATTTATGCATTTACCAAGGATATCCTCCCTAGAGGGAATTTCCTGGCGGTCCAATGGTTAGGACTCCATGCTCCCACTGCTGGGGGGCACGGGTTTGATCCCTGGTTAGGGAACTAAGATCTTGCATGAATGGCAAGTAAAAAAAAAATAAATAAAAGATATCCTCCCTAGAGCTAAATCTTAATCTTTGACTGTGTTTTTGATTTTTCTTGCTTAGCAGCAATGAAAAATATTTCATAGCCAAAATTAAACATGAAGATAGATAGAGAGATAAAGCTGGATAATAGGGTGTTTGGTTTCTAAAATGTGTCACTTAATTATGATACACAGAGATGAATTTTCCTGTGTGGCTTGTAAAATAGTAATTTTTTAAAATATCTCAAAAGAGTGATTCTAAATGTGGTTTGAAAAATAGCAGCATATTTAGGATGAATGTATGAATTCCCAGAAAGAATACATTGAATTTTAACATTTTTCTGATTATGTAAGTTCTACTATGGTTTGTTTAAAAAAAATCAGTTCCATGACTTTATAAACAGACATATTTATATTAAAAATGAAAATAAAATTTGTGTTCAGAAGAGTACATATATATATACACACATATACACACATTTATACATGTAATTTGCTAACTTTGGAATTCTAATTTATGCCATCACCTTTTGCCTTAAATCAATTTTATCTCCAATTTCCAGAATAAATAAATAAATGATTAAAGGGAAATTTTAAAATTTCCATACCAGAGTTATCTTTAAGTTTCATGTTGAAGTAGGTGCTTAATGAAAACTTATTCCTGTGGCCCGAATACTGGAGGACTCTTCACCTTCTTGTCAATACTGGGGGCAAGCTCTTCACCAGACTGAATTAAACTGCTCTTGAAAGCAAAGCTGCATTTGGAAAGATAGACAAATATTACCATTTATCATGATATAATTTTTAATCCCAGAGATCTTTTGTCATAGGACAAGAATTGAGGAAACATCTCTATTAAGTCATAATCTGTGTTACTTGTGACAACTATTGTTTTCTGTGCACATCTCTTTCCCCCAGTCACATGAAAGATGACATCAAATCCTACCACTTCTACAAGGTATGCACATTGTCTTGTTACAATAAAGACAGCACAGATTATCATTAAAATCTATAGATTTCCTACATGAAAAAAAATTTTTTTTTAATTTCTGAGAGATGTAAGAGAAAAAAATATTTAGAAAAATAAAAAATGAAGCTGAGTTACTTTCTTCCATTCTCTCTTTCATGTGATTCTTTACATTCTTTTGTCCTTTATTCATTAATCTAGATTTATTTTACGTTCTACATTCTACCATATTGTCACTTTTCACACTAAACACAAATTATTTTAAATAGAATTTTTTGTTTATTATTTTTTTAAACATGATTTGTTAACACATTCCACTTGAAATCTGGTCAAGGAGAAAAAAATGTGGTAGATTTTAAAATTTGGGTTTGCTTTTATATATCTGTCAATCTTGAGTCAACATCCTTTTATGATGAATCCTAGGTTTGCAATCACTTTCTGATGAAAATTTTTAAAATATTTGTAGATAAGTTGGTACTATGTGTTATATTTTTACTAAATCCAAATTTTCACTTTCTACTAAAGGTAGCAGAGTCCTGTAATGATCATTCTTAGGATGCAAATTCCATGACAAGTTCCTAAAAGTTCATAATGTCCATTGGTCTAAAGGATCCAGGATGAGCCAAGTATAATGTAGTTCAACAGAACAAACGAAAAGTGCTTCTCCAAGGTAAGCTCCATCCTTTACTAGAAAAGCTTTTCCTGTGTGTACTTAAAACATGTTTATAAGCAGGTGATGTGTGTGTTTCTTCTTCTAATTATACAAGCAACTAATGAAAAATACTGCTCTTTACCCATGAGAAAATAAGTTAATGGAAGAAACTTTCTGTGTCTTATAAATTCAACAGTATTACTTGACCAACTCCCCCCACCCAAAAATATGAAAAGGAGAGCTGAGATCCCAGAATCTATCTTTCCACACTTGCTTTAGCCCCCTATGATTCATATTCCTTGCACACCAAGCTGTAAGCCTTTGTACAAGCTCCACCCTGACTTCTCCCATTATCTAGATAATTTTTATGCAATTTTAAGGTCTGTCTTGACATTATTCATCTGGAAAGTCTTCCCTGACCAACTGAGACCATGTGCAGTGATAATCCTTGTGCTCCCACAGCACCTTCTACTAATCCTCACTGTAGCGTTCAACAAGTGCATTACAATTTCTCGTTTCCAGGTGTGAGCAAGGACCATATGTTAGTCACTGTTGTATCCGCAATTCATTCTATAGTTTTTGGTACATACTTGGTACTTAATAATTGCTCTGTTGAATGAATTCTCACTAAAAAATGTTTTACCAACCAATTTTACCCTGAGAGTGGTATCTAATCATCCATAGCTTTCCAACCTCATGTTGATCCTTGATTATAGTTTCTCTGACAACAGGTCAGGAATCAATAACACTGAAAATAAGTTCCTAGAATCTCAGAGTTGTTCATGACCCTGCACTCTTCAGTGACTGCTCCTTCATGTTGACTCAACTCATGTTGTATCAAAGTACAAGCCTCTTGGCCCTGATGTAGAACTTTAGTTCTTGGGTACTGCCCTTGGCACTCCTCAGCCTGGATTTGCCAACTGCCATTCAGACTTGCCCACTTTGAAGTACTCTCAGAAACAAAGCAGCATAATTCAGCTCTTGGTACAAAACTTGGCTTTGGCCAGATTTGCCTTAGCCTTTGTGGACAGGAATCTCACAATATTTGGTATGGTTTTGTGTCCATGACACTCATGAAACATTGCTCTTCTAACTTTATTTATTTACTTTCTATTTCTGTAATATCATAATACTTCCCTAATAATATAAGAACTAAATAATTTAATATGTTAAAGCTAGATATTTTATTTTAATCTTATTCAATTATTAATGTTTTAATAAGCAACATTTAATTACTATGAATGTGTTATAAACATATAATATGCATAATTTCTCAACCCATTGTTTTTATTTTCTTGTAAAATGAAATGATCATCTACAAATTGTCCATATTCCTGTGGTAATCTATGCCATTTTTTCCCCATATTTACCTTAAAATGAAAGTCATCATGCTTAGGTATCTGTGAACCAGTGATAGCAGGCTCCTCCCACCGTTCCTCTCCAAATTAATCCCTTGGGGAAAGTAAGAGAACAGCCCCAAATGTTTACCACTTAGCTCATAGCATTACACAGTAATAAATATTAAATCCACTATTTCACTTTGCTGTATCGCATTACTTCACCAGTGGTATCAAATGTGAAAACATTTGGCCTCATATTTAACCTAAGAGAATTAGGAGGATGTTAAGCACACACACATGAAATTCATTTGATGAAAATACATTAAATACATGTACTCTATTTTATTTATATATATATATATATATATATATATATATATATATATAAAGAGAGAGAGGAGTTTATTCACTCTTTTTAATTTTTTTAAAAACCAAGCACTACAACTTACTAAAAATGAAACTTCAGGCATTGTTCTGACTTACATAATTCTAAGAAAAAACATTCTCAACTAGTATTCTAACATATTTTCCCATAAAAAGAGTCATGCTTGAGAGCAACAATGAATACAGAAAGGGACAAGGAAAAGAGAAGAGAAAGAGTTGCTCAATAGAAGATAAAAAGAAGAAAGGTAAAATATCAAGGATTACCTGAATTTAATTGAATTACAGTGGTCCCTTCTTATCCTCAGGGGATATGTTCCAAGATGCCCAGTAGACATGGGAAACTATGGATAGTACCAAATCCATTATGCTACGGTTTTTCTTACAGAGACATACCTATGATAAAGTTTAATTTATAAATTAGACACAGAGATTAACAACAATAGTAATAAAAATAGAACAGTTATAACGATACACTTTAATAAAAGTTATGTGAATGTGGTCCCTTTCTCCCTCTCTCTCTCTTGAAACATCTTATTGTACAAATTTAATGCTTTTTGCATCTTAACTAACCATTTATCATGCACTATAACCATAATTTTTGCAATTTGAGGTATGTCAGCAAAACTAGCATGAATTTCTTTTTCCTTCTTCACAATTTTATGAATTGAAATTCTCTCTTATGGTAGATCTTAGCAACCTTTGCATATAAATATTTTTTCTTATTAAGTTAAAAACTTTCACTTTTTCACTTAAAGTAAGCACTTTACAGCTTTTCGCATATCTGAATTGCCAGCATCACTACTCTTGTGCTTTGGAGTCATTATTAAGTAAAATAAGGGTTACTTATTAATAAGTAACTACAATAATTAGTTAATAAGTTAATTAGTTAATAAGTACTACAATACTGAAACAGCCGATCTGATAACCCAGATGGCTACTAAGTGACTAACTGGCAGGATACGCTGGACAAAGGGATGATTCACCTCCAGGGAGATGGAGCAGGATGGCACAAGATTTCATCATGCTGCTCAGAATAACATGCAATTTAAAACTAATGAGTTGTTTATTTCTGGAACTTTCCATTTAATATTTGAACCACAGTTGACATGGATAACTGAAATTGTGAAAAGGGAAGCCACTGATAAGGGAGGACCACTGTAGAATCTTTTTGTGAAGTTGCTTGAGTCTGCATTATTCAAAAAATATTAAAGACAGAGTATCTGTAACCAAAATATGTTTTAAAATTTCTTTCTACTCTAAAGTCACCATGAGTTCCCTGGGGAAGGGAACATATACATGGTGGGTATGGAGCTGCTGAAGTTCAAGAAGTCACCAGTATCTTGGTTTAAAGCCTCCTGTGAGACACTGAAGGACTTGCTGGCTGTGGTGCTGGCCTTCAGCTGTGTCACTCTGCTGCTGATCCTGTCCCTGTTGACCCTGAGCAAGGTCAACAGCTGTGCTGCCCTATTGGCTGTCTGGGGAACATGATGGCTGGGGCAATGGAGAGACTGTCTTCTGAGGAGATTGATGAGGTGTCCCAGTTTACCACCAAGGAACACTGAGAGGCAGCAGGACCTTCAGAAGACAAGTAAATAACCCTTATATATACATACAATAATATTTCCTATTTCTCTAGTAAAAAGAAATCAGAACAATGCTACTTAAATGTCAAATGTCCTCTGGGCATCTTTCATGGACTGGTGTGTCTGATCTAAAGGAAACTGATCTATAGAGATTAAGATGGCTTCTGGAAAGGCATTTAAGTATGACTTCTACTGGGATTTGGACATATATGGGCATGCTTTGCAAACAGTCTGGCAGAAACCTATTTGCAAAGGAAGCTGAACATCAAGCTAGCTTCCCAGGAAAGAATGTGTCCTTAAGAAAAGCAGGAATTGCCCTGCTGAATTTGAATAGGTAGATAAGAAACCTTTAGCTATTGGAAAGAATTGGAACTCTGAGAAAAATGGAGTTGCTGTTACTTGAAAATGTCATCAGCCTCTAGATCATGTCTTGGTTCTAGGTTGAGGTACAAACATAATTTTGGTATCCTGAAGGGTCAGGTCTGTTTCCAATAGCAAATTGTTATGCCTGGTGGGGACTGTAGAGCAACAGCAGAGAAAGACAGTTCCTCCTGGTCCTGGCAGGAATATGACGGCCATTGTCAGGCACCACAGTATGAATATCCTAGAAGCAGACTTCCTGAGCATGTGGGAGAGTCTCTCTGAAAATTCCAAGAAATGCTTAAAGAAGCAGAAGTGATCTACACAAAGAGAGGTAACTTGAGCCAAGATAATCTATAGTATGATATTTCCTAAAATGAGAAGCAGATTTTCTCCTCATCTACAACATCCTCAGGCCCATTAGTTCCCTAATAAGACACTGATTCTAAAATATTATTTAACTGAGATCAGCAAGATGGCAGAATAGGAGCTTTCAGCCACCATCACCCCACAGAACATCAATTTTTGACATCTATTCATAGATAAGAGCACCTTTGTGGGAGTCCGGGAGTACAGCAGAGATGTTCCAACACAACACTGGAAAAAAATTCTGAGAATACATTGAAGAGGATAGGAAGTATCAATTTACCCGTGTCACCCTTCCCCCAGGGCAGCACAATTCAGTGCCTAGATAGACCCCCTCGGCCCATGATTTCTTCCACAGGGAAAAGTGAGAGTATAGTGCCCAGTTTTCCCAGATGTACAGATTGCAGCCCAAGAGGCTCACTATTTTCTCACCTCACTCAGAATACTCACGGGATTGGCACAGTTAAATGTTTGGGAGAGGCTGAGAGCAGGGCAGAGAGGTGAAGACTCAGATATAAGGATTTAGAACTCAACAGAGGGCCACTGATTTTAATACTTGTTTAATGGACTACATCAGGTGACTTGCCCACAAGCTCCTTGGGAGACTGTGTCTGCAGACCTCTGGTTCGTGGACACGTCAAAGTTCTGAACACCTCATCCCCACTTTGACGGGTTTCCCATGCACATTCCCCACAGATGGCAAGTGTGAGCCTTTGCAGATGGCTTGCAAGACCGCCAGCTAACTCTGCAGGATTGAGAGAAGGCATACAAATTAGAGTATTTCAGGGCACTACCCTAGGGAAAACAAACAGGAAGTTCTCAGCACCCAGCCATGCTTTGCAAGATTGAGAGAAGGCAAAAGAAGTTAAGAATTTCTCCCTTAAGGGAACAAGAGGTGTGGAGTTGGTACATCCATAGAAAAAGTCTAAGAGAGCCTCATAATTCCTAGACAGGATTCTGATTGGTAAAGGTGTTTCTTTACTAAAGCCAGTCAGTAAAGACTGGAGAAAGTGTCTTCTTTGTGAAGACAGCAAAGAAAGACTTCAAGGAACCTGAAAAATCAAGAAAGCATGACACCACCAAAGGAACAAAATAATTTTCCAGTAACAGGCCCCAAAGAGGTGGATATCTACAAATTGCCTAATGAAAAATTGCAAAATAATTGTTTTAAGGAAGTCCAGCAACTTGCAAAAGAACACAGATTACTCAACAAAATCAGGAAAACAATACAGTTGATGCTTGAACAATGTGGAAGTTGGGGTGCAGACCCATTGTGCAGTCAAAATTTCACATATAAGTTTAAGCCCTCCATATCTATGGTTCTACAACCACAAAATCAACTAACCATGAATCAAGTTGTACTATAGTACATATGTATTAAAAAACAAAATCCATGTTTAAGTGGACCTGCAGAGTTCAAACTTGTGCTGTTCAAGGTCGACCACACATGAACAAAATAGTAAGTTCAACAAAGATAGAAATCATAAAAAAAAATTAGAGCTGAAGAATGCATGAATTAAATGAAAGTGCAACAGAGAGCATTGACAGCAGACTCAACCAACCAGAAGAAAAAAATTTATGAACTTGAAGACAGGTCATTTGAAATTATCCAACCAGAGAAGAAAAACAGAAAATGAATGAAGAAAACCTGCAGGATTTATGGGATATCATTAAGAGAATTAATATATGTATTGTGTAAGTCCCAGAAGCAGAAGAGAGATTGTGAAAGCAGTAATAAAAATAAACATTCATTACATCCAAGGGAGCCCCCATAAAGCTATCAGTGGATTTCTCTGCAAAAAACTAGCAGGGCGTGAGAAGTGCAGAAAGAATAAAACTACTAACCAAGAATGCTTTACCTATGAAAGCATACTTCAGAAATAAAGGAGAGAGAAAGACTTTCTCAGGCAAACAAAAGTTAAAGGAGTTTGTAACAACTAGACTTGTCTTAAAAGAAATACTGAAGGGAGTTATTCAAGCTAAAATGAAAGGATGTCAGTTAGTAACATAAAAACATAAGAAAGTACTCATCTTAAAGGTAAACATTTAGTGAAATTTTAGTAATGGTGCTGTGTAAATCACTTTTAACTCTAATGTAAAGGTTGAAAGACAAAAATATGAAAATAACTATAGCTACAATATTTTATACATGGAGGCACAGTATAAAGAGATGTAAAGTGTGACATTGAAAACAAAATGTGAGGAAGAAGCTATAATGTAAAGTTTTTGTATGTAAGTTGTTATCAACTTAAAATAGACTGTTATAACTACAAGATATTTTATGCAAGTATTATGGTAACCAAAAAGAAAAAATCCTATAGGAAATAAATAAAAGAGAAAGAGAAAGAAATCAAAGCATTCACTATAGAAAATTATCAAATCACAATGGAAAACAGCAAGAGGAAGAAAGGAAAAAAGGAAATTGAAAATAACCAGAAAACAATTAGGAAAATGGAAATGGTAAGTCCTTACATATCAATAATTACTTTAAATATAAATGGATTAAATTTTCCAATCAAAAGATAGAGTGTATGAATGCATGCAAAACAAGACCCAACTATAGATTGCCTGCAAGAGACTCACTTCAGCTTTAAGGACATACATGGATAAAATCGAAAGGATTTTTAAAAGATATTCCATGCAAATAGAAAACTAAAGAGAGCAAAAGTAACTATATTTATATCAGACAAAATTGACTTTAAGTAAAAAATTGTAACGAGACAAAAGATCATTATATAATCATAAGGGGTAAATTATCAAGAAGATGTAACAATTGTAAGTATATATTCACCCAACATCAGAGCACCTAATATATAAAGCTAATATTAACAGAAATGAAGGGAGACTATGAGACTACAATAATAATAAACTTCAATACACATTTTCAACAATAGACATATCATCCAGACAGAAAATCAATAAAGTAACATTGTATTACTTGACTAAACTTTAGACCAAATAAACCCAATAAACATATACAGAACATTTCAACCAATACCAGCAGAATACACATTCTTCTCAAGCACACACAGAAGATTATATGTTAGGCTACAAACAAGTCTGAACAAATTTAAGAGGATTGAAATCATATGAAATGTCTTTTCTGATCACAGTGGTCAGAAACTAGAAATCAATAAGCTAGTTTATGATTAAACTAGAAATCATAAAGTAGTTATGAAACTAGAAATCAATAAAATGGGGAAAACTGGATAATTCACAATTATAATATGTAGATATCAAAAAACACACTGCTGAATAACTAATAGGTCAAAGAAGAAATCAAGTGAAATGAAAACATATATTAAGACAAAAAAAAATGGAAACTAAATATACCAAAACTTGAGGAAACCTGCATAAGTCTCTTAGATAGCCTCATCCACCAGAGGGCAGACAGCAGAAGCAAGAAAAACTACAGTCCTGCAGCCTGGGGAACAAAAACCACATTCACAGAAAGATAGATAAGATGAAAAGGCAGAGGGCTATGTACCAGATGAAGGAACAAGATAAAACCCCAGAAAAACAACTAAATGAAGTGGAGATAGGCAACCTTCCAGAAAAAGAAATTAGAATAATGATAGTGAAGATGATCCAGGACCTCGGAAAAAGAATGGAGGCAAAGATCAAGAAGATGCAAGAAATATTTAACAAAGACCTAGAAGAATTAAAGAACAAACAAACAGAGATGAACAATGCAATAACTGAAATGAAAACTACACTAGAAGGAATCAATAGCAGAATAACTAAGACAGAAGAACGGATAAGTGACCTGGAAGACAGAATGGTGGAATTCACTGTTGTGGAACAGAATAAAGAAAAAAGAATGAAAAGAAATGAAGACAGCCTAAGAGACCTCTGGGACAACATTAAACGCAACAACATTCGCATTATAGAGGTCCCAGAAGGAGAAGAGAGAGAGAAAGGACCCGAGAAAATATTTGAAGAGATTATGGTCGAAAACTTCCCTAACATGGGAAAGGAAATAGCCACCCAAGTCCAGGAAGCGCAGAGAGTCCCATACAGGATAAACCCAAGGAGAAACACGCCGAGACACATAGTAATCAAATTGGCAAAAATTAAAGACAAAGAAAAATTATTGAAAACAGCAAGGGAAAAATGACAAATAATATACAAGGGAACTCCCATAAGGTTAACAGCTGATTTCTCAGCAGAAACTCTACAAGCCAGAAAGGAGTGGCATGATATACTTAAAGTGATGAAAGGGAAGAACCTACAACCAAGATTACTCTACCCAGCAAGGATCTCATTCAGATTTAATGGTGAAATCAAAAGCTTTACAGACAAGCAAAAGCTAAGAGAATTCAGCACCACCAAACCAGATCTACAACAAATGTTAAAGGAACTTCTCTATGTGGGAAACACAAGAGAAGAAAAGGACGTACAAAAACAAACCCAAAACAATTAAGAAAATGGTCATAGGAACATACATATCGATAATTACCCTAAACGTGAATGGACTACATGCACCAACGAAAAGACATAGGCTTGCTGAATGGATACAAAAACAAGACCCATATATATGCTGTCTACAAGAGATCCACTTCAGACCTAGGGACACATTCAGACTGAACGTGAGGGGATGGAAAAAGATATTCCATGCAAATGGAAATCAAAAGAAAGCTGGAGTAGCAATACTCATATCAGATAAAATAGACTTTCAGATAAAGAATTTTACAAGGGACAAGGAAGGACACTACATAATGATCAAGGGATCAATCCAAGAAGAAGATATAACAATTATAAATATATATGCACCCAACATAGGAGCACCTCAATACATAATGCAGCTGCTAACAGCTATAAAAGAGGAAATCGACAGTAACACAATAATAGTGGGGGAGTTTAACACCTCACTTACACCAATGGACAGATCATCCAAAATAAAAATAAATAAGGAAACAGAAGCTTTAAATGACACAATAGACCAGATAGATTTAATTGATATTTATAGGACATTCCATCCAAAAACAGCAAAATACACTTTCTTCTCAAGTGCACACAGAACATTCTCCAGGATAGATCACATCTTGGGTCACAAATCAAGCCTCAGTAAATTTAAGAAAATTGAAATCATATCAAGCATCTTTTCTGACCACAACGCTATGAGATTAGAAATCAATTACAGGGGAAAAAACGTAAAAAACAGAAACACATGGAAGCTAAACAATACGTTACTAAATAACCAAGAGATCACTGAAGAAATCAAAGAGGAAATCAAAAAATACCTAGAGACAAATGACAATGAAAACACGACGATCCAAAACCTATGGGATGCAGCAAAAGCAGTTCTAACAGGGAAGTTTATAGCTATACAAGCCTACCTCAAGAAACAAGAAAAATCTCAAATAAACAACCTAACCTTACACCTAAAGGAACTAGAAAAAGAAGAACAAACAAAACCCAAAGTTAGCAGAAGGAAAGAACTCATAAAGATCAGAGCAGAAATAAATGAAATACAAACAAAGAAAACAATAACAATATCAATAAAACTAAAAGCTGGTTCTTTGAGAAGAGAAACAAAATTGATAAACCATTAGCCAAACTCATCAAGAAAAAGAGGGAGAGGACTCAAATCAATAAAATTAGAAATGAAAAAGAAGTTACAACAGACACCGCAGAAATACAAAGGATCATAAGAGACTACTACGAGCAACTCTATGCCAATAAAATGGACAACATGGAAGAAATGGACAAATTCTTAGAAAGGTATAACCTTCCAAGACTGAACCAGGAAGAAATAGAAAATATGAACAGACCAATCACAAGTAATGAAATTGAAACTGTGATTAAAAATCTTCCAACAAACAAAAGTCCAGGACCAGATGCCTTCACAGGTGAATTCTATCAAACATTTTGAGAAGAGCTAACACCAATCCTTCTCAAACTCTTCAAAAAATTGCAGAGGAAGGAAAACTCCCAAACTCATTCTATGAGGCCACCATCACCCTGATACCAAAATCAGACAAAGATACTACAAAAAAAAATTACAGACCAATATCACTGATGAATATAGATGCAAAAATCCTCAACAAAATACTAGCAAACAGAATCCAACAACACATTAAAAGGATCATACACCATGACCAAGTGGGATTTATCCCAGGAATGCAAGGATTCTTCAATATACGCACATCAATCAATGTGTTACACCATATTAACAAATTGAAGAATAAAAACCATATGATCATCTCAACAGATGCAGAAAAAGCTTTTGACAAAATTCAACACCATTTCTGATAAAAACTCTCCAGAAAGTGGGCATAGAGGGAAGCTACCTCAACATAATAAAGGCCATATACGACAAACCCACAGCAAACATCATTCTCAATGGTGAAAAACTGTAAGCATTTCCTCTAAGATCAGGAACAAGCCAAGATGTCCACTCTCACCACAATTATTCAACATAGTTTTGGAAGTCCTAGCCACAGCAGTCAGAGAAGAAAAAGAAATAAAAGGAATACAATTTGGAAAAGAAGAAGTAAAACTGTCACTGTTTGCAGATGACATGGTACTATATATAGAGATTCCTAAAGATGCCACCAGAAAACTACTAGAGCTAATCAATGAATTTGGTAAAGTTGCAGGATACAAAATGAATGCACAGAAATCTCTTGCATTCCTATACACTAATGGTGAAAAATCTGAAAGAGAAATTAAGGAAACACTCCCATTTACCATGGGAACAAAAAGAATAAAATACCTAGGAAAAAACCTAGCTAAGAAGACACAAGACCTGTATGCAGAAAACTATAAGACACTGATGAAAGAAATTAAAGATGATACCAACGGATGGAGAGGTATACCATGCTCTTGGATTGGAAGAATCAATATTGTGAAAATGACTATACTACCCAAAGCAATCTACAGATTCAATGCAATCCCTATCAAATTACCAATGGCATTTTTTACAGAACTAGAACAAAAAATCTTAAAATTTGTATGGAGACACCAAAGACCCCTAATAGACAAAACAGTTTTGAGGGAAAAAATGGAGCTGGAGGAATCAGACTCCCTGACTTCAGACTATACTGCAAAGCTACAGTAATCAAGACAATATGGTACTGGCACAAAAACAGAAACATAGATCAATGGAACAAGATAGAAAACCCAGAGAGAAACCCACGCACCTATGGTCAACTAATCTATGACAAAGGAGACAAGGATATACAATGGAGAAAAGACAGTCTCTTCAATAAGTGGTGCTGGGAAAACTAGACAGCTACATGTAAAAGAATGAAATTAGAACACTCCCTAACACCATACACAAAAATAAACTCAAAATGGATTAGACACCTAAATGTAAGACCAGACACTCTAAAACTCTTAGAGGAAAACATAGGAAGAGCACTTTTTGACATAAATCACAGTAAGATGTTTTTTGATCCACCTCCTAGAGTAATGGAAATAAAAACAAAAATAAACAAATGGGACCTAATGAAACTTCAAAGCTTTTGCACAGCAAAGGAAACCATAAACAAGACGAAAAGACAACCTTCAGAATGGTGGAAAATATTTGCAAAGAAATCAGTGGACAAAGGATTAATCTCCAAAATATATAAACAGTTCATGCAGCTCAATATTAAAAAAACAAACAACCCAATCCAAAAATGGGCAGAAGACCTAAATAGACATTTCTCCAAAGAAGACATACAGATGGCCAAGAAGCACATGAAAAGCTGCTCAACATCACTAATTATTAGAGAAATGCAAATCAAAACTACAGTGAGGTATCACCTCACACCAGAATGGGCATCATCAGAAAATCTACAAACAATGAATGCTAGAGAGGGTGTGGAGGAAAGGGAACCCTCTTGCACTGTTGATGGGAATGTAAATTGATACAGCCACTATGGAGAACTGTATGGAGGTTCCTTAAAAAACTAAAAATAGAATTACCATATGATCCAGCAATCCGACTACTGGGCATATACCCTGAAAAAACATAATTCAAAAAGACACATGCACCCCAATGTTCATTGCAGCACTATTTGCAGTAGCCAGGTCATGGAAGCAACCTAAATGCCCATCGACAGACAAATGGATAAAGAAGATGTGGTACATATATACAGTGGAATATTACTCAGCCATAAAAACGAACAAAATGGGGTCATTTGTTGTGACGTGGATGGGTCTAGAGACTGTCATACAGAGTGAAGTAAGTCAGAAAGAGAAAAACAAATATCCTATATTAACGCATATATGTGGAACCTAGAAAAATGGTACAGATGAACTGGTTTGCAGGGCAGAAATTGAGACACAGGTGTAGAGAACAAACGTATAGACACCAAGCGGGGAAAGCGGCCGGGGGTGGGTGTGATGGTGTGATGAATTGGGAGATTGGGATTGACATGTATACACTGATGTGCATAAAATTGATGAGTAATAAGAACATGCTATATAAAAAAATATATAAAATTAAATTAAAAAATAAAAAAAAAAATACCAAAACTTGTGGTATGCAGGAAAAGCATTTCCAAGAGGGAAGTTTGTAATGATAAATGCCTACAGTACGAAACAAAAAAAGATTTCAAATAAACAACCTGAATTTACACCTGAAGTTACTAGAAGAAGAATAAACTAGGACCAAAGTTAGCAGAAGGAAGGAAATAACAAATATCAGAGCAGAAATAAATGAAATAGAGACTAAATAGACAGTAGAAAAGATCAACGAAACTAAGAGGTGTTTTTCTGAAAAGAGAAGCTCACAGCTAACATCATACTCAATGGTGAAAATCTGAAAACGTTTCCCCTAGGGTCAGGAAAAAGACAAATATGCCTACTTTTGCCACTTCTATTCAACATAGTACTGGAAGTCCTAGACAGAGCAATTAGGCAATAAGATATAAAATAAAATACAATAAAAATAAATAGCATCATAATCAAAAAGGAAAAAGTAAAATTGCCTCTGTTTGCAAGTGACATGATCTTATATACAGAAAACCCTGAAAACTTCACCAAAAATCTACTGGAATAAGTTTCAGTATACAAAAATCAGTTGTGTTTTGTACACTAACAACAAACTCCTGAAAAAGAAATTAAGAAACCAATCCCATTTGCAACAGCACCAAAAGAATAAAATACTTAGGAATAAATTTAAGCTGGTTAAAGAACTTTACAGTGCACAGTATAAAATATTGATGAAAGAAATTCAAAAAGACAAATAAATAAAAAGATACTCTGTACTCATGGATTAGAAGAATTAATATTGTTAAAATGCCCTTAATACCCTTAGGGATCTACAGGTGCAATCTCTATCAAAACACAAATGGTATTTTTTACAAAAATAGAATAAAAAATCCTAAAATTCATATGAAACCACAAAAGTTCCCCAAAAGCCAAAGCAATCTTGAATAAGAACAAAGTCGAAGGCATCACACTGCCTGATTTCAAAAGATACTGCAAGTTACAATAATCAAAACAGTATGGTACTGGCAGAAAAACAGATACATAAGTCAATGCAAGAGAAGAAGAATCCCAGAAATAAACCCACACATTTACAATCAACTGATCATTGGCAAAGGTGCCAAGAATATACAGTGAGGAAAAGATAGTCTCTTCAACAAATGGTGTTGAAAAAAGTGGATATTCACATGAATAATAATGAAATAAAACCCTTATCTCACACCATGTATAAAAATCAACTCAAAATGGATTAGACTTAAATGTACCTGAAACTTACTTTATTAGAAGAAAATATAGGAAATGAGTTTCTTGACATTAGTCTGGGCAATCGTTTTTAAAATATGATCTCAGAAACTCAGGCAATGAAAGTAAAAAATGACAAGATTGCATTAAACTGAACAGCTTCTGTATTGGAAAGGAAACAATCAACAGAGTGATGGGACAATCTATGAAATGAGAGAAAACACTTGCAAACCATATAACCCATAAGGGGTTAATTTCCAAAACATATAAGGAACTCAACTCAGTAGCAAAAAAAGAAATAATCTGATTTTAAAATGGGTAAAGTGCTTGAATAGACATTTCTCAAAATAAGACATACAAATGCCATTTTTATTCATTTGTAAACATAAAAATGTGTTCAATTTCACTAATCGTCAGGGAAATGCAAACCAAACCACAATGAGATATCACCTCCACCTGTTAGAATGGCTACTATCAAAAAGAGAAAAGATAACAAGAATTGGCCAGTTTGTGAAGAAATGTGAAATCCTGCTATTTGTGACAACATGGATGAATCTGGAGAACATTATGCTAAGTTAAATAAGCCAGACCCAGAAAGACAAATACTGTATGATCTCACTACATGTGGAATCTAAAGAGTCAAACTTTTAGAAACAGAGAGTAGAATGGTGGTACCAGGTGCTGAGGGTTGGGTGGGGCAATGAGGTGTTAGTCAAAGGGCATAAACTTTCATTTATAAGATGAATAAATTCTGGAGACATAGTGTACAGCATGGAGGCTAGAGTTAATAATAATATATTGTGTGTTTGAAATTTGCTGAGAGTAGATCTTAAGTATTCGTCACACACACACACTCAAAATAGTAACTATGTGAGGTAATAGATATGTAATTAGCTTGATGATGGTAATCATTTCACAATGAATATGTATCTCAAATCATCACATTGAACACCTTAAATATATACAATTTTTATTTGTCAATCATACCCCAATAAAGCTGAAAAATTAATAATTAAAATATTATTAAATATCCTCAAAAGGATGCTAATTTGTCTTACAGTTTCATTCTGACTCCCCTTGAAATCCTCAAAACAGAATCCAATAGATGTGAATACCCTGTTTCCTAATTTAAACTCTTCTATAGCTACAGAGTCTCCTTTAGCAAACATAAGTAGGATGCAGGGAACTTAGCAATTGCCAGTGGTTTGAAGGGCGTAAAAACTTAAAGGCATAGTCATAAACCTCTCACGGGTGGCCAACTATAAATATAAGTAGTTATTAATATTTGTTACTATTAAATTTACTATGTACATGTATTGCTTCAAGCATTATGTGTGTTAATTCACTCTATCGTTGCCACTATTATTTGAGATATGTTATTATAATCCACATGGTATAGATGAGAAAACTGAGGCACAAATGACATTAACCCATCCCTAGAAAATGCAGGACGTGGAATTAGTATCCAGATCGTCTAGTTCCAAGGGTCACACCCTTAACCTGTACTTCCTGGCTAAATTTCAAACCCTTCCGTAAAGATTATGTCAATTTCCCTACTCTTTCCCTGGAAAGACTCTTCAACTTCCCATTATCAACCAGCATCTTCTTTAGAGAACGTAATTGGAGGATATTGAAAGACTCCAAGTTTCTTGACAAGGCAGAGAAGAGTATTGTTCCTGATGGGAATGGTCTCTCCATATTTCATATGACACCTTGAAAAAATTGTTTTAATGAAGGACTATGCAAGGAGATAAGTTTGGTTTTTTTATCCCTTCCTAGTCATTTAACTTTAGGTTTTTAGGGAAAGAAACTACATTTAATCTTTCCTTCACAGAAAAAATAACTTTCTTGTATTATTGATACAGAAATAATTCCTATATTATCAATAGTTTGCGAAGTACTCTGAGCCAAATAGTTTCATGGTTGGGAAGATCTCCCCTCCCTCAAGTCTCTAAACTTTGTGAAACGAGGCAGGAATTGCAGTGTTTTCTTGTTAGACTCCATAAAGGTTACTTTAGTAAGTAACTTATAAGTTACAGACACATATTACTGTTGAGGGAAAAGTAATTTGTTGTAATCATTTTTAATTATAGTTATTTTTAATTATCTTTGCTGTATGTGTAAACATTAAAAATACAAACAGAGCTGCAGTAGCACAGATGGTTGGTGCTTGTTACCCAGGCTGTCAAGCATCATTTGGACACCACTGCCTCCTTTTCTCTAATTGTGAGGAACAGCAGTAAAGTTGCTTCCTGGAAATGATTTTCATGTTTGAGAAAACTGGCTGTTACTAAAGATGGGAGACCAATTTATGGAAAATTTTGTCGTCCTTTCTCCCTCAGCAATGCCCTTGAACTCCTCTACATTTGAGGCCCTCTTCACTCTTGATGTTTCTGGTTTACCCAGTAGGCAAAATAGACATGCACAAGTTTGGTTTTGCTGTAACTCATCAATCAACTAATCAGCAACCTAGCATGATTAAAAAAAAAATCCCCTTTTGAAACTTGAATATGTACATTAAAATAACAATATGAAGTGTGCAGATGGCACCAACGTTCCAAATATCTGGTTTTATGCACATCCACACACAAAAACCAAAGTAAAACTAAATGATATTCAAAGAGTTTAACACTAGTAGCTCTCTGGTGTCAACATATGGTTAAAGAAATTAGATCCAATTTTGTTCAGCTATTAACATGAGAACGGTTATATCTGCCACCTAGTGGCCAGCCCTAAAGTGGGTCAAACGCCAGTTTGAATGCCCCTCAAATAGAAGATGAATTTGCTCTGTGAGCTTAGAGTCAAAAGTCAAAGACTACATCATAATCCAAATGTTAAATCTCTCAGATCAATGCAAAGAAAAAAACTGCTCTTGGCTTAGCATGACATTCGTCAATACATTATATTTCCATTTATTTTTCTAACTATTGTTCAATACTTAATGTTGTCTAGGCAGGCATGCTGGACTGCAGCCATGGCAAAAAAAAAAAAAAAAAAATCTTGATAATCAGCTTTGCATAGAAAAGTATATTCTCTCCAAACATGGAATTATAACCAGAAGAACAATTAAGGTTCCTAAACAAGAAATTCTACCCATGGGTAGAATGGGTAGAAAATGGGCATAAAATATTAAAAGGAGTATGGTCCAGTGGCAGGGCAGTCCATACCAGTTTTGGTGTTAATGAATGAGATAATAGCTGTCTACACTGACCCACCAGCTTTACTACCAATTGTTCTGATGATCTGCAAAGACAGAAAGGACCTGCAAAATAAGCTAAAGAAAAATAAGCATAACATTTATTTCCTAACTTTTTGTATTTCTATACATCTTAAGTCATTTATGTACTCATCTATAGAAAGATATACAAAACACAGTATACAAATATTTAGGTAATCTCTTCTCACATCGAGATACGTGAGATAAGTTAATGAGACAGAAAACATTTACTCAAAAGTTGAGGAAGAAAACTATAAATTTGAAAAAAAGTTACATTCTTTTAGCCCCAAAACAGTTGTTAATTATGGGTATTGAGACAATTAAAAACAAAAATTTAATTTATCACTGAGGGTGCCAGATGTACAGTCCCAGAGTGTGTGTCTGTTTTCTATCACAGAAACAAGTTACTGAGACTACTCTACCATTTCATGCCAATTTTATAGTTAATGATGAAATTGCCCTTATTAAAGCCATAGTACGTTGCTGAGAATATGGATGAGTTATAGAGCACTCTCCTGTTAACTTTGGGAATGAGACAAATAGTACTGTCAAGATTAAACCCCAGTTACTTTGAATACATCCCATAATGAATAAGTTAGAAGTGAACAATATCATATCCATTAACTAAGTTAGTGTCTATCACATGAGTCAGAATTTTGAAATCTGTACCATAAAAGCTTATTTTAATTGTATGGACAAGTAATTCAGTTACATGCCCAGTGTCTAGCCTTGTAAAGATAGTGGGCCCAGCAACATATTCTTTAGAAAACAAAGGGCCTGACAAGCAGTCTATGGGCTTCTCAACTACAGTCCTTTACAAAACAACCTACACATAATGCATAATTTTAAAATAATAATAATATTTAAGAGCATCAAGTTAGGAAAAAAAGAAGAAGTAGAAGACAAAACTGAGTGGGAAGCAGGAATCCAGAGAACTGAAGCCAGTTTTGCCTTAAAGACAAATGGAAGCCAGTGACAGCCAGCTTCCAAACAAAGACTAGAGACGTCCCTTCACATGGATATGGTCCCAGACCACTGGTACTGCAAATAGCATGGTGGGAAATAAGAGGGTGAATTTTCCCCACAGAAAGCTACAAGGAAACTTTCTTGTCCTGACTTTGGAGCCAACTGGAGGAAAAGAAAAATCTCTGCTAAAAAGGCACCACCACACACCAACCCTCACAAGAGATTCTAATACCAACTCACATTTTCTTTTCTGATTCCAAAGATCCCTTAAGCTCCATATTTATTAGTCTTCTTTAGGATCATTAATGCTTCCAGTACCTAGTAGAAGTAATGCAGATCTTCATGGGAGAAACTCACCTTTCACTTAGACCCCAAAACTTCTCAAAACATAAAGTTGCAGAGATCATAGCTCACATTCAAAAATAAGAAAATATACAAGACAACACAGCATCTTGAGTGAGATCCTGCTGAAATACAAACACCATAATCATACACACAATAACTTCCAAGTGATCAGATACACAACAATCAATATGTTTACTACATACAAAAATTACTAAATATAATAAATTCTGATAACGTTCTTTTTCTCTCTTGTTTACTCACTTATCCTATTGCTCTCCTGAGCTCTCGGAATCACTAGATCAGTACTTGTGCTTCTGGCTCTCCTTGTCCTTGATGTCCATTGAGATACTATTTTCTGATCTACTTTCCTCAGCTAGTCCCTCTTAACACATAACCTCAGTCATTTCCCTGATCCAGGAAAACCTGAATTCCAGGTAAGAAATGATTCCTCCATTTTCCTTATGACAGCAAGCCTCTCGTTACAAAATCACCCCACACCACTTCTGCCCTCCCTTTCAGGCAAGAAGGTCAGATGGCTTTATCATTAAATAGTAGCCCTGACTTCTTCAGATCCACTCACTGAAGACACTGCCTTCACACCTTTGCTTAGACCTTACTAAATCCTAATCCAGGATCCACCATTTATTAGCTTGTCTGGTTAGTCTCATGACTTTACCTATTATATATTTGCTGACTACTCTCAAACTTGTATCTCCTGCCTAGAATTCTCTCCTAAAAGCTATACTCACATATTAAACAATCTACTTAATATTTCCAGATGGATGTCCAATAAATATTTTAAATTGTACATGTCCAAACTTTAACAGATATTCCTTCTAAAACTTATCCTCCTCAAATCTCCTCAGTACACTTGATGGTATTTCCATCCTTCAGTGGCTCAGCCAAAAGCCTTCCACTGAAAAGTCATGCCTGACTTTTCTTTCTCTCATACTTCACTCCCAATTTTCAGGAATTCCATGGACTCTAGCTTCAAATTATATGCAGAATATGATGAGTTTTTTCTCTCAGTAGCCACTGTATAGACTGATTATGAAGCTGTTTGCCTCATTGTACTTTTAGTAGTTCATTTATCCAATAGGAAGTTCTGCTTTGAATACCAGCTTGAGGGGAATTTGAACTTAAAGATTTTATCTAATTTTACCAATCTTCTCCTGCAATAAGAATAGCTACTGCACATATATTGAGTTTCTGGCTGGAATTCTGATCAATTAAAAACACTGAAGCCCCTCACCTGATTATGATGTAAATTATGCCTTACCTGTCATGAGCAGCTAGCTCCCTTGGGTTCCAATGACTGTGGCACTTTAGGCACTAGATAATGGACCGTTGGCTTAAACGTCAAATGTCAGCCCTACAGTCAAGTCAAGACACTGTCTCCATACTGCTTGGTCTCTGACTTCTACTCAACCTCACCTCACTTTCAACCATTTGCATATTCGGCTAAGGTACTTTCACAATTCAAACCTAAATCTTAAACATTGAGGCCCAGAGGTAGGAAGGTATTCCTGGACTCTTGCAGTGGCTCAACAATTGCCATAGAGATACGGCCTTTCTCTCTTTATCCTCCAGTATACAGATGTAGGCCTTCATCTTTATTCCTGTGGTCTCGAGGCTGTCAAGGGACTGCTTCTCCTCCAGACATCATGGCTACATTTCAGGCATGAAGAAGAAAAGAGGAACACAAGGAGCAGTACCTTCATCAGCAAAGTGAAAACTCTCCCAGAAATCCTCATCTTATGTCTAATTAAGATTGTGCCATATATCTTATCCCAACTGGAAAGAAGTTTGGGAAGGAAGTATTTTTAGCTGTTATATTGGCTTTCTGAACATAATAGAGATTCTCTAAAGGAAAAAGGAGCAATGTATAATGTGTAGACAGTTTCTGCTATATCTAGCAAAGAACACTGGGCCTGTTTCATAATCTAAAAGGTCATGCAAGTTGAATGAATATGAAGCAATAGGTTAAAAATAAGTTCCCCTTTTCCTACAAGTCTCTCTTACCTTTAAAATTACAAAGATAATTGTTCATTGGATCATTCTTCCTTAGGGTCAACTCAACGTTGAACTATTTTGTTCACTTTTTATATAAGCACTTGGTCTGCTTGCTTCCAGTATGAATGCCTGGAAGATTAGGGAGTTCTGCTCCAATATTTTTTTCCAATTCTTTTACTACTTTTCTGTCTCAGTTGGCTCCGTTTCATGGTTCAAAAGTTAAATTGTAGAAAAGGCCTAAATTTATTGGTCTAAAAATAGTTTTAAACTTATGAATATGGCTGGTTATAATATAAGGAATACTAGTTAGATATGCTACTCCTAAGAAAACAGTTCGCTTCTGTGCAGGATTCCTTCTACTTGTTGACTGCCAGAAAACCTGCAACCAAACTTGAGGTCTGCTCTGATGAGGTTTATAGGACTTCAGCAATACATTTCTTTTGGTCAGAAGTTCTTTCTTGACTCTATTTTTTCAGGTACATACAGTTTATGCTCTCTTACCATATTATGTATACATCTTCATAAGCTGTCTCCTTCTAAAAAGGTGGAATGAAAATAAACTATAATATTCCTGTATAAGTAAAGTGTTACATAGGCCAAATGTTTTCTTCACATAGTGCATTGTGTTATGAATTCTAAAAGCACACAAGAGAATTAGAACCCATGTTACTATTTGCAAAAATCATAAGTATATATACATATCCTCCTTCCTCAGGAGGAACAGTGAAGCTTAACTTGCAAATATGTAACCATTAGTGAATTTTAAGTGTAAATTAAGAGTAAACATCTGCTAGAAGGTGACAAATGGGAAATAAGTAAAAAGAGGATTTGGAAAAGGTGAATATGCGATTACTCTTGGAGGAAGAAGTGAGATATGGTTGAAAGAAGAGGGAGCCCTATAGAAAGAAAGAATGAAAGAGTTGGTAATCACAGACACAGAGCGACCATGTCATATGGAGAGCCATAAGATTACATGACTATGTTAAAGGTCCATAAAAATGTATCAGGCTGATAAGAGCAGAGTTTAAAAGGAGAAAGTAGAGAGCCCTTATGTTTGACTCAGCAAGAAAGCAGGAACCACATCATTCTGGAACAGGAAAGAGATGTGATGAAACAGTGTTTCAGGAAGATTAATTTTATAAGCACTATGAAGAATGGATTGGCATGAAACTGAATTGAAGGAGAACAGCTAGGTGTCTGTTGAAATAATCCATGTGTGAAGTTATGAGGGCCAGGACAAAAATGGTAACTGCTGAAATGGAAACAAGTAAAAAAAGTGAAGAGTCATTATATGAAGCATCAGTAGTCTCCAACTTTAAAGGGAATCCAGCTGAGAACTGGAGGTTAAACTCTCTTTTTGGCAGCATTAACCATGCTTATAATAGTGCATATGTCATTATCTATTTCTACAGATAGAGGGGTTTACAAATAATCCACATATAAGTGATATTATATAGTATTTGTCTTTCTCTGTCTGACTTATTTCACTTAGAATAATGCCCTCCAAGTCCATCCATGTGACTGCAAATGACAAAATTTTGTTCCTTTCTTTTTGGCTGAGTGGTATTCCATTGTATATAGGTATACCACATCTTCTTTATCCACTCATCTGTTGATGGACACTTAGGTTGCTTCCATATCTTGGCAATTGTAAATAAGGCTGTTATGAATATAGGGTGCTTGTATCTTTTAGAATTAGTGTTTTTGTTTTTTTCAGATATATACCCAGGAGTGGAATTGCTGGGTCATATGGTAGTTATATTTTTAGTTTTTTTGGAAACCTCCACACTGTTTTCCAAAATGGCTGCACCAATTTACATTCCCACCAACAGTGTATGAGTGTTCCCGTTTCTCTATATCCTCACCAACATTTGTTATTTGTGTTCTTTTTGATGATAATCATTCTGACAGGTGTGAGATGATATCTCATTGAAGTTTTGATTTTCATTTTTCGAATGATTATACTACCCAAGGCAATCTACAGATTCAATGCAATCTGTATCAAAATACCAATGGCATTTTCACAGAACTAGAACAAATAATTTAAAAATTTGTATGAAAACCCAAAAGACCCCAAATAGCCAAAACAGTCTTGAGAAAGAAGGACAGAGCTGGAAGAATCATGCTCCCTGACTTCAGAGAATACTACAAAACTACAGTAATCAAAAAGCCATGGTACAGGCACAGAAACAGACACAATAGATCAATGGAACAAGATAGAGAGTCCAGAAATAAACCCATACACTTATGGTCAATTAATCTATGACAAAGAAGGCAAGAATATACAATGGAGAAAAGATAGTCTCTTCAATAAGCTGTCCTGGGAAAACTGGACAGCTACATGTAAAATAATGAAATTAGAACATTCTCTAACACCGTACACAAAAAAAAACTCAAAATAGATTAAAGACCTAAATGTAAGATGGAATAGTATAAAACTCCTAGAGGAAAACATAGGCAGAACACTCTTTGACTTAAATCTCAGTAATATGTTTTTTGATCTGTCTCCTAAAGTAAAGGAAATAAAAGCAAAAATAAGCAAATGGGACCTAATTAAACTTAAAATCTTTTGCACAACAAAGGAAATCATTGACAAAATAAAAAAGACAATCTACTGAATGGGAGAGAATATCTGCAAATGATCTGACTGATAAGGGATTAATATTCAACACGTATAAACAGCTCATACAACTCAACATCAAAAAAACAAACAATGCAACTGAAAAATGGGCAGAGAACTGAATAGACCTTTTTTCAAAGAGGAACTGCAGGTGGCCAACAGGCATAAGTATTAGTTTTTTATTTTTTATTTATTTTTTAATTTTTAATTTTTTTGGCTGTGTGGCGTGGCTTGCAGGATCTTAGTTTCCCAACCAGGGATCAAAACTGTCCCCCCTGCAATGGAAGCACAGAGTTCTAACCACTGGACTGCCAGGGAATTCCCAGTATTAGGTTTTTATAACACTTTAGGTTGAAGTTGTTTAATTTTTTACTTTAACATTCATGCAATTTTATAGAAAAAATCCTTCTTGTTTATCTTCCTTGTAGCCTGAAATCTTGCTTAATTCATGGGGGGGAAATTAGGCTGCAGATTTTGAAGTAGTATCACAATTTAAAATATGTATGTATGTATTTATATATGTATTCATGCATATGTAAATACATACACAAATACATTTGATGGGTTGAGGAAGTTCTCTTTCACTCCTAATTTGCTGAATTTTAATTATATTCTGAATTTTTCAAATGTTTTTCTTATTTATTGATAGATGATCATTTTTTTCTCCTTTATTCTGATAATGTGGTAAATTACATTTATTTTTCCAGTATTAAACCAACTTTGCATTCCTGGTAAAAACTCTTCTTGTCATGTTGTATTAGCTTCTTACTTATATTGTTGGCTTTGATTTGCTAATACAGTTGATTCTCATTATTTGTGGTATTTTTGTTCTATAAAGTCACCACAAACATTGAGTTAGTAAATATGGAACCATTGCATTTAGGGAAGGACAAAGTTAGGCTTCTGCAAGCCTCTGGTCCCAATATTTTCCTCAACTAATCAATACTTAACCTTGTTTTGTGTGTTTTTCTATTCAAAGACACCTTATTCAATATATATTGTTGATTCATTTACATAGAATTCATGGCTAAAGTACTATAACTTATGCTTGAACAAAGCTTATCTAATATTTGATTTTTCTCCTGAGGGCACATCACAGCCTCCTTTCACTTAACATAGATAGCAATTCAGCACTACACTTGTGGGCCATTTTAAACAGCAAAATCACCAACAAAAAGCACACGAATGTGAAAAACATAGCATTAAATGGACTGTGAAAAGGACACATTTTTAAGTATGAAAGCTAAAACAAGAAGGCAGAATGCCACCTTATTTGACATAAGCTGGGAACATGCTCTTCTGGTGACTCAATTTTTGGCTGCTTTGTGCATATGCATGTCTGCAAATAAGCTAGAAAGCACTTCACATATTGATCTGAAGTTACAAATAAGTTTTAGCCAGTAGACAAATTCACAAATATGGAACCTGTAAATAATGAGGGTAGACTGTATTTTGGTAAGGATATTTTTACCTATGTTTATGAGTGATATTGGTATAAACTATTTTTTCTTGTAATACTTTCGACAGAGTTTAGTATGAGGTTATGCTGGCTACCTAAATAATCTGATTTTTATTCCCTTTTCTTCTTTATTCTGAAAATACTTATTTCTTCCTCACTGATAGAGGTCATTATTGAAATGATTGGACCTGGAGCTCTATTTGTTAAAGAGTTTCTTAATATGGTTTCAATTTTTTAAGTAGACACAGCGCTAATTATATTTTTAAGTTTTTATTTCTTCTATGTTTAGCTAATTGTGTTTTTAAAAGAACTTACCTATTTTTTCTAACTTATCAAAAGTGTTGGCATATACTTTTTCATAGTATTCATTTACTTTTCCTGTGATATCTATAGGATCTATAGTAATGTCTTTCTCAATTCTTTTATTATTAATTTGTTATTTCAGTCTCTTCTTGCTCAGTCTTACTAGCTGCTTATCACTTTTATTACTCTTTTCAAAGAACCAATTTTTGAATGTGTTGACTACTGTTTCTTCAATTTCTAATTTATTTTCATCATTTTTTTTCTTTAATGACTTTAATTTTTACTTCTTTTGTAATTTCTTTCTTTTTTTTTTTTTTTTTTGGCTACACTGTGCAGCATGTGGAATCTTAATTCCCCAACCAGGGATCCAACCCGTGCCCCCTTCAGTGGAAGCATGGACCCCTAACCACTGGACCACCAGGGAATTCCCTTTTGTAACTTCTTAAGGTTAAAAACTGGAATCATTGACTTTGCATTATTTTTTTTCTAGTAGAAACATTTGTATTTTTAACTTTGCTTCTCACTGCTGTTTAATTGCATCCCACACATTTTAATACCTTATGATTTTATTTTCATTCAGTTTAAAATATTTTCTAATTTTTCTTTTGATTTCTTTTGTAACCTATTTCTTACTTGAAATGTTTGAAAAATATCTATATATTAGTTTGCTATTGATTTCTAAATTAATACAACTGTGTTTAGAAAAAGTTCTCTGCATTATTTCAGTTCTTTGAAATTTATTTAGACTTGTTTTATAGCATTTCTGAGCTCATTGAGTACATGTCCACTCATGTACTCAACATTTTAGTATATTTTTGAGATCTTCTATACATTCTTTAAATTCATGTCTAAATAGACTATTGAGGTACCCTTTTGGTTAGTTTTTGCATGGTATATTTTTCCCATTCTTTACTTCTAAACTTTCAATGTCTTCATATTGATGGTTTGCCTTTTTTAAACAGCAGATATTGTGGTCCTTTTTTTTTTAAGTCTTACAAATATTGTCTCTATTAAGATAACTGAGTTTATTTGAATTAGGTTTATTTCTACTTAACCTATTGACTGATATATGTAGTTTTAAATCTCTTGAATAATTTTCTTTAGCATTTCTTTTAGTTTGGGCCTGAGGGCAACTAATTATATCTGTACCAATTTTATTTGCATAAGAACATTTTTCACCTTTCTTTTTTGAAGATAAAAACTCCAAAGTGGATTTTTGTTGGCAGTTATTTTACCAGAATGCTAAAAATGTACTTTCACTGAAATTACCTTTTTCTTGAAAAATCTGGTTTCCATCATATTGCTGCTTCTCTAAAAATATTATGCATCTCTTTCTCTGTTTTTCATTGATATTTTTCTCTCTGGGGTTAGTAGTCAGTTTACTGTTCTGTGCCTATGGGTATATTTCTTTGCATTCATCATACTTGATATCTTTTATCAGTTTGAAAATTTTTTAGTCAATTTCTGTTGAAATATTGTTTCTTGCCCCCATTTCACTATGTCTTTCCCAATAGAACTGAAATCCCACAGTATATTCAATAATGTTATCATGCCCTATTTGTTATTTATCTTTTCCAATTTTTTTCACCTATGATTTTCCAGGATGTATTAATTGATTCATCTTTCAATTCAATAACCATTGTTTTGTGTGTCAAATCTGTTGCTAAATCTGTTTACTAAATTTTTAAGTTTATTTTATTTTTACAAATGAAAAAGATACAATTTTGCATTGCCTTTGTCTGATTAGCAGACATTTGGTCCTGTCTAAAACCTTTCAACATGGACCAAACATGCCCATGGACATTTTGAGCAGGGCTAAATTTCAAGGACCTTTTTGTGGACCAAATGTCTTCTGGACATTTTGGACAAGACCAAATGTCCTGCAAGGCCTGTGTCTTCTTTGTATAGATTTAAGATTCTGATGAGATTCTCTTTATTTTAATTTATTGTATTAAAACATATTAATTATAGTGATTTTAAAAGCTAATATCTGATTTACGTGTTTCTTTTCTTTTTTTTTTAATTGAAGTGTAGTTGGTGTACAATGTTGTGTTAGTTTCACATGTACAGCAAAGTGATTCAGTTGTAGCTACATATGTATTTATTTCTTTTCAAATTCTTTTCCCTTATAGCTTATTACAAAACATTGAGTATAGTTCCCTGTGCTATACAGTAGGTCCTTGTTGGTTATCTATTTTATATATAGTAATGTATATCTGTTAATCCCAAACTCCTAATTTATCTCTCCCCAACCCCTTTCCCCTTTGGTAACCATAAGTTTGTCTTCTATGTCTGTGGGTCTATTTCTGTTTTGTACATAAATTCATTTGTATCATCTTTTTTAGACTCTACATATATGTGATATCATATGATGTTTGTCTTTCTTTGTCTGACTTACTTCACTTAGTATGTAATCTCTAGGTCCATCCATGTTGCTGCAAATGGTATTATTTCATTCTTTTTTGCATTGTCTAGTTTTTCTTTTGCTTTTATTTTATCCTGTTTCTTGCCAAGCCTAGTCATCTTTTTTGAATGGTAATCATTTTATATAAAAATGATAAGGCTACATATGTTGTGGTATTCCCCAACAAATAATTTGTTTCTTTTGGACATTATGTAACAGATTAACAGAGCATAACAGAGGCTGGTGTGTCTCAAATTTGTTCTTATTTTTAGGCATGGTCTTTCTACTTTCTCAACTAGAAGGGTTTTACTAGGGCTACAACACCTTGGAAAATCCCAGTCTCCAATTTTTGTCTCCAAAGCACTGTGAGACTATTGAGTTTTTCCATTTAGCTTGCCACTTTCCATGCTCAGCATTTTTGCTCATGCATTTTGACCTACCTATGTTTATCTGAGAAGCCAGCAAATGCCATATGAAACAATTGCGTATAGAATGCAGGCAATATTTCAACGTGTTTTCTTTCTGGGATCTTGGTGTTGCAAATCCTATGTACCTTGATGATCCTAAATTTCAGTTTTTTCCCCCCCAGACCAGTGAGACTACTACAAATTCTAGGTCACTAAATTCTGCTAGACCTCTGTGTTTCATATTGTGAATCAGCAAATATCCAGAAAGGATAAAACAGGACAAAAGTATGCCTGATATTGATTATTTTCATTCTCATTAGAATGCTGGCCACTCAAACTCTAAATGCCCTAAATTTTCTCTATTGCTTTTCTTTAAAAATCCAAGTTCTCTATATATCCTGGATATTAATTCCTTGTCAAATAAATGATTTCCAGATTTTTCTCCCATTCAGTGGGTTGCCTTTTTGCCCAGTCAGTATTTTCTTTTGATGCATAAAAATTTTAAATTTCCATGAAGGCCAATATACATATTTTTTCCTTTTTTGACTATGCTTTTGGTATCATACACAAAAAATCATTGCCAAATTCAATGTCATGAAGATTTTGTCCTATGTTTTCTTCAAACTGCTTTACAGTTTTAGGTCTTACATTTAGACCTTTGATCCATTTTACATTTATTTGTATATTTAGTGTTAGGTAAGCATCTAATTTCATCCTTTGCATGTGGATAGCCAGTTTTCCCAGCATCATTTATTGAAAAGACTGTCCTTTCCTCATTGAATGGTCTGGGCAAAAATAACTTGACCATATATATGGTTTATTTCTGGAATCTCTTTTTTATTTCATTAGTCTTTGTCTGTCATTATGTCATTACCACACTGTTTTAATTGTTGTGGCTTTGTGGTAAGTTTTGAAATCAGGAAATGTGAGTCCTGAAATGCATTATATGTTTCTTTTGAAAATTGTTTTAGATATTTTAAGTTCCTTGAGATTTACCTCCTTGGTTAAATTTATTCCTAAATATTTCATTGTTTTTGATGTTATTATGAATGGGATTGTTTTCTTTATTTCTTTTTCAGACAACTCATTTTTATTATGTAGAAATGCAATTGACTTTGTATGTTGAGTTTGTATCCTGCAAATTTATTGAATTCATCTATTAGTTCTAACAGCTTTTTGGTGGAGTCTTTAGGATTTTCTATATATAAGATTAAGTCACCTGCAAGCAAAAACAATTTTACTTCTTCCTTTCTGATTTTAATATCTTTTATTTATTTTACTTGCCTGACTGCTCTGGTTAGGACTTCTAGTACTATTTTGCATAGGAGTAGTGACGCAAGTGTGCACCCTTGTGTTTTTCTTGATTTTAGAGGAAAGCTTTTAAACTTTTGCCATTCTATATGACATTAGCTGTAGGCTTGTCATAAATGGCCTTTATTATGTTGAGGTATGTTTCTTCTATACTGAATTTATTGATAGTTTTATTATGAAAAATGTTGAATTTGTCAAATAATTTTTCTGCATCCATTGAGATAATCAGATGATTTTTATCCTTTATTCTGTTGATGTTTATCACATGTATTGCTTTCTATATGTTGAACTATCTCTGCATTCCAGGGATGAAACCTACTTTATCATGATATATGATCCTTTTAATGTACTGTTGAGTTTGGTTTGCTACTATTTTCTTGAGAATCGTTGTATCTATATTCATTAGGGATATTGGCCTATAGTTTCCTTTTATTTTAGTGTCCTTATCTAGCTTTGGTATGAAGATTATGCTAGCCTCATAAAATGAGTTTGGAAGTGTTCCCTACTCTTCAAAGTTTTGGAACAGTTTGAGAAGAATTGGTATTAATTCTTCTTTAAATGTTTTATAGGATTCACCAGTGAAACCATCTGGTTTTTGGCTTTTCTGTTTTGGGAGGTTTTTTTTTTTTTTTAATTATTTATTTTTGGCTGTGTTGGGTCTTCGTTTCTGTGCGTGGGCTTCCTCCAGTTGCGGCGAGCGGGGGCCACTCTTCATCGCGGTGCACGGGCCTCTCACCATCGCGGCTTCTCTTGTTGCAGAGCACAGGCTCCAGACGCGCAGGCTCAGTAGTTGTGGCTCACGGGCCCAGCTGCTCCGCGGCATGTGGGATGTTCCCAGACCAGGGCTCGAACCCGTGTCCCCTGCATTGTCAGGCGGACTCTCAACCACTGCACCACCAGGGAAGCCCCTGGGAGGTTTTTGATTACTGATTCAATCTCTTACTCATTAGTCTATTCAGATTTTCTATTTCTTCATGATTCAGTCTTAGTAGATTATGTTTCTAGAAATTTATTTATTTATTCTAGGTTATCTAATGTGTTGCTGTATATTTGTTCATAGTAGTCTTGTATGATCCTTTTTATTCCTGTGGTATCAGTTGTAACATTGCTGTAGACTGAAGATGGGTACAGTTGCAGGCTGGGCTTTGTGATCCTGTGTACCACTGGCACTGCTCCACTGTTGGGCAAAGTCACTGGCTGGTCTCTTTGGTGAGGAAGGTCCTTTGTTTCCTGCAGTTGGTGGTGTTAAGAGGCTGTGCTCCTTAGTTGGGAAGGGCCACTATCCAGGTTCCCTCATGGAATGGGACCTCAGGCTATGCTAAATATTTGGATGGGGTCACTGGCTGGGATCCCTGCCAGTGGATCCCACTGGTGGGAAGCTGCATTCAGCAATCAGGTAAGGTCATAGTCTGGGCTCTGTTGTGGGATGGGACAGTAGGCTGGGCTCTGTGGCTGGGAGGTACTAGAGGCTGGGTTCCCAGGATCATTCTTAGGGCTCCTTGATTTGGCAGGACCAGAGGTTATACCTAAAAGATGGATAGGAGTGCCCCTTGGCTTCCTGCCCATGTGCAACTATAGTATGGGCTCAGTGGCTGCCTGGATTCTCAGATCAGGCTTCCTGGTTGGACAGCACTGGAGGCTATACTGGGCATTTGGGTGGGGCTGCAAATTTGCTTCCATGCCTGAGCAGGGCCATAGAACAGTCTCCAAGGCTGGTAAATTCTTTGGCTGAGGACTCCAAGCCAGGCAGAACTGCCCACTGAGCTCCCTGTCCAGACAAGACCACCCAGCAGATGGGCAGAACTGCTGGCTGGGATCTTCACTGGGGTGCAGATGTGAAGACGAATGCAATCTGTCAAGATCTGAGCACTGGTTGCTATAAGGCCTGCCCCATTTCTTTGTTTCTATTTAGTCCTCAGTGATCAAGCTCAGCAGATTTCCCCAATGATCCTCATGAGCAGAGACCCAAGAGGGCCTCCTGGAAAACCTCCTGCAATACTGGGGAAGCTGGATATCCTCCTTGGGTTTCTTTTATTTCCCATTGGAGAAACCACAGGCCCCAGGGGGTCCTCTTGGTGTCAGGCACTATGTCAGACTGGTGGGGCAATGCGCTCAAAATGTGGCATCTCCTCTTACCCTTCTATGAGTATCTGTAGTCCAGGGAGTTACTTCAGCCTCACCCCAGATTCTGGGATTTTGACAATGATGTCTTGTCTATGGATAGTTGCTAGTTAGTCTTCTTTTGAGAGAGACTAAAGTCAGGAGTAACCTATGTCACCATCTTGCTGATATCACTCTGAAATTGGCATGAAGTTTAACACATTATCTTAGATTTTATGAAAGATGCCAAACCATTCTATACTTTTTGTTGTTACTTCTCAATTGTGTCAGAATTCAGGCAGAAAAAAAAAAATGTTATCCATTCTTTATTAGTTGCATCCCCAAACTTCAACCAAAGGAAATTAATTTATCTGCACCTCAACATCCTCATGCATAAACTAAAATTTATTACCAAGTGTCATATACTATATCATGTTTTCTACATATTTTGACTAATGTAATCCTTTATAGCTTCACTATGAGGAAACTTAAAAGTATGAGGAATTTAAATAACTCACCTGAAGTCTCATGGATAGTAAGTAGAAAAGCCAGCATTTGGATCCAGGCTGCCTAGTTCTAGATCCTGAATTCTTAACCAAGATAGCACTATTTCACATGCTTACCGTAAAGATTAAATAAAATAATTCATGCAAAACATTTAACACAGTACCCAGTGCATGAGATGTTTAATAAATGATGTGGTATTTATTTTTGTTATCAGTACTTTTGCAAGCTGAGTTTATCAGAAGATCCCTATGTATAAAGAAAAGAGAAAATACTTTGGAGCAAGAGAAATCTAAATCCAAATTGCAACTTCGCAATTAATTACACAATAATCTTCAACAAATTACTTAAGCTTTCTGTATCTCAGTTTTCTTTGCTGTAAAATGAGTATTAATAAATTTCATAAGATTTTTATAAATCATTCATTTAGCAAAGTTTACAAACTTCTATTATATGTACAATTCCAAACACTGAGAATATAGCATGAATTAATTCTAGAATATAGAATGAAACAGACAAAAATCTGTTTCTCAACATTCAAGTGATGATAATGTATGACACACTATAAGTACTCAGATTTGCATTTTAAAAATTAAAATTTTAAATCTTCCTTTTCAATTTAATGAGTCTTAAAACTCCTATTCTGTTGAAATTTGGCAGAAAAATGTCAATCTACATAAGTGATGTAATCTTTTTTGATCTGATTTTTAATTCTGTAACTTTTAGCTTTCAGAAAAGGAAATAGAACTGTATATAATCATTACCAGATAATTTTACTTACTGATTTCTTTATTATCCACCTTATTTCCCCAAGTATTTATAGTTCCTGTTCTGTATTTAGTCATATTTGTAAACCTACTGAATAATCACTTAAATTACTTTCTCAATTAACTATCCAACAGAAATCTCCGTTGAGCTATGATTTGATCTAAGAACTTCTGTGATGGCTGCAATGGTCTTGAATATGTATTTTACCAAGTACTTTACTTGAAGTTTGCTCTAGCTATCTGGTAAGTTCTCATAGGTGCTTGGATAATTCTTATTCTAGCTGATAAATATGCGTTGAGTAGTGTCCCTTTAAATTGAAAATACTCCTGCCTTATTAGCACTGTAACTGACAAACTTCTTAGTTAAGCTGTAAATTCCAGCAATGATATAGTTTATGGGTGCTCAAATGTTGTAAACCTTTTCCTTCCACTATGTTTCAAATTTTGCTCTTAAGTATTACAGACTCCAGTGGTAATACACGTTTTTAAAAATCATGAAGTTATTTATCTTAAAAATGATCTTAGGAGACCCTCTAATATCACCCACACTTTATTCCTTTAAATTGAGAAGCTCCTTGCTGGATCACTTGGGGAAAAACGGGATCCAAGACAAGATTTTAATCCAGTGTCATTTCCTCTATACAATCCCTATGCTCTGTTCTCTGGGGAGGTCTACCTCTTCCTCTCTTCTCATTTTTCTCATTTCTATTCTCACTTTTTTGCTCTTTCTTTGTTCTTTCTACGTAATTTTAGTTCTATTTTCTGGCTTTAAAGTTCTTTTCCCTTCTCCTTCTGGGTTCCTCTCATCATCACATTTATTCACAGTTCTATGTTTGTTGTGTGACAAATAAGTTGCAAGATTTTCAAGAAGCAAATTGGTTCCATGTATGTGAATTACCAAAGTAGCATAAAACAGCTTTATAGAAAGTTAAAAATCAAAGCAAAAAGACTGGATACTTATAAAAATAGGTAGAAAACAGGTAGATCATGAGTGAATTAAGGTGTAGGAAAACATCTCATAGACAAAGAAATAAAAATTAGAGAAACTTAGCTGTCAGCTATCAAAGTGTCAGGTGCTTTGCAAATAGTCTTTAAATATTTTTGTAACATCCTCCAGTTGTTCTTATTGAGGAAAATTAATCTCAGACAATTCTGTAATATATTACTTAACATTATGCAACTACTTGTCAGAGCTGGGAATCAAATTTTGATTGGTCTTTCTCCAAAAATCCGTGTTCTTTTTAGCTCATCATTCTTTCCATGGTGGCCCCAAATTATTTCCATAGAGGGAACTATGGTGAGGTTGGTTATTTGGCTAACTATAATGCCTAAAACATTTTCAATGAAAGTGAGGAGAGTAAAATCAAGTCAGTCAAATCAAGTTGATCATTATTTTCTTTTGATTTTGGTACATTAGCTTGCTACCTAATTGGCTAGTGGTTGGAACTGATTGACAGGTGTGATAAAACTCATTAAATCAACTCTTGTGAAAAAGGAAATGATTGCTATCTAAACATGGTATTAAGCTCAAGGATTCTCATATATGTTACAATTTACTCAATCTCCAGGGATGGAAGTCAACTTTGCATATGAAAGAGTCCACAGAAAAGCATAGCATGTGTCCCATGACAGCAATTTCCAATTAATAAGCTCCGGCATACTCTATGTGAGTACTTATTCTAAGATGTACAACAAATAATGCATTGATAATGAGAATCCTGATGATTGCATATGATTTTTCAAAAGTAACAAATTAGAGAAGATTAAAGATTTTGCCTGAAACCAAGTCACTTGCTTTCATTTGCAATAGTGAATGTTGAGAGACAATTATGTGTTCCTTGTGTTTCTGCAAATGTTATGAGCAAAGACACTAACTGCCCTTTGCTCTTGACTATGTTTCAAGTGTAATTGTATAGTGAACAACTATGGAAGACTGCAACAACATCTGCCTCTGGGGCAATAGTCAGGCATATTTGCTGTCTACTATTGGGTGGGCCTAAATGTTCATCTGTTTTTTTCCATAAAATGACTCTAGTAGCACTCAGTTGTCTTTAACTTAATTCGTAACAATTTTGTTAGATTGTATGTGACAGCTGTCATATCAGCGTGCATTTAAAAAGAGACATCAAAATTGGTGAATTTTTGTGTAGCCATGTGTGTATATGGTGGGATTGGAAGGGAGTCCGCTATCATGACCTCCTTCTGGAAAACCAAACAATTAATTCCAAAAAGTACTGCTCCCAATTAGACCAACTGAAAGCAGCACTGGACAAAAAACATCCAGAATTAGTCACCAGAAAACACATAACCTTCCATTAGGATAACACAAGACCACATGTTTCTTTAGTGACCAGGCAAAAACTGTTACAGCTTGGCTGGGGAGTTCTGATTCATCTGCCATATTCACCAGACATTGCACCTTTGGATTTCTATTATTTAAGTCTTTACAGAATTCTCTTCATGGAAAAATTTCAATTCCCTGGAAAACTGTAAAAGGCACCTAGAACAGTTCTTTGCTCAAAAAGATAAAAAGTTTTGGAAAGAAGGAATTATGAAGTAGCCTGAAAAATGACAGAAACAAGTGGAACAAAAGGGTGAATACGTTGTTCAGTAAAGTTTTTGGTGAAAATGAAAAATGTGTCTTTTACTTTTACATAAAAACTGAAGGCACTTTTTGTCCGACCCAATATAAAAGCTTCAGGTTCCCTAAAAACAGGCTTCTGTCTTTAACCTTGTTGACGAGTGCATTTATTACCTGGCTCTATTCATGCTGCCCTGCGGGGATTAGGGTTCAGGGAATCAGTATGAAAATGTGGTAGTCTGGCTATTGCTATTATTATGAGTAGGAAGTTGTCCTCTGACTCTGACCCAGGAGATTTGTGTCTTTTACTAACATCCATGAAACTGTGGCAGGCTAACGTGTCACCTTGCAAGTAGGGTAAACTCTTGCCACCTCAGAGTTTAGACAGTGAGCAGAAAACTTGATGCTAAATATACTTCTAGAAAATAATAGCAGGCAGTTGCCAGAGGAAGCAGATTGGAGAAGGGATAAGCTTAAAATCTTTTCATACGGTTGCTTAGGTTTAGATCTCTGTGATCCTGGACTTGTTATTTCAACTTACCTGGTCTAAAGGTTATCATAAAAGTGATTCATTATTTAACATGCTGTTATTTGTATTTCAAATTTCTTTTTGTCTACTATTTTAGAACCAAATTTGGAGGGGAGGTCTAAATTTCTTTTTAAAAAAGCGTTCTTTAATATGTTTCATTTTATCAAATTTTTAATAGTACTAATCTACCAAAGACTGTATAGCTCATGTCCAGTAGAAAAGGCAATAAAAATTCAGATTTGTTGTCAAAATCAGTTGTGAGTCAATATTATAGTTAAAAGAACCAAACAAATTAAACTCCTTGTTTGAAAATATTATCTTTATTTTATATTTCTTAATTTAGTTCAATTTCCATGTATTTGTATTCACTATTATTTTCTCAGCTGTTTTTAAAAACTCATTGATTTATTTATAAGAAATGTGTCATTACATGTTCAATTTTCAGTAGAAATATCCTGGGAAATCAGATACACAATAGAATATATTTGGCCTGTAAAATACTTGCCATAAAAATTAAAATTTGCATTATTTATTTATTTTTAAATTTATTTTATTTTTATTTATTTTTGGCAGTGTTGGGTCTTTGTTGCTGTGTGTGGACTTTCTCTAGTTGCGGTGAGTGGGGCTACTCTTTGTTGTAGTGCATGGGCTTCTCACTGCGGTGGCTTCTCTTGTCGTGCAGCACGGGCTCTAGGTACGCGGGCTTCAGTAGTTGTGGCTCGCGGGCTCTAGAGCGCAGGCTCAGCAGTTGTGGCACACGAGCTTAGTTGCGCCGTGGCATGTGGGATCTTCCAGGACCAGGGTTTGAACCCATATCCCCTGCATTGGCAGGTGGATTCTTAACCACTGTGCCACCAGGAAAGCCCTAAAATTTGTATTGTTTAAAACTAACATTAACATGAAATAGAATCTAATAGTCTGATCAACCTGGATGTCAAATTGTGTAGCAACAAATGTGTTTTCTCTGTTTAGATCATTAACATGTGATGTTGATTTGTGGTAGGCAGTCTTTATGTACTCTGCAAATAAATTTAAGTTAGTTGTCTAGAGAAAATTTGACCCTTTCTCAGAGAAGAAGCTTGTTACATTAGAACATTTCGGATTTAAGTAGTCAATACCAAGAACAGCATGTTGTTTCAACCCCAAATTCTCTCTCTTTGTGCTGACAGTTGAAATCTTGATGTACTTACTTGGAACATTTAATCATCTCCTTAACCCTACTCTCTGCAGTATTTTTCTGTAGAATGTTCTATGTTGCAAACTTTATAACATAAAACATTAGTGAGTGTGTGAGGAACCTTAGAAAGTATGAATATCACTTTCATAGATTTCTTCACAGTCTTTCTTTGGTGCCTGCTACTAAACCCACTTAATCAGCACCCTGATAAATGGTGCATCCACTTAATTGGAATAATTGCCAAGGAGAAGAATCAGTGTAGTTCATTTCAATGACTCCAAACAATGGATAAATTGCACACAGAGTCCATTTAAATAGCCCCCCTGATGTTGTCGATAGGCCTAAAACAGGTTTGAATCGGTATTTGCCAGCACAAACTTCCCACTGTGTAACCTTTTTTTGGCATCATGCTGCTTTCCTGTTCTACTACAGCTGCTAAATTAGGTTATCTTACTTTGGATGAAAAAGTTAAAGTCCTTGAAGCTCTGATTCCTCAGTAACATCATCACATGAGCAATACACCAAAAATAAAAGCAAGAAGTCAGTATTCTGAGAAAGAGTAATTGAGTAATTAGATCCTGAAAGAGAGACATGACATACAGTCAACATCTTTTTTTTTTTTTTTTTTTTTTTAGTATATTAAGACTCAATTTTTATTTTTATTTTTTTTAATTTATTTATTTATTTATGGCTGTGTTGGGTCTTCGTTTCTGTGCGAGGGCTTTCTCCAGTTGCGGCAAGCGGGGGCCACTCTTCATCGCGGTGCGCGGGCTTCTCACCATCGCGGCCTCTCTTGTTGCGGAGCACAGGCTCCAGACGCGCAGGCTCAGCAATTGTGGCTCACGGGCCCAGCTGCTCCGCGGCATGTGGGATCCTCCCAGACCAGGGCTCGAATCCGTGTCCCCTGCATTAACAGGCAGACTCTCAACCACTGCGCCACCAGGGAAGCCCCCAACATCTTTTTTTTAAAGCTCAAAACACTACATATCAGAATAATTCTCAGGCTTCTAATAAGAACAGAACACCAGGGCACTTACATCTCAATATATACATCTCCTGCAAATTTTTTTAGAACCTTAGAAGAGTTTTTCAGAAGAGGAGCTAGATGGCAAAATATCTGTTTCTAATTTCTGGTTTGTAGGTTGTATATATGGGTATGACCTTCTGATAGTCAAGAGGAGTTATTAACACATTTATTTCTTTCAGAATCTGTGCTAATTAAGCATATTCTACTATATTTCTTCCAGTATTTTTTTTTAAAACTAAATCCATATGTAAAATGTCTCTGTCTTCCTACTTGTTTGTTTGTTTATCTTGTGAAAATGTTTGCTGAAATCTGTTCATGAAAGAGGTTGAGACTGGAGAGCCAAGATTAGGAGGGAGGAGAATTGGGATTCATTTCCCCTGGAGTTGCTGTTGTACTTTCTCACTGTAAACTTTGGCATCCTTCAAAGTGATGGACTTCGTGAAACTCTAGAAGGGAAAGATAGGAGGCATGCTAAACATCATTTCACCCAAAGTTCTTATTTTAGGGATGCGAAATTTAAATCCTAGACAGACTTCAGTTTGTTTCAAGTTTTCTCAACTGGTTAGTGGTAGTCAGGCTTCTTGGGTCCTTTTCCAAGAACCTTTGTGTTCTACTCTACCTCCATATGACAGTAGCTATTTGCTCAAACATTGAGTAGATAATGGACATTGAAGAGTGGAAACTCTATGTATTTATTAACCTACTGTAGGGTTTTACAAGCTTCTGCATTCTAAGCATTTATTCATACAGTCATTTTCTCACCCATTTATGCATTCCCTCAGCAAAATGTATGAGTACTTGCTGTCTTTCAGGCACAGTGATGGGCCTCAAAGATTCTGAAGCCAAATCCAGCCTCTGTACCCCAACACCAAATTAAATCTCGGAGACAGAGTTTTGGGTGAAGTAGAAAAGAATAGCTTTATTGCTTTGCCAGGCAAAGGGAGCCACAGAGGGCTAATGCCCTCAGAACTGTGTGTCTCAACCTGGAAGGAGTAGTGAGAAGTTTTATAGTAATGGTTCAAAGAGAGCGTGATCCACTTATGGACATTCTTCTGATTGGTTGGTAGTGAGGTAAGTGGGAGTCGGCATCATCAACCTTCTGGTTCCATCCAGTCTGGGGTCTACGTGCTTGTGGACAGCATACACATTCATTTCTCCCACCTGGTGGGAGTTTTAATATCTGCAAGAACAGCTCAAAAGTATTGTTATGTATATCCCTTGATGGGCAGGACCTTGCCCCAAGGCCTCACTATTGTTTCTTTTGACTGTTCCTCCCTTGTCTCTTCATCTCCTCCCTTCCATAATTAGCAACTGTTTGAATCTGCTTGTTGGAACTCAAGGAAGGTCATGGAGGCTGAATGAAGCCTATTTCCTGTAATCAAGAAGTGGGGACACAGAAGGGCTTTTGTGCCCAGGAGCCCCACAGGGTCCTGCTCAGTATCAAGTCTACAAATTACAATGTCCCGGCCTTCAGGGATTTTACAGCCAGGGGATTGCTCCTAGTATGTGGGGGATGATAAATTTAATTACTACTCTGTTGCTTAATAGGCTTTGCATAACATCTCATTTAATCTTCACCACAGTCTTAGGAAAAATGTATTATTGACATCATTATGTAGAAGAGAAAAATGAGATTCAAACCTGTGAAGCCAATAAGTGGCAAAGGCAAGTTTCAGATCTGTCTGACCTCATAGTCCAAATTTTTTTCTCTAGCCCATGCCAACTCCCACTGGAGTTGATAAAAAGGGGCCTGAAATTTAATCAGTATCTATCTACCTCATAGCTTTGTTAATTATAGGAAAATTTGGTTGTGGAAAATGCATGTATTCCTCCTGTGAAAAGCTAACCTGTTCATTCAGGAGTGGGATGGCCTCCCCTAACAGTACAGCCATGGTTGAGCTCAGGACACAGAGCTGAAAGAAAAGGAACTGAGACATTTCCTTCCATTCTAATCAATAAACTAAACTCACGTATGCTCTCCTCTCAAAACTTTCCAGTTTTTAAGAAGATAAAAAGACACCCTTGAATATAGAGGTTTAATGTCACATTTGTTTAGCATTTCCTTTGGATGTCATGGCCAGTTCTTGAAGGGGTGGAACCTGAAATAAACCATGCAACATCACTAGGATTGCCAAAGAAAAATGTATACAGGTGAACAACAAAGGCAACACTGCAAAAGAAATGGACTAATCAAAGGGCAACATGCAGACCTGAGCAGAAAAAGAGGTCCTCATTACATGTGCGAGACCCAGTTACATATATATGACCATCAGTCAACAGGGGCAGCAAATCACAAAGTCTCAAAGTCACTGCATCTTACCTAGAATGTGGAGCAGGATGGAGATCTATGGTGTAAGACCTGAGAATCAGAGCCCATGTAGCACTTCTGATCAACACTTTGAATGTAAATATGCAAACAATATTGTAGGTTTTAATCTTACAATCTACTGAACTGAACAAATATTTAATGAGTATTAGATTACACTTGCCATGCCCAGCTCTAAATTTATTTCCATGAAACACATTCCAAGAAATTACACTTTAATTTATCTGTTTCAAACATTGACAAAAAGGGACACTGTATTGCCCTACAACATTTTAATTGTAATTATTTATTTGTATACTTTTGCTTCACAAAAACGTATCTATAGCCTTTAAAAACTGAAACATCAAAATGTATTAGGATTAAAGGGAATTTTTTTGAAAAATATCTAATGTAACAGCATCATTTTTGGACAGATGGCAAATCTAAACTTTTATTTTTGCAACTGCACATATTGTTAACACTTGACCTGGTATGTTCCCTTTGGATAATGATTGTAATATGACAAAGAGAAGAAAAAACAACTAAAACTATTATCCTGTTAGCAACTAAGATTAATTTGATATAGCAAAGCATTGCTAAATAACCTGGCAAAACGTGAAGTATTTTGTATATCTATGTTAGGAACGTAAACTAGTCATTACAAAGGATAGTGACAAGCAGGTATGTTGCAAATTTCAGATTAATTAAAATGCTGTTTAACAAGCCCTATTAGAATGCAAACGTTTTTCATGATTGCTGTCACAAGCTGGGTTTCAGTTTTATTTGCTGGGTTTCCTATCCATTTAAGCCTTTCTATTACCCCATACCCAGCCTCCATTCCTTTGCATTGAAGTGAACCCAAGCACAGCAACATTAGCCTAATGCATGAGAACAATGAGGTGAGGAAAAAGAGACTAAAGAAGTAAGTCTAATTACTCTAGTTTCATAGAATAAGCTTTTAAGGCTAAGTTCACACTAGGGCAATTACCCACCTAATTGCTCTAGTTTGAAGCTGGTTTGAAAAGATGTTTTCAGCAATGTGAGGAGAAAACATGCAAATTCAGTGGATTGGGTTGATCCCTATTGCCCTTTTTAGTAAAGAAAAAACCCTTGAAGTATTGAGATGACGTTCCTTGAGCATACTTCAATGTACCAGAAGGCCTTTCTGGATAGACAGCAAGGCAGTGTGGAATCACATCTAAATCCATGCACTAACGTTACTCTATAGCAACTGACCAGTGAATAGAAAAAAGAATGCCTCTAAAAATACATAGCCTCCATTTCTCGAGATGAATCTGGCAACATAAAAGATAATGGATTTTTTTTTAATTTGAAAACCCTTTTTTATTTTGTTTAAGAGTATTCTCAAAAGTTATGCCCTAATATAGTGGGTTAGTTTTATAACCTAAGCCCGTTAAACTGCAAGGTCTATGTATCTGAGTTAGAGCTTATTGATAAAAATATCCAGTGGGATGCAGTTCTCAAATAATATCTGATGCAAAGTGTGTTTGGAAGGAAGGAAAGAAGGAAGGGAGGAAGGGAGAGAGGAAAGGAAAGGAAGGAGGAAGAGTGAGAGAGGGAAGGAAGGAGGGAGGGAGGGATAAAAAGTGGAGGTGAGGTTGAAGCTAAAACTACATATAAATTGGTGGGGGAGGTGAGTCCTGACCAATGTAAAGTCCATGCCTTTGGCAGAGCACATGCTTCTATGGGTTGGTATCTCTTTCAGGAACTACTTGGATATGAAGACAAAGATATATAAAGAGAATTATTCAAAGCAAGGGTAGATTTAGGGCTGAAGAAATTGTCATGTAAGCCAACCTCCTCATTGTAATACGAAGAAATCTAAATTTTAGAGAACTGTCAGTGTCACAGGAAGAATTAATAGTACAGCCTGTTCTCAAATCCGGGTCTCCTGACTGCCAGTCTGTCTAGTAACAGTTTACAGATGGGAAAAACAAATGGAAATCTGTCCAGGTTAGTATACCGAGTTAGAAAAAAAGCAGAAATGCCTTTTAACTGCAGTCTACCTTTAGGGAAACCAGAAGGTGAGTAAAAACTCTATATAAAATACGGTACTTAGTCCAATAAGTCAATAGGTAAGAAATGCTGAAGGAGAGCTACAGAAAAGATATTATGGAGAATAAAAATAATTGAAAAAAAAAATCAGGTCTTTAACAGAGCAATGGGGGTTTATGTTCTGATTTAATGCTGAATTTTTGTTTTTTGTTTTCACATTCTCAAGATTACCTAAGTATGCTAGGTGCTTTTAAAGAAGTAAAGGCAGGATGCTTAAACCATATACTTGATTCCACTGTATCATGTAGCTTGTCACTTTTATTCTGATGTCTGCCTCTGTGATAAAGAGGAACAAAAGAAAGTGAAATTAAGGTAGCAGACAGACACAATAAGGAAAGGGATGTTTGGCTCTAACTTATAAGGCCGTATCTTTATAAAGAGTAACTAGAAAGATGCTTTCTTCAAACTTAAGAGTAAAGAGAAAATTTTTCTATGGCTCAAAATAGTTAAGAAATCATAAGAAAGACAACAAATTGAACCTCTATGTTGAAAACTTTTGTTCTAATTGTATTATTATTTTTTTTTTAATGGGTTTTCTTTTTGCTTTTTTTTTTTTTTTTTTTAATTTTTACTTATTTATTTATTTATTTATTTATGGCTTCGTTTCTGTGCGAGGGCTTTCTCTAGTTGTGGCAAGCGGGGGCCACTCTTCATCGCGGTGCGCGGGCCTCTCACTATCGCGGCCTCTCTTGTTGCGGAGCACAGGCTCCAGATGCGCAAGCTCAGTAATTGTGGCTCACGGGCCCAGCTGCTCCGCGGCATGTGGGATCTTCCCAGACCAGGGCTCGAACCCGTGTCCCCTGCATTGGCAGGCAGATTCTCAACCACTGCGCCACCCGGGAAGCCCCTAATTGTATTATTTTAAAATTTGTGATTATGCTTAGCTCTTTCAAAGATTCAAGGAAAAGGAAAATAACTAATGTATTCTTTTTGATTCCCTTGATGATTAAGGAAAAGCTGTCTTTTTTAAACCAAGGATGGTGAATATCTGGTACAAATGTTCCTATTTCCTATTGTTTCATCCATCACAGATATTACTAATCACTATATTAGAGATAATCGATTGTTTTTTTGTTGTTGTTGTTAGCTCGTCAACCCTGCTTTAGACCAGTTGTCAGCAAACTATTTTTCTAAAGAGTCAGATAGTAGATATTTCAGCTTTGTAGGCCATCAGATCTTTGTTGCAGCTATCAAGTCTAAGGCTGCCACTGCTGTAGCTCCAAAGCAGCCGTAGACAACATGTGAAAGAGTAAGTACCACCTTATTTCAACAAAACTCATTTACATATGGTAGTGCTATTTTTAGTTTTTTAAGGAACCTCCATACCGTTTTCCATAGTGGTTGTATCAATTTACATTCCCATCAACAGTGCAGGAGGGTTCCCTTTTCACCACACCCTTTCCAACATTTATTGATTCTAGATTTGTTGATAATGGCCATTCTGACCAGGGTGAGGTGATATCTCATTGTAGTTTTGATTTGCATTCCCACTACTGGGCATATACCCTGAGAAAACCATAATTCAAAAAGAGTCATGTACCACAGTGTTCATTGCAGCACCATTTACAATAGCCAGGACATGGAACCAACCTAAACGTCCATCGACAGATGAATGGATAAAGAAGATGTGGCACATATATACAATGGAATATTACTCCGCCATAAAAAGAAACAAAACTATGTTATTTGTAGTGAGGTGGATGGACCTAGAGTCTGTCATACAGAGTGAAGTAAGTCAGAAAGAGAAAAGCAAATACCATATGCTAACGCATATATATGGAATCTAAAAAAAAAAAAAAAAAAATTGGTACTGATGAAGCGAGTTGCAGGGCAGGAATAAAGAGGCAGACATAGAGAATGGACTTGAGGACATGGGGTGGGAAGGGGAAGCTGGAGCGAAGTGAGAGTAGCATCGACATACATACACTACCGAATGTAAAATAGTTGGCTGGTGGGAAGCAGCAGCACAGCACAGGGAGATCAGCTCGGTGCTTTGCAATGACCTAGAGGGTTGGGATAGGGAGGATGGGAGGGAGGCTGAAGAGGGAGGGGATATGGGGACATGTGTATGCATATGGCTGATTAGCTTTGTTGTTCAACAGAAACTAACAGTATTGTGAAGCAATTATGCTCCAATAAAGATCTATTAAAAGTAAACAAAACTTATCTGCAAAAACAGATTTGGCCCACAGACTTTAGTTTGCCAAACCCTAATTCAGAGGTATTAAGTAGTATATTTGACCCTTGAACAACATGGATTTGAACTGCGCAGGTCTACTTCTATGTGGATATTTTTCAATAAATATACTGAAAAAGTTTTTGGAGATTTGCTACAATTTGACAAAGCTCACAGACAAACTGAGTAGGCTAGAAATACTGAAAAACAAAGAAAAAGTTAGATATGTCATGAATACATAAAATACATGTAGATACTAGTCTATTTTATCATTTACTACCATAAAATACATACAAATCTATTATAAAAAGTTAAAATTTATCAAAATATATGCACCCAAACACAGATCATACATGATGCCATCAGTTAAACTAGGCTACCACAAAACAATCATATTTCTACTCCTTCATTATCAGCACATGAATCATGATACCTGTAAATAATTGTAAATTTCTTTTTCATATTATCTTTTTATTTTTGATGTCTAGTGTTAGTAACACATATAACATGTACAGTGTTTTGTATCATAGAAGACAATCTTGATGCAGGTACTAACAGAATTCAGTTGTAAACAAATTATGTAAACTTGGAGTATTGATAAGCACAGTACAGTAATGTAAATGTATTTTCTTTTATGATTTTCTTAATATCATTTACATTGTACTCTGTACTTTGTTTCAAGAATATAGTATATAACACACATAATATATAAAATATGAGTTAATTGACTGTTCATGGTACTGATAAGACTTCTGGTCAACAGTAGACTTAGTAGTTAAGTTTGGAGGGGAATCAAAAGTTATACATGCATTTTCAACTGTGCAGGGGGTTGGTGCCCCTAACCCCTGCATTGTTCAAGAGTCAACTGTATTACTATCCACCTGATGGCAGCAATATGTTCATTTTGGTTAAAAATGAGAATCTTATTTTGTTTCATTTTGGAAGGCAGAAAAGAAGGGACAGAGGGAAAGGAGGTGAAAGAAAATGATTTACATTGTAGATACAAGAATGAATATAATACTTCTTATATATATGAAGTATATTATTACTTTAAAAATGTTTTACATAAACCCTGTCTTCACAGAGTTCACATATTAAAAGTGTAGTTAAGACAATGGTGCAATAATTGTGAAATTATATTCATAATATATGAAATTATGTTCAATAATCCACAAGTATTCTAAGGATGCAAATTTATACTGGAGAACTGAAAAGTAGTCTAAGCTCACTTAGCAAGAGCCTAGGCCTTTATTTCCATGGTATAGGTACTCACATCATGTCTATTTTAAGTTACCAACTTGACATTACTGAAGGTGGAGTTAAGAAGAGATGTACCGTACCATTACATAGTATATCCAGTAAACTTCAAGAGCACAGATAATAATAAAATGTAGAAAAATATGTAGGAAGTGTTGAATTTTGAAGTTTTATAATTACCTTTGTTTTTAATATAATTTATTTAATTATGATCTTATATAATTTAATTTTTTATTATGACTGAGTTTCACAACCAGCTCACAAAATTTCTGAAAACTTAACAATAGGCTCTTGCTAGCTGGTAGTTGGCTCCTATATGTATATACACACAAACAGACACATCCAACATTGTGCTAATGTAATAACATGGTCGTATTTATTGCTTCAATTTGTCTAAAATGTTATATAAATATCATCTTTTATTGGCATTTCAATATGTTTGATAACTAGGTTTGCAATGACTTGGGCAGATTAATTCATAAGAAAAGTTTTATTCAGATTCATGTGGACAAGCTAGAGGATACTATTTTTACTACATACCACTATTTTGGTCATCCACACATTATTCTCAAATATTGCTTTTTCCCCTTGCAATCTACTTAAACCTTAGGCACAAAGGAATTACCCCCCTCCCCGGGAAAGGTAAGTTACCCTACAGAGAGAGGTCTTCCCTCTGAAGTTTCAAATTGTGCCCAGCTGAACTAAATATTCTGTGAACAGTTAAGCATACAGTTATGATAAAAGAGCAATAGTCATTAAGGTCATTGCACTTGAGGCTTCCATTTGAACTTCTTTTGGGCTCAAGGCAGACAAAAATCTTTTGTTTTACCTACTTTCTTCCTCAGCCCAGAGGTAATGTAAGAGAGGATGAGAAAGAAAACCCCTTCTCCCTAGATTTTTTAAAACTTTAAAATCTAATGATAGAAAAGGACTGCAGTTTGAAACATGAAAGATCAAAGTAGCCTACTAGAGAGACATCGAATATATAACTTCTTATGGGAATCTCCCAGGCATGAGATTATTCTGAGATTTCAATCTTATAGTTAAATAGTAATATATCAAAAATTTGGTGAAAATAGTTGCTTTATAAAATGTTCAGGAGTCAGTCATTTAACTCTCACAAAATGTCAGTAGCTTTATTCACAAGCCTTAAACTTAGGAAACTTGAGATATGAGTATTTAAGAAAACATCCTTCAAAAATAAACAAACTTCCTTTAAGGTTAATTTGGAATGAAACATTGAGTCATTTTCACAAAGCAATCATTTGCCTATTTCTAAACCTTGATAGAAATATACAGAAACAAATTGATGGTCAGATTCATGCATCTGCCACCAAAGAGCTACTTTTTGTAAAGCCCCAGGGGGTATATAAGAAATTTGCCAGAGGTTCTGAGAAGTTGAATCACGGCCTCAAGTTTCCTGGAGCCTACGCACCGAACACCAATAAGCCACTGTGATCACCACCGTTATCGGCTGTATCTACTGCTCTGGCCAATATCTTGGCCTCACCTCTAATTTCAACCAAGCCTGGACACTACTGTGGAGGTTTTAACTCAACTTTCACTGACATTGTTTTACATTAACTGTTGGCATCTTAGCTTTCTGCATCCCATTCCCCTTACCTACACATGAACAGCTTAGAAGTGTAAGAGAACTAATGAGATTACTTTCAACCAGTGGTGAACTCATATAGACAAATAATTATCTCTTCGTCCCATCTTTTGGGTTGACGATTTTGAAAGGCATTCTACACTCTTCTTAGCATGGTCTCAAGGCTTCAGTTGCCCACACTTGTCACTTCGATGAAACTTCACTTGCCTTTCTCTCTTCTGATATTTACCCCTGCTCTTTGGAGTTACCATCCAAATACAGGTTTCCCCCGATATTTGAACGTAGAGCATTCCTACAATACTTGTAAGCCAAAATGGCATAGAGTGAACAATTACCTTAGGACACGTCTTGCTAAGGGGTGCACAAAATAAATTGAGATAAAGCGCAGATGCTCACAGACACAGCTCAAAGCTATGGCAGCTTGATACTGAGTGTATTTCCTGGAAAGGAGCCTGAAGGCATCACTTCCACTGCCAGGGGTGTGCACTGCCGCCACAGCGCGCTCCGTGCAAAACAAACGCTGCATGCTAGTTTTGCTTTTCGCCTTTCTTCATAAAAGCAAAAATCCTCTTCAGTTAGTGAAAACAGGTACTAATGAGGGTCTTTCATAAAAGAGATGTGGTATAAAGTGAACTTTTGAAAAGTGGGGGTTATCTGTACACCTGGAAATAAATCAGACTGAGCTTTCGGGGGAACTGAAGCTAAAACACAGTCAAATCATCATCACACAGGTGTTGTTACACCATGTTTCTCTCGAAGGAAATTCATTTTTTTCTATACTCTCTCCCCCACAGGGATCATAAAAAAACACTCCATATATTATTACTATGCATCATTTCTCTTTCTTCACTGTGTAGCCTTTAGCTACCACGGTGCGGTCCTGAATCCATCTGCCCATTCCTCCATGGATGCATGCAGCCATCTCAACTTGCCCTATTAAGCATACACTTCACCCTTCAGAGCTTTTGTGACCACTCCCCCCATCCAAGTTTTCCAAGTCTGTGTCCCTGACCCTAGAAACCTTCTTTGTGAAGGCAGAATCTAGATAAAGTGGTAGAACAATGTGAGAGAAAACTGGACCATTGGTACCAACATAAGTACATTTTCACAGTTACTTTCTGAGGGCAATGCCCCTTTCATTATGTCAAACACAAAGGAACAATCCTAGTGGTAGCAATAAGCTTGTAAAATGTACTCAGTCATTTACTGTGGAGACTGAAATGACTCCAGAGGCAGAACTGAGACATAATATAACTGTAGAAAACTACAAAATATTTTTAGTGGTAAGCCATTTGATCTTCTATAGAAAGCACTGACAGAATTAATTTTTTAGTGACCTGTAAGTATGTTCTCTCTTACTGATGCTTTCTTACACATATGCATTCCTTCTCTTGGAGGAAATATTGTACATATCCCTGCAATCTACTGAAACATTGCAATTCTTTACAATTATTTCCCTTTCCCATGTTTAAGGTATTGAGTAAACTCAGCATACTTTGTGCCACACTCAAAACCCAAGAAAGTAGAGAGGAATATACATCTTCAATATTGTAACCTATCTCTTTGTGCAGAGAGATTGGGTTTCAATAGGAATTCCTAGAAAGATCCTTATTAAATAAATACGTACAAACATGCAGATATGTGTGCAGTCTAAACTCTTCAATTTTTACACAAACCCATTGTTTGTTACTTAAAACTTATGAGGATAAACAATTAAATTTTTTTATTCTATAAGGAAGAAATCTAAAATATTGACACTTACACACAGCATGTTGATTGCTGGAGGTTACACGCTATTTACTGCAGACTTAATGGCTAGAAATTTCACATGTATGCTCACATGCATACATGTATTTTACCTTCATATTTATTTTTCAATAAGCAATCAGAGAAGAAAAATGGAAGACCAAAATTAAAAAGAGTTTTATCTTCTACTCTTATGATAGTTAAAATATTTACATAAAGGTAGTAAAAGAAATACAGTTCATTGCTTCAGTAAGGAATCAAAAGAAATGATAAAAATTTTGTTAATATAGATAAGTAAGATAAATATTTTCTAAAAATTGTTTCCATTTATTTTCTGTTTATATTTTAATATTTGTGTGTGCTTTTCTTGGTATTCAACTCAGTATTTTCTTATACTGGATTGTGGTGAACATGTATTGCTAAAGAAGGCATCGTTTTTTTGTTTTTTGTTTTCACTTGGACCCAAGACAGATGTCAATTTTCCCTAAAAAGGAGCAACCCAAAATGTATTCCACCATTTTGGCATATGTAGAAAATATTAACAACAAAAGGAGGGATGAGAAAAAAATCAGAGTAAGCCGGGACATGTAAGAGTAAAAACAATACCTGTTGGTAAGTAAATGTCTAACAGCATTAGAGATAGTAACTTTCAAAGAGTTAATAAGGACTCATGAAATATGAATGTTGAGAAGTAGACAGATAATAAAAAATTTACCTAATCTGAACAATTATCTTTTATAACAAAAGAGGATTAGTAGAAATGGGAAGGGGTATGTAGGCAAGAGAAAAAGAGAGAGAGACTCAGACTGAATAAAAAAGGAGAATTAATTTTGAAATCCATAAGCAATTCCTATTGGCTCTGTTTTCATATCTCATCACTCTAGTCCCACCAGTTTCTCTTTCCAGAAATATTGCAATAGCCTCCTAACTGGTCTTACTGATTTATCACTGGTCTCCTGTGGTCTTTTATATTCATGAGAGCCAGAGGAATTTACTTAAAACAGATACATTAAAGTAAAAAATCACTAACTAATATGATAGGTTACACTTGTTTGTGATAAGTAATACACAAAATAACAAAAGTGTCTTAAAAATTTCTTTCTCATTATTGTCACAGTTCAAATTTGTTTTGTATATATATATGTGAGTTCTTCTCCACATGGTCACTTAAGGACCCAAGTTCTTCATCCCATTTACTACATTTCAGACACAGGGCTACTGCAAAATGCAAGGGAGGTTAAATATTGGTGAGCGTTCTTATTCCATGGTCTCTCAGATCTCCTGGGATAATACTTCTTGTTCTACATATTCATTCCTACAGTTTCTGCATGCTTGGCACCTACAACATTTTTTGGAGACTACCTCGGGCTCCTGAAGCTGCTTTGTCCAGAAGCACTGTTATCCAGAAGTGCCTGGCAGTTTAAGTCTGCCCAGGGCTGCCCATAGCCCAGTGACTAACTACTACAGAAGTTGGAAAGCCCAGGCCTCTTACCTCAAAATGGTACAAACTCTGCAAAGTAATTTACACTGCAGAAAAGATTTCACCTGAAATTGCATTAATGTTTAGCTTTTCTGCTTTTCCCTCCCCCTTATCACTTTCTTAATAAATCACTTGCATATGAATCCACAGCTTAGAGGAACTCAACTTCAGACTCTCCTCTTTGTTTAGTCTGCTCCCAACACACTAGCGTCCATGCTTTTTCTTGAACCTGCCAACATGTCTCAATGTCAGGGACTTGCAGATGTTTTTCCTTCTGCTTGGAATCCTATTTTCCCACATGTAGACATGTGGGAAAATAGCTCCTTTACTTCCTTCAGGTCTTTGCTCAAATATCACTTAATCACGGAAGTCTTCCATGACCACCCTGAATACTCATCCCCTGCCAGTACATACAGTTTTCCCTTCTCATCCTATTCTCCATAGCATTCATCTTCTTCTGATGTACTATATATTTGTTTATGCTTGCTAATTGATTATATTTCGCACTAGGATATAGGTCCCACTTACAGTACCAACTTTCTCTGTCTCCATTCCCCAACTGCATCCTACCACCCCGTACAGTGCCAAGGTCCACAGTAGGCATGCAGAACATATTTTTGAGTGAAGTGTACAAATGAATGAAAGACTATGGAAAACTTAACTACAAAGTAAATGATATTTAATTTTCATTCTATAAGTAACTTTCTTCTTGCCTTTCTAATGTCCAAAATTAAAGAAATCCTATAAGAACGATTACTGATAAATATCTGAACCAGTTGTCTCCACAGTTTACTGCAGAAATAATTGTCATCTTCATTGTAAGCAGCATGTGTGGTAGGATATTGCCAAGCTTAGATGGGGTCTTTATAGAATATGCTGTAAGACGGTTTATGGAATCAAAACTTCTGATAATATTAATGAACAATCTAGGCATACTCTGCCTGAATGCTGCCAATAAGTTAAACAGATTTATGGAAAACAAAATATATGGTGTAGAGTTCTTCTCACAGAGTTTTGTGCAGTTAGAGAATAAAAAGCTATGTGACATAAATAACCTTCAGATGGAATTCTTATGTAACAAATGAAGGACAGTAAAACTTTCCTAATAGTTTTATAGGAATGAGCAAGCTTGGAAGGGAATGAGCTGTAAAGATAATGCTGAGGTGGTAAATGCATTAATAAATTAAAAGAGAAAGAGAATCAAAGCATGAAATCAAGAGTGAATTTTAAAGGTAACTTGATCAGAACATCAGGAAAGGCAGTCGGAGACAGAAGGCTGCTAGAGAGAGGTCTGAAGCCAGACTGCAGCTCTGGGTACATATTATCCTTTCCCTCTGTTTTTTTTGTCCCAAAGAGACAGACATCCTCTGTTACAGGTTTGGCTGGCTCTTAGGATCAGAAATTTGCAGTAAAGTTGACTCAAGTCCTTTCTGGATGACATATAGTGAGATGGAGTCAGGCTGTCTGCCCATTATTATCCACAATGTGAGCACCTAAGTTTTAATCTGAACAAGGGGCTATGACTGAAAGTATATCACTATATTGGCGTATCCTATTGACTTTCTGATAATGTTCTAAAGCCAGTTGAGAAAGAGAGAGAAAATGCCACTGGGTACAAATTGTGGCGTCAATTCTCTGCCAGACTGATCAATTGGATTTATATATTACCTCCAGCTACATACTTAAAATCTATAGTTTTACTTTCTCTTCAATGCACAGCCCACAGCTTAAATAATTGCAGATTCAAATGAATTTTAAAAGGTTTGAACAGGCTTTAAATTAAAAGTGTGTGAACATTGTTGTTTTAACCACTCTTAATTATTTACTAATTTAACTCAGTAGATTCACCTTTTCTCTCTCTCCCTCTCTCTCTCTTGTTCTTCCTTCCTCTGTCTCTCTCTAATTCCCCTGAGGATAAGTATTCCTCAGAGCGCCCATGTTCATCCTTCAAATGATTTGGAACTATCTTAATCAATAAAAGAAATATAACATGTATATATAGATCCATTAAACTGGGTCATCAAAAAATATCAGAAATTCTGATTTACAAATCCTCTCTACTGAGTCCTAACTACCCCTCTCTTACAATTATAAGATTTTAAAATCCGTTCATTAGACATCAATGTTATATAAATCGAATTAAAAATACATCTACTCAAAAAGTCTTCTAGCAGAATACATTATACTGAAGCCTTTTATGCATGAAATCTTTGTAACAAAATTGTAAACTCAGACAATAACCCCAAACACAATGCCACTTGCAGGAAATTCATCAAAAATATTGGAGAAATTCATCAAAAATAAATACAAAGACTATTTTAATTTATCTCATAATTTTGCTCTACATTTTGGATATTAAGAAAAATTATTCAGTATTTCACCAGAATACTTTAAAGAGTGAACAGTTTTAAATTGCTTCAAATGCTGAGTTTTGGTAGCTTCTATGACATAATTTAAATGTATGGTTTTTAGAATTATAGTGAACTATTATTACTGAATATTTATCATTTGACAGGCAATATGCTAAGTGATTAGCATACATTAATTTAATTTGCCTTCATATACACCCAATAAGTTAGGAGCAATTATCTCCATTTTACAGATCTAGAAACATAGACTTAAAAGAGGTAAAATAGATTTATAGTTGATGTGGGAAATTGAGCTAACATGGAAGACTCTCCTCTCCAGTAAACAGAAATATTGGATAAAATGGAGCTAAAGCTATTTAAATAAGCAACCAACCACAAAAGAAAGTTACACCCAAAATTTCTAGAAACTAAAACAGAACTCAAAATCTTAATAGCACAGTGGCTAAAAGCTGAAGTCAAATGACTCAATGGAGTTTCAAAGCCAGATATAGACCTTAGAGGTTTATTCTAAATCTCTAATGGGGAAGAAATCCATGCCATAAGCTGTAGGAGGTTAAATTTGATTTATTTACCTTTAGTGGGTAGTTATGAAAAACTACCATATTGATAAAACCAGAACTAGGAAAATAAAAAACAAAAATTACTTTCAACTTCCTGTGGTCATAAAAATATAAAGAGAAATGAGGGAAAACAAAAGAGAACCCTCAACCTTTGTCCACATCTTGCTGTGGAATCCAAATTCACAATGATATATACTGCCTAGACAGAAACAAAAAGAAATTTGAAACCTCCCAGGAAAGATGCTTCTTAACCAGAGCATAAGATTTTCCATTAAAAACAACAACAACAACAACAACAACAAATGTCACAGGATACACTCACAAAAATAAACTACATAAGGAAATGAAACATCATGAGACAAAGTAAAATGATAAAGGAATCATAATATTTCACACCAAGAAATAGAAATAATGGGACAATTAAAATGGCTTTTAAAATAGTGTGGTTGTTATGTACTGAATATTTGTGTCCCATAAAAAGTCATGTGTTGAATCCTTAAGTCTCACTGTGATGATATTTGGAAGTGGGACTTTTGGGAGGTAATTATGTTTAGATGAGGTCATGATGATAGGGCCCCATAAAGGTATTAGTGTCCTTGTAAGAAGAGGAAGAAAGACCAGAGTGCACTTTCTCTCTCTCTCTCTCTCTCCCTCTTTGCCATGTGAGAATACAGTGAGAAGATGATTATTTACAAACCAAGAAGTGGACTCTCCCAAGAAACTGAATTAGTGGGCACCTTGATCTTGGACCTTGCAACTTCCAGAACTGTAAGAAATAAATGAATCTAAAAAGGAATTTGAGAAAATAACCCCACTTATAAGAATATCAAAAATAAATTTAAAAAATATTTAGAAATTAACAAAGGAGTGAAAGGTTTGTGCAATGAAACTGGCAAGCCATTGCTGTAAGAAATTAAAGAAGTCATAAATAAATGGAAAGACATACCATGTTCATAAGATTGGAAGACAATATTATTAAGATGTCAGTATTACCCAAAGGGGTCTACAGATTCAATGCAATCACTATCAAAGTCCCAAGGATATTTTTGCATAAATTGAAAAATTCATTATAAAATTTATATTGATCTCAAGGGACTTCAAATAGCCAAAATAATCTTAAAAAAGAATACAGCTAAAGGATTCACACTTCCTGATTTCAAAATTACTACAAAGCTACAACAATCAAAATAGTGTGGTACTGGCATAATGACAGACATACAGACTAATGGAATAGTATAGAGAGCCCAGAAATAAACCCTTGCATATACGGTCGAATTATTTTTGGCAATGATGTCAATAAAGAAAGGAAATTTTTTCAACAAATGGTGTTAGAAAATCTGGATATCCATATGCAAAAGAATGAAGTTGGACCTTTACCTAATAACATATATAAAAATTAACTAAATGTGGATCAAAAGCCTAACTATAAGAGCTAAAACTATAAAAATCTTAGAAGAAAGCATAGAGAAAAATCTTCATAACATTGGATTTGGCAATAATTCCTTGGCTATGACACCAAAGGTGCAGGCAATAATAGAAAAAATTAGACAAACAGAATTTCATGAAAATTAAAACTTTTGTTTATCAAAGGAGACTATCAATAAAGTGAAAAGGCTACCTATAGAAGGGGAGTAAATATTTGCAAATAGTATCTGGTAAGGGATTAATATCCAGAATATTTAGATAACTCTTAAAACTCATCAACAAAAAATAAACAACCTGATTCAAAATGGGTAAAAGACTTGAATAGATATTTCCCCAAAGAATATATACAGATGGCCAGTAAGTACACAGAAAGATGCTCAAAATCACTAATAATTAAGGAAACACAAAGCAAAACCACAATATCATCTTACACTTGTTACAATGGCTACTATCAAAAAAAAAGAAACAAGTGTTGAGGAGGATATAAAGAAATTAGAATCTTTGTGGACTGTTAATGGGAGTATAAAATGGTACAACTGCTATGGAAAACAGTATGGCGGTTCCTCAAAAATAGAATTACCATATGATTCAGTAATTCCACTTCTGGCTATATACTACAAATAATTGAAAAGACGGTCTCATAGAAATATGTGTACACACATATTTATAGCACAGTGTTCATTACTCACAAAGCTAAGACATGGAAACAACCCATGTCCATTGATGAATAAATGAATTAGCAGAATGTGGTATATACATGCAGTGGAATATTATTCAGTGTTATAAAAGGAAGAAAATTCTAACATATACTACAACATGGATGAACCTTCAGGACATTTTGCTAAGTGAAATAAACCAGTCACAGAAAGACAAATACTGTATGACTCCACTTATATGAGGTTACTAGAATAGTCAAAATCATGAGGACAGAAAGTAGGATGGTAGTTGCCAGGGACTAGAGGGAGGGGGCAATAGGAACTTAATGTTTATTTGATGCATGTAGAGTTTCAGTTCTGCAAGATAAAAGGGGTTCTGGAGATGGATGGTGGTGATTCTTGCCCAACAATATGAACGTACTTAATACCACAGAACTGTACACATAAAAATGATTAAGATGGTAAATATTATGTTATATTTATTTTACACAATATAAATGAATAATATTAGTAGACATGAAAAGAAGCAGCAAAATTTTACCCATTACTAGTACTCATTTTGTGACACTCAATAGAAGACTTAGAAATGACAGATGATGAAATTAACAGACAAGATTTTTTAAATAGTGATTAAAAACATATTTAATAATTTCAAGAAGACTTAAAAATAGGAGAAATTAAAGACAAAAAATTAAACTTAAGTTGTGATGAAAAACACAGAATCTGAAGTGAACAATTAACTGGATGGGCTTAAGAACAGATTAGACACTCCAGAAATAAAGATAGGTAAAATTAAAGACTTCTGAAGCACAGAGAGTAAAACAACTGAAAAGAAAATTAGGTTCTCTGTGACCTGTGGTCAATTTTAAGCAATTACAACTACGTGTAATGTGTGTCCTAGAAAAAAAGGAAGAAGATAATATTATATTTGAAGATATAGTGGCAAACATTTTTGAAAACTCATGTAAGAAACTCAGCAAACCCCACACAGGATAAGCAGAAATAATATCATACCAAAATAAATCATATTTAAATTGCTGACAACCAATGTTTAAGAGAAAAATTATAAAAGCTGTCAAAGGAAAAAATAATATACATGTATACATACATATGTAATGACAGCCATCTTTTCATCAGAAATTATGCAAATCAGAAGATAAGTTAGACCAAAAGTGCAAAAGGAAAATTCTGTCAATCTAAAATTATATATCCTGCTGAAATATCCTTAAAAAATGAAGGCAAACAAAACAGTTTTTAGACAAGTAAAGGCTGAGAGAATTAGTCATCCACAGACTTGTGTTATAATAGAAGTTCTTTAGTGGAAGGAAAATAACACTAGTGAATAGTTGAATTTATGCAAAGAAATGAAGCCTACTGGAAATGGTAATAATAATTAAAATAGCTTATTTTAATTCATTTAAATTATTTACCATAAATTAACTGTTTAAAGCAAAAAATAATGATATATTACAGGATTTATGGTAAATGAAACTATAAAAGGTGTTACAGTGACAGCATATATAATGAGATGGGAAATCTGAAATATAGTTTAAAGTAATATATAAAATTGTATAATAGTACTTGAAGGTAGATTCTCACAAGTTAACAGTACATATTATAATCTGAAGATCATCCACGAAAAAAGCAAAACAACAACAGAGATATAGAAAATAAACCAATAGAGGAGATAAAATGAAATACTTAAAAATACTAACAATCTGAAGTAAATAATGAAAAAACTGAAAAAATTTACCAAAACAGAGGAGATGAATAGATAAGAAATAGCAAGATGATATACTTCAATAAAATACACTGATAATTACATTAAATAAATTATCAAAAAATGGAAATCAAAAGACATAGTTAGAATGAATAAAAAGCAAGACCCAATGATATGCTGTCTATTAGAAACTTAGTTTGAATATTAAGGACATAGGTTAAAAATAAAGAATGGAAAATATTCTATTATGTATTGGTTCAAGATGGTGGAGTAGAAGGACATGCTCTCACTCCCTCTTTCAAGAACACTGGAATCACAACTAACTGCTGAACAATCATCGACAGGAAGACACTGGAACTCACCAGAAAAGATACCCCACATCCAAAGACAAGGGAGAAGCCACAATGAGATGGTAGGAGGGGCACAATCACAATAAAATCAAATCCCATAACTGCTAGGTGGGTGACTCACAAACTGGAGAAGACTTATACCACAGAAGTACACCCACTGGAGTGAAGGTTCGGAGCCCCACATCAGGATTCCGAACCTGGGGGTCTAGCAACGGGAGGAGGAATTCCTAGAGAATCAGACTTTGAAGCCTAGTGGGATTTGACTGCAGGACTTAGACAGGACTGGGGGAAACAGAGACTCCACTCTTGGAGGGCACACACAAAGTAGTGTGTGCATCAGGCACCAGGGGAAAAAGCAGTTACCCCATAGGAGACTGAATGAGACCTACCTCCTAGTGCTGGAGGGTCTCCTGAAGAGACGGGGGCGGGCTGTGCCTCACCATGAGGACAAGGACACTGGCAGCAGAAGTTCTGGGAAGTACTCCTTGGTGTGAGCTCTCCCATTAGCCCCACCAAAGAGCCCGAGTAGGCTCCAGTGTTGGGTCGCCTCAGGCCAAACAACCAACAGGGAGGGAACCCAGCCCCACCTATCAGCAGACAAGCGGATTAAAGTTTTACTGAGCTCTGCCCACCAGAGCAACAGCCAGCTCTACCCACCACCAGTACCTCCCATCAGGAAACTTGCACAAGCCTCTTAGATAGCCTCATCCACCAGAGGGCAGACAGCAGAAACAAAAAGAACTACAATCCTGCAGCCTGTGTAACAAAAACCACATTCACAGAAAGACAGACAAGATTAAAAGGCAGAGGGCTATGTTCCAGATGAAGGAACAAGATAAAACCCCAGAAAAACAACTAAATGAAGTGTTGATAGGCAACCTTCCAGAAAAAGAATTCAGAATAATGATACTGAAGATGATCCAGGACCTCGGATAAAGAATGGAAGCAAAGATCGAGAAGATGCAAGAAATGTTTAACAAAGACCTAGAAGAATTAAAGAACAAACAAACAGAGATGACCAATACAATAACTGAAATGAAAAATACACTAGAAGGAATCAATAGCAGAAAAACTGAGGCAGAAGAATGGATAAGTGACCTGGAAGACAGAATGGTGGAATTCACTGTCACAGAACAGAATAAAGAAAAAAGAATGAAAAGAAAAGAAGACAGCCTAAGAGACCTCTGGGACAACATTAAATACAACAACATTCGCTTTATAGGGGTCCCAGAAGGAGAAGAGAGAGAGAAACGACCCGAGAAAATATTTGAAGACATTATAGATGAAAACCCTAACACGAGAAAGGAAATAGCCACCCAAGTCCAGGAAGCACAAAGAGTCCTATACAGGATAAACCCGAGGAGAAACACGCCGAGACACATAGTAATCAAACTGACAAAAATTAAAGACAAAGAAAAATTATTGAAAGCAGCAAGGGAAAAATGACAAATAACATACAAGGGAACTCCCATAAGGTTAACAGCTGATTTCTCAGCAGAAACTCTACAAGCCAGAAGGGAGTGGCATGATATAAAGTGATGAAAGGGAAGAACCTACAACCAAGATTACTCTACCCGGCCAGGATCTCATTCAGATTCGATGGAGAAATCAAAAGCTTTATAGGCAAGCAAAAGCTAAGAGAATTCAGCACCACCAAACCAACTCTACAACAAATGCTAAAGGAACTTCTCTAAGTGGGAAACACAAGAGAAGAAAAGGACCTACAAAAACAAACCCAAAACAATTAAGAAAATGGTCATAGGAACATACATATCGATAATTACCTTAAATGTGAATGGATTAAATGCTCCAACCAAAAGACATATACTGGCTGAATGGATACAAAAACAAGACCCATATATATGCTGTCTACAAGAGACCCACTTTAGACCTAGGGACACATACAGACTGAAAGTGAGGGGATGGAAAAAGATATCCCATGCAAATGGAAATCAAAAGAAAGCTGGAGTAGCAATACTCATATCAGATTAAATAGACTTTAAAATACAGACTCTTACAAGAGACAAGGAAGGACACTACATAATGATCCAGGGATCAATCCAAGAAGAAGATATAACAATTATAAATATATATGCACCCAACATAGGAGCACCACAATACAGAAGGCAACTGCTAACAGCTATAAAAGAGGAAATCGACAGTAACACAATAATAGTGGGGGACTTTAACACCTCACTTACACCAATGGACAGATCATCCAAACAAAAACTTAATAAGGAAACACAAGCTTTAAATGACAAAATAGACCAGAGAGATTTAATTGATATTCATAGGACATTCCATCCAAAAACAGCAGATTACACTTTCTTCTCAAGTGTGCATGGAACATTCTCCAGGATAGATCACATCTTGGGTCACAAATCAAACCTCAGTAAATTTAAGAAAATTGAAATCATATCAAACATCTTTTCTGACCACAGCATTATGAGATTAGAAATCAATTAGAGGGAATAAAACACAAACACATGGAGGCTAAACAATACGTTACTCACTAACCAAGAGATCACTGAAGAAATCAAAGAGAAAATCAAAAAATACCTAGAGACAAATGACAATGAAAACACGACGATCCAAAACCTATGGGATGCAGCAAAAGCAGTCCTAAGAGGGAAGTTTATAGCTATAAAAACCTACCTCAAGACACAAGTAAAATCTCAAATAAACAATTTAACCTTACTCCTTTAAAGAAGAACAAACAAAACCCAAAGTTAGCAGAAGGAAAGAACTCATAAAGATCAGAGCAGAAATAAATGCAATAGAAACAAAGAAAACAATAGCAAAGATCAATAAAACTAAAAGCTGGTTCTTTGAGAAGATAAACAAAATTGATAATCCATTAACCAGACTCATCAAGAAAAAGAGGGGGAGGACTCAAATCAATAACATTAGAAATGAAAAAGGAGAAGTTAAAACAGACACCACAGAAATACAAAGCATCCTAAGAGACTACTACAAGCAACTCTTTGCCAATAAAATGGACAACCTGGAAGAAATGGACAAATTCTTAGAAAGGTATAACCTTCCAAGATTGAACCAGGAAGAAATAGAAAATATGAACAGACCAATCACAAGTAATGACACTGAAACTGTGATTAAAAATCTTCCAACAAACAAAAGTCCAGGACCAGATGGCTTCACAGGTGAATTCTATCAAACATTTAGAGAAGAGCTAACACCTATCCTTCTCAAACTCTTCCAAAAAATTGCAGAGGAGGGAAAACTCCCAAACTCATTCTATGAGGCCACCATCACCCTGATACCAAAACCAGACAACGATACTACAAAAAAAAGGAAATTACAGACCAATATCACTGATGAATATAGATGCAAAAATCCTCAACAAAATACTAGCAAACAGATTCCAACAACACATTAAAAGGATCATGCACCATGATCAAGTGGGGTTTATCCCAAGGATGCAAGGTTTCTCCAATATAGGCAAATCAATCAATGTGATAAACCATATTAACAAATTAAAGAATGAAAACCATATGATCATCTCAATAGATGCAAAAAAAGCTTTTGACAAAATTCAACACCCATTTCTGATAAAAACTCTCCAGAAAGTGGGCATAGAGGGAAGCTACCTCAACATATTAAAGGCCATATACAACAAACCCACAGCATACATCATTCTCAATGGTGAAAAACTGAAAGCATTTCCTCTGTGATCAGGAGCAAGACAAAGATGTCCACTCTCACCACAATTATTCAACATAGTTTTGGATGTCTTAGCCATGGCAATCAGAGAAGAAAAAGAAATAAAAGGAATACAAATTGGAAAAGAAGAAGTAAAACTGTCACTGTTTGCAGATGACATGATACTATACATAGAGAATCCTAAAGATGCCACCAGAAAACTACTAAAGCTAATCAATGAATTTGGTAAAGTTGCAGGATACAAAATTAATGCACAGAAATCTCTTGCATTCCTATATACTAATGGTGAAAAATCTGAAAGAGAAATTAAGGAAACACTCCCATTTACCATTGCAACAAAAAGAATAAAATACCTAGGATAAAACCTAGCTAAGAAGACAAAAGACCTGTATGCAGAAAACTATAAGACACTGATGAAAGAAATTAAAGATGATACCAACGGATGGAGAGGTATACCATGCTCTTGGATTGGAAGAATCAATATTGTGAAAATGACTATACTACCCAAAGCAATCTACAGATTCAATGCAATCCCTATCAAATTACCAATGGCATTTTTTACAGAACTAGAACAAAAAATCTTAAAGTTTGTATGGAGACACAAAAGACCTCTAATAGACAAAAGTCTTGAGGGAAAAAAATGGAGCTGGAGGAATCAGGCTCCCTGACTTCAGACTATACTGCAAAGCTACAGTAATCAAGACAATATGGTACTGGCACAAAAACAGAAATATAGATCAATGGAACAAGATAGAAAGCCCAGAGATAAACCCATGCACCTATGGTCAACTAATCTATGACAATGGAGGCAAGGATATACAATGGATAAAAGACAGTCTCTTCAATAAGTGGTACTGTGAAAACTGGACAGCTACATGTAAAAGAATGAAATTAGAACACTCCGTAACACCATACACAAAAATAAACTCAAAATGGTTTAGAGACCTAAAAGTAACACTGGATACTATAAAACTCTTAGAGGAAAACATAGGAAGAACACTCTTTGACGTATATCATAGCAAGATCTTTTTTGATCCACCTCCTAGAGTAATGGAAATAAAGACAAAAACAGATGGGACCTAATGAAACTTCAAAGCTTTTGCACAGCAAAGGAAACCATAAACAAGACGAAAAGACAACCCTCAGAATGGGAGAAAATATTTGCAAATGAATCGTCAGACAAAGGATTAATCTCCAAAGTATATAAACAGCTCATTCAGCTCAATATTAAAAAAACAAACAACTGAATCCAAAAATGGGCAGAAGACCTAAATAGACATTTCTCCCAAGAAGACATACAGGTGTCCAAGAAGCACATGAAAAGCTGCTCAATTTCACTAATTATTAGAGAAATGCAAATCAAAACTACAATGAGGTATCACCTCATACCAGTTAGAATGGGCATCATCAGAAACTCTAGAAAGAACAAATTCTGGAGAGCGTGTGGAGAAAATGGAACCCTCTTGCACTGTTGGTGGGAATGTAAATTGATCCAGCCACTACGGAGAACAGTATGGAGCTTCCTTAAAAACCTAAAAATAGAATTACCATATGACCCAGCCATCCCACTGCTGGGCATATACCCAGAGAAAACCATAATTCAGAAAGACACATGCACCCCAATATTCATTGCAGCACTATTTACAATAGCCAGGTCATGGAAGAAACCTAAATGCCCATCAACAGAGGAATAGATAAAAGTTACGGTACATATACACAATGGAATATTACTCAGCCATAAAAAGGAACAAAATTGGGTCATTTGTTGAGACGTGGATGCATCTAGAGACTGTCATACAGAGTGAAGTAAGTCATAAAGAGAAAAACAAATATCGTATATTAATGCATATATGTGGAACCTAGAAAATGCTACAGATGAACCGGTTTTCAGGGCAGAAATTGAGACACAGAAGTAGAGAAAAACACGCATGGACACCAAGGGGGGAAAGCGGCATGGGTTGCGGGTGGTGGTGTGATGAATTGGGAGATTGGGTTTGACATGTACACACTGATGTGTATTAAATGGATGACTAATAAGAACCTGCTGCATAAAAAAATAAATTGGAAAAAAAATTCTATTATGAAAATCTTGCTTTTAAGAAATCAAGAATGACTATATTAATATCCAAATATACTTCAAGGAAAAGGATATTCACTCTACGTGTATCGTTGAAAAGAACAAAGGCTATCAGAGCCTCTGCTCACAAATGTTGGAAACATAAGACTTGGAGAATTGTCTACCAATAATATTCAGCCATCAATTCTACATCATCTTAACTTCTTAAAAATTTCCCAAGACAGACAAAGGATGTGCCAAAGCTGCTTAATAAGTATATTTGTTTTATTTAACTAAGGGTACTTCAAATAGACTACTAGCAGCAGGATTCGGCCAACCTATATTATAGTCATCCCTCCTATGCAAGGGGGATTGGTTCCAGGAACACCTCCCACTGTAAGTACCAAAATCTGGGGATGCTCAAGTCCTTCTGTAAGATGGCACTGTATAGTCAGCCCTCTCTATCCATGAGATTCTGCATCCAGGGATTCAACCAACTGCAGCTACGATCATAGCTCCTAAGGTCCTGGACCCAACCCAAATCCCATAAAACTTCTGTGTCTACCTAAGGAAGGAACATGGCTTTCTGCTTATGTTTCCTTGTTGACCTTCCTACTTGGTTTAAGGCATTAATCCAGGAATAGCAGGATACAGTAGCAATTGCACAGACTCTTCCTTGTCCTGAAAGGAGGAAGACTGGGAAAATTCTATCATCTATAACAACACTTGCCAGTAAGTTAAGACTCATCTAAATGACTTCCATGACTGAGGTTGTATCATCAATCACTTCAGCTAAAATCAGAGACAAATGCTATACCATCTTTTCTAATTCTGTGACTCCCATTGTAAGGGAAACGCCCCCAAAGATATTCATAAATAACGAGTCTGTTATCCCTCTGAGAAGTCCTCCCCCACTTTAACCCCATCCTATGTAAACAAAACTGACCACGTTTTGGAAAGATTTCCAGTTATTTGAGACTGCATGATCTATTGGTGGTGCTTCCTTAAACAGCTGAAGCTACTTTATAACCATTCTTAAGGTGCCATCCCTATGTTTTTAGGAGGCAAGCAAGTTCATGCCTGGATTCTATACAAGAGCTATAATCCCAGAGGCGTAAGAGAGTATTTTTAAGGCCCCCCCGAGTGGGCCTTATTGAGGGGCACAGACTGACAGTGCCTCTAATATGGTCTCCTGGTTGGCTGGCAAGTCTTAAAATTCCCAGTTCAGTTCAAATAATTGAGTCTAGTCATAGTTGTCGAAGAATGAACTGGGAGGAATCAGTCTAATCTATCCTGTTTGTCTACACCATCAGCTAGGTGGCTTTCATCTACCTCAAAAAGAAGACTGAGAGCATAGGCAAGGAAAACATCCAGAACACCCTATTGGTATTTTCTAAGAAAGATGTAGGTGCTCGGTCCATTCCTGTAGTTTCCAATAGACTCCTTAGTAAGTTTAAGGGGAATGGTGATCTGATTTTAGTTGGAGCTTTCTCTTGATGATAACAAACCCAGGAATGAGTTAATGTAAGCTTGTAGCAGTTTCTCAGTGTTGCACAAGGTTCTTTTCCTTCATGAGGATGTCTGCAGGATGGCGCTCAATAACTAAGATCAGTAATGCAGTTTCCCCTCCCTAGGCAACTAGTGGTTGTTCTACCTCCACAAAATTATTGTGTTCTGTTACAATATTTGTAATGTCACCGTTTTTCTAAACATCTCCTACTTACACCCAGAATTTCATCCAAAAAGATCTGATGCAAGGGGAAGAAGAGCATTTTTATAAAACTTATAGAGACCCATTATGTCCCCCACTTTGGCCACAAAAGCCACTGTAGAAGAAGTCAGTGAGCAGTGTTCATAACCACATGGTCATTATCCTTGTAATCTAGGACCACATGAAACCAATGAGAGAACTAAGTTGGTTAAAGCAGAATTAAGTTTGAATCACCTATACTCCCTATTGGAATGCCATGCGGCACACATACTAAACAGGCTGGCCTGGAGTTGTTGTTAGGGGCAAAAAAAGTTGCATCATTTCCAGGATAGATCAGAATGGAATTTCTAATTCTAAAGATAAGTACATAAAACCTTCTACCCCTTTTGTCTTGATCTTTATTTGGCAAGCAGCTAAGAGGAAATAATCCCTTTTTGGAAATATCCACATTCAGTGACCTTATTGTATTACTAAGGTATGAGACCAGGAAGAGGTGATGGAGGTAGAGTTTTTCCATAGCATTCTTAATCAGATTAAGGTGTTTTCCCTCCATTCCTATATTCCTAATTTTACTGAGTATATGTTTCCTTTCTTCCTATTTTTAACTATAAATGAGTAGACACTTTTGTTAAATGCTTTTTTTTACAGCTTTTAAAATACTCTTAGATTTTCTCTTTTATTTTATTAATATGATGAATCAAATTTATTGATTTCTTGGACTTTAAAGCAAACTTGCATTGCCAGAATATATATTATATATTTTAAAATATATCATTGATTTAAATTCGCTAAATTTTAAATAATTTTCACATCTCTGCCTATGAGGGATTCTATATGTTTCTTTACTGGTAAAGTTTTTGTCTAAATTTGATATGAGGATAATACTGGCCTCATAAAAATAGTTGAAAATCATTTCCTTCTCTTCTATTTTTCTGGAAGTGTTTGCATTGAATTAATAATAATTCCTCCTTAAATGTTTGTAGGAATTCACCAGTTAATCCATCTAGAATTTTCTTTGTAGGAAGATTTTTAACTTTAATTTCAATTCCTTTAACTGGAAAAAGGATTTTCAAGTTACTAAGTTTTTTCTTTGATCAATTTTTGTAATTTGCATCTTTAAAGGAGACTTAACCATTGAATTTATTGGCACAAAGTTGCTCGTAATATCTCTATGTTTTGATTTTAATATTAGTAGAGTCTGTAGTGGTGGCCACTCTTTTTCTCCTGATATTGGTAATTTGTATTTTCTCTCTTTTGCTCTTGAACAGTCTATGTAGAGGCTTATGAATATTACTGAATTTTTTTCAAAGAATCTACTTTTAGATTCACTGATTTTCCTCTATTTAAAAAATTTTTCTGTCATTGAGTTCTGCTCTTATCTTTATTATTTTCTTTCTTCTACCTAATTTACACTTAAATTTCTCTTCCTTTTCTAAGTTCTTAAGAAGGAATTTCAATAATTGATTTAAATTTTTTTTTTCATTTAAAGCCATGCCTTGCCCATTTGGCATTCTTTAACTATGTCCCCAAAATTCTTATATGTTGTATTTTCATTATTACTCAGTTCACATATTGTCAAATCCTCATATTATTTCTTTTTTGATCATTAGATTATTTAGAAGTATGTTGTTAAATTCCATATTTTGGGGGGTTTATGGTTATATTATTGTTATTGATTTCTAATTTAATTCCAGTGTTTCTGGTAGTTACCTTTATATTAGATCCCAATTTCATGTTTCCTTTGTGCAGGTTATTCATCTGATAAGACCTTCAATTGTTACCTTGAATGAAAACCAGGATGGAGATTTTTAAAGAAAATACTTGTCTAGAAAATAAGTGCCAAAAATCAAAATATGAAAAGTTTCTAATCTGAAAATACTAATAGAAAATTATTCATTTGCTTTTCCCATTATGAACTTCAGGCCACCAATCTAAATACAGAAAATAATAAAAGTCATATTGAGCTTTGATATCAGTCTTGAAGACATTATAAATTTATTATGGGAAGTTGTCTAGAAATTAATAGAAAGGGTGGGAGGGTTCAAAATAGACTTAAAAGTTAGAAAATATCTCTTCCTCTTGTTTTATTTATTTATTTATTTTTTTGACATTTTTTTTTCACACACACACAGTGTATTTTATTTTTACAAGAGATAAATAGACTGACACAAAGCATTGTACATGGATGACCACAACAAAAGCAACAATGATTGCAATTACCAAACCTGAAACAAACTCATACTATGTCATAATATTGACATTCAGTCCAGTAATCCTCCACTGTAACAGCTCCTTTACTTTGCAGTGAAAATTGATTTGTATATTCTTTGCCTCTGAGTCCTTGTGGGATTTTTTTTTTTTTAATTCAGACAGAAAGTCACAAAAATTATACTCATCCTCATCAGTTCACTCAGTCCCATGTAATTAAATTTTTCTTTTCATCTTGATCTTTTGTTAGCACTTTTTTGAGTTCATCAGTTTTTCATTAGAGTTCTGAAAATGCTTATTCATTCAGTTCAGCAGTACACTCAGTTACCATAAACCTGTACTTGTCAGAGTCTTTTCCATGAATTTCTTGAAGATGAAACCCTTTAATAGGAACATATTTGCAAAAGCATCAGAGTACACCCAGAACTGTCTGTAAATGAGAAAAGACTTAAAAATGACCAGTTAAAGATTTGATGAAAGTTCATAATAATGCAGTTGACAAGAAAATTAGTTATTTCTGAGATATACATTTTAAAGTAATAACTAGGATTATTACTTATAACATTATACCAGAACATATAAGATTTTAAGAAATTTCATGTAATGTCTGAAACATTTATATTAACATATTTCTATACATATTTCCATACAAATACAAATATAAGATTTTTAGAAATTTCATGTAATGTCTGAAACATTTATATTAACATATTTCCATACAAATAACCCAATGAAAGTTTAGTATTAGTTGTTTTGTTTGTTTGTTTTTTTATACTGCAGGTTCTTATTAGGCATCAATTTTATGCACATCCGTGTATACATGTCAATCCCAATCGCCCAATTCAGCACACCACCATCCCCACCCCACCGCAGTTTTCCCCCCTTGGTGTCCATATGTCCATTCTCTACATCTGTGTCTCAACTTCTGCCCTGCAAACCGGCTCATCTGTACCATTTTTCTAGGTTCCACATACATGCATTAATATACGATATTTGTTTTTCTCTTTCTGACTTACTTCACTCTGTATGACAGTCTCTAGATCCATCCACTTCTCAACAAATGACTCAATTTCATTCCTTTTTATGGCTGAGTAATATTCCATTGTATATATGTACCACATCTTCTTTATCCATTCGTCTGTTGATGGGCATTTAGGTTGCTTCCATGACCTGGCTATTGTAAATAGTGCTGCAATGAACATTGGGGTGCATGTGTCTTTTTGAATTACAGTTTTCTCTGGGTATATGCTCAGTAGTGGGATTGCTGGGTCATATGGTAATTCTATTTTTAGTTTTTTAAGGAACCTCCGTACTGTTCTCCATAGTGGCTGTATCAATTTACATTCCCACCAACAGGGCAAGAGAGTTCCCTTTTCTCCACACCCTCTCCAGCATTTGTTGTTTGTAGATTTTCTGATGATGCCCATTCTAACAGGAGTGAGGTGATACCTCATTGTAGTTTTGATTTGCATTTCTCTAATAATTAGCGATGTTGAGCATCTTTTCACGTGCTTCGTGGCCGTCTGTATGTCTTCTTTGGAGAAATGTCTATTTAGGTCTTCTGCCCATTTTTGGATTGGGGTGTTTGTTTCTTTAATATTGAGCTGAATGAGCTGTTTATATATTTTGGAGATTAATCCTTTGTCCGTTGATTCGTTTGCAAATATTCTCTCCCATTCCGAGGGCTGTCTTTTCGTCTTGTTTATGGTTTCCTTTGCCGTGCAAAAGCTTTGAAGTTTCATTAGGTCCCATTTGTTTATTTTTGTTTTTATTTCCATTACTCTAGGAGGTGGATCAAAAAAGATCTTGCTGTGATTTATGTCAAAGAGTGTTCTTCCTATGTTTTCCTCTAAGAGTTTTATAGTGTCCAGTCTTATATTTAGGTCTCTAATCCATTTTGAGTTTATTTTTGTGTATGGTGTTAGGGAGTATTCTAATTTCATTCTTTTACATGTAGCTGTCCAGTTTTCCCAGCACCACTTATTGAAGAGACTGTCTTTTCTCCATTGTATATCTTTGCCTCCTTTGTCATAGATTAGTTGACCATAGGTGCGTGGGTTAATCTCTGGGCTTTCTATCTTGTTCCATTGATCTATGTTTCCGTTTTTGTGCCAGTACCATATTGTCTTGATTACTGTAGCTTTGTAGTATAGTCTGAAGTCAGGGAGTCTGATTCCTCCAGCTCCATTTTTTTCCCTCAAGACTGCTTTGGCTATTCGGGGTCTTTTGTGACTCCATACAAATTTTAAGATGATTTGTTCTAGCTCCGTAACAAATGCCATTGGTAATTTGATAGGGATTGCATTGAATCTGTAGATTGCTTTGGGTAGTATACTCATTTTCACAATGTTGATTCTTCCAATCCAAGAACATGGTATATCTCTCCATCTGTTGGTATCATCTTTAATTTCTTTCATCAGTGTCTTATAGTTTTCTGCATACAGGTCTTTTGTCTCCCTAGGTAGGTTTATTCCTAGGTATTTTATTCTTTTTGTTGCAATGGTAAATGGGAGTGTTTCCATAATTTCTCTTTCAGATTTTTCATCATTAGTGTATAGGAATGCAAGAGATTTCTGTGCATTCATTTTGTATCCTGCAACTTTACCATATTCATTCATTAGCTCTCGCAGTTTTCTGGTGGCAGTTTTAGGATTCTCTATGTATAGTATCATGTCATCCGCAAACAGTGACAGTTTTACTTCTTCTTTTCCAATTTGTATTCCTTTTATTTCTTTTTCTTCTCTGATTGCCATGGCTAGGACTTCCAGAACTATGTTGAATAATAGTGGTGAGAGTGGACATCCTTGTCTCGTTCCTGATCTTAGAGGAAATGCTTTCAGTTTTTCACCATTGAGAATGATGTTTGCTGTGGGTTTGTCATATATGGCCTTTAATATGTTGAGGTAGCTTCCCTCTATGCCCACTTTCTGGAGAGTTTTTATCAGAAATGGGTGTTGAATTTTGTCAAAAGCTTTTTCTGCATCTATTGAGATGATCATATGGTTTTTATTCTTCAATTTGTTAATATGGTGTATCACATTGATTGATTTGCGTATATTGAAGAATCCTTGCATCCCTGGGATAAATCCCACTTGATCGTGGTGTATGATCCTTTTAATGTGTTGCTGGATTCTGTTTGCTAGTATTTTGTTGAGGATTTTTGCATCTATATTCATCAGTGATATTGGTCTGTAATTTTCTTTTTTTGTAGTGTCTTTGTCTGGTTTTGGTATCAGGGTGATGGTGGCCTCATAGAATGAGTTTGGGAGTGTTCCTTCCTCTGCAATTTTTTGGAAGAGTTTGAGAAGGATAGGTGTTAGCTCTTCTCTAAATGTTTGATAGAATTCACCTGTGAAGCCATCTGGTCCTGGACTTTTGTTTGTTGGAAGATTTTTAATCACAGTTTCAATTTCATTACTTGTGATTGGTCTGCTCATATTTTCTATTTCTTCCTGGTTCAGTCTTGGAAGGTTATACCTTTCTAAAAATGTGTCCATTTCTTCCAGGTTGTCCATTTTATTGGCATAAAGTTGCTTGTAGTAGTCTCTTAGGATGCTTTGTATTTCTGAGGTGTCTGTTGTAACTTCTCCTTTTTCATTTCTGATTTTATTGATTTGAGTCCTCTCCCTCTTTTTCTTGATGAGTCTGGCTAATGGCTTATCAAGTTTGTTTATCTTCTCAAAGAACCAACTTTTAGTTTAATTGATCTTTGCTATTGTTTTCTTTGTTTCTATTTCATTTATTTCTGCTCTGATCTTTATGATTTCTTTCCTTCTGCTAACTTTGGATTTTGTTTGTTCTTCTTTCTCTAGTTTCTTTAGGTGTAAGGTTAGATTGTTTACTTGAGATTTTTCTTGTTTCTTGAGGTAGGCTTGTATAGCTATAAACTTCCCTCTTAGAACTGCTTTTGCTGCATCCCATAGGTTTTGGATTGTCGTGTTTTCATTGTCATTTTTCTCTAGGTATTTTTTGATTTCCTCTCTGATTTCTTCAGTGATCTCTTGGTTATTTAGTAACGTATTGTTTAGCCACCATGTGTTTGTCTGTTTTACGTTTTTTTCCCTGTAATTCATTTCTAATCTCATAGCGTTGTGGTCCGAAGAGATGCTTGATATGATTTCAATTTTCTTAAATTTACTGAGGCTTGATTTGTGACCCAAGATGTGATCTATCCTGGAGAATGTTCCGTGCACACTTGAGAAGAACGTGTAATCTGCTGTTTTTGGATGGAATGTCCTATATATATCAATTAAATCTAACTGGTCTATTATGTCATTTAAAGCTTCTGTTTCCTTATTCATTTTCATTTTGGATGATCTGTCCATTGGTGTAAGTGAGGTGTTAAAGTCCCCCACTATTATTGTGTTACTGTCGATCTCCTCTTTTATAGCTGTTAGCTGTTGCCTTATGTATTGAGGTGCTCCTATGTTGGGTGCATATATATTTATAATTGTTATATCTTCTTCTTGGATTGATCCCTTGATCATTATGTAGTGTCCTTCCTTGTCTCTTGTAACATTCTTTATTTTAACGTCTATTTTGTCTGATATGAGCATAGCTACTCCAGCTTTCTTTTGATTTCCATTTGCATGGAATATCTTTTTCCATCCCCTCACTTTCAGTCTGTATGTGTCCCTAGGTCTAAAGTGGGTCTCTTGTAGACAGCATATATATGGGTCTTGTTTTTGTATACATTCAGCCAGTCTATGTCTTTTGGTTGGGGCATTTAATCCATTCACGTATAAGGTAATTATCGATATGTATGTTCCTATGACCATTTTCTTAATTGTTTTGGGTTTGTTTTTGTAGGTCCTTTTCTTCTCTTGTGTTTCCCACTTAGAGAAGTTCCTTTAGCATTCGTTGTAGAGCTGGTTTGGTGGTGCTGAATTCTCTTAGCTTTCACTTGTCTGTAAAGCTTTTGATTTCTCCATCAAATCTAAATGAGATCCTTGCCGGGTAGAGTAATCTTGGTTGTAGGTTCTTCCCTTTCATCACTTTAAGTATATCATGCCACTCCCTTCTGGCTTGTAGAGTTTCTGCTGAGAAATCAGCTGTTAACCTTATGGGAGTTCCCTTGTATGTTATTTGTCGTTTTTCCCTTGCTGCTTTCAATAATTTTTCTTTGTCTTTAATTTTTGCCACTTTGATTACTATGTGTCTCGGCGTGTTTCTCCTTGGGTTTATCCTGTATGGGACTCTCTACGCTTCCTGGACTTGGGTGGCTATTTCCTTTCCCATGTTAGGGAAGTTTTCGACTATAATCTCTTCAAATATTTTCTCTGGTCCTTTCTCTCTCTCTTCTCCTTCTGGGACCCCTATAATGCGAATGTTGTTGCGTTTAATGTTGTCCCAGAGGTCTCTTAAGCTGTCTTCATTTCTTTTCATTCTTTTTTCTTTATTCTGTTCCGCAGCAGTGAATTCCACCATTCTGTCTTCCAGGTCACTTATCCGTTCTTCTGCCTCATTTATTCTGCTATTGATTCCTTCTAGTGTAGTTTTCATTTCAGTTATTGTATTGGTCATCTCTGTTTGTTTGTTCTTTAATTCTTCTAGGTCTTTGTTAATCATTTCTTGCATCTTCTCAATCTTTGCCTCCATTCTTATTCCGAGGTCCTGGATCATCTTCACTATCATTATTCTGAATTCTTTTTCTGGAAGGTTGCCTATCTCCACTTCATTTAGTTGTTTTTCTGGGGTTTTTTCTTGTTCCTTCATCTGGTACATAGCCCTCTGCCTTTTCATCTTGTCTGTCTTTCTGTAACTGTGGTTTTTGGTCCACAGGCTGCAGGATTGTAGTTTTTCTTGCTTCTGCTGTCTGCCCTCTGGTGGTTGAGGCTATCTAAGAGGCTTGATGGGAGGCCCCTCTTGTTTTATATTCCATGTCATTGCTTATAAATCAAATACTGTTGTAGTGTCATTTGAAACACACACAGTGGTGATTAGGAATGATACAGACACTCTATGTAAATATTATTTCCAGTTAAGTTGCACTTTATTACCATTAGTAACACACACACACCCCACAGCAGATCATAGAAAAACTTCTTTGCTAATTGTGTTTTCCAACTTCTGCAACCAAGTGAAATTGGCTTGGAGTCAAAATCTTGAAAAAAAAATGGCGGGATGATTTTTGTTTTGTTTGTTTGATTTCCACTGTCTATACTCCTTTACTGATTCCACAGGATATGCTTATGTAGTTTAAATCACATTAAATTTTTTAAAGAACCATTATATATTACTATTTGAATATTACCTGCATGAGCCAAAAAAGAATTTCAATTTCTGCCATTGTCAAGTTGTGGTTATTTTTACACTTCTCTTTTCTCTCTAAGTAAAGAATGATGAATTTGCCTTATTTCAAAAGTTTTGATGATTTAAGAAATTTCCATACTTGAGAAAGTATTACAAACAAAAATTCTCATGTTATTTCCCATTTAATTATAAAAATAGATGATACACTGGATTTTGTTTTATATTTTATAAAAATAAGTGTTTTTTAAGATTTTGTTACTATCAATGACTTTTTCTCTTTTAACATGAAACAGATAAGACTTTATTCATCAATAGTCATGTTTAGGTCAATGGTCCTCAACTGGGAATTATTTTGCCCTCCAGGAGACATTTGGCAATATCTGGAGATATTTTGGTCATAACAACTGGGAAAGTGCTACTGGCCTCTAGTGGTTAGAGGCCAGGGATGCTTCTAAACATCCTGTAATGGGACAGCCCCCTACAACAATTACTGGCCCAATAAGCCAGTACTGCTGAGGTTGAGAAACACTTTGTTAGGTGAATTCTGGTTATTATTATTTCCAAGATAATATAATATGATGATTCAAAAATTATTTGTGTAAAATGTTCCTCCTGTTACATATGGATTAACAGAATTATAGACAACCTAAACTATTTTCCCAGTTTTAATCAGAAGTGATTAAAGAATTAACAAAATTAAATCTATGACATTAAAATTATTATGTATTATATAAGAAACTGACATTTTTCTTCATCAAAAGGATACAAAAATATAGAATTTACAATGACAACTTCATAATCTGGTTTAGCTAATTTATGGACACAATTCTTAATAGGAATTTTCATAATATTACAAAAAGGAGGTGTTCTTTCATACACTCAGAATTTTTTGTAACTGATTCATGAAGCCGTTGCTTCTTTTTTTTCGTACAGCAAAAATCATTCAGTTATGGAAGGTTGAGGTATTTCATTAACCTATCTTCTAAAATAAAACTCAAAAAATAGGAAACTTGCTGTATAAAGGATAGAAAATAATGTCAAAAAGGTAAATGGTTCATTACAGGCAAGGTACTTCCACTCATAACAGATACTACACAGTCACTAGTAGTTTCTAAATTTATCTTATTTGTTTATTTTCTAGCTCTCTCGCCTCCATTTTCCTTTATTTCTCTAATGTCCATATTTTCACATACTTTTTCAAAACCTGTAAGTTTTATATCCTGAATCCATCAATAAGGTTCTTTGTAACTGTCAAAATTGACAAATTTTGATTTTTATTTCCTGAACCAAATATGAAAATATTTAGTGAGTAATAGTGGGTGGACTATCATATCTAATGATTCAGAAACTTGAAGACAGAATTTTGTTAAATATACAAATTTTAAGTAACGTTTACATTTAGAGTTTTATTTTTCTTTAACTTGGTGACCTATTTGGGATAAGACAGTTGACTTGCTTAACTGCTTTCCCTCTAGAATTTTTAAAAATTGTATCAGTTTTCTCCTAAACTTGAGGGTATAGTGTGAACGATTCTAAAGACGGTGACATTTCAATAATTACATAGTATAGCACATCCCTTAACTTTATTTAATTATAGGCTTTCAGATTCAGTCAATAGTAAGCCATATGACTACAAGAACAACATCAAATTTATTATCAATAAAGACTAAAAAATAATAGTTTGATGTAAAATTTTTAAGAGCATTAATTCAGAATATTTTATATGAAAATAAATTTTATTCAAATATAATAGCAGGAATTAAGCCAAGAGTTGTACTCCTTATGTTGATTTTGCCACAGAATGGTATGTAGTGAGCATAATTTTTGCTTCAAAAATGTTTAAAAATTATTTATTTTAGTGTCTGAAATGTTTTCCCAGATAAGTCACATCCAACAATAGTTTACATATTTTGTTTTTATAGAAATCTCAGTATTTTACTCTTCCACAGAAATTAAATTTAATTTCAAATTATTGTAGTTTGAGGGAGATCAACCCCATGTGCATATATTCTATTTGATACAATAAATACAAATAATCAGTATATATAATTCCCTTCCATACTGTGCAGTTTGAGCAAGCTAATCTAAAATCCACTAAAAAAAATCTGTGAAAAAATAAGAATGATTGTTTCATGTGTACTTCAAAGTGAAAGTGATGGCCCATTTGGAGAAATCTGCATGAACAAATAGGGTCCTTTCTGCATTAAAAGTCCCTAATAACTATAAAAAATATAGGCACTAGAGTGTAAGCAGTTTAAACCTTTCATAGTTAATCCATGTAGCAAGGAAGGTTCATGCTTTGGGAGGGCCCATCTGGCCTCTCTACAAATGGGAAGGTTTGTACATATGGGCCATAACATATGCATAGCTAGCTGAACCAACCCCTGCAACTAAACAGTAATTAGCATGGGGCAGGTTTTTTATGGCTGCTAACACACTAGCAAGTCCTTCCTGACCTACATCCAAATGGACATATGATTACATAAAATGGGTAGTTTCTTTCTCAAGCATTTATTTGTGTGCAAAAATGTAGGATTTGTTTAACTGCCGCCAACTAAAGAACTGAGACCCATATGTTACCCCATAAACTTACCGGTTAGCAATTTGTTATAAGCAAGATGCAAATATTATGGTAAGCATTCAGAACGTTTATTCCATGAACCTTATGTTGTAAATGGAAACAACAGTATGTCAGAAAATTTTGCAATCATGATTTCACCACTGGTCTCATTTTATGTGTAATTCAATGTTTCCAAAGTCTACAATTTTCAATTAGAGACATCAAGGTCAGCAGAGTTTCAAATATAAATAAAGTAATACATGATTCAGTTTGGGAGGGGGAGAAGAAATAGTGAAAATCTTTGAGAGCTTGAAGAGATTGTACAATGTTTAATTTTAAGTAGGTCACAGTAGACTTATATGTGTGTCAAACAGAATATACTCTTGAATATTTGGTTAAATTTGGCTTGCATCTGAATGGAATTTGATAAGCCACTAAAGTATAGTGGAGCTTTAGACTTCAGACAGGCCAGAGAATTGTACAAATTAACATGAAATAAGGATTTAATACATTTATGTTTATATAAGTGTCGTTAATTTAGGTAGTTAACAATATAATAGGTGTAGTTTTAGTCTAGCTTTATTCTACGTGTAAATATATGGAGAAATTCATATTTTTAAAAATTTTAAGAGCCTTAAATTTTGCCAACCCAAACCACAGATTTATAATGAATAATCAGAAATTGTGTAATCCAATAGGAATTTAAAAAAGAAGTCTATTACAAATCTGAGGGGCTAAATCTAGTTTTACTAATTGCTGCCATTCCTTATCAATAGTCAAAAAGAATGCTTTTCACTCAATTTTGACATCTGAAAAATGGAAAGAAACTATAGTAGACTTTTGACTATATCATTGGTATATGCACAGCACATTTTAAAAGTTATTATAGACATTAATGTAAATAATGTTAATGTAGATCAGTTTTTGTCAGGAATTCTTAGACGTTAACAAGGAAATATTGACCAATATTTTCATCTTTATCTTAGAATTTAAGTACTTAAGATAAGATTCTTTCACTTGCAAGTGTTAGAAAATCTAATTTTCAATGACCTAAACGTGAAATTTTTAGCTCACATTACTTCAGGAACAGTTCTGACTTCAAGCATGGCTTAATCCAGAATCTCAAAAATGCCATAAGGCATTTTGTTTCTTTGTTTCTTTGTTTGTTTTCACCTGAATCCTTTTAGCTCTGTCTTCTTTATGTTGGCTTTATTATTGAGCTGGCTCCCTACATGGAGGTGAGAGGGCTGCTGGAAGCTCCAGAGTTCACATCTCCACACCTTCAAATCCAGAGAAAGAGCTTCTCTTACTCATAAGCACCAACAAACATCACCTTTCACCTTATAAATTTTTGTCGTCTTTGCATAAGCGGGATGACATTTTTTGTCTGGTGTTCATTTTTGTATTTTGTGATTCTAGAATAGTGCCTGGCACACATAAATCACTCAATTAATAATTTTTCAATGAGTAAATAAATAAATAAATCCTCCCCAAACTACATGACTAAGAATAAAGGTAGATGGCTCCCCAAAAGAAAATTTTGGTTCTATTATTAGAACAAGAAGAGGTCAGCAGATGCTAGATGTCCAGTCTAGCATTTACAACATGGAGATGTCAAAATCTGCTTGTGCCTTGGTTATCTTTGAAAGAAACTCTGTGCTTCTAAAACTTAATTTATTGTTGCTATAGTGGTCCTTGGTAATGTTTCTTGAAGAGGATTCAATTTTGTAAGACAATAATTAAATACTAAGTGTTAAAATATATTAAAAAGCAGGAATATTTTATGCTAAGGCACTAAAAACTGAAGACTACTTTATTTCATTCTTCTAGAAGGATTACATTTCCATATGCCAGAGGTTACTAATTTCATAGTAATGTATCAATATAGTCCAATCAAAATGTGGTTGGAATCTTTAACTCTTATATTACTATTTAAGCAATCTTTGTGTTACTTCCTAACAGCATTCTGTGAAACTCATTCATAAAAATACTTCTGTCCTGTAGATGGTCAGATCAAGGTAACTTGGTTTACATGGAGCTCCAGATTTAAACCCAAGAATAGAGTTTATGAACCAGTCCCTATTACGAATACAAAAAGTCCTCTTGCTCTATCAAATAAGTGAGTACTCTGCACAAACACCTGATGCTTAAATTAGCCCTGTAGGCAGCTACAATGAAACCTGAGTAGAGTTATAATGACAATTTTTAAATGGATAAACAAGGCCTTGGATGTGATCAAGGGAATTTTATTTTTTCTTAAGCTTCTCTTGGGTAATGATTACAGATATTAAAAATTTGTAAACATATCCATTTCCCACCTAGAATAAATTTTCCTATATACTCTTGCAATTTCAAGAAAAAATATATTTGCATAAGCATTCATGTAATGTTTTTATATTTAATAAGAAAGTTATGAAAAGCCCTTAGAATAACTATGGATACATGGAAATGCTTAATAATTGTCAACTATGTAATCTTTATTATTACTCTGTGACAAATGTTCTTTCTAGAGAGAATATAACTGGTTTAAACTAACAGAGAAAATTCTCAATACAAATCTACTGGCCCAAAATACTCAATACATTTTGCCAAAAAGAGAGTTTTTGACCTCCCACATGAAGGAATAGATATCAGTCAAGAAACATTTTTGGATATCCATCAACATGACTGTCTGCCCAATAATCTGGAAAGTCAGCACTATAATGGTATTTCTAATATTCTCTCAATTTCTCATGATAACAAAAACATCACTCCTGTAATATTGCTGTATTATAATTATCATCACTATCACCCTTACACAGTTTTTAGAAACTTGTGCCATAGGTTCATAGGTATTGTCATGGTCATATACTCATAAACTCAGTTTAGGGATATTATACTAAGATATTAGAAAGATATTAAGAAATTAGCAGACCAGTAATGAAGAAGATGATGTTGATAAAATGGAAGAAAGGAAGGAAGGGAATGAAAGAAGGAAGGCAGGAAGGAAGAAAGAAATGGAGAGAGGGAGGAAGAGAGGAGGGAGGAAAAAATACTACTATACTATACAATGTGTGGCAGAGAATAAGGATAGGGATTCTCCTTTCAAAAATCTGGTGATTTAAAAAGTGTCATCTTTTTATAACTAAAGAATGCCTCAGTAGTGTCAGTTCTTATGTATAAAAGAATAGCATTTAAAGCTTTTGTACTAATAAAATTCTCTTTTATTTCTATTTGTTGTTTTTTGGATAGTGAATATTAGCACTAGTTATTGAAATTACCTCTGACTATGGCTGTCTATCTCAACTTTTGCTGAGCTCAAGGCTGGTTTTGAATTGAACCATTGCTTCCCAGGTGTGCTTTCGTTCAACGGTGTCTCTTTTCCTCTTTGTCCTAAGTGCTAACCATAAGATGGCCAGCAAACCACTCAACAGAAATATATTTAAACTCATAAATGTGATCTGGATTAAAGAACATTATACAGTTAAAAATCAAGGGTGAAGTAGTATAAAATGGGTGAAAGGGGTCAAAAGGCACAAACTTTCAGTTATAAAATAGATGTCATGGGGATTAACATACAGTAAATGATTATAATTAATAATAACGTATTTTATATTTGAAAGTAGATCTTAAAAGTTCTCATCACCAGAAAAAATATTTTCATAACCATGTGTGGTGATAGATGTTAACTAGACTAATGTTGATGATCACTTTACTAGATATGCAAATATTGAATCTTTATATTATACACCTGAAACTAATACATGTCAATTATATCTCAATTTAAAAAATTAATTATTATATCATAAAATAACTTCTCTCCAAAGCCAAAACAAGACAAAACCAAATAAGCAAGGATTCAAAGTTTTCAGACAAATTTCATTCTTTCTTAAGCACAAATTATTCCTTTGCAGGGAAAATATTTGTGATGTGATTCATGAAAGTACCATAAAAAAGGGCATTGGAAAAAAAAAAAAAAGGGGCATTGGAGTTTGGCAGAAATAAGTTTTTCAGGTTGTACTGTACTCAGAAAATTTTTTTTGTTGTTCACCCAAGGTTACAGAAATCTACAGCGCCCTTCCTTACCTCATAGGAACGTTCTTCCACAATGAAGGAGAGAATGTTTGTATTTAAAATAATCCATATAAGAAAGAATAGCTTCCATTTTCACTTCCCATTTACTTGGATTTGTGCAGTAGTAATTATGAACATACATAGACATAAGAAGAGTGAGAAAAGTGAATGTTAGCAATGCAGTTAGGTAGAGGTAGAAAGTCTAGCAATAAAATGCTAAAAATTGCAATCAGAAAAGCAAGGAACTTGTACAAACTTGTACAGTTAGCATTATTCCTAATGATTCCAGAAAGTGAGCTAGTATGGAATGCAGAAACATGAGCTATATTTTAAAATATAAAAACAAGGCAACAGGGGCTTCCCTGGTGGCGCAGTGGTTGAGAATCTGCCTGCCAATGCAGGGGACACGGGTTCGGGCCCTGGTCTGGGAGGATCCCACATGCCGCGGAGCGACTAGGCCCGTGAGCCACAACTACGGAGCCTATGCGTCTGGAGCCTGTGCTCCACAACAAGAGAGGCCACGATAGTGAGAGGCCTGCGCACCGCGATGAAGAGTGGCCCCCACTTGCCGCAACTGGAGAAAGCCCTCGCACGGAAGCGAAGACCCAACACAGCCAAAAATAAATAAATAAATAAATTAATTAATTAATTAATTAAAAACATTTAAAAAAAAAGGCTGCTACTGTTAGTATAAAAAAAAAAAAAAAAAAAAAAAAAAAAAAAAAAAAACAAGGCAACAAAAGAAGATGTTACCTGGCCTAAGACCAGCATAAGGTCAGGAACTCTTAGTTACTCCTGATTAAAGAGTACCTATAAACTGTATTCCATTTGCGGCAAGTATTTGTCCCTATGGTACATATTTGTAATTGGTGCATCATTTATATCAGAACATGGGTTTCATTTTTCATTTTCTTACCTCTCACTCACTCCTCGACCCACTTTAATTATAATATTTTTCTCTCCTACTCATCACCTTCCTCTAACCATTACCACCTCTCCACCGAAACTATGCTCAATAGGGTCAAAATAATATACTATGACTAAATCTGATTAATAATTTTAAATCCATATTTTATTTGGAGTCCAGAATCACCTAAGTTCTGTTTACTAACTTTTTCAGAGGCCAAACTCTTCTGGTTGTCCTACTCTCTGTTACTCCCTCTCAATCTCCTTTGCAATTTCTTTTACTTCTACCTGACCATGAAATATTGGGATTACTCAGGGATTTTTCTAGGCCTACTTCTAATTTCATCTTGCTCACCCTTCCTAGACAATTTTATTCACTCCCAGGTTTCAATTGCTCTCTTTATAGAACAACTCTGAAATCTATATCTCTACATCAGACCTCTCTTTTAAGCCGTAAACTTACATATCCAACTGCTTACTAAACTTTAAAATGGTGAATCACAAATTCAGTCCAGAGTTAATTCATCGTATCACCCACATTTTTTGCCCCAGCATATTCCTTCTCCTATATTTTTCCTATATCAGTGAATAAAATGACCCCCCACTTGTATAACCCATATAAAAAGACATCAGCTGCAAAATCCTGTTTGACGCCTATAGCAGACACTGTCAACTCTCTGCTCAGATCCCCTCAAATTGCTTTTGTGATGGTTTCTTTGCATCCTTTCCCGGGATCCCTGTGCTTTTGCATCAACAACCCATACCTTCAACTCTTCATTAGAGAACTTTCCTTGGGGTACTAAAACAATTTTGCCCGATGTACAGAAATTCAGAGTTACCTAGGAGTAACCCCGGGCTGTAGCCAATGACTGATGATACAGAAATATATTTTGACTAGATTTGGTTGGCCTGTTTTATGCTTCTCTAATCCCCCAGGTGCCTCTGTTGATTTAGTACACTCATAAATATGTGTACAATGCCTTCCTTCCCTGCTAGACTCTGAGTTCATGAGAACAGAAGATGAGTGTTTTCTTCCTTCATTTTTTCATCCCTGTAGGCTCAGCAATTGGCATAATGCCCAACACACACTAGGTGCTTTATAAATACTTGTTCAATGAATGAGTTAAAAATTCCTTTAACTATTGAAAGATTTCCTGAGATATACCACAGTTGGGCAGGCACAACAAAGATGGATAATCACATTCCTTAGTTGGTAGGATCAGGTAATTCTGCACAGGTGGGGGCATGTACACATGTAAACAAATATCTGCATCCATAAGATATGCTGCATACTATTTTATGTACATATAAATGGAAGAGTTCTAGACAGATTGTTTATAAAATACCAAATGGCACCAAGTATTGTCTTGTGTAATTTAAAAAAGATAATACTAAATTTGAAGAACTTAAAAGTATGTGATTACATATGCCACTTCTTCCCATGTGTCTTTACAATCTTTCTGGAACTAAAAACAACAACAACAAAACCTCAATTCAGATCACACTTTTTTTTTTTTTTTCTTATAGTTCCCTACAATGTTTCAGAGTCCATGAACACAGGTGCTGTCTCATGGAATCCTTGTGGGGTTGGGTACTCTCCACACTCAAATGCTTATTGGCGGGGCTAGAAACAGTCTCATTTCTTCATCAGCAGAACATTTCCCTCTCCCCATCACTCAGTCCCTGGCCCCATCCCATACCCTTTACAGCCACAGTAGGTCTGGTCCCTCTATTCTCTACTTGATGCCTATACCCCCAGCCCAAATTCCTTACAGACGTTCAATTTTTTTTTTTTAAACTGCTTATGTTACTTATTTATTTATTTAATAAATTCATACATTTTATTTCTTTTTTTTTTTTTGGAAGCTCAACAAATATTTATAAATAAATGGGTGTGAATGAAGGCAATAAGCTGCACACACACTTTATATGGAATAAGTCAAGTGTCCTGGTGATTCTCAAGGGTTCCGGGGCCCTTGTCTGGCCTGCACTGTCCCAGGATGCCCTCCCTTCGGGACTGCATACCCCAGGCCCTCTTGTTGACTGACACTCACGTTCCAGCAGTAAATGGGAGGACAGGCAGAGAGAGGGTGAGACACCATCCCTGGGCTCCTCGCTGAGATCAGATGACACTTCTACTTACCCCCTCCTTCCAGACCCAGGGGTGGGAACTGCTTCCCCATTGCTAGTCAGACATTTTATTTCTATTTAATTTTCCTTCCTTTCTTGTCTTATACCCGCTCTTTCTGCCCAGTTATGATTCCTTCTTCACATACTGGCACCAAAAAGCCAAAATTCAGATGAAGGGAGTCTCCTGTTTCTGCTGCATGTTGCCAAATAGTTCATGCTCCTATACCTGGTGCCTCCTTTTGGTCCTGGCTTTTATTTTTCTGATGTTTCTTTATTATTGGAAGAAAAGAAAGAGGTATCACAGTAGGAAAAGATGGGGGCTGAGAGAGCAGAGAAACAAAATGATTCATTTCATGCTGTTAGCATGTCATTATAAGGCTTCTGATTTTCTCATCTTTGGCATATCCTCACCCCCCATATGCAACTCAGCAACAGGCCTTGGGTTTTTTATTTAACTTTTTAAAAAAATTATACAATTTTTAAAGGTTACTTTCCATTTACAGTTATTATAAAATATTGGCTATGTTCCCCATGTTGTACAATACATCCTTGAGCCTATCTTACACTCAGTAGTTTATATCTCCCACTCCCCCACCCCTTTGTTGCTCCTCCTTCCTTCCCTCTCCCCACTGGTAACCACTAGTTTGTTCTCTATATCTGTGAGTCTGCTTCTTTTTTGTTATATTCTCTAGTTTGTTGTACTTTTTAGATTCCACATGTAAGTGATATAATACAGTATTTGTCTTTCTCTGTCTGACTTATTTCAATTAGTGTAGTGCCCTCCAAGTCTATCCATGTGGCTACAAATGGTAGTATTCCATTGTGTGTGTGTTTGTGTGTGTATATATATATATATGTTTATACCACATCTTCTTTATCCACTCACCTGTTGATGGACACTTAGGTTGCTTCCATCTCTTGGCAATTGCAAATAATGAATAATGCTGCTATGAACATTGGGGTGCATGTATCTCTTCGAATTAGTGTTTTTTTTTCAAATACATACCCAGGAGTGGAATTGCTGGGTCATATGGCAGTTCTATCAATATTTTTAGTTTTTTGAGGATCTCCATACTGTTTCCACAGTGGCTACACCAATTTGCATTCTCAACAATGTACAAGGGTTCCATTTTCTGCACATCCCTGCCAACATTTGTTATTTGTGTTCTTTTTGATGATAACCATTCTGACAGCTGTGAGGTGATATCTCATTGTGGTTTTGACTTGCACTTCCCTGATGATTAGCAAAGTTGAGCATCTTTTCATGTGCCAGTTGGCCACCTGCATTTCCTCTTTGGAAAAATGTCTATTCAGTTCTTCTGCCCATTTTTTTAGTCAAGTTGTTGTTGTTTTGGTTTTTTTTTTTTTGATGTTGAGTTGTATGAGCTGTTTATATATGTTGGATATTAACTTCTTATCGGTAATATCATTTGCAAATATTTTCTCCCATTCAGTGAGTTGTCTCTTCATTTTGTTGATGATTTCCTTTGCTGTACAAAAGCTTTTAAGTTTAATTAACTTAATTTGTTTATTTTTGCTTTTATTTCCTTTACTCTAGGAGAGAGAAACACAAAAATATTGCTGAGATTTATGTCAAAGAGCATTCTACCTATGTTTTATTCTAGGATTTTTATAGTATCTGGTCTTACATTTAGGTCTTTAATCCATTTTGAGTTTATTTTTGTATATGGTGTTAGAGAATGTTCTAATTTTATTATTTTACATGTAGCTGTCTGGTTTTCCCAGCATCACTTATTGAAGAGGCCTTCTTGATTTTACCTCTGCAGTATCTCTCAAGTGCATCTCTTTCCCTTTCAACCATCTTCACCATTATTCAATTTTTCCACATTACCTCCTGTCAACTTGTACCCACTCTTGCCCATCCAGTGTATGCCCCACATTGTAGACAAAATGACCAAAAAGGATCTATAAGGCTCATGCTAAACCCTGTAGGAAATAATAATAACAATCATCCTCACCATTGTTAAAATTTGTTGGGTACTTTTTATGTGCCAGACATTTTTTTTTTAATTGTTGGTAAAGTGAGCCCTTAAATATAAGAAATAATCCATTTTTTTTGCCATGCCCTGGGAGGTAAGTCAGTCCTATGACTTGTTCCTACTACTTTCTGTATCTTTGTGGGAAAAACACATACACACACACACACACACACACACACACACACACACACACACACACATCAATGTATCCTAGGTGTTATACTTAGTTTAAGATGAACCATGATTTGGGACTATATTTTCTTGGCTCCTGAAAAAAATGGTTTTCTGAGTTGAATTATAAAGTCTGTTTGTTAAAATTTTATGTTAGAACCTGTAACTTGGAAAAACCCTGCACTGTGTCTCTCCTATGTTTATTATCTTTTTTTTTTTTTTCATTTTTCTAAGTGCCTAGAACACAACACTCCACCTCCTATCCTTAATCTCAGGTTGGCTTGCATTTTTTTTTTTTTTGAGGTAAAATTTTTTTTCTTTTTACCTTTTTGCCCCCCCACACTCATTTTTAATTTAGCTAAACACACACCTTTCTACCTCTTATACACATTTCAAAAAGTATAATGTTAGGTTATAAAAGAAAACTATCATCCATCAACTATATTAGATGTCTTTCACAGTTTTATATTTGTAATCATAAAATCTACAAGGAAGTAATACTTTTTCTACAATCCTTCCTTCTAACACATTTAACATCTTAGAAACTTTCCTGAAAATATACCCATTGTTTTTAAGATTGCTTCTTTGATTTCATACCAAACTTATGTTTATCACATGATTGCTCACCCAATTATACAACAAAATAAAAAGCATCATCAAATAGTTTAATAGGAATATAGGAAAATGTAGTTTGATTCATCAAATGATGCAGAAAAAAATCTGATTGCAAGTAAGATATTAGTTGTACTAGAATCTGTAACCCCATACTTTAAGAAAACAGAGATATAAAGAGAATAGAAGCGTATAGGCACAGTAAGATCACTAAGTTAAAAGAAAATACTACAGCAACATAATATAAAATATTTATGCCTAAATATTCAATGTGACATATTCTAAGTTATGTGAGGGAAAGGCCACACCTTGTTCAAACTGGTATTGATAATCACCTTGCATAACCCAGTGCTCATATTATTTCCCACATTATGTTAAATAAATATTTATCAGATAATGAATAGGAACCGTTCTAAGTTTATATTCCCTAAACAAAAAAGAAAACAATAAGATGTCTTTGTATGTGTAATATGTATATATGTATATAAAATTTCTCCAAACTTTCTTCCTGAACTACTTTTGTCTAATGAATTCTTTCACTAATTTTTTTTTAATATCAATTACTTAAACTATATGGTCTTAATATAATTTTTAAAAATCTCTGTATACCTAGCCAAATCCTTCAAAGTCTCCTAAATTATTTTCTTACATTGCCAGAGATATTTAGAGATGCTGTTTCTCGGTTAACTTGAAGCATATGCTTTCTGAAAATAGGCTCAGTCATCTTTACTTTTTCTCTTCTATTCCTGGAGCCAAGCAGGCCAGTCAAAAGGCAAGTGAACAGAGTATCCCTCATCTAATTAGGTCTCTTTAAGGCGAGACAAAATGTGAGGAAGGGAGAATACCAAGGACTCCAAGCAGCTGGGCTGGCCCCGGCCAACAGTGATAGGCCTTGAAGAAGCACAGCAAACAAACTGACATTATGTCCACAGGTTATCATTATCCTCTTTTTTTTTTTTTTTTTTTAAGCCTGATGGATTCCTCCCCACCACAGTGATGCTTCCGGGCATCTCTCACTGCTGGGGAGTAATTGACCATTGGTTATCATTAAAGATGGTAGGTAGAAAAGAAGTGGGGAGCGTGGGCAAGGTGTGGGGGAGGGTGGAGGGGGACGAAAGACAGCGTCAGAGGTAGCCACCAGCTCCAGCTCCTCCTAGTGTCGTTTCTCCCTCCTGAACTCCACTGACCTTTCACTCCGGAGCCAGCTGGAGCCGAAAGAGATTTAATTGAATGGATTCCTCAGATGTGTTGGGAGTATGGGTGACGAAGAAAGGAGGAGGAGGGAAGGAAGGCTGGATACGGTGGTGAAAAGAGAGAAGAGGGGGAGGGAACTTTCCATGACCTTCAAAGGCTAATTGCCTGGCTCTTCCCAGGCCCTTACTAGAGGCTGACTTGCGCAGGGCTCCTGTTGTCTGGTGTAGCCAAAGCTCTCCAGCCGCTCCCTGAACCCCAGCTTCAGAAATGCAGCACCGGCAGCCGCTCCCCGGTGACCTCCGGTCCAATCAATAGCAGGCGGGCCAAAGAGGCTGCAGCTCCCCTCTGCCCCTCTTGGGCAGAGCTGCATAACAGGCTCTGCTCATCCCAGTTTTCCCAACCTTCCTCATTAATCTGAACCCAGGGAAAAAAAAGAGGGGTACAGGATTGACCAGAAGCACTGATATGTGTGCATGTGTGTGTGTTTTTCGGACTTCTTCAGTGTTCGTTTAATGGAAGAAAATCGAAGCCATTGAGAGAAATCAAACCTCTCCTCTGGCACTTTCTCTCTATCTTGTTTCCATTGTTTCTTTCTGAAATTATAAATCACAGGGAGTAACAAGATTAAGAGTTTATCCACGAACACTACATCTCCCTATATCTCCCGGCTCTCTAAACCCTGTCTTTATGGGGCTTTTGTGTGTGTGTGTGCATGTGAGTTTTTTTTTTTTTTTTTTTTTTTAACATAAGTAAAAAGGAGTCAGTGAATGTCAGCTGAGTTAAATGGGTGACAAGGGAGATGGAAAGAAGAAAATTCATCCCTTCTTGTCTTTGAGAGCAATTTAATTAGGCCCAAGCCCCCTGTGAGTGGGTAGGAAAAAGGCTGGGGGTGGCTTGTCTAGGCTTCCTCTAAAGGCAAAAGCGGCCTTGGACGCTGCGTAAGTGCCTGTGCACACACACAAAGGATTTTTAAAGGATCATGTAAGAAGATCAACCGATAAGCAGCTAATTTTGTGTACTTAGGGAGCAAATGAGTGAGCATACTCCCCCTGGAATAACTAGGGTAATGGTATTAAAAAAAAAAAGGAAGGAGGAAAGATCTTAAGTATTTTACTATTAATGCTGATCACTAAAATTAAAGATTTATACTGCTTGACAGGGTGTCGAGCTCTAGCTCTTGGGAAACCTCTGTGTGTGTGTGTGTGTGTGTGTGTGTGTGTGTGTGGATGTGGATGGTGTACATGCATGTGTGTATCAGTAATTGTATGTGTGTGTGTGAAGTACGAGTTAATTTAGTCATATACATACAAATGTGGATTTTTTAAAAAATATACCGCTCAGTTATTTTGAAAATTGTCATCAAAAACCACTTTTAAACTAATTGGAGTCTGCAGAGAGGAAACCTCATTTTTGGTTCAAATGAATTTTCTGAAATGTCATTTGATACGGGAAATATGACTGATCTGCTCGATTTCTTGATAAGAAATGAAATGAGCCGTTGTCCTTCAGGATATCATAGACTTGAAATGGGGGATTTTATGGTTAATGCCATCAGATAGAAGTGTCCTACTTTGAAAGGAGAAGTCCATCAGCCTCAGGGGAAGGCTGAAGTCTGAATTTGTCTTTAAATCCTCTGCTGCAGTTAAAGCTGGCACGGAGCAATGATAGATTTTTTTTTCCTAAGCAAAAATTACAAAATAAATGGCAATAAACAATGAGATTATTTAATTTTTTTATTTAATTTTTTAAAGATTTATTAATTAATTATTTATTTATTTTATTTATCTTTGGCTGCATCGGGTCTTAGTTGTGGCACACAGGCTCTCTAGTTGAGGCACAAGAGCTCAGTAGTTGTGGTGCATGGGCTTAGTTGCCCCGCAGCACGTGGGATCTTAATTCCCTGACCAGGTATCGAACCCGTGTCCCCTGCATTGTAAGGCAGATTCTTTACCACTGGACCACCAGGGAAGTGCCAACAATGAGATTACTGATACCAAAAAGTTAGTAGTTTTATACTTTAACATTTTGGATTCCATGTTGAAGTCCTAATATCACTGTTTGAGATGGAAGTCAAGAGTAGACACAGAGGCTAAATTAGTATGTTTGGACCACATTATGGAATATTAAGTTTTTTAGAAGTATGATTAATGTAGTCATTCTTATAAAATACTGTGTCAACAATGGAGATAGAAAAACAATAAGGGAATAAAACTTATAACAGCATACATGAAAAAGTACGCATACCCAGAAACAAGAAGAATATCTGGCTCATTGACCTCAGACATGGCTGGATGAGTATGTAGCCATGCTTAAGAAAAGGTAAGCAATGGAATGGAGGCAGTCATGCCCAATGAGGTGTGTGTTTTAAATGGATTGCAACAGACAAGAGATGACCCTTGCAATAGATTTAGTCCACAGGAAGAAAGCTTATTGTAAATAAAGCTTATATCTGCCTGCTTACAAAACTCCTGCCCAGCACCTTCACCCTTACCAACTCCACCCTGCACTCTGGGACTGGGCATTGTATCTTCTACTCCCTGTATACTTAGGTTGAGAGACTGTATACCATGGTCAGGTGTATTTAGAGCTCTGCAACAAATAAAGATTCCCATGAAACTTAGTCAAAATGTAACAGAAAAGAGCTGTGAGGAAGAAAAAGATAAAAGATAAGATAAGGGAAAGGTATGTTTCAAAGTAGTATACTTCCATGCAGAGGGAAAGAATGAGGGAGATAAGGGAAGAAAGAGGCAAAGAGAGCTATTAGAGACCGGGAATGAAGAATAAAGAGGATGAAAGGAGCAGAATACATTTGATGAAAGGAAAGTGGGGATGGGGATGACATATTCAACATGTTTTAAATCACCTACTCCCTTTTTTTTTTAGATACTGTCTAATTTCAATTACCACACAGAAATAGGAGAACTTTATTCTTAGACTCAATGAGTTAATACTTGGCAGTACTTGCTTACATACAGAAAACAGCATAACCATAAAATGTCTTATATTCTATCAATGAAATAGAAATGCACAGAGTTATGATGATATCAAGTTGTATACATTGACTCATTATTTATAAATGCTGAGATGTTACAGCTTCCTCATAGCCTTCTTAGAAACAAAATCTACACTATTAAAGGAAAATTACTTTTAGTAATTCAGGACTTCCTTGAAAATAGGCAATCAAAATTCTCAAATATTTAGAGGAGTCACTCATAGCCTAATCCTATATAAACCTGGATAAGAATTTTCCAGTTGATTTCCTGATTAACATGCAGCTATTCCACAAAATGGCAATAGAGGCAAAATCTTGACACCTCCATAATAGCTAGATTCTTTTATAAATGTCATCCCTCTTTGCCTGACCAATAATTTGTATATACTTGTATATATTGTAGATATATATATGTTTTAGCATTTCTTCCTTGGCATTCCAGACATACTTACAAAAGAATATAAAAAAGAATGGTACACAGATGATGTGTAGGTGATTTATTTTGGAAATTAAATGACTTTCCATCTTAAAGTGTTTGTTAATTAGAAGACATTAGCTTCATAAATTTCAACTCTTTAAATCAGCTCAGTATGTGACAAAAAATTGTAGAAAGGGTCAATCTATTTTCTCCAATTAGATGTAAACCAGCCAAAAGTGAAAATTGTATTTAAGGCTTAAGGTAAAAGAGTTTATACATAAAGATGTTTTCTGTACATTTTTCTTTTTTTAACTCTTTGAAAATATATATGACATACGGCAGTCTTAGAGCATGACGTGCATTTGTTTTGTACCACATTTTGTACAGCAATCACTGAATAAAGAGGGACCCAGAAAAAATTACAATGGCATCGACATTGATATAGCAGTGCTAAGAAGAGGTGATATAACTCAGCCTTAGATTGCACCCTCAAGAAATCATGTTGAATTTCACAACACGTAAGCATCTTGACAAATCCTTCTGAGTATGATGAAAGCAGCTTGCAAAAATAGCATAAGAGTACATCCTGGATAACACCTCAGATACATCAATTTTGTCCTGGGGACTGTTATGGTATTATGCCTAACTAGAGATATAGCAAGGTACTTCTTCAACCACACCATTGATCTTACTAAGACAGTGCCAATAATATTTTTATACTACCAAATTTATTAGTTGCTTAAAGTTGAACATTTTTAATTCTGAAATTTTATTAACCTTATGTTGATAAAAGTATTAACATAAGAAAAGTACTGTGGATCTCACAAGTACTACACATTGGCTAGACTATAGAGACTCCTTAGAGTGACATTATTTTCAAATTTAGATATTCCATATGTTATTCTCCTAAGTGCTATTATTTAAAGTGTGCTTATGTGGAGCAGAACAGAAACTAGATTTTCCCACAAATACCACTGATACCAATTTTCCAAAAATACCAATCTTCTAAAATTCTGCATTCACTTATTTATTTATTTATTTATTTTTGTTCAACATCTACTAAATGAACCTCTTCTATGTTCCTGTGTATAGTTTGTTCACTATTTTATCCCCAGCACTCAGTGCAATGCCTGGCATACAGCAGGCATACAACAAAAGTATTTAAATATATAGATTAAATTTTTTGTTAATGTTATTCAATAGTAGAACAAAAGCTGTAATTAAGGAAAATACTGAAATTCCATGCTTCCTTTTTGAATTCTAACAGAAAATTGTCACTCAAGCCATGACACACTTACATGGATAATAAGCACATTTATTTGCCATAGACTGGATGAAAATGGCTATTATCTCGTTATTGTCCTAGAGCCTCAAGTAGACAAAATAGTATGTAATAAGGTTTAAAAGTAGAGCAGGATCCCAGATGAAACCCAGATTAAGAGACTTCTCTATTATTTTACAGAAGCAGGGAAGGCAGATTAAGGAGTCATGATTGGCAAAAACGCCAGACTAGAGAAGTGGGTGCTGAGGGCAGAGGCAGAATTGATTTCTGAGAAAAGATCCTCTTACAGATTAAAAAATAACTTTGGAGAACCATTAACTATGAAATACTAACTAGAGGCAAGTAGCAAATTAATCCTCTACATCCTCCATCCTTGGATTAAGAAATAGCGGTTGAAGAATTCACTTGAGATGGCCCCTTCCATCTACCTACTATTTAAACTGGCTTCCTGGGAGAACCAGGCTATCACACATACCAAGAGCACTTCCCTCAAAAACTAGCAGTATTCCATTATGAAGAAAATGTCCATTGAGTAAGTAACATAAATGTTGTGTATTTGCATTTCTATTGGCAGCATTTAATCTTGGCACTACCTCTGACCACTACTGGTAAAGTCCACAGTTAGAAGTAAGAAAATTTAAAATAAATAATATAACTGGAAGACCATAAGACCCCAAAATTTTGCAACATGCTGTAAAGATGATGCAATTTAAAAATTAGATTCAAACATGTGGATCAGAGAGGGAAATTTAGACTTTTACATTCAGTTCATTATTTTAAAGTTTCATGGGACTGCAAAGGTCAGAGGTGATACCAACAGCTTTAAAATGAAAAGGAAAAAGTACAATATAATTTAAGTTTTAGAAATCATATTTTTCTTAAATTTTCTCTCAGGGTATTCTACATAGTAGGCAAACAAAATTAGTCATAGGAGAATGAAAGAATGAATGTGAATATAAATGAATCTATCTAAGAAAGACATTTTTGTGAAAACAAAAATCACTGTTGGGTGCTAAATATATTATTTCCCACGTATTATACATTTCTGAGATATTTTATAATTTAAAAATTTTAATATGATCATCCCTGTGCCTATGCTAATATTTCTTTAATCAGGGTGAAAGTATTTACTAAGCAGAGAATTTTTTAAATATTAGATTAAAATTGCAAGAGATTTTCCAATTTATTGATTCCATAAATTGGTTTTGTATATCACTACAAAAATGAAATGCACAAGACACTCCAAATGACACTGTGAGTGTAAGTTGGAATGCCAAAAATAACATGTAGTTATTGGAAACAGTGTTACACTCTCTAGATAATCTGACTCTGTTAATATGGCCTAAGAATGTAACTTTTAAAATAAATATTACATTCATTTATTCTTACTATTGTGGGTGATGAACAAGGAAAATAATCTCTCAAAAAGCATAATTATAAAAAATACATTTAAAATTATTTGCAGTTGACATCTGCTTCTAGCCATGATAGAGTAAGAGACTAGATTTACACTCCCATCCTCAACAACTAAAAAATGAAACAAAATATATGAAGTGAAAATCTACAAACACTGGAAATAAGCAGCATAAGATGGTGATCCCTGAAAGAAGGGAAACAAATGAGGTAAGCCTTCTGATTGTCCCAGATTCTTGCCTAAAGGCAATTTCCAGTCTACAGTGTAAGGAAGGGAATTCCAAACAGAGCCCAGGGGACTCTCTGAGTTGGAGAGATGAATTGGAAATTGAGAAGGCCAAGGTGGCTGTAATTTGTAAACATAATACTGAAGAATGTGTACCAGAGGTGAAACAGAGAAAGCTATAAAAACGTGCAGAAGGGTCCACTTTAATCTTTGGTTTAGTACTTCTTTGGGCATTTATTAGAAGAATTCATGAATTTACCTGAGGTAGTGGGGGTGAAAAAAAAGACTGGAAAGCATTAGGCTGAACAATGATCAGAGTTCACAGAAGGCTAGGAATAATTTGTTTTCCCACAAGCCAGAATAGAAAGAACTGATAATACAAGAGGCATCAGAAGAGACCTTAAAAACACAACGCATAAGTGGTGGGGTTAAATTAGTCCTAGATTAAAGGCATTTGCCATAATAAACTATAAGGGTAAGCCTCAAAAGACTGTAATAAGATTCCTATTTCTGAAACCAAGTCAAACATTGTTTAAGGGAGTACAACAAAATCCAGCACCCAGCAGTATAAGATCCACATTGTCCCTCATTCATTAAAAAATTATCAACATGCAAAGAAGCAGAAGAATGTAAACCATAACAGGAGAAATTCAATCAATACAAACTGACTGAAAAACAGCAGAGACAATGGAATTATCTGACAAGGTTACTAAAACAGCTATTTTTCATATATTCATATTTTTTAAAAGTTAGAGGAAAATATGACCAGGATGATTAGAGTAATATAAAATGTAAAAAACACTAATAGTACTTCTACAGATTAAAAAATACAATGCCTGGGAAAAAAAGTACACTAAATAGAATTAACAACATATTAGCATGCTAATCACTGCAGAGTAAAAGGTAAATGAACTTAAGGCAGAAAAAAAAAGCAAAAACAAAAATCAAAACACAAAACCCTATCCAAAAATGAAGCAGAGGAAGAAAAAATGTAAAGCAAAATATCAGTGAACTCTGTAACAGTATCAAGCAGTCTAACATATGTGCAATAGAAGTCTGAGAAGGAAAAGTAGCAGAAAATATATTTGAAGAATTAATGACCAATTTCACCCCCCAAATTTTATAGAGATTATAAAATCACAGACTTGATTATAAAACCAAAACAGAAAAAAAGATGAAAACATCATAGATTCTTTAAAATTAGTCACACAGAGAAAAATCTAAAAGCAGTCAGAAAGAAAAACACATTACACAGATAAGGATTATAGCAGACTTGTTGTCAGAAACTATGCAAATGAGATGAAAATAGAGCAACATCTTTTAAGTAATGAAAAGATTTAAAACCTATCAATCCAAATTCTATGTCCAGCAAAATAACCTTTCAAAAGGATAAAATAAACAGGTTTTCAGGAAATAATCATGGAGATAATTTATTACCAATAGACATGCACAAAGAAAAATGTTAAAGGAGATACAAAAATGATACCAGTTGTAATTTGCATCTATACAAAGCTATTTTTTAAAAAAACAAAAAACTTTGAATGGTAAATATGTGGGGGAACATAAAAGACATTTTTTTCTTATTTTCAGTTTCTTTAGAAGATAATCTACTGCTTAAAGTGAAATAAAAACAATGTATCGTGAGTGTGATAAATTAAATAATAGGTCTCTAAAGATGTTTACTTACTGATCCCTAAAATTTATGAATATCTTACTTTACATTCAAGAGGAACATTCAGATGTGAGTAAGTAAAGGTCTTGAGATGGGAGATTATCCTGAATTATTCAGCTGGCACAATGTCATCACAGGGATCTTTACAACAGAGAGTCAGAAGAAGAAAGAGGAGGGATTATAGAAATAGAGGTCAGAGAAAAGGGCACAAGCCAAAGAAGCAAGGAAGCCTCTAGAATCTGGAAAAAAGAATAAAATTCTCCCCTAGAGTCTTTAGATAAAATGCAGCCCTTCAGATCAACTTTAGACTTCTGACCTCCAAAATTATAAGATAATACATTTGTTGCTTTAAGCCGCTAGATTTGTGATAATTTGTTACAGCAGCAATAGAAAGCAGATACAGATTTTGGAAATAAGATAATGAGTGCTTCTGTGACAAAAATTGTAAAATGTAGAAGGCACTTTGGAATTGAGTAACGGGTAGAAGCTGCAAGAATTTTAAGGGTCATTATAGAAAAGTCTAGATTGCTTTGAACAAAGTGCTATAATAGGAATAAGAACTTAACATCTTTCTGGTGAGGACTCAGAAGGAGTCAAAAACAGGTTGAGAAAACCTGTATCATCTTAGAGAATACCTAAATCATCATAAACATATTGTTGATAGAAATATGGACATTAAAATCACTGCCAGTTGGGTCTCAGAGGGAAATGAGGAACATGTTATTGGAAACTGGAGGAAAGGACATCTTCATCATATAGTGGCAGAAAGCTTAGCTGAATTGCATTCTATGGTCACATGGAAAGTAAACCTGGTAAGTAATGAGCCTGGATATTTTTTCTGAGAATACTTCCAAGCAAAGTGTTGAATGCATAAACTGATTTCTTCTTGGAGCTTATAGTCAAATATGAGAGTAAGAGATAAACTGAGAGAAGAAATTGTTTAGCAAAATGAAACTAGGAAATTCTCAGCCTATCCAGATTGCAAAGGATGCTAAAATTAAGAGACCCATTGTCAGGAAAATGCATTCCAGAGAGCAAGCCAATTGTTGGGGAGATAATCTTTTGCCAGTGCCTTAGAGGAAACAAAAATCACAGTATTCAGTAACACAGAGGGCTCTTTGAATATATTAGACACATGACTCATGGATACTCTCAATCATCTCAGCAAAAACCAAAAATAAAAATGAGATTTAAAAAAAAAAATCTGTAAAGGCACCTCTTTTTTTAATGGAGTGAATGCCATGACATATATAGGAGATCCAGAGGGTTTTAAAGAGTATTATATCAGCAGAAACACTGCCAGATTCGGCTGAAAGGAGCAGAGAGGATAGAATGAAAGACCACCAGATTCTGAAAATTCTAAGGCAATAATTAGGCAGATAAAAACTACTCAGTTGCAAAGGAAGGTTGACTCAGTGGGCAGAGCTTTGGGCATAGGGAAAGAGCTGAGGGCCCAGAGGGCAAAGCCACAAGCCCAGGCTTTGAAACCTTAAGGAGTTTGTCTAGTTGGATTTTGAAATTGCTTGAGACCAGCGACTCATTTTCCTTTCATTTTTCCCCCTTTTGAACTGGAATATCCACAACTCTTAACTTATGCCTGTCTGACCATTGTATTTTGGGAAGTAAATACTTATTTTTTGAGTTTTACAGATTAACAGTTGGAAAGGAATTCTACTCCAGGAATGGATTATACCAAGAGTTTCCTCCATGTCTAATATAGATGGATTAGGTGATGGTATTTGGGAGTTTTGAGCTGATATGACTTAAATGAGATTGAGGAATTGAGTTGATGCTTCTATGGGCTAATGCTTTTAAGGAACTTAGGTTAGGGTAGATGTATTTTGCATTTGGAATAGATGTGAACCTTTGAGGGCCAGAGGATAGATTGTAGCAGGCTGAATAATGGATCCTTACATTCAAAAGAGACTTTTCAGGTGTTATTAACTCGATGATCTTGAAATGGGAAGATTATCCTGAATCTGGGTAGGCCTGATGGAATCACAAAGCTCTTTATGAGAGGAGGCAGGGTCAAAAAAATAGAAGTAGATGAGATGACAGAAACAGAGGCTGGAGGAAGGAGCCACATTTTGGAAGTGGAAAAGGAGGCTATGAGCCAAACCATGAAGGCAGCCTCTAGAATCTGGAAAAGGAAATAAATTCTCCCTAGTTTCTCCAGATGGAACACAACCCTGAAGCTCAATTTTGAACTTCTGAGCTCCAGAACTATAAAAGAATAAATTTCTGTCATTTTAAGCCACTAGATGTGTAATTTGTTATAGTAACATTGGAAAACTAAATCAGTAATATTAACAAAATATGTGGAAATAAAATGCCTAATAACAATATCATGAAGGATGGAGGAGGAGAGAAATGGAAGCATAGAGTTGTAAGTTTCTTACATTATTTGAAAGTAGACTGTTAGGTTAAAGATGTATACTGTTAGCCCAAGGACAACTGCTAAAAAAAATTAAACAAGAGGATAGCAAGTAAGTGAATAGTGGAGATAGAATAGAATCATAAAAAATATTCAATTCTATCAAAAGGAGGCAGGTAAAGAGAAAAAAACAAAATTACAAATAATGGAAGAGAAGAGTAGAAAATAACAACATGACATAGTTAAACCTAACCATTTTGATAATTACATTAAGTGGAAATATCCTAAACTTCCTAATTAAAAATCAGATATTGCCATCCTAGATAAAACTGTTACCTACAGTAATATAATGTTTGAGAACAAAAACAAATGTAAAGCCACTTTATATATAAAGGCACAGGTAGAATAAAATTATATATACACACATACACACACACACACTTTGTTAAGACTAATTATAAGAAAGCTGGAGTTGTGGTATAAATATAAGAATAAGTAGATTCTAGAGGAAGAATAAAAGGGATAAAGAGAAAAACTTTATAATAATAAAATTTTCATTTATCAAGAGGATGAAACTGTTCTAAAGGTATATGTTCTTTGTAACTGAGCTTCAAAAATAAAGCAAAAACACAAAGAACTGAAAGGAAAAATAGACAAATTTAAAATTATAGTTGGAGATTCTCAACACTTTCTGAGTAATTCAGAGAATTCCAATTGGACAGAAAATCAATAGGATATAATAGAATTCGATAACACAACATTCTTGAACAAATGAATTGGTATTGTACTGTATAGACTACTCCACCAAACAGCAGAAGGGTACATGTTATTTTCAAATGTAAATGGAGCATACCTGCATTCTGAGCAATAAAAGAAGTTATAAGTTTCAAAGAAAAAAAAAAACCGGACAAAATATATTCTCTGACCCCATTAAAATTAAACTTGAGTCAATAATAAACAATATCTGGAAATCAGATATTTAGAAATTAAACAAAACATTATAAATAACCCATTAGTCAATGAAGAAGTCATAAGGGAAATTAGACAGTACATTTAACTGCATAAAAATGAATCCAATGTTTTTAAATGTTGTAGGATAAAGCTAAAGCAATTTTGAAAAAAATTTATAGCACTTGAAACAAGAAAGATCTCAAATTTTTGACCTATGATTTTACTTTTAGTGACTAGAAAATAAGAAGAAAAAATTGATTCAAAAATAATCAGAAGGAAGGAACTACCAAGGATAAAGACAAGAGTAAGTGAAATAGAAAACATAAAAAACAATGGAGGAAGCTAAAGAAACTCCAAATTGATCTTTTTAAAGTTCAATAAAATTTATAAACTCTTAGTAAACTAGTGAGACAAATAAAGGTAAACCACAAATGACCAATATCAGAATTTAAAAAGGGAACATCACTAAAGATTCCACCATATTAAAATGATGAGAATATTTTGAACAACCACATGCCAATTCAATAACTGACATGAAATAGACGAATACCTCAATATAACCTAACTAACAAAGCTTACTCTTAAAAATACATAAACTAAATAACTCTTATATTTTAAAGTAACTGGGTATGCAGTTAAAAATCTTCCCACAAAAAACTCTAAGCCCATAAGTGAATTCTAACAAACATTTAAAAAAATAATACAATTCCACAACCTCTCCTGGGAAATAAAAGAAGAGGATATACTTCCCAGCTCATTTTATTCAGGAGCATTAATCTGACGCCAACATCAGAAAAAATATTATTAAAAAATTACAGACAAATATCTTTGAACATAGATTATAAAATATTTAATCCAAATTTAGCAAATTCAATTTAACAGTATATATCAATAAAATGGATCATACATCATAACCAAGTTGCGTTATCCTGGGAATGCAAGGACAGTTTAACATTCAAAAATCAATCATCACAATTCACTCTATTAAAAGGCTAAAACACGAAAAATATATAACCATTCAATAGTTTCAGGACAGATGCAGAAATAGCATCTATCAAAATTCAACATCCATTTATGTTTAAAAAAAAAACTCATAGTAAACTAGGTTGATTAAAGGCATGTATACAACTTTCACCATTCTTAGAGGTGAGTATGTAAATATTTTCCCTCTAAGATCATTAACTAAACAATAATATCCATTGCCACTGCTTGTAAAGAAAATTGTAGTGGATATCCTCATCTGGTAAATAAAGGAAGAAAAAAATAAAACCATGTAAATTGGAAATAAATAAATAACATATTCCTTAATTGAGAGATAACATGAGGTTCTACTCAAAAATACTAAGAAATCTACAGAAATAAGTGAGAAATAAGTGAATTTAGCAGTATCACAGTAAACAAAGTCAATATGCAAAACAAGCTATATTTTATATAATGCCAATGAACAACTGAAAATTGAAATAAAAATATACATGTACAATAGTATCAAAAAATGTGAAATTCTTAGGGATAAATTTTACTAATACATGTGCAAGACCAAGACACTGATGATTACAATTCATTGCTAACAGATATTAAAGAAAAACTAAATAAATGAAGAAAAATTCCCTATTCATGAATTGGAAGATACAATAATCTTAAAAGGTCAGTTATCTCCAAGTTTACCTATAGATACAATGCAAACCTAATTAATTCCCAGAAAGCTTTTATTTTATTTTATTTTTTGATGTGGACCATTTTTAAAGTCTTTATTGAATTTGTTACAACATTGCCTCTGTTTTTATGTTTTGGTCTTCTGGCCGTGAGGCATGTGGGATCCTAACTCCCCACCAAGGATCAAACCCGCCCCCCCCTGCATTGGAAGGCGAAGTCTCAACCACTGGACCACCAGGGAAGTCCCGCCCCAGAAAGCTTTTTGAAAAACTTTGGCAAGCTAATTCTATAATTTACATGGAAATATAAAGGACCTAGATTAGTCACCAATTACTGATCTATAGCATCATGGATGAATCTGAAAACATCATGCTAATTGATGAAAACACACCCAAAGATAACATATTATATGATTCCTTTTATATAAAGTTCCAGAAAAAAGAAAAATTATAGTTATGGAAAGCATATTAGTAGTTGTAAAAGATGAGGGTTGGGAGGATAGGACTGACTACAGAGAAGCATGAATGAACCTTTGGAGAGATAGTAATGTTCTATATCATGGGTTTGTTGCTTAAACAAAAATTAATTTGTCAAAATTAATTAACTCCTACATGTAAAATAAGTAAATTTATGTTAATATAACTCAATAAAGTGGATTAAAAATGAGTTGATTAAAAATCTGAGGAAACCAATTTGACGTATTAAGAATGTTGACATGGTAGAGATTTGAAAAGACAAGTCTACCTTAATGTTTCCTAAAAATGTATGACCCTGGTTAGATGAATAAGTGAAAGAATGAATAAACGAATGTTACAATGAAGGAAAAATTGAGGGTATGTAAACAGAGTAAGAGCAAGAATGATTGCTTCATAATTAGAAGACAAAAAATATTTGTAGTTTTGGTGTGGTCATACTTTGGAGTTACATAAACTAAGACACCTTTTTATGAATGTGTGTACAATTGTGTGTATGAGAGAGCTGGAAATGTAATTTTATTGGCCAAAGCAATAGATTCAAGCAAGTTCATTATTTTTGTTTAGATGAAGGTGAGAAAGGGAATTTTATTTCACCATGACCAAAATTTCTAACTCTAAAATAATACAGAATGCCAAAATTTCATATGGGGGAAAACAGTTCCCTAAAATACCAACTTAACTGCATTTATATTAAAATGCTGCTGATAAAGTATCTCTCACAATTCTAAGGTTTTCCAAATATGGACCTTGCGTACAAAGCCTCCGTATGGCAAGCAAAGTCAGAAATAGCTAAAATTGCAATAGAAAAAAAAAATCTTTAACAGAAAGACCATTTAGACATGATCCTTTCCAAACATCACATCACTTCCCTCCACTCCTTTTACAAATTAGAAAATGAAAATTTAGAAATGTGTATTCACTTACCTAACCTCACAGTGTGGCACAGCCTAAACAGTAAACCAAAACTGGATTTTTACCAGCTTTTTTTTTTTTTTTGACAATGTTGCCCTCCTTCTTGTGTTCATCAAAACACGATTCAATTGGGAATAGGTAATGCTAACATTAAAAAATATATATCTCTAAGCACCTCTTGGGAAATCACAAACTTACTCCTCAGATTTAGAGCAGTCCCTGGGGCAGATATGTAGTTTTCTGTCAAATGCAACAAGTCTTTTACCAGTCAAATTACACCTACCTCACAAATTTTCAAAGTTAAAAAATCATGGGTCCCAGCAATGGCTGACGACAAAAAAAAGGAGTGTAAAACACACCCACGACCAATACGGAAACAAGATGTTGTAGGAATAAAAAGCCATGATTACAAGCTATAGATGATAGACATATAGCAGGCTTTCAACGCAGTGTTAAAAGATAGATAATTTATATGGGTATAAAGCTCTTTTTACTGGGATAACCAAATTGTTATCTAATTATCATTGACATCTTGATACTGTACAAATGTATGTTGTACTCTTTTGAAAGAAAAAAATGATATTTCAAGCAAATTCAGAACATACCACAAATTTAATCACTTCATAAAATATTTACATAGCAATATAGTACAAAGAAGGAAAGACGTTTTGCAAAATAGTATAGTTTATGTATTTGTCTTGGAAAAAATACCTTTGCTTAGCCCTTTTCTGTAACTGAGTTTGAATGCAAAGTAAGATATCCTTAACAAATACTTTAGGTCCTTCAGAATATTTTAGTGATGATTTCTGTGGTGTTGGGAGGAGACTATATAAAACACATTTGCTAGGATGAGTTATTCTGATTGTTTCTGTTATCCAGGATATTTTGGTAAATTATTGTTGAATATGAGAAGAGGAATGAGCTCAAAGGTAGTCCCCACACGTAGTAAATATTTTTAAGTGTTATGCATTTTATATCTATCTATATATAAAATCTTTGTACTCTTTCTAAAAGAATATAATTTTATACAATTTAAAGATGAAGAAACAGAAACTTAGAAATAAAACTTACCAAAATCATCACAGAAAGGTGGGATTCTGAATGAAGCTTCTCCTAATTCTGATACACTAATGTCCTAGGGAGGTGTCAGAGAGGATTTCTCTGGGCAAGTCTCTTCTTTGGGAAAGTGTTCCCATGACGCATAATTCTGTTTCAACTTGACTAGGCCATGGTACCCAGATATTTGGCTCAACACTAGTCTCTATTGCTGTAAGGATTTTTTTTTATATGAGATTAACATCTAAATCAGTAGACTTTGAGTAAAGTAGATTACTCTCCACATAATGTGAATGGACCAATCAGTTGAAGGCCTAAAGAGAAAAAAGACTGACTCCCCCAAAGAAGAGAGAATTCTGCCTGTAGTCCACACATATAAAGTAAGTTACTGAAAATCTCTTTGAAACTCATTTATATAAAGTAAGGTATGGAAATTATACAAGTCCCTTAAAAATGTAAGAATTAATTGGTCAATATAAAAATTAAATGCCTATGAAGTTAACTACTTGGATTATACTATCCACTCACTCTTCGGCAAAATTTTGGTTATGCACGAATAATTCTCTGGAAATATGTATTTAGATGAGGAAATACTTCAGGCTTTCAGCTCGAAAAGAATTCCATGGACTGTGTACACATGATAAAACTTTCAAAGAGGATAAATTCCACTAACCTAAATGTCATTATAAAATTTGACCCATAATTTATTTGAGTATAAAATTGTGTGAATATGAAGTAAAAAAAAAAAAAATCAGAGTATATAGCAAGTTCAGACTATATGAGAAAATAAATTAAAATATCCACACACAGTATTCTTGGCATACCCTGTCCGTTTCACCCCTCTTCCAGCCCTGTCTACCCTCCATTAAAAACACCACACCTCCACCTGTAAACACAGTCACTGTACAATATTCTCTGTTGAAGACCAAATCATCTTATATTGAAGATATTCTGCCTTATTGCTAAGACCTGACTTTTTTGTGCCCAGTTCTAATTCTAGATAGTGGATACTTTTTTTTCTTTTTTTCCCCCTTTATTATAGCAAAAGGATTTTATTTTAGAAAACTGTACCATTGGTCCTGGTAAGTCAGTAAATTCAAACACCGTATTCTGTTATGAAAACAAATGACCCTTGAAACCTGTCATATGGGTCTTAGGTAGGTAGGTAACTTTAGCCAGTGAACTTCTCCCAGTACTTGAATCTTGAGTTGAATGACACAGAAAGTAAGAAATAATTGGAGACCATTCATTTTCTGGTGGTGTCATGGGAGTGTGGTGTTCCTGTTCTGTTTCCTATCCTAAGTCTATATTTAATTCCCCAGCCTTTCCATCAGTTCTGTGAGATATACAATAACTTTCTAATAGATTATTCAATTAACTAGTTTATTATGGAATTTAAATTCACTGGAAAATAAACATGAATGATTTTATTATTTAACAATAACTGCCACCCCCAATTACATTGTGTGTAATCCATTTTCCCATTGGATCATAGGTCCCTGAATAACAAATTGATCAGATTCTATACCTTTTAAAAAAATGTTTGTAACCAGACTGTATTTGACATTGAATATTCAGTTCCATTCACTTTTAAAACTTTAGTCTCAAACATAATTCAAAAATTTTCTCTTCCCCTCCTCCCAGTGCAGGCTAGAGCTGTGGCATTGGATATTTGAAGTGGATAACATGAGGTGTGATGTAACTCTGTGACAGCATCTCTCTTCTTTTTCTAGGAACTAACTTCTTTTCTATAGGTGAAAGGGAGGAGGAACATAAGGAGGTACAGGTCTCCTAAGTTACTATACCATAGATGCTTTTTCAAGTGCTTCATGAACACATTTTTGTTTAGTCTGGTCTTGTCAGACCTTTATATCTTCTACCAGTATGGAGAGATGGGTGTATGTGTTGTGCTTGTGTATGGGTTCCTCGAGGTAACATTCAGATTCTCCCTGGTGACCTCTGAAGCTGAGGATCCCTCCAGAAGATCATCTCTTCTTTTTGGCCCTACCACTGGTACATTTCCCCCAAACTTTCTCTGGGTTGAGCATTGCACTGTTTGGACCAACAGCCATTCAGACAGTTCAATGGCTCTGACCCTGCACTAACATCTAAGCTCCTTTAGTGTTGTTCATGGTAACTACCATAGAATTCCTTCATATGCCGGAAAGATTGAAAAGATTGCATGGAGGTTAATTCGCTCTTCTTTCCATGTACATGGCATTGAGATTGTGATGTTTAATTTTCTGTCAACTTGATTGTGACACAAACCATTCAAATTAAACATTATTTCTGCAAGGGTGTCTCAGATGAGATTAGCATTTGAGTTGGTGAACTGAGTGAAGCAGTTTACCCTCGTCAATATGGGTAGACTTCATTCAATACATTGAGAGCCTGAATAGAGCAAAAGAGAGGTAAGAGAAATTCACTGTCTTCCTGATTGTCAGGCAGACTGTGCAATCAATCTTCTTCTCACCTGAGACTTACACCGTTGGCCTTCCAGCTCCAAGAATATACCACTGGTTTTCCTGAGTCTTCAGCTTGCAGACAGCAAATCATGAGACTTCTCAACCTCCATAACTGTGGGAGTCAATTCCTTATAATAAATTATATATGTATATATTTCCTATTGGTTCTGTTTCTCTGAAGAACTCTAATACAACCAGGATCCCTTTAAATTATCTATCGTAATTTCCAGCACAAAAGTTGGCATCGATCTCTGATCAACTATGTGTCTAAACTTTAGGAGACATGTATTGACCATTCTCCAAAAGGCTGATGGAAGACTAAAAATGACAAATATCCTAGATTCCAAGAATGCTTTTATAGGATTGTTCATACCCTGCTCTGCTTCTAGGGTAAATGAAGAGAAATTTAACAGTTGTGCAATTCATCAGGTAATCAGCCAGAGAGTGAGATGTCCATTTAAAAAGACAACACTACTATTCAACAGTGATTTTACTGATGCTTATCTTATGTATCTTTGGGTGGGAAAATACCCTCCTGAGGAAGAGAGGAAATACCTTTTCAACAGAAACTCTTCACTTCTTTCAAAATTACCTATGTGCTTTCCTCTCAGCTCATATTGATTGGGCTGCAGGAAACCAACAGATGGAAAATATGTAGAATATTTCGAATTGGTTATCTGGCCAAGATGGGGTAGAAAGCAGAGAAATTCCTATTTATATTCTAGGATGGGGATGTAATTTTGAGAGGAATGAACAGATAAAACTTCTAATTAAGCTCATTAATGACACCCTGTGCCTATTAAGTGTTAGGGCATAGATGGGGGCTTGAGTAATTTCCTCCATTGAACAATATGAAGTGTATGAGAAATTCCAAGACAGCAGGATAGCCTTGTTGCTATAGATGATGTTAGATTTGTTAGTAACAGAACAAGGTCAAATTTCTAGATTGTCACATCAAAGAAAAGAGTGAAGTTCAGGAATTTTTCTATGTTAAGAAATTTTATTTTGTGTAACTTTAAGGTTTCTTATAGCTTCCAGATTGCTGGGCAAAAAAGGTTTCTTATAGCTTCCGGATTTTTGACACTGCTGAATTCTAATCACGGTAGAATTTACAGATTTGCCTTGTGTATGAAAGTTAGTGCATCGATTGAGAAAGAAGGTGAGCCCAATAATATGACCAGAACTGAGAGGATTTAGAGTATTCATAGCATCCTAATCCCCGACATCACACTAAAACATCTTTTATTCTTTCATTACCTGAGGAAGCACCTTTTCTTCCCTTGGCCTATCTCGGCTTTCAACATGCCTTCCTCCCTAAGCTTAATCATTTCTAGCTTTTGATTTAAAGTGGGAGACATGTGACTGACTCTTTCTTTCACTTAAACACTTCAAGGCCATTGCAGGGTTATCAGTTGGTCTGATTTCAATATTGTGGTATATCAGGGAATAGGGAGACCTGAAGAGAGGGAGAGAGATGGGGGAACAGCCCAGCAGTGGAGTAGCAGAACATCTACACTTATGGATTAAGTTTGTGTCTTATATGGGAGCTAAAACAATTACAGTAGTAGCACCAAAGTTCACTGATCGGGTATCATCATAACAAATATAATAGTAATGAAAAAGTTTGAAATATTCCTAGAATTACCAAAATATGATGCAGAGATGTGAAGTGAACAAATGCTGTTGGGAAAAATGGTGCTGATAGATTTGCTCGACGCAGGGTTGCCGCAAGCCTTTAAATTATAAAATAACGTAACATTTGCAAAGGGCAATAAAAACTGTGTGATGAAACTGATCCAGTCACAGCAAGGTAGTTCAGCTATTGACTGAAAAGAAAATTTTCATACTCCATTGAGGAGTTTCTTATCACTGAGAGATTACTGACCGCAATTCCTGGGTAGAACCTGCAATGAACTGTTTTGGCATAATCATAAAAGTAGATTGGAAAACCCTTATTTTTGTGTATATGCAAGAGCCCATTGGTTTGATCATCTGCTGATAGGATTACAATACAGAGAGAAAAAACTATTCCTCAGGAGACTGCAGAAGGGTGAAAGGCATCATTTTTGCATACTTAGAGGCTGGTTCCAAATGGGGCAGCTGTAGAGGCAGTTTTCAAGTAAGACAGGCAGCTTCACAATGATGAGCAGCAGTTCACAGTGGCTTTGAGTTGTTCTAAGAAACTTCATCTAGGTCCTGTTTCTTTAGGTTATCCAAGAATTCTGTGAGCTGTTTCCTTGCTGTATTTTATGCCTTTTTTTCTTAAAGTAGCTGGAAGAGAGTCTCCATAATTGAACCCTGCTAATAGAGTCACTAAATAAGTAACCGCATGTCAGCAGCCCTCTCCAACATGGGTGTTGGAATAAATTAATCATGGTTGGATCTTCTTTTATCTTACTTCTAACTATGCATAAACAGAGGCATATTGATGGGAAACAAGTGAACTGAAGAGTTGAGGGAAATCAAATATCATCCCAAACAAAGTAGAAGGTGAATATAAGTGAAAGAGGAAAATAAATAATATTTTCCACATTTTCCTGAACACTAAAGTGTAATATTGTATGAAAATGCCCATAGTTATAGTTCAGAATCCCTTGGTTAGAGAAGCATACTTCTCAGAGGTGTTAAAAGCAGTCTAATTGAATGGGGGTGAGGAGGAGGGATTGTAAATAGAGATCCAGGTTTTAGGGAGTACTCAGGGGATCTAACTTACTCATGGCAGCCTATGTGAACTAAGAGAAAATGTAGTCTAAGAAGAAAAAAAATTAATAAACAATGTTTTAAAATACTTTAAATAGGCATCCTTTCATGCTATTTCCTGCTTGCTTCCAACTCTGCAACTAGCTACCCAATTATTTTCTACCTCCACTGATTCATACCCATAACTAGGCAACACTTCTGTTTTTCAGAATGATATAAGCGTTCCCTTTCTTTTATTTTATAGATGTATGAAACAATGTGGATTTTCCCCCAGTTTTTTTCCAATATAATCTGTAACCTTCTCTTAAAGTCTGGCTATAAGCAGGCCTGTAGTTACTCAGTTATAGTTAAATATCTGAAACTTTCAAGAAAATCTTCATAGACCACTGAGAGGTCCTCGGTGATCTATGCTAAAATAATGAACAGAGCACAGATTTTGGCATCAAAGTAGCTACGCAAAAGTGCTTTCTCTCTCTCTCTGTATATATGACTCCATATATTTTATATATATATATATATATATATAAAAAACTCCATATACATATATATATGTAACTTAGAAAATTACAACTTTTTCTGTCTTATTTCCTAAATATAAACAATGATGAAAACTATCCAATCTTCAAAGTTGTCCATAGGGAAAAAATACATGGAATTGCTTCAAAAATGTGAAACGCCATAAAATGTATGTGTATGTGTATATATATATATATATATATATATATATATATATATATATATATATATATACACCTACAGTTGATGGATGGGCAGGAGTATGTGTGTGGAGCTGTGTAAGCATGGTTATGGGTATGCATGCATGTGTGTGTGTGTATTTAAATCAAGGTGAAGACATCAATCTGAATTCCACTGGCCTTGTTGGGAGTATTGGGAGGCAGAGGCATAACAGAATTGTCACTAGGACTCAAATTAGACTCCAAGTTCTAAAAAGGAGAAGCTAACCAATGAAAATTAATGTTTTCACTTTTGTTCTATTGTGACAGAGAGCAATAGATTTAACATAGCCCTAGAACATGACTGTGAATACTTTTTTTTGTATAGCCTGTGTGAATGCAAATTGCTTTGATCCTTCTGATGTATACGGAAAATAACATACCATATCAAAAGCCACATGCTGTGTACCTGAGTCTGTGGCAATCTGCTCTAGAAAATACTGTATATACAGCTTGTCAAATGCTATCAGGACTACTACTTAGTTAAACTTAGGGTATTCTATTGACACCTGTCATGATCTAAGTTTTGCAGAGCTAGATTGCTAAATTAAACGGAGATATGTGATGGATGTCATTACCCTTGCATCATTTATGTCTCTGAGGGTGGCACTAATTTTACCATTTTCCTTGCAATGCAGTATAATTTTTTTTTTTGCAACACCATGCATCATGTGGGTTCTTAGTTCCCCGACCAGGGATCGAACCTGACCCCCCTGCAGTGGAAGCGTGTATTCTTAACCACTGGATCGCCAGGGAAGTACCTATACAGTATAATACTTTGACTAATCTTTTCCAAAGGGGGATCAGTTTTAGGAGATTCCACTTGACCTTTCCTATTAAAATAACTTTCACAACATATGGTAAGGAACAGATGTGAGAGATCTGCCTATTGCTTATTATTTCCATTACCATTATACATTTGGAAACTAGGGATATAACCACATGGTGGGTCTGAGTACTTGGTGGACCCAGTGTAAGATGCACCTGGGCCAGTAAATCAGCATAGTCAGTCAGTAGTTTCTTTGGTTTTCGTAGTAGACACATTGAACCATGCCCACTTCTCTGAGTCTGCTGATCTCTTTTCTACAGTCTTACATTTCGGTTCTGGCATTTCTATTTTATCTAATATGAGCCATTATTTTTTCAAAGGTCTCAAAAACTGTCTCAAAATTTATGTTAGAACCATATCCCTGAACTGGCCAGGGGAGAGTACCCCCATATCAACAAATTCTCCCTTATCAAACTTTAGATTCCATCCCCCTAGATCCAGCACCTTCAGGGTCCACCTCAAGGAATACTCTCCTTATACTTGACAGTATATGTTAGACAACTACTATCACTTCTTTAGCATATACTCCTTATATTCCTTTAGCAGAGCTAGCACTTATTTATTTATCTTCACACTAAGATTTGACCCTCATTATGAGTCTGGTGACCATAATGGTGTTGAAGGCAGGAGAGCCCACATCATGTTTTAAGGAACCTGGCCCATTTGGTGCTTCTACATGTCTTCAAGGAAAGGAGGATCTCCAACAAAGGGGAGTAGGTCACTTCTTCAGGCCTCAAGAGTTCAGGGGATCTTGGGTCAAGGTTCTCCAATATATCTTTTCAGATATCCCCATTTCATATGTCAGAGTTCAACTCCCTTCATGTCAGGAGCCTGAATTTGGCATTGGAGATTTTCCAAGGCTAATAATTCAGCTTAAAATGTCTCTTTAAGTGCTGCCAGGTACACTGTCTGACATATTTTGCTTTAATTTGTAATTAATTATGCTGAACCTGTTATTTTCTTTCTTCAGATCACCAATTTCACTCACGTACATCAACCCAGTTACATAAGCTTTCTAATCATCCCCATACCTATTAACGCCACAGAGGTTACACAGGTCAGCGCATCTCCTTCCACTGTATCTCATCAAGTTTACCACAGTGGAAATTCTTAATAATGACACTTATTTAGCTCAACTTTCTACCAGTGATTGATTCATAATTCTCAGCCAATGTTGGGTAATCCCACTCCAGAATTCCATCCTTATTGTCTACTTCTTAGGATGGCTCCTGGTACCAACTATTTTTAGGATGGATTTTCTAGAAGCAAGTCATGTGCACATGATTTATTGAAGGAATGCTCTTCAGAAAAACCTGTAAAAAATGAAAGATAACTTTTTAAAAGATTTTTTTAAAAGGAAGGTTGAGATTTTTTAGGTGACATTTAGGCTTTACTTGATTCAAAAGGTACCTTGGAACATAAATTACACTACAGAGTTTTTCCTCTTTGAGGAAAAGGGTAGAACTCTTTATCCCCACATCTGTCAGCCATTACTTTGGGAACACCAAAGGAGAGGTAGCTCTTATAGACTGAGAACTAATCGCATAATTGGCTAAAGAGAGAAGTAAATATAAGACATAAGCAGCAAATACTGTGGCATCTGGATGTTGAGGGATCTAGCCCAGCAAAAGAAATATAGACAGGGCACCAACTATATCTATTGCACTGGCACATAGTAAATACCCAATGATAATTAAAATAAAAGAATATTTACCAACATCTGTTAATTATACATGATTTCTATCATCATATTATAATTTTTATCAGAGTCACTTGGGGAATTTTTCAAAACGTGCATACCCAAAAAATATCAGAATTGCTTTGAGGATGGATCAAGATGGAGAACATAAATGTATTTTGAAAATAATTCCCAGTTGTTACTAATATTCACCTTATACACACACACACCTTCCTGGTCTCCCTTTGCCCCCTTGCAAATATCTACCCTTGTCAGATTTTACATACATGCTGCTATTATTGTGAGGTTGTCATTTATACCTCTATACATGATTTATTACTAATCCTCAGGGGTCCTATAATTATTTTCACATTCAACTCACTCTATTGTATTTAAATATTTATTATAAAATGTTAATTTGTTAGACTATGGAATCATTGAAAGGATAGCCTGAATTTTATTTTTTGAGTGATATTTTCATTGAGCATAGAATTCTTGGTTGATGGTTATTTTAGCACTATGAAATTAACGTCATCTCTAATCATTGTTTCTGTTGAAAAGTTAGCTGTCCATCTTATTGTTGCCTCTTTGTAAGTAACCTTCTCCTTTCCCTCCTCCGAGATGTTTTTGCAATTTTTTTTCTTTATTTTTGATTTTTCAGTGGTTTTACTAAGATATACTAGGTGTTCCTTTCCTTTAATTTGTCCTGCTTAAGATTAAAACATGATGTATGTTTTTCATGGATAGTGAACTTTCAATTTACTAATTATTTTTCAGCTGTCTAGTATACTCATAAATACATCCATTCTTAATTTTGGTCACTATTTTTTTAACTTTAGAATTTCAATTTATTTGAGTTTTTTTTAGATTACATTTTTAAATCAGATTTACTGAGATATAATTCATACAATTTACCCATCTAAAATATATAGCTCCCTGGTTTTTAGTATATTTACAGACATGTGCAACTATCACCACAATCAAAACTAGAACATCTTTGTCATCACAAAAAGAAAGCTTGTACCTATTAGCGCTCACTCTTCATTTTCTCCCACTTCACTGGGTCCTAAGAACCATTACTCTACTTTATGTCTCTATAGGTTTTCCTATTCTGGACATTTCATATAAAAAAAGTCATATGATATGTAGTCTTTTGTGACTACTTCTTCACTTAACATACTATTTTCAAGATTCATTCATGTTGCAACATATATCAGTACTTTATTACTTCTTATTGTTGTATAATATTCTATCATGTGACTATACCACTTTTTCCTTATCCATTCATCAGTTGATGGATATCTGGGTTGTTTCCGTCTTTTGGTTATTATGAGTAATGTTGTTATGAACATTTGTGTACAAGTTTTTGTGTGAACATAGTATTAATTTCTTTTGAGAATATATTTAGGAGTGAAAGCTGGGCCAGTTGTTAATTGGATATTTTTGAGGAACTGCCAGGCTGTTTTCCAGTATGGTTACACCATTTTACATTCCTACCAGCAATTATATGAGGTTCCAATTTCTCCATGTCTTTGCCAACACTTGTTATCATCTGGCATTTTCATTGATCCATACTAGTGTGTGTGAAGTCGTATCAGGCTGAGATCTTGATTTGCATTTCTCTAATGGCTAATAATGTTGAATATATTTTCATGTGCTTATTATTTTTATATCTTCTTTGGAGTGTTCAGATCCTTTGTCCATTTTTAATTGGGATTTTTGTCTTCCTAATGTAGAGTTTTTAAGAGTTCTTTATATATTATGGATAAAAATCCTTTATCAGATATATGATTTGCAAATATTTTCTTCCAGTGTGTGGTCTTTTCAATTTATTTATGATGTCTTCTCAAGTACAAAAGTTTTTCATTTTGATGAAGTCTTTATATATTCTGAATAAAAATCCTTTATCAGATATATGATTTGCAAATATTTTCTTCTAGTGTGTTGTCTTTTCAATTTATTGATGATGTCCTCTCAAGTACAAAAGGTTTTCATTTTGATGAGGTCCAAATTACCTGGTTTTTCTTTCTTCTTTTATGCTTCTATTGTCATATCTGAGATTTTTCTCTGTCTTTGTTTTTCAGCATTTTTGCTATGATGTGTTTGGGTGCCAATCTCTACATTTATCCTACTTGGGTTTTTTTTTAGCCTCTTGGATATGTAGATTAATATTTTTCATTAAGTTTGGGAAATTTTTAGCCATTACTTCTTCAATTTATTTTCAGGTCCTTTCTTTCTCTTTTCTCCTTCTGGTACTTCCATTATGTATATGTTGCTATGCTTCATCATGCTTCATATATCTTTGAGGTTTTGCTCTATATTTTTCATTCTTTTTTCTGATCTTAAGAATGCTTAACCTCTTTAATCCATCTTCAAGTTTACTGGTTCTTTCTTTTGCAACTCAAATCTGCTCCTGAGCACTTCTAGTGAATTTTTCATTTCAGTTTTTAAAATTTTCAACACCAGAATTGCCACTAGTTATTTTTATAGCTATTCATCTCTTTATCAGTATTCTTTATTTGAGAAGATACTGTCATTGTACTTTCTTTTGCTTCTTAAATATGGTTTTCTTTAGTTCTGGGAACATATTTGTAATAACTGCTTTGAAGTCTGTCACATATGTGGATTCTCTCAAAGACAGTTCTATTGCCTGGTTTTTTTTTCCCTTGTAAGGATCACACTTTACTGTTTTCTTGCATGCCTTGTATTTTTTTTAACTGAATATTTCTGGTATTATATTGTAGCAACATGGACTACTAATCCTCCATGCTCCCCATGATCCAGGTCTTCTTATTGTTGTTTACTTGTTTAGTGACCTGGATAGACTATTGAAGTGATGTCTATTTCCCCTACAGTGATAGCTGGACATGATGTATTCTTTATTTTGATGTCACATCTCAGAGGGCACAGCCTTGGAATATGCGTAGTCTCCCTATGAAGACAATACATTTACCAAGGCCCTCTTTGACTAGCTCTTTGTGTTATCTCTCCATACATACAGCTCTCTGCCTCTGTTGGGGTTATATCAGACTGTTAGCCTCCACTACTGTCAGCTGATTGATTGTGGTTTTCAACTATACCCTGGGTTATAAGTTGTTTCTAAATGTGTTCTAATCAAATGCAGGCTCCTTTTCAAGGGTCTTCTTGCAGGAAGTCTTTGAGGCCTGTTCTGATTCCATGAGAGCTCATCTTATCTTCCTCCTCCCCAGGGCCTTCTTTCTAAACAACTATAGTTTAGCTTGTTGCTCTCATAAAGCTACCATAAATTTTTTAATTGTTTGACACCAAAAACCTCAGTTGTTTTCAAGAGCACCCTGAAGTTTGAACTTTCTATCACTCTTTATAAATAAAATCAGTTCTTTTGTGAGACAGCCATGGGGCTGTTTCTTCTTATGGCCTACCTCTTGCTTCTGGGGAAAATTTCTGTACCTTTTCTCCAGAACTGTGGGCATGAGCAATTGCCTACTTCTCTTAGATAAGCATGCCTGATTTATGAGCAGAGTACTGGAAGAACAGGACCTTTTGGTATTTTCATTTTGTTTTTTCAGGTATGGAACCTCCACCCCAAGATCAAGCCAGGGTCAGAGCAATTAAAACATGGTATCTGAGTCCTGCTGGGCCAGATTTAGAGATTTCATCCTATGAATGGGAGCTAGGTGAAGAAAGTGAATTCCAAAGCTCTCAGCCACTCTTGCCTGGAATAGACCTTCTGCAAAATGGAGTTGGGTGGGATGAGAAATGCAGGCAAGCTGCCCCATCTAGGGAGATACTGTAGGGCCTCATTGAGAGTTGGAGGATAGGGTGCCCTGTGTTCTTGATTGTACTGTCCTAGCTTAGAGTTTCTATCACACTGAGCTGGGATGGGGGAAGGGATCAGGTTGTGGCTCAAATGCCACAGACTCTTACCACTCTTACAGAGATTTAGTGGATTTTCTTAAATAAACATTTCTTCATTGTCTGTATGCCCTCAGGATAACTTCCAGGGACTTTAAATGACTGCTCCTTTTAAAATTTTCACCAGTTACGATATCGCTGAGGAGAGGGTCCAAATACTTCCTCATACCACCATTCCCCATTCAGAAATCTACACTCCAGAATTCATTTTGGTTTTTATTGTTACTTCTAGTTCCCTGACAAAATTAAACATTCCATCTTATATTTCTTAGAACCTGTTAAGAACATTTATTTTGAGTTGTTTCCGAACTATATTATTTGGATGTTGTTCTATTCTTTAAAGCTTTTCTAGCCTTTCATGTGATTTTTTTGTTAAGACTCTATATTTTTAGTACAGTTTTAGGTTTACAACAAATTTGAGAAGGGGGTACAGAGACTTCCCATATACTTCCTACCTCCACACATACATAGCCTCCCCCATTATCAATATCACTCACCTACATGGTACTTTTTTTTTTAACCAAGGATGAACCCACATTGACACATCATAATCAGCCAAAGTAAGTCTAGTTTACCATATAGTTCACTCTTGCTCTTATACATTCTATGTGTTTGGGCAAATGTACAAAAACATAATCCATCATTATAATGTCATACAGAGTATTTTCACTGCCCTAAAAATCCTCTGTGGTCTGCCTACTCTCCCCTCCCCCATCCCTACCTTACTGACAATCACCTATCTTTTCACTGTATCCATAGTATCCTTTTCCAAAGTGTCATGTAATTAGAATCAGACAGTATGTAGTCTTTCAAGATTGTTTTTTTTCACTAAGTATTATGCATTTAAGTTTCCTCCACGTCTTTTCGTGGCTTGATAGGTTTTTTCTATTTAGTACTGACTAATGTTCCATTGTCCTGGTGTACCACAGTTTATTAATCCATTACTGAAAGATATCTTGGATACTTCTGAGTTTTGGCAATTATAAATAAACCTGCTGTAAACATCCATATGCAGGTTTTTGTGTGAACATAAAATTTGAACTCCTTTTGATAAATAACAAGGAGTGTTATTGCTGGATAATATGCTAAGAGTAAGTTTAGTTTTGTAAAAAGCTGCCAAACTATCTTCCTGAGTGGCTGTAGCACTTTGCGTTCCTACCAGCAATGTACGAGAGTTCTTGTTTGTTGTTCCATATCCTCATCAGCATTTGGTGTTGTCAGTGTTCCAGATTTTGACCATTATAATAGGTATGTAATGATATTTCATTTTTGTTTTAATTTGCTTTTCTCTGATGATCGATGATGTGGAGCATCTTTTCATAGGCGTATTTGCTATTTGTTTTGAGTTAACTTTTGTGAAGGATGTAAGGACCATGTCTGCCTTTATTGCTTTGCATGTGGATGTCCAGTTGTTCCAGCACCATTTGCTGAAGAGACTATTTTTGCTCCACTATATTGCCTTTGCTCTTTTGTCAAAGATTAACTGACTGTATTTATGAGGAACTATTTATGGGATCTCTATTCTGTTCCATTGATTTATTAGTCTATTCTTTTGCCAATTCCACACAGTCTTGATTACTGTAGCTTTACATTAAGTATTGAAGTCCAGTATCATCAGTCCTCTAACTTTGTTCTTCTTCAATATTGTGTTAGCTCTTTTGGGTCTCTTTTGCCATTCCAGTTAAACTTCAGAATAGTTTGTCAGTATACATAAAATTACTTGCTGGGATTTTTATTGAGATTGCATTGAATATAGATCAAGTTGGAAAGAACTAACATCTTGACAATATTGAATTTCCTATCTATGAAAATGGAATATCTCTCCATTTATTTAGTTCTTCTTTGATTTCATTCGCTGAAGTTTTATAAGTTTCCTCATATAGATCCTATATATATTTGGTAGATTTATACCTAAGTATTTCAATATTAGGATGCTGTTGTAAATAATATTATATTTTTAATTTCAAATTCCACGTGTCCATTCTTATTATATCAAAGAACAATTGATTTTTGTATATTAACCTTCTATCCTGCAACCTTTTTATAATCGCCTATTAGTTTCAGGAGGGTTTTTTGTTAATTTTTTTTTCTTTTTGATTTTCTAAGTGGACAATCATGTCCTCTGTGAACAAAGATAGTTTTATGTCTTCCTTCCCATTCTATATACCTTCTATTTCCTTTTCTTGCCTTACTGAATCAGTAAGGAATTCCAGTAAGATGTTGAGAAAGAGTGGTGAGAGGGGACATCCTTGCCTTGTATCTGATCTTAGTGGGAAAACTTTGAGTTTCTCATTATTAAGTATGATGTCAGCTGTAGGTTTTTTGTAGATAGTCTTCATCAAGTTGACAGTACACCTCTATTCCTAGTTTACTGAGAGTTTTTATCATGAATGGGTGTTGGATTTTATCAAATGCTTTTTCTCCATTTATTGATATGTTCATGTGATTTTTATTTTTTAGCCTGCCAATGTGATGGATTACATGAATTGATTTTCAAATGTTGAACCAGCCTTGAATAATTGGGATAAATCCCACTTGGTTGTGGTTTATAAAAATGTATATTCTGCTGTTGTTGCATGAAGTAGTCTATAAATGTCAATCATATCCAGTTGATTGATTGTGTTTTTGAGCTCAGCTATGTCCTTACTGATTTTCTGCCTCCTGGATCTGTCCGCTTCTGAAAGAAGGATGTTGAAGTCTCCAACTATGATAGTTGATTCATCTGTTTCTCCCTGCAGTTCTATCAGTTTTTGCCTCACATAATTTCATGCTCTATTAGGCACTTACACATTAATAATTCTTATGTTTTATTGGAGAATTGACCACTTTATCATTATGTAATGCCCTTTTTAACCCCCAATAAGTTTCCTTAATTTGAAGTCTGCTTTTTCTTAAATTAATACTGCTACATGTTTTCTGATAACATTAGCATAGTATATTTTTCTTCATCCATTTATTTTTAATATATATGAGTCATAATATTTAAAATGGTCTTCTTGTAGACAACGTATAGTTAGGTCTTATATTTTGATCCTCTCTGACAAGCTTTGTCTTTTAATTGGTGCAATTAGACCATTGACATTCAAAGTAATTTTTAGTATAGTTAGATTAATATCTGCCATATTTGTTACAGTTTCCTATTTTTTGTCCTTGTTTGTTGCTTCTATTTTTGTCTTCCACTGTTTTTCTGACTTTTGTGCCTTTAACTGAGAATTTTTTAAATGATTCTCTTTTCTCTCTTTCTTAATGTATCAGTTGTGCTTTTCTTAAACCTTTTTTAGTGGTTGCTCTGGAGTTTACAATATACTTTTGCCACTAACCCAAATCTGCTTTTAAATAACAGTATATCACTTCACAGGTAGTATGAGTACTTTCTAATAAACAATAATCTTAATTACTTCCTCCTATCCCTTGTATCATTGCTGTCATTCATTTCACTTATTATAAGCATATATAAGTGTATAGACAAATCAAGTACATTGTTGCTATAATTATTTTGAATAAACTATTATTTTTTAGATCAATTAAGAATAAGAGAAATAAAAAGTTTTCATTTTACCATCGCTTATTTCTTATTCAATGGTCTTCCTTTCTTTATGTAGATATGGGTTTCTGACCTATATTAATTTTTCTCTTTAAAAAAATTTAACGTTTCTTGCAAAGCAGGTCTGCTGGCAACAAATTCCCTCAATTTTCATCTGAGAAAAATTTTATTTTTCCTTCAAAAAATTATACTTTTGAAGTATAATTTTTCAGGATATAACATTCTAGATTGGTATTTTTTTTCTCTCAGTACTTTATTTTACTCCATTCTATTCTCACTTGCACCACTTCTGAGACATCTGATGTAATTCTTATCTTTGTTCTTCTATAGGTAAAATATTATCGCCTCTGACTTCTTTAAGGATCCCTCCCTCAGCCATGTCCAGTCTGCCAATAAGCCCAGCAAAGGCACTCTTCATTTCTGTTACAGCGTTTTCCACCTCTAACATTTCTTTTTTATTATGTCCTAGGATTTCCATCTCTTTGTTTACATTGCCCATCTGTTCTTGCATGCTGCCTACATTATCCATTAGAGCCCTTAACATATTAATTGTATTTGTTTTAAATTTGCAGTCTGATAATTCCAACATCCCTGCATGTCTGGTTTTGATGCTTACTCTGTCTGTTCAAATTGTGTTTTTTGTCTTTTGGTATGCCTTGTAATTTTTTCTTGATAGCTGGACATGGTGTACTAGTATAGAGGAACTGCTGTAAATAGGCCTTTAGTAATGTGATCATGAGTTATGGGAAGAGGGACAGTGTTCTATAGTTCTGTGATTTGGTCTCAGTGTTTTAGTAAGCCTATGCTTTTGGACAGTGAACTTCATAAGTGTTTCTTAGTTTTTTTCTTCCTCTTCCTTTAGGTAGGGCAAGATGGCTAGAGTCAGCTGGACTTGGGTATTTCCCTTCCCCAGGTCAGTTAGGCTCTGCTAATACCCTAGCAGGTTAGGCACTAGTTAATCATTTTACCCTGAGGGCAGGTTTTGTTAAGAAGAGAATATTCTTTCCTCTCCCCTTTGCCCAAAATCTAAGTGGATTTTTCTCTGATATTTACTCTAGGAATCTGCTTGAGCTCCTGGAGCTCACAGTGTTGTTGTGGGGGTGGCTACGACTGTGTACCCCTGGATTTTTTTAACTCTCAGAGTTGTCCACACTAAGCCTCTAGCAATTTGTTAGTTATAGCTCAGGTTTTCCTACCCCGGCACTGCTTCCTGCAGTGGTTTCTGCCCCCGAGTCTCAGCTCCAATAAACCATGACTCCCTATATTCACCTGTCTTTCCAATCTTGTGTGCAGCAGTTTGCCCTGTCTCTTCCATCTCTTATGGATTCAAGAAGAATTTTTGTTTTTCCAGTCTATTCAATTTTTTACTTGTTGGGACAGCATGGCAACTTCTAAGCTCCTTACATGGGGAATTTGGAACTGTAAGATTTTTATGTGCTCTATTCATTTGATTGGTTACTTTTTACTGAGTGTCAGACCTAGGATGATGCTTTCTTCTTTCAGAAGTGTTCTAGATTTGCTGCACACAAGCGAGTAAAGAGACCAGAAATCCAGAATCGCCTCATTCCAATTTCAAAAACAGAGTCATTTCAAAGTATACTTCATTTCCAGCAAATGCTGATATATATCATGTTTTAACCCTACTCTTATTTCTGGTCTCCCAAGTTTGATGCATCTGTCAAAAATTTATCCCCAGCTTCTCAATCTTTCAGTTATTCCTTCCAGATTTGGCAATTAACTACCTCTATGGTAAGAAGGACTCCAGACTCTAGCTTACTTCCTGCATTCCTTTCTTCAAATATTTGTTTGATATTTCCTAACTGATATTAGCTCTCCAGTGCTAAATATTTAAGATTATTTTTTTAAATGTTTCATCCAGACAGCTGAAGTGTCCTCAACAGGTTGATTCAATATTCTAGTTCACAATATTGCCCTCATCACTGGATCTTGCTCATCATTCTCTCCTGGTAATAAGTCCAGTAGCCAGCAGAAGAAAGATACTCAATAAATTTTTTCTGGATGATTACAATTAGCATTAATATTTAGCACATCTAGTCTGGGCATATTTCTTTCAGAGAAATAGTGAACAAATTGATAATTGCCTTCATGTTTCAATATGACTACCTTTTTGCACTTTTATTAATAGATTACACTAGTGTAGTGTTAAGTCTTGGTTGATATAAACACGTAAGATAAAGTGTCCATCCTAGTTTCTAATCGTACAGTGTTTCCGCCCCATTCAGTTTTTAGTTGCTCAAAAACTGCCAAGAACATGCTCAACCTTATCTGCTGTAAGTCTAACAAAAACCCTACCTGGAAGTCTAGTGGGATTTCTTTCTACTCATAAGTGGGAATAAACACCATTCATTGCTTGATGCCAAGTGTGTATTACTGGGCACTAATTGGCCAGTAAGTACCAAATTTCATGCTTCTGACTTAATCCCTTCATTTTATATAGAGAGTGTGCCTCTACCCTGTTTTCTATGAAATCCATGGTCAACTGGTTTGTGTGTTTAGTCTATTGTTTAATCTCTTCAAATGTCATTTATCTTCCTCAGTTCAGACTTCTTTCCTCCAACTGCCCCTAAAACAAACTGTCCTTGTGTGCTATATGGATCTAGATACGGTTTGTAAGGTCCTAAAAGAGTCCTTTCTTTCCTGGTCCTGTTGAATGGTGCACTTGACTGTGGCTTTTTCCTTGGCTGGAGATCCCAACACATCATCTTTAAGGCTTGGTTATTCTCAAAGATATCCCACGACTTCACACATTCTTTCATTGGTTTATTCCACAGACATGTATTGAGTGTATCCTGTGTGTTAAGGTATTAAAAATATAGATATGAAAAAAATAAAAGTTGTCCTTTCCCTCATGTAGTGGGAAATGAAATATAACAGGAGGAGCTTCTATTGACTATAAACTCTACATTTGAATATAGATGAACCTTTGTATAAAACAATCCAGCATACTGATGCCATCTTCCTTACCTTTAAATAGTATGGATTCAATATGTTAAAGAGGACCACTTATTTATTTTTTAAGCAACAGCTATTAGTTATTTCATAAACAAAACAAAAATTCTAAGAATCCAAAGCCCTACAGCAACTTAGTTCATTATTCCTTTAAATCATAATGCTTGAGGGATACTCACTGCGTGTATGTCACGTTTCTTTGAGTAGAGTTTATGCAGTTGTTTTGAAACTAATCCCATTTCCTAATGCCTAACAAAAGCTCCAGAAACACCTTCAACTCTGCTTCTTTGCTGGCAGAAATCTGGTAGGCAGACCCAAAATCTGTATTCTTGGCATCTTTGTAGTTTACTGCACGTGCCATGCTCACTGCTTCAGTATTCATCCATCAAGGCTCCAGTCTCTTACACATTCCGTATGGACCACAGTAATCTATATACATTTGTGTCTCAGAATTGACTTACCTTTTCATATTAACTACTTTTATCAAAATCTTAGCCCTTATTTGACATTGCCATCGGAAGAAGGGAGTCCTTGATGCCATGATATCTAGTTTGCCTATAAAATCTCTGGATATTACCACTAAACTTAAACCCATTACTATATTTTTGCCAAATTTACACTTCTTCTGTTTAAATCTCCTTTGTCCTCACATGCACAAGAGGGTCATTATCACTAATAGGTGATAATGGTGGCATACCAGGTGGCAAAACGTGGTCTGCCACCATCTTTGCCCGATTGGGAAAGGAAACTCTCAAGATTCCCATATGAACACTGGAGTCCTATAGGAACACTGGGACCACTAAATAATGAGCTCAGGGAAACCGTTACCTAAATGCCTGTGAAAAAGTATTTCAAGTACATGCCTAGGAATGTCAAAGCTCAAGCTGCTTATTAAATTTGTGTTATAGGACAATGACAATAATAACTATTTTATCTGTCTTCTTATGTGACAGGCACTGTGCTAAGTGTTTTTACAAGATTCCTGTAATTTAATCCTTACCGAAATTTTATCAAGCAGGTGCTATTACAGATGAATAAATTTAAAGCTGAATCTTACAAATGCTAAGGAACTTGCAGAAAGTTGTATTGTTCCTGAGAGAACACATGAATGCTTAACACATGTCTGCCATATGAAAACCTCCTATTATAAACCAGGGGTCTGCATTCTTTTTCTGTAAAGGACCAGATGGGAAATATTTTAATTTTTGTGGGCCATATTGTCTCTGAAACAACTATTCATAGTGCACTGAAAAAGCAGCCAGAGATAACAGATAAACAAATGGGTTTGTCTGTGTTTAAATAAAACTTTATTTATAAAAACAGACCAAATTTTTCAGAGCTGGCCAGATCTGGCCTGTAGGTAGTAGTATGCAAACCTCTGCTAACACATTACACTATATGGGCTTAATTTCTAACAACTTTAGTGGATGACTAAATTCTGTTTCAGAATATAGAGAAATTAATTGCAAGATTTTTTAAAAGTATTCACACCAATACATAACTTTGCCAAAAAGAAGTCAAGCCCTACTGAGTCATTTTTCTTCGAAATGGGTTAAATCGCAAAATCTTTTCCATGCTCAGTCTTACACAATTTATCATAACAACACCTCTGTTCTATATTTAGCCTCTTTCTACCAAGGAGTTCAATCTCTTTTAAAACATTATCTCATTAATCCTGCCTACAACCCTGTGAGGGTGGGAGATGACAAGTATTAAGACATGTTCAGAGTCTTTTAGATTCAATTCAAAAGTTGAAAGAAGTTGAGTGACAAGTGCTTGCTGCCCTCATAGTTACCCAGTATCCTTAAAATACGTATTTTGAGTCTTTCAGAAGCATGCTGCTCCTCAGCTGGGTGCTTCTGGGAAAAGAGATCCTGCACCAGAAAATCCATTTTCCTAAAATGTCCTTATTTGGGGTGTATCTCCCACAAGGATTTGGTTTCCATAGAGTTTTTCATCACTTTTTGCATTATCAAGATGTTCTGTTCTGCATACAAACTTTTTTTTTTCCCCCTTCTGGCTGATGACTATATTTCAGTAGTGGGAAAAGTAATCCAGAAAACTAAAATATTTGGGTCTTTATGTCATATATAAAAATTCATATATATGTATTCAATATATATATTACATATATATATTTAACTATGTCTAGTAGTAATATAGTGCCTGGTAGTAATTTAGGTATAAAATAAGGCAATAAAATTACCCTTTTAGGTCATACATGATAATCATCATAAATATGATATTAAAATATGCTCAAATTAAAAAATAATCTTCCTTCATTCCTAGTTTCTTCAGGCCATAAGGTGCTCCAGCACCTCTAAGGGATCCATATTAGCCTTATGAAATCCAGCTATTTTGACCTGGCCTTTGAGCCTTCAGCAACGCAACCTCTGCCACAAACCACATTTCTCAGACTCCGATTTGTGTCTCTATACCGTTTAAGCAAACCTTTCTAATACTATCCACAGATTATGTATGCATTCATGGAAATACACATCTGAACACACAGCTCCTTCCACTGAGAATTCCTGGGTCAGCTTTTTCCATTATTTTATGTTCCTCCTTTTAGTAAAAACCCTGCTTCAAACTCCTTTTTGTTTAGGAAGTCTTTCACGACCAAAGCAACTCAAAGGAGAGATCCTTTTATTTAAAATTATTTATGGAATGCCCATTATATACAAGATATAATACTACAGACTTTGAAGCTTCCTTTGACAAATAAGGACATCTGCCAAGGAATATAATATATGTAAAGTATAAATTGATAAAGGAGAGTGCATACTGTATGTATTAGAATAGATAAAATACACACAGCTGTGCAAGCACACAATAACACAAAACAGAAAATGTATATTACCATGTAATATACTATGGGAGGTTAGATGATGGAGACACATCTTTCGGGGTTAGATGAGGGAAAGATTCATCTAGATGGTGTTTGAGGGAAAGCATACTGTACCTGCAGAATTTGTAGATATAGAAATGTTACTTGAGGACATATGTTTTGGATCATATCACAAAATAATGAATAAGTTAGCTTGGATAAAGTATATAGTATATGAAAGAAAGTAGGATATAGCTTGTTATAGGTTACATTAAGATGGCTGGATGTTATTTAAGAAACCAGTGAAGACTGTGTACAAAAGAGAGACGTAATAGCTGTGCTTTAGGAAGGTTAATCTAACAATAGAATACAAGATAGGTAAGATAGATTGGAGATGGGAAGATACCAGAGGAGAAAGACCAGTTCAAGTTTTAGTAATAGTTCAGAAGAAATCAGAAGATCTTAGACTGGGGTAATGACAGTTGAAATGAAGAAGAAACAAATGAAAGCAGATAAAGGAGACTGTATAGAAGTAGAATTGAGGCAATAGAAGAGACAGGGGATATAAATTAGTCTCAGGCTCTTAAAATCATCTCCCAGCTACATAGCCTTGGGCTGAACTGAACCATGGTCTCCAATATCCAACTGCCTACCCAGAATGTCCATTAGATACTTAACAGGCATCTCACACTGCACATGACTGCCACCAAACCTGCTCTGCCTGTAGTTGCCTCCAGTTCAGTAAATGTTAACTATATTCTTCAGTTGATGAGGACTGAAATTACTCAGCTTTACTCTTTCTTTCCCTCTGCCTATCAGATTTGATAGAAAAATCCTATTGGCTGTATATTCAGTTGAAGTTCAAAAGAAAGTCACTTCTTACCATCTCCACCACCACCTCCCTCATCCAAAGCATTATCATGTCTCTCCTCAATTACCACAATAACTCCTAAGCCACTTCTACTTTTATCTTCCTACTGTCTACTCTCAACCCAGCAGCGGAAACCATCACCTCACAATTCTGCTCAAAACCCTCTAATGGCCCTATGAATGTGTAGAATAGTGATGTAAAGGCTTGGGGCCAAAAACATGCCTTATGGTGCTGAAAATAATGCCATTAAAAATTCACTGCTTTCAGTTTAAAACAAACACCCTCTGATGGTTTCCCATCTCAGAATAAAATCCAAAATACTCACAATGACCTACAAAGACCTACATACCTTTGTTCCCTTCTACTTCTCAAATCTCATCTTTTACTTTTTTTCTCCCCACTCTGCCTCTCATTGCTATTCCTGAACATGTCAAATATGCTTTTTTTTAAGGGACTTTTTACTTGCCCTTCCCTCTGCCTAGACAACTTTCCCCAGATATCCACATGTTTCCCTCCCTTTCGCATACAGGTATCTGCTAAAATATTATCTTATCCACCTTCCCTGACTATCCCAAATAAACTGTCAATCTCCATTATCACTTTTTATTCCCCTTATCTTGCTTAATTTTCTCCATAACAATCCTCCTCACCTCATTTATTAAATTTACTTGTTTATATGTCCATTGTATGTCTCCCCCATTAGCATATAAGCTCCATAAGGACAAGATAATTTTGTTCACTGTTACATTTCTAGGACCTAGAACAGTGCTTGGAACATAGTAGGCATTCAAGAAATATCAGTTGAATTAATGAATAATGGAAAAAGCCAAAAAGCCTTAGTAATTTGAAGGTCTCTACCAATTATATTAATCAAGGAAATTTAATAGAAGAATATATTGGAGACATATAAGACATTTTGATTTTGGGTATTTTGAGTTAAGACCTACACTGTACCACAGATAGATGTATAGCAGGCACAGTGAGAATAGAATATGAAAGCTTGGTGACAAGAGGATTATAATTTAAATCTAGAATTTAATAAAATTTCCAAAGATATGTAGAAAGCAAGACAAATAAATAAACCCAAAAGAATAAGGAATGTTAGCTACAATAAAGAAGATGGTGTGATCAGAAGGTTAGAAGAATCAAAAGGGTATGTTTTCATGGAAGCCATGAGCAGTTGCAAGAAGAAGGGTTTAATAAGTATTGTTATATGCTGCATATCAATGGTTTTGAGAACTAAGAGATTATTGTGACTTTTAGAAAAGGAATAGGGTGTGAAGAGACCCAAGTTTCCAGGGTTCCAACATGAACAGTTAATGAAGAGTGGAAGCACCAGATATAAATTACAATATTAATTTTTCATTCTTTCATTCAACAAATGTTATTGAATATATATGAAGTATGTAATAGAATATACTAGATGATAGAATGGTATATAAAAATGAACTATAGATGAATCCTGACCTTGAGAAAGTTTATCAAAAAAACAAGAATGCCCAGTAATGTATTAGGGACTGAGCTAGGCACTGGGGATTCAATGGAGAACATAGCTTTCTTCAATCATACATTCATTGATTCAAAAAATATTTTGATGTCCTAGAAGATACGAGAGACAAATAAAGCATGATGCTTATCTCAGTGAAGTTACATTCTCATAATGAAGCAGGCAGATAAAATAATTAAGATTCAACACAATGCTCCAATTATAGCACATAGGAAACGTTATGAGGCATAATAGAGGAATTAATTTTATTTTTCAAAGGATAATGAGTTTTAAAAATTCCCTTTGGAATTCAAGTATGATAAAAATGAATATACAATTATGGAATCATGAGAGTGCAAGTATTGAAAGACTTTTTATTTATTTGTTTGTTTGTTTATAAGATGAAATGACCTAAGCACATTTGTAAGCTCTGAGAATGGATCCAGAGGACAGACCAGAGATCCAAAAGAATGAAAATTATAAGTGAAGTAATAAATTCTATAATATACATTATCTGAGACTGATATGATCAACTTTGAATTTAAATGTTTATAATTAAGGTAATTATTGAAATATGATTCTAATGGTATAATAATGAAATTTAATATATTTATGACTTACTCATTGTATATAGGAAGCTCTAAACAACATTTTATATACCAAATTTGGGTGTTTAACATTTTTAATGAATGGAAATTTTGAGCTATCACATGGGGGCACTGTCTCCCAGACAACAGTTCAGTGTCAATAGTGTCACCCTTTTCATCTTTACAACAGTGCTTGTGTCATTATTTGACAAGTGTATGCATTTGATCTTTATGCTTTCATAAAGATGAGTTTACAATAGAGAAGTGAAAGTAATGATACAACTATAAAGAAGAGTGTTTCTTACAAAATTAAGAAAATTGATTTATAGAGATAAAAATCAACAGACAGAAAAATGGGGCAATTTCTAGCCTCAGTTAGAAACTCTCCAAAATTAGGTTCATTAATTGGATATTTAATTATGAGGAATAAGGACAACGTTTTAATGTATGCAAAATATTTGAAATACATCATTGGTTTATATTTAAAATGCAGGTGTTTTGGGACCTTTATAATAACTTTTTAACTTTCTGGGAAAAGAATCTTTCCTCTACATGTCAAATTCCTCCTTTGTATATTAAATATCTGTAAATGTATTCAAAAGGCATTTTGCCTCGGTTTAAGGAACTGCTTTTATTGTATATTAATTGCTGTTTCCAAAACTAATATTCCAAGGAACACTGTTCCTTCAGGTTGCCAATAGGTGTACCGTAAAAGTGCTTATATTCAATTAAATTCAGAGAGTGTTGGGTTATTCCAAGTTAAAAAGGATTTTTAATGCAAGGCTGCTCAGAACTTTTACTATGCAAATGTGCATTTTTATTCTCCAAGAAGAGGGTACGGTAAAAAGTGTTCTCCAAACTAATTTGACCACAGAGTCTTTTTTTTTCGCAAAGCACCTATTAACATCCACCAGAACTAGTGTTCTTCAAAGCATGGCTTGGAAAACACTCTGCACATTCTTTGGTAGAATTCTCATGAAGAGAATGATATGCAACAGAAAGGGACCTCATGAGATTTAGAGATGGAAGTAATCCTTGAGGCCATCTATTACAACCTCCATGCCAAGATCATTTCAACAACACCTCTGACAGGTGGAAATCCAGGTCTTGTTTTAAGTCTGTATTCTGTGATACTACATTCTATGTCTGTCCTATCTATTCTTTTTTTTTTTTTTTGTCCTATCTATTCTTAATCAATTCTTCCATTTTTAAGCTCACATATAAGTCATTGGTCCCCACTGTGTTTGCTCCCTCTTCTACATGACAATTCTTCAAATATTTGAAGACAGCTTACGTGTCCTCTACTATATCCTCTCTTCTTCCAGATAAGTAGACCCCATTCTTACAAATCTACCATGAAGGCATTATCAGACTTCTCATTGTATCAGCTGCCTTTCCCTGTGTGCACTAGAGTCAAACAACTGAACGTGATTGTTCAACTCTTCCCGCTGAAGTTTGGACATTTTTTAATGTTAATTCTTATCTGGGCTGTGTTATTTTTTAAATAGAAATATATTGTTGGTTGCTATCAAACATACTCTTGGTTAAGGAAAACTACAGCTATAGCCAAACAAGATTTTCCCATCTGTACTTACATAGTGAACATTCTGCAGTTAAGTTTTGTGGGTTTTCTCATTGTAATCAAGAGAATTCCATACTATAGATTGCCTTAAAATGCAACTTTCCACCCCTCTGCAATGATCAAATTATTTGTGAGTTGCAAAAAGACAGGCACGTACTTCTATATCTAAAAAAAAAGCTTATCTTTGGCGCTAAATTGTTGTTTGCCAACTTTATGCTTATAAAACAAAAGAAAAATATGTTTTATGTATACATAGATATATGTATTTTTGTACATTACATATACATATTTTTAATTTAAAAAGAAAGTGAAAGGACTTCCCTGGTGGTCCAGTGGTTAAGACTTCGCCTTCCGATGCAGGGGGTGCGGGTTCGATCCCTGCTCAGGGAACTAAGATCCCACATGCCTCACGGCCAAAAAAAGCAAGGCATAAAACAGAAGCAATACTTTAACAAATTCAGTAAAGACTTTAAAAATGGTCCACATCAAGACATAAAAATAAAAAAATAAAAAGTGAAGAAATAAACATTTAAGTAATGACATTCCTATTGTTGAAAAAAGTTAAGTTCTAAATTTCAATTTGGTTTTCCCTTTCCCTCTTGTCTCCACCTAAAAAGAAATCTGAATTTTAATTCAGTACTGGGAGAACAGTAGTCAGAGCTGGTGATTGAAGCTGTAGAGTGTTATCTTATTTATATGACTGAAGGAGTAAAAAAAAACACAAAAACAAAAAAACAAACATTTACTTTGGATGAAGGCTAACCTATTTACAAAAGCTACAATGATTTACTCAATATTATATCACTGAATAATTATTTCTTCTATGTCCTTAAAATCCTCCTTTTGGAAGAAAAAAAAAGGAAAGAGTTAATGAGATTGTGGTGTTACAGGAGTCGTGCAGAAACAGTGTAGGTAAACGTGTAGAGAAATTAGTTCTGAAGTGTGGGATAATTGTAGAGGGCCCTGGGCAAAAAACAAAACATAGATGTGCAGGAGTCATAGCACATCGTGTCTTCACTTGTCTTTGTTAGCGCAAGTGAAAAGGTTAATGCCGTTCAGTTCCATCAACACAGAGTGAAGAACTGTGGCCCCTTTGAATTCTAGAGTTACTCACAGTGCAACTGATTTAATTCCTGTGAGGATGCTACTATTTACAAGTTTGCTCGGGAATATGAATGTCAAGTAACCATGTTTTCCTGCTCCTGTACAATCTCTCTCTCTCCTTTTATTCGTTGTTATAGAGAAATTGTTTTTTAAATAATTATCATATGGAAAGATTCACTGTTATTTGAAGCTATCCTTTGATTGGAAGGAAAATTGTCAGATGCACCCAGGCCCAAAGCATTAAGTCTCTGCTAGGCTCAAGATCATCAAATATTACATTCTCACATGCATGCTTAAAATCTAAAACCTCAGGTACTCTGGCATTTTTGAATTTTCTGCCCCAATATATTATGGCTGGTGATTGTATTAATTGCTCTCAATATTCTGGTATAACTTGCCCGTTTTAAGTATCAAAATACCAATATGTATAAGTGTGTGTGTGCATTTGCGATGTTATTCCAGACATTTAGCCATAAGACAACAGCTCTGTTCATCCTTCTTGCTTCAGCTTTGTGTCCCTACACCTGTCCCCTTTGCTGAAAGTCACCCACTCCATCCTCAAAACACCTATTCACATACCTTCCTCATCCTTTATTACTGTTCACTTCCTGTTACTGTCATCCTCCTCATCCTCTTGTGGCTCCTCTTCTCTCATTGAACTGAAGGCTGAGCTCAGAACTGGAAAGGAAATTCCTTGATGCTCTTAGAGATGCAGGGGGGAATCACACCAGGGTCATCCCCTTTCCAGGTTGATGGTTGTGAAATATAAACTACCCCAGCTTGAAGCCACAGACAGTGGACCTGAGCATTCCATTAAAGATGCTCTATAGGACTTGGCCATGGCTGAAGCCGACCTTGACCAGCAACATCAGTGTGGTCACTCTGAGAGCATCACTCGGTGGAGGAAACGAAAGGCAAAAGAAACAGCATGTTCATTATTTGCCAAGAGTTTATAGTACAATAATAATACATCTTTACCACATATGTTTACACTTTTACATTGTTCCCTGTGGCTTTGTAATACATTCACACATTTTAAAATTAAAATTTATGTAACCATTTAGTTTCATTGATGTTCATTGATGTTCATTGATGTGTTTAAGTTTAAACACATATGAAATAAAATTATTCACTCTGTTATTTCTGTTTTAATATCAATATACAAAAATATCCCAGTATTGTCATTTGCTTTGGGTTTGCACCCATTAATTGGGAGAATGTGGTATGGTCTCTGTTTGCAATAAATTTGATTTCCAGTCTTCTCATTATAACAGCCACCTAACTGACCACCAAATTCTGGTCTCTTCCACATTTCTTATTGATCTCCCATTCACCAAATGATGCTTTAGTTCTTCTTGACCACCTCTTTGAACATGTCATTCTGCTTCTCTCCAGAGTTTCCTGCAATCTTTAGCTGAAATGTAAGCTTATATTACAATATAGAGGCTATAGACCTGTATTACTCTTTTTGGGGTAATCCGTAAGAAATGCAGAATAATTTACCAGGTATTTTTCTTGGGGAGAGTGATGCCCAGAATGTAGTTGTTCTTCCTTAGTATGTAAAGACTCTTACAAGGAAGTGATACGTATGTATGTGTAGATAGATAGATAGATATAGATAGATAGATAGATAGATAGATAGATAGATAGATAGATATAGATATAGATATAGATATAGATAATGGATCTGTGAGCATGTTTTTTTCTACTTTCTTTATAATAACTGTGTACTTCATGCCAGCAGAGTCCATAAAAGTGAGTGGGCACACATACCAGATTGTGTGCCTCATTGGATAATTCACCTCCATACTTCACCCCTCACCTCAGACCCACACTACTGTCACTTATTCAGTGGCGTGGCAGGAAAGTCAGGAGATACATGTCTAAACCAAGAATAATAAACATGGTTGAGATCACTGCTAAAGTAATGAGGACTATCTTTCTTATCGTCAGTGACATAAATGAGGTGAATGGACATTTAGAGAAATATCCTCAGGAATTCTCAGTATCACTGACTGCTTAGTAGCTTAATGCTAATCATATGTTATTTTGATATTTTTCAGTAATTAAATTGCTTTCTATAACATTATGATTATAGGGGCTGATTTCCTGTAACAGATATTCCCTTGAATGACAGGAAGAAAAATGTTCTGGAAAGTCAATATTGCAAATGACTAGGGTACTTACTCAAGGATGTAATTATATGAGTAGTAGTTTAGATGTACTCTGTGTAACAAAGGTATCAGAAAAAAATTTTGCTGAATGAATTAATCAGTTGCAGCTCTGAGGCTGCAAGCTAGAGGAAATCTCAACAGAGCATATTGTAGTAGACCTATGTGTATATACTTGATGAGAAAGAGGAAAACTTGGGGGAGACATTTGTTTGCATCTAGAATTAAGAGACAGCAAGATGAAACCTAGCAGATGCACCTTTCAGGCCCTGGGGGAACTGCATCTACCCTTTATCCCCTTTAATGGACGTCTCACCAGTATCACCTTGATACGTGGTCCATTCTTTCACATTCTTGAGCTCTGCTGGTTCGTGGTTCTTTTAAGCCTCCTCACAATCCTCTGGACCATAGATGAAACAATTTAAAAAAAAAAATTATCTATGGAGAAAGAAAAAATTGAAGTGGGTTGGGAAGAGAAGGGCTAGAAGGGTGGGGACGGTGATGAGGTCACTTTTTCACACTTTCTCTGTAATTCTCAAATGGAATCTATTTATTCTGAAGTTTGCGAAGCCAGAAAATTCCCACTGAGGTTACAATGCCCTGGAGCATTGTCTGTACTTTCTAACAAGAATTCTGATTCAAGTATGATTGAGAAACCTTGAAAGCCTCTTGCTCCATTCACAATATGATAAGAAATACTGACCAGGCCTATAGGGAAAGTGTCTTAGAGACTCGGGAGAAAATGAAAGGAACAGTCTGGACCTTTATTACTATAAGAAATATTATGTTACTGAAAAAGAAATTTGAGTTACTTTTGATTCTTTTTCTCAAATGAATTAATAACATTCCAGTGGGAGTTGACCTCCATCATTCACAGGTTAACAATTAACCACACCATCTCTGTGGTCAGGAGATAAGGTTCTAGAGCCATCTTCCTGAATTCATATCCTGGCTCCACTACTTTCTAGCCATGTAACCTGGGATCAATTACTTACCTCTCTGAACCTCAGTTTCTTCATCTGTATAATGGAGATAGTAATAGTAACTACCTCTTATGTCTATTATAAGGATTAAATAAGTTAACACTTACTATGTGCTTAGAATAGGGCCTGGCACAGAATTAATTACTCAATGAATTTTCACCACAATGTTCTCCATTCATAGATAATGAATAATTCGGGAATAATATATATTATCTTTCCACAGGATGGGCACAGAATAAGTGTTGGTACTACACTACTATTTTCAACATACAACTTCTCTGAACCTCACTTCATATTTGGACAGAGCAGGATGGTGGAATGGTAGGAATCCTCATTTTATAAGTATATTTTGAATATTAAATATGTAATCACTTTCTTCCAGATTATTTTAATGTTTTGAAACGTTCTTCACAGGATTCTAATACATTTTTGAGATTATCATACATACAAGTTCACATTTATATTGATTATGTGCATGTGACCTCACTCTCTTAGGTAAATATAGTCCTTTTGTCAAGTACCAAAGTTTAAGAGACTGACATTTCAGATATGGCACCTATATGAACCATCATTAGCATAACTGGAGCAAATACGGGAATAGAAGCAGGTCAAGCAGAGAATGTCACAGAGAAAAGGAGTCAAATCAATTCTGGAAGAATGCAGAAGGAAAGGTTTAATAAAGGGTATCAGGTGTGCTTGAAGAGAGGCTAAGAGAGTCAGGGCAACCAGGAAAGAGAAAAGAAAACTAGCAGTGAACAAGCTTGAACAAATAATTCTTAACCTGTACTCTTAAAATTCCAAAACATTCAATTTGCCTGCATGCCAAGTAACACATGCTAATTATAGATTTTAAAGAGTGTAATAGCAGTAACAACGTATAATTATTAATATATATTTCATACCTGCCTAAATCTATACAGATGGTCAAAGGGCAATGCAAAACTGGGACCAACAAAACCTTCTTCCCTTGCACTAGTTTGCCAGTCTTTTACTTGGGTCAACATTTTGAGAGAGTAATGGATATTCGTTGGTTTCCCTTTTATATTTTCATTGACTCCTCCTACTGCAAAATGACATTTGTCCCCTCACTCTATTGAAATTTCTCACTCTCAGGTCACTAGTGATTGCTTCATTACAAAATCAAGTCAGTGATCTTTTTTCTTTCTCTTTTGCCCATATTTACTAAAGCTCTACTGCACTAACAGTTAACCTTCTTAAACATCCCATTGCCTATTTCCATAACAATCTTCTTTCTTGTTTTCCAACACTTCTGGCAGCTGATCATTTTATGCTGATTTCTTCATGGAGCCTACTCTTCTGATCCAATGACACGCTAATGTCCCTCTACATTCTTTCTTTGAATAATGTCATCCACTGTGATGGCATTCATCCCCCTATACACTGCGAAACTCAATTTTCTAGATCAGGGGTCAGCAAACTATGGCCTGTAGGCTGGGTTTGGCTTGCCATTTGTTTTTGTAACTAAAGCTTTATTGGAACAGAGCCATGCCTATTTATTTTGTCTATGGCTGCTTTCACCCTAAAAAGGCAAGTTTAAACAGCTGCAACCAAAGCTAAAAATACTTACTGTTTGGCCCTTTACAAAAAAAAGTCCATCTGATCTAGTCCATAGGATGACAGTCTAATATATCTAATTATTTAAAGGAAATGCATGCTTTGATGATAAAAGCAGCTAAATCCAGATGTTCAAAGCTGATTCTCCTCTTACATTCACTTTTTCTCTTACTGGGAATCTATATTTAGCAAAACCAGAAACCTGAGAGTCATTCTAGACTTTGCTCTTTCCTTCACCCCATGTCACACTGATCACCAAGTTCATATTTGTCTTCTCTCCATCCCTTTGTCCACAGTCACAATTCAGGATCTTAGTCATATTTCTCATGGCTGTTGGTAAGGACTTCCACCAACAACTGCCTGTGTGTCAGTCATTATTTCTACAGATAAAAGACATAGTCTTTATTATACCCCCCACCATGACCTAAGACTTGCGTGAACTAAACCCCACACAAACTTTTGAGTGGATACCCTCAATGTTTCAATGGTTCAGGACTTTGATAACTTCCAACCATGGAGTGAGGTTTTGGGACCAAGAGATGTCATTATGATACAAAAGGGAAAGTCCAGTGTCTGTCCTGGCGGTTGGGACTTGGCTACAATGGAGCATACTCCCATAGACAATACAATAATAAATAATGCCTAAGTTAGAGATGTCAACTGCCTGGGAGAGTCAGGAAAGCCTTTGCAGAGGATATGACATCTGAAATAAATCTTAAAGATGGGAAAGAAATCATCAGTGTCAGTAAGTGTGATACATTCCAGGCAAGCCAGTAGCCTGGATGAAGACTAGAATGAAAGGGAGAGTTACTTATTTTTGGAAAATGGCAAACACTCTGTTAGGTTGGAGTAAGGGCTGGGTGGGCTATTTGCAAAAACATAGCAGAAGAGAAAAGTTAAGCCTGGGTGTGAAAGTTTGTTGTTGTTTTTTTAACTCCATGCTTGAGTGATTAGACTTCACAATAAAAATAATGAGGAGTCTAATTCTCAAACAAAAGAGAAATATATGATTGGCATTTATAAAAGGTATTTATAGTGACAGATTAGAGAGTGCACACATTATAAACAAGGAAAAAACCTTCTTACAGGCAAACTTTAGGAGTCCATTGCAATAACTCTATTAAGAAAAGTTACTTTCTTAAACTAACTCAATGTCAGTAGGAGCAGATAGGAGTCAGATTCAAGAACTAATGCTGAGACGAATCTACAAGACTTGTCTACTTGGCTGAAAGTGGGTAAGGGCCAGAGGAGAGGAAGAAGGGTGGGTGGTAAATCTAGCAAAGCTGACAGAGAAGGCAATGGTGCTATTAACCAAGAAATTAACCTTCCACAAAAGGAAGAAAAGGTTTCAGGGGGTAAGAGAATGAGCTTGTTTGGGACTATGTTAAACATGAAATGCCTTCCAGACAATCAGGATGACCAACGAAAATGTCCAAGAGACAATTAGAAATACTAGAGTGGAGCTTACAGTAGAAATAAGAATAAGGAAACGTATCTTCAGATTGAAAAATATAGAACAAACTTGAGGACAAACTTTTCCAATCACTAGATTGTCCCTGTTTCTGAAAATCTAGTTTACATATTTATTTTTTGAGATAAAGCAGTATCCATAACAGATCTTTTGTCAAAATGCTAATCTGTATATGTATAACTGAATCACTTTGCTGTACACCTGAAGCTAACACAACATTGTAAATCAACTATCCTCCAATATAAACTAAAAATTTTTTTTAAATGCTAAGCTGTTGGAAGAGTAACATATGAAATGTTGATTCACACCAGTATGTTATCTTGAATTATTTTACTGCTAGACTTTACTTATTTAAAGAAGGCTTTAAGAACCACAAGCTCTAGGGCATAGAGTATGACACACAAAATTTAGAAACAAGAGGTACTCTCAGGCAATGTGAGTATAGTAGCACACCAAAACAGAGCAGTGGAGTGAGGTCAAGGGGAGGGGAAAAGGACCAGAAAAATAAGTAAGAAGGTCAGGTAAAAGTGAAGACGGAAAGTGAAAAAGGGCAAAGTTTACTTATTTCCCAGTTTGAACCAGTTCTCTGAAGGTAGCAAGTATTCTCGTGTCTTTTGTTTTGTTTCCAATTTAATCATTGCTCCCTTTTAAAAAGTCTTTAAATGACAGCATATGATACACTTGAGTTTCAGCTAAACGTTCAGAAATTGAAAACCAACCAGCTCAAATCTCTTAGTTATTTTCAGTTTTATGACCAAAATATTAAAAGATGGACTTTTAGAAAGAAAGTTTTTTGGTAGCTTTATATAATGCAGAAGGCTCTCCAAACATTGCCCATAATACACAATTTGTTGTATTTAAAGCATCTGTATATACAGATGCTTTAAAATCCCATATATCCTAGCTATTTTTTTCTTAATAACTTTTTCTATATATGCATTTTATTTACCCCTTAACATTAGGGAAAGGTTTAGAGAGTAACTATTTGATTGCATCAGTCTATGTTTCCTAAAACCCCAACTGATATTTTAATGCTCAAATTATAAGGCAATACTCTGTGATTGTATTTTGTAAAAAAATTTTATTACTACTCTCCAGGCCTTAAAATGTTTTCCTCATAGGCATGACTAGAAATATAATATTGATATAAATAAGCATACACATGACCCTTATTTGAGATTACTACATGGAGTAATCTCAAATACTCATGGGGGAATACCAAAGAAAAGAAATCTTGTAAAGGAGGAAAACAGACAAATATTAAGTAGAATAAAAATTCAATTTTTTCAATTTTGTCTGATTACTTTGTATGCCAATTACTTTCTATTCCTATTTCTACAGTTGATTTATCAGTAAAAATTTATTGAAACTTTTTTATTCATTACATTAAAATTTATGAAAAATCTGTGATAAAGTAGACATTTGTGTATATAATGTGTATTAGTATTGTTTACATATATGTATACGCATATATGTGTGTGTGTTTGTTCAGTTGTCCAATGGCAATAAGAAAAGTATAATTTATCATTTAAGACTAGAAACATGACTTATGATAATATCCAATTTTATTGTTACTGGTAAAGTATTACTTATTGCAAAAAATATATACAAACAGTGCTTTTTTTCACCCTATTTTGTAATAGTTTTTTTTTTTTTTTTTTGGTGATAATGGTAACTTTAACACATTCCAGGAGTCTGAAATACCTTTTAAATCATTAAAGATTATGTTATGATTATGCTACCTTCTTTTAGTGAAACTAAGGGGTACTTTTTTTTTGAGATTCTAACATCTATATCTAGATGTGTGTTACAACTGACATAATCAACTAAACATTTTTTTCTTAGTGGTACATAAAATAATAGAGTATCTAAAAATGATATCAGATTAAAAAGAACCCTCTATTTCATTTCTTTGAAAATGGAGAAAACAATGTGGTATAGTAACAGTTAGCAGAATATCACTCATTATCAGTAAATAGTTTATTTTAGGTGTGATATTTTTCATCTAAGTTTGTAAAAATCTTGCAATTAAGTAACTAATTTCAAAAGATTTTTCTGAGGCAATAGTCATTTTATATAACATTAGATAAAAATGCAGGGACAGGTCAGGTGAGTAACATGTCATCTAAGGTCATGACCCATGTCGCTGGCAAAGCCATTCAGCCAGTTTTGAGTCGGTCCTAACTACCACACACCCACACGTGTTTTTATTGGTTTTTTTTTTTTCTTTTTCTTTCAGTTCTCTTAAGACAACATGTGGGCTTTGCAGAGGTTTTTCTTTGCTGCTTTGAGTTTTCTCTGCTTACACTGCCCGCGGTAAACGTGATAAGAGAAATACAAGACCACAGGTAGTTGGCCTAGTCTTCTTAGAAATAAGAATGTCATTCAATCCTACCCATAAATATATACTGTCGTAAGTTTTCTAGGCTTTTGAGTAATTTTCCTTTCTATGTTCTTAGGATTTTCTCAAGGTATTCCAGTTGACTTTTTGGTAGAATCATTTTGATCTCTAGTAGAGATTTGGGAATATATATGGCCTAATCTTGAGACCTGCTCGGGGAGGTAGGGAAGGCAACTCCAAAGAATATTCTAGGGACCAAGAAATTTGTCTGCTGTGTTATCTATAGCTGTTGAATGTGCAACTTGAAAAGAACATATGAGGCATTATCTTGTCTCCTCTATATATATCAAGTGAGGGACAGAAAATTCTGAGTACTCAGATGCCTCTAAGTTAAAATATGTGAGGAAATTACATTCTAAAGAGCTTGAAGGAAATTATCCCAAACTGATGAAATAACAAGTCAAAGTTTTATTTCTTGCTTTGGATATTTTTATTCCACAAAGGACTTTATAAATGATATCTTTATCTGAAGACAAACATCGACATTTTTGCTTGTAAGTCACATTGTCAGAATTCCATAGAAAAATAAATGCATAGCTAATATATCAAAAAGTGCTGTTGAGTGGAAAGCAATAAATATGAAAAGATGGCAATCAAAAAATTATGTATTAAATACCTAAAATTTGGTTTCCAAAGTCAGAGTGTACTTTTTTTGGGAAATATATGCCATGTGTTATAGAAATATTTATTTTACAATAAAATTGCATATTAAGTCTTGAAACATATTCTGTGCTCATTGCAACTTTTCTTTAAGTGAAAATTAATTCACCTCTGGCTTCACTCTTACCAGCTGAAAATGTGATGTTGTTATATCCAGATGGGCATGCACACTCCATGCCAACAGCGAAGTACGAGAAACTGAAAACAACAGGGCAGCATCTATCTGTTATGTGATATTAAGAATAGTACCTCTTCTGGGTTATTTTTTAAATAAAATTTGATGAATGCTGAATAAACATTTAGGAGATTCAACTCAAGTATAATTGGCAGAAAGAACTGAGGTGGCAAAGAACCAAAGCTAAGGAATGTGAGGGGAAGAACCCTGATGGACCAAGCCCAGAATTTCCAACACAGTGCCCATGGATCAACTTATCTCACTATTTCTCATGTATGGAACACACATATATGTTTGTAATGTCTGCATTTGTGGGATAACTTTAATTTTGTAATACATTTTATACAGAGACAAGCTCTTGAGAACACTCCAAATCTATGTTAATCAAAGCTTAGGTGGTTGCTTCTGCTCGAGCTAAGCATAATCTTTAAGAAAAGGCTCCCTACACTGTGCTCTGCTTTTCCTCGTAGCGTCCTCCCCTCAACAAAATGGTAAGAATTCAGCTGACAACAGGGTAAACAGATTATTGTGTTATTGCTGGCTGATTGCTGGAGTTATTTTGGAGCTTCATAATTCATTTAAAGAGATTTTTGACATTTATGAAATGACTTCTATAATCAACTGACAGTGCAATATCCTATAATTGTTCAATTAAAAATGACTACTAGTGCAGTCATTTATTAGTAGAATCAGATAATTGTCTTGCCACTAAAGAGTACTTCTCACTTTGCACATCAAATGAAAATGTTTGAGTATAAATCTGTGACACAGCAGCCAAAGTCCTGGGGATTTTCAAGTGCATATGTAATTATTACAGCCCTCTGAAGTAAATATGGTTTAATGTGATAATCTTAAATGGATTGTGTGTGAGCCTTACAAAACACTCTTCTGTATAAACCAGAGCATCTCTCAGAATGGATAGGAGTTCGTTTCCTACCAATAGGAAGTTCGTGATATTCTTTCCAATGTGTACTTAGAACATGTGTACTTAGAACACAGGGCAGTATGCGTTTCCCTCAATCCTCATTTATCTTTTTTCTTCTCAGATGAAACTGATTACTGAGGAAAGGAACCAGAAATGGTTGCATTAATAAATCAGTTTCATATGGAGTACTACCCCACTGGGGTCAGCATTCAGAAGCTCTGACTTCCAGATACAGATAGGAATGCAAATCCATAAAAACAGAAACATTTTCTCTCTCTCTCTTCTCTCTCTCTCTCTCCCTCTCACACACACACACTCATGATTTCAAATGCTGCATTTCTCTGAAAACACTTTGACTCACATTATCACAAACCATCTGTTAAGCTAAATCGTAAATCAGTCTTTGATTAAATAATTTTTAAAAAATCTTAGCACACTGAAAACAGAGAAGGTACAGATCATATAAAGACCAATATAAAGAAATAACTGAATGGAGGAAATAGCAGCAGCCCCCTTACAGACAAAGATTTCTTTATTTTTCTTTTAAATTAACATTGTGCTTCTTTGGACAAACTGGCTAAAGCTCAAAATTTACATTCAGATAATGATAATTAAGGAAATTCAGATCACGCTCAACAGATGGAAGATGTTACTTCATTTGAGGTTGCTACAAAATAGAATTTAGTAGTGTCATTTCAAAGTTGCAGCTTAATTTTCATTTTTAAATAAGTAGTCTGATTCCGGTGTTTGTTTTTTTTCCATTTTATTTGCAGGAAAATGTTTAAAAACTGTTGTCAGATTCAGTCGCTGTAGCCCGCTTTCTTTCTAACCCACCAGCAAGGAAACAGCATTTGAATCACAGCTGCTTTGGGCTTTTTGTTTTTGTTTCTCTTCAAAAAAATTTTTTTCAAGCCCGTTTTTCTTCTTGTTGTATGGATTTTAGAAAGAGTTTTGATAAAGAGAATCCTGGCAGCTGGATGATAAATATTATTTTCTTAACCTGCCTGGCTTTGTCAGCCACCTGCGACTGCAGCCTGCCACACGTTGGAAGCAGCTCATTAACTTTCCCACAGCTTCCCGGGAGTTTTCCTTGTTTTCTTTCACCTTGGGTGTGTACTGCACTCTCCCTGAACGCTTAACTATCCGAGTGGGCCGAGCGGGCTTTGGCACCATGAGCAGAGCACGCTTCAGGCAGCCTCCCTGCTAGGGCTCAAAATCTCTCTTAAACACATTAAGCAGCCCATTTTGGATTGATAGTGCAGTAATTATTCTGCTTCACCCTAAAAACCATCCTGGGGTAATTGGCGCAGAGGAAAATTACCCAGAGTCCTCCACCACCTGGTAGTTAAGGAACGAATCCAGGGAAAGATAAGTGAAGCAGGAAAAAAAATCGGCACTTATTTGATTTTAATCTCACCACTTTGCAAGCATTTAAATTGCCTTAATCAGGTGGTTGGCTTCCAGCCTAGCTGGTAATCTGTTATCAAATTTGAAACTAGATTTTTTAAAATGTCAGTGTAGGCTGAGAATTGAAGTCTATTAACAGTTATGAGCCTCTCTCCTAAACTTCCATAATCTATGTATTAATAATCCTTTTTACAAAGCTGTCAAATATTACTTTATTACAAGACTCCATTAATAATATGGATATAAAAGCAAGCTCTAATTATTTATTTTTTTTATTTTTATTTTAAAGTTGAGAGAACACACAATACCAGCATTCTTAATGCTAAAATCCATTTCTTTTTTGAAGCAATAGCTTGAGTCTATGGAATAACCTTGATAAATGTAATTGAATTTTTCTCTGATAAGATTAACTAGTGGTAATTGTGAATGGGGAGGTCTGACCCACTCCAAATGAGATGTATGACAAGCTGAAAATAATCAATTTTTTTTTCCTTTTCTTTATTTGAGCCTACATTTTTTAAATGGAAAGAGAAAATCAGGGCCTTGCAGGATGAAACATTTGTCTGAAATGTTTTTGTATACACTGCTTATCTCCCATCTCCTCAGTGTGTCTAATTGTGCTGAGCTTGGTTTAAAATGAGATCAACACATTGAAACCCCAGAAGGCTTAATTAAGGGAGGGACTTTATACGTACCAAAAAAGGGAATTTTTTTTTTCTGAACAAATGTGGCATAAATTTTACCTGCAACATCCTTGACTAAAAGCATCCCCAAATTGTTAAGCCCATTAAATTGCCTCTTTTCTTTTAGGGAGAGAGAGAAGGGAAAGAAGAAGAAAATAATTTTACTTTGAAAATCTTAATTACTGTGATAGCAGGGTTGGGTTGTGCCTTTTTACGATTCCTGTATGATTTGCATTTTGAGTTGAAGTTTTGTTCTTCACAGCACACAAGCCAGCAATCAGGAGCATATAGAAAGGGCTTGATAGATTCCCCTTTTAAACATGCTTATAAAACATTTTGCCTATGTAGCTTTTTGTATTACACATTCCATGGGGTTTCTCACATACCAATCGAGAAAGCATATCTTCTTTAATTCATTTTCTCAGAAGTTTAAGAGCTTGGAAATGTATATTAATACAGAACAAATAAAATATTTCAAAAAGTGCAGCACTATTGTAAGAGTTTCATTTGAAAAGCAAAAAACGCTGTCATTATTTTTACTCTTCTTTCATGGTTCTTATCTGACCATAGAATTTTAGTGAGTAGATCAGACTACAATAGAGACTGTTCCAGCAACTTGGATTCCTAGTCCCCTTCCTGGTTTCTAACTAGTTCAGTCAAAGACTCTTTCAGTAACATAAAATCTGGTGACAGTGAAATTAATCACAGTGTACAAAAGAAAAGCAGCTGGCAACCAAATACTGAATAAAGCCAAATGTGAATTCAACTAGCTATCAACCTCAATTTACAGAATATGTACACATTATGTACATCTATATATATTTTAGCATGGCATAGTTAGTATTGATGTCTTTGTATGTGTATGGATTTCCTATATTACCTCAGAAGTACTTTTATTATTATTGCTTTATAGCATATTAAATTCGACTAAACATAATAAGCATAGCTTGCCTTTTTTTTGAAGATCAGTTCTCATTAAAACCTGGTCATTATAGATACACAGATAAATTCTATGTCTGCTGGTTGGGGCATTTCACTTTTGAAGTGAGATAAGTTTTAACACATGCCTTTGCCAAAAACAAACTGCAAGGAAAAATTTTGGGAGAGCAATAATGGATGTTTTCTTCCTTACATATAGGAATGTGGAGCCACCAACCCCTTCAAAGTAGGAAGAGGGTATTTGAGCTTTAAGGGAATGCCGTAAGGAATTAATACATACTGAACCTAGGTTGTAATTTGCTAGGGTCAACATCAGTTAATTTATGAGATTATATGCCAATTCATAGTGTTTTGTTTCATCATAACATTAGAGTGGTCTCTGGTTGAAATTGCCCATTAATATCTGTATAGGAAGGTCACTTGCTTGATCTGGTCGTTTCAGTTACCATCTTCTATATGCTGGGAATGGTCTGCATTTCAGACAAGTTTCTCACTGACTACTACCCTAAGTCAGGATATCAAAATCAGCAGATTGGTTAGAAGTAAAAGTTCTCTTTCACATACAGATTTAGAGAAGTAAAGGCTATATTTAATTATTTGTTCCTTTTTTTAAACCTGTATTTCACTACTACTTTGAAGGGTATAAAAATAGATTCACCGTAAAGAACAGAATACAAGAACTTTGATAAGTTTACACAGTCGAGCCAGGATTGGGTCACAGTCAGCTTGTACTTTAAGAGAGCTACAGAATATACCTATGCAATCATCTTTTTTATCTTAAACTTTGTTATCATGTTAAACCAAATTTAAAAAAAAACTAATACCTGTTAATGCAGAGCACTTGAAATTAATACCTAATACAGAAAAGGGGTCAGGAAAAAGGACAGTCCAAGTCAGCACAATATTAGAGCTCATTTCATTTAGGGACAGTTACCTGTTGTTCAGCTAATATATTATGAACAGCCATTATTTACCAAGCCTTCTTCTCAATCCTAGAGGTAAAAATAAGGGTAATATATTGCCTTTGTCCTTAAAGAATCAACATCCTACTTGGGGAAAAAGATAAATGAGCAGATAATTATGATACATTATGGTTAGTGCCACAACAGAGTGTGAGGGAAGTTCTTTGAGAGACCAAAGAATGAATTCAACTCTACCTGGAAAACTGAGGCTAGTTTGATAAAATCGATATGTGAGTTCTTGAATCAGAAGAAGTAGACAATTGATTATATCCTGTGGGTTAAATAAGGCGCTTATTTCAAAAGAAATTTATAGAAATAAGGTTAAAAGAACATGCCTCTACTTATGGGATTTTTATTTAGGCAATTCCCTTATGACTAATTATAATAGTAATAACAATAGCTAACATTTAACACACACGTTATGCACCAGGCAATGTTCTAAATGCTTACTTGCATTAACTCTGTTGCTCCTCGTAACAATCATAGAGGTGTTATTACTATTTGCATTTTATGTGTGAGGAACCCAAGACACTGACAGGCTACATGTCTTGTTCAAGGTCAGGTCACAGAACTGGAAAGCAGCGAGAGGATACAAACTTAATCAGTCAGACTCCAAAGCCCAATATAGTAAGGTTTTTATTTTCAATAAAGTACTTTATGATAGACCAATATTAAGCGTTCTCTTTTGAATAGTGCTTTTTGCAAAATTTTTCTTCACTATCTCAAATGTCTAAAATAGTAGCCTGCTGCCCAGAACCACTTCACTCTGTGCATTATGAAGTTAGCTGGTTCTAAGCTCCACAGCAATATATCCTTGAGAGCAAACAAGAACTGGCTTACTTTATTCCTCAGCTTTTGGCAACCTTTATTATTTCATTTATCTGCTATTCATAGCGAGATGTAAACATCTTACTTCCCAGTGTGATCCTCATATCAACAGTGGGTCAGTGTAAAATATTGGGAATCAATATGTGATAAAACATCAGCCAGTACTAAAAAGGCAGGCCCAGAGAAAATTCATTGAATGTCAAATACAAAATAAACATCAACAGTTAAAAATGTAATAAGACAATAAATAAAAGCAGGGAATTAAAAAAAAAATTCTTAACCCAAAAAGCAATTTGACAAGTAAGATATAACTATATTAAATACAAAACCACTTCCAGTACAGGGAGCAATGAATTTTTCATGCAGGTAGACAGAAGAATTCTTTTCTAAATTTAATAGACAGAATACATGACATTAGTGCCATTTATGGTAAGGTTTGGGACTCAGGAAGGAGGGGCACTGGAGCCTCCGTGAAGACATTAGTTAACACAGGTCCTACATTTTTTATTGATTAGTGTAGACACTTAAGACTAAATATTTTCAGACTGAGGATTTTTTTCATTCCAGATATGTGTACATATATTTCTTAGGTGCAGGTACTCGGCTTCTTGAATTCTTCTTAGTTTCCTGCCTTCTTATCCCTTTCCTTCAAACTTGCACAGTCTGATCCTGCGGCCAGTTGGTCAGTGAGTCAGTCTGGGTCTGTCTGTGACACATCTTTTCATTGGCCTATCCTTGAATCTACAGTTCTATAGAAAGCCCAGCAAAAAGGGACAAAAGAAGTAGGTAGGGCATTGCATTCCTTTTGGGCTGCTTAAAATTTAATGTCAGTGGCTAACAATCAAGAGGAAACAAATAATATTCTTGACCCTTGTTTGTTTGCCTAGATAAAATAGTCAGGAAGGCAACAGTCTAGGAGGAGTGTGATTGTGATCCTGCAGGCTCTCAGTTCACCCGGTGAAAACTGCATTACCTAACACACTTGCACATGCACTAGGATTTCACAAATATTTCTTTCCTTCAGTGCTGCTGCTTTTAGGGCTAATACACTTCCCTAAGAGTCAGAACTCTCCACATGAACATCTCTTTTCCCCAGCTGCTTTTCCTTCTGACCCTACGTGCCTACTCCATCCAGGAGGCTTTTAATATGACATAAAAGCATAAACTAAAGGAATGAGCCTCTAATTGTGAAAAGGCAGGGATCAGAGTGTACTCAGAAAATTTTTTGTTTTGTTGGTATTTTTGGCAGAGTATTTACCCAGAGCCTTAGCAACCACAGATTCATTTATTCATGTGTTTATTCAATTAATATTTTTTTCTACTGTATTGCACAGGGAATGCTGCTCAATATGCTGTAATAACCTAAATGGGAAAAGAATGTGAAAAAGAATAGATACATGTATATGTATAACTGAATCACTTTGCTGTATACCTGAAACTAACACAACATTGTTGGTCAACTATGCTCCAATACAAAATTAAAATTAAAATAAATAAATAAAATCAATTAATATTTTTGAGACTTCATCATGTCTTAGGCAACTTGTAAATTTCTGGGAAAAATGCACAACTCCTACCCTCAGGTCCTTACACTCTAATTGGTAAAGATGTGTGTGTATTACATATTTTAATATGGTGAGTAAAGAAATACATTTCTACAGAGGGTATTATAGAAAATACAGGGAAAAGATACCAACAAACTTGGGACATGATAAGAAGGGTTGGAAAATTGTCTTAGAGATGATAGATACCAGCACTCTGACCTGTATGAAGAGTGGGAAGTGGTTTTACAAGCAGAGGGAAACCATAAGCAACAACTGGAGATCATCTTCTTGAGGAACATAAGCAACTTAGGCTATGGCAGCATAAAGAGGAAGGCAGAGAGTAGCAAAGGATAAAGGGACAATCAAAGTCCCCAGTCGAATCATAGAGAGCCTTAGATGCCCTGTTGTGTAGGCCATGGAGTAGGTGTGCTGTGGGTGATGGTGGGGGCTGGTAGTGGAATGATCAGTCCAGGAGAAGGAAGAATGTAGGAAAGACTAGAGGTAAGAGTCATGGTTAGGAGGCTCTTACTCTGGTTCAGAGATAATGGGGGGCTGGCCTAGAGCTGTGGCCGCAGTGATGGTAAGGAGGCAACAGAGCCAAGACATCCATAGTAGAAACTCCTGCATGTGGTTAGCGATAAGGATGAGGGAGACATCATGAGTTACTCTCTGGTCTCATAACCTTGGTCAATGGACAGGCCATCAGCTAAGATAGTATCTACATAAAGGAGAAAGCAGGCTTAGGGGAGATAGTAAGTTCAGATGTGGCAAATATGTTATTAAGATATACTAAGATAGTAAGGTCCGTTGGAAATCTAAAGCTTAAGGAACAGATTATATCTAATTTGGGGGTCAGCCATATGTAGGTGATAATTGGAACTTTGAGACTATATAAAGTAACCCAAAGATAGTGTATAAAATAAAACAGGTCATGGTCCAAGGTTGGGAACCACAGCATTTAAAGGACGTATCAAAAATGAGGTGACAGAGGAGACTGAAAAATCTGATACTGGTATCATAGAATACAAGGACTTCAACAATTTCAAATAGAAAGGAGATGATTTGCAGAGTCAAGAATTTGCAGCAAAAAACTGACAAAATAAGGGCCACAAACCACTTATTACATTTGGCAGTTGGGAACCCTTACTGACTGCAGCAAGATCAGATGTGAGCAGTGGGTATGAGCAGGACGTAAATAGCATCAGGTTGTGGCTGAATACACACATATATGTTTTCTGTATATGTTTCTCAAAAATTTTGGATGCAGATTGAAGGAATTAATAATTTAATTTGAATTAAGGGGGAAGGTTGTTTTCATTGATGAGAAAGACTTGAGATGATTATTGTTTGAAGAACAGGGCCTGATAAGGTATGGCATTTACAGATAGAAAAGAGAGGAGATGACCGTTGGAACAATATCCCTAAGGGGTCATAAAGTGGTAGAATTAAGGGCAAAGGTGATCTTGCTGGTCTTGAATAGGAAGAAGAACATATCAGCCTCTGAGATTATAGGGAAGGATAAGAGAATGCATGTGGTACAGATGATTTTATAGTTAGTGAGGTAAGAAATTGATCAGCATCATACCTAAAGTCCTTTGTTGGAACACCAACAAAGAGAGAAAAGAAAGTTGGGTAGGAACATTAGGAAAAGTGGGAAATGTTTAGAGTAGTCTTTGAAGGAAATGAGAAAGGGAGCTGAGCAGGTAAAACACTGATGAGCAGATAAGGAGGTCAAACAGATTTTTCGAAGCATAGATTTACAGTATTGATAAGTGGTTGGGCAATATAGTATTATTCAACAGACTTCAAATAGTCATATATAAAGTCAAAGAAAGTCCATTAGATTACTTATTTTATGCTGGAATTTGCTGCACAGATGGGTGGGGAGGTAGTCATCTATTCAGTCATTTGTGAGGGTGACCCATGCTCAGATTAGCCCTCCTCTTAGAAGCAGTTGGTTTACCTCTTCACCACTAGCCTTCAATGGCCTCCATTGTGTTGCCCTGGTCTCCATCGTGAACCCCTTGTCCAGACCAGCCATTCATTCTGTATCTACTAACTTTTCTTCTAAGGTTTTATAAATTGGGCATTTGGAAATGTGCTTTCAAAAACGTGGCAAAAAAAACAAAACAAAACAAAACAAAACAAAACGTGGCAAATTGGTTTAACTGAATCTAGCTCCCAGTCAGTGTTTATCCATTTTATGAGCTCTACTCCACAATAGAGCTCAAATCTATCCATCCTCTATTTCCCCATTATGACCATTTTAGTCTAATCCATCATCGCCTCATCTAGACAACGGCCACCATTTTCTAACCAGTCTTCCCACTTCCAATCTTGACTCTTTTTAAGCCTTTCTCCTCATAACAGCAGCTTAACGATCATGTTTAAAATGTTATGAAATGATGGGATCCTCTTGCACTTAGAATAAAATGCAGATTTCTTAACCTGACACTTAAATCCTTACAGGGAAGGATTTATATGTCTCTGACCTCATCTCCCAGCACTTGTTCCCTTGCCTACAATGCTCCAGCAACACCGAGCTTTCATTTTCTAGAACTCACCAAGCACATTCTTGACTTAGGGCCTTTATGCTGATTTTTCCTTCAACCCAGAATGCTCTTCTATCTGATCTTTGCATGGATGGCTCTTTCTAATGCTTCAGCTCCCAGCTTGAAAGCTACCTCCGTAGAGAAAATCTTGTTTATTACTCTATCTGATGTACACGACCTCTCCATCCCTTCATAACTCTATTATAATATCTTATCATTTTCTTAATAAAATACATTATTTCATAATACGTTTCATAAATAAAACAATACCATTCACATATTTCTCTACTTGTTTCATCTCTTTTTCACTAGATTGTAAAGTATCTGGGTGCAGGGACCATGTCCATCTTATATAACATTATGGCACCAGTCTGTAGCAAAATGCCTAATTAAGTGCCTGGTACATAGTCCAAAATGTCAGCTCATTAAATAAATGAAGATGAAAGAATGAAAGAATGAACCAGATAATTGCCAAATATATAGTATTAATTCTGCTGAACGTATCTCAAGCATTTAACAATATTGTTCAAGTTTTCCTTCTTGCAACCCTTTTACCTTGGATTTCTGTGACATCATGCACCACTGTTATTCTTACTTCTTGGAACACCTACTCATTTGCAATTTCTAGTCCCCTCTACACTCCTTAAATATTAGAATTCCTTGGAGATTTATCCTTGGCCCTTTACTTTTTCTAGTCATCATATGTTTCCAAGATAATCTGAACCGTGGTGACCACTTTAACCAATCTGATATGCTAATCACTTTCCAGTGCTTCAACCCATGCCTTTCTCCATCATGTGGTTTAAAACTATTTTAGATGACCCGTATTTCTAAACTGATATTTCTAAGTTCCCTAAAACTTAAGATTTCTAAAATTAAACATTCCATGTTCTTCATATCCCAACTTAGTTTCTGCTTTTATATGTCTCATGGCACCACCATCCATCTAGTTCCTAAGTCACTACTCATTTACTCATGTTTTCAGTAAATATTTATTGAATGATTTCTATGTGCCAGGCACTAGTCTGGAATAGGTACATCAGTATATAACACAGGTAACAACACAGAACAAAACACCAAAAACCCCAAAACTGCTTACTTTCATCTTAGATTCCTTCTTCATCAACTTAAAAGCCTCTTCTTTTCTCACTTTCTATTTCTAGTTGGGAACGAAGTTTTTGTAAATACTTCCACCTTCAAACTCTTAATTTGTCTCATTTTCTCCATTCTTTCTCTACCTGCCTTATTTCAAGTCCTTATCATTTCTAGGATTACAATAACTTTTTAATTGGTCAGTTTGCCTCCAGGCTATCCTACAGTCCACTTCCAAAATATAAGGCAAATCACTCTAAAATGCAAATCTTTCAGGACCCTCCCCTATATTAAAATCTTTCAGTGGATTTCCATCCCTACAGAATAAATGTCTTGTTTATCCATCTCCCAAAATCAAGTCCAGAGGACTGACACAGACCAAGTCAAAATCAGAATTATGTAAAAGAAGGAGAGGAAAGAGCCCTAGGTGAACGCCCCAAATATTCCAAAGTTTCCATTACAGCACATCATCATAATATGAAATGTGCTGGCACCAGCTGGAATAGACCAAGCAGATCCAATCAATTTATGCATGTATTTTTTCATCATAGAAATACTGCTTTCATTTTCTCTCTGTCATTCTCTGTGCTTGTTATATGTTCTTATTTTATACTATTTGTTAAATTATTAAGTTTAATTTTAACTTCCAATTCCTGATGATTTATGAATACACTGAACAAAACAGTTCTCTAATATAGATTTGTATGAACCACGCTAGCTATTTGTACTAAATATGTGTCATAATAAAGCCAGCTTTATTTATATACATAATTCCCATTTTAACCTCAATTTTCTTTTAGAAAAACTTTATGGCAAATAACAATTTATCTATTAGGCTAACATAGAATTCATCTTGATTGTTACTTAATGAATAAGGCAAACCAAATCACTTCACTTTTCTTTGAGTAATTTTTGGAATGATGTGTTATTTGTAAAATTATGACTTCCTTTGAACCCAAAATAATCTTATTCTTCAAGTAACCTTGATTTATTTTTATTGGAGGTAAAAACTGATATTATAGTCACAGATTGTCTTATTTGAAAGACATATTAAGTAAAGCCATATCAACCATTGTTTTCTTTGGTTGGCAGAATCAATCAATCCACCTATCAATCAAATGTTTATTAGGTGCCAGCCTTGAGCCTGGCATTGATCCAATCCTGTACATCAGTGAAACAATAAGTACAAAAGGGGAAAAGAAGATGATAAATTCCAAATTATAAAATATGTTTATTAAAATATTTTTTTATTTTCACCAATAAGAATTATATGTATATAGTCATGTAAAAATATTTGTAAGAAGCACTATTTTTAGTTTGAAGAATGAAAGATATTATCTAGAATCTGATATTACATAAACTTTCATGATATTCAGATTTCTTCAGGGAAAGCTATTTCCTAGAGCTTTTGTGCTGTTTGGTAACTTCCTATAATTATTCCTTATTGAAGCAGTGGCCAATGGCTCTGTCCTGCAAGTCACAGCATTGGGTAACTGTGCCATCTTAGGAGGTTTCTCAGAGGGCTTGTTCAGAAGGAACCAATTCTGAGCTCAGGGTTCTTCCCCAGTGGACTCCAAAACCCCTTTGTTCCATGTGATTCTGCATTTACACACAACATCCACTTGAGCTTTGAACTTGAGAGTTCAAGTAATCTCTGTAGCGCTTAGTCCCAAGAGACCAAACAGAAAGTCAAAGGAGCTATACTTCTGTTAAATCAACAAAGAACAATTACTGAAGGTTAGCCAAGATCTTTATATATAAAATACCCTCTTCATCTAGATTTAGATTGTACTTGTTACAGATTCAAAATTTGAATTGGATGAGGAAATATAAAATGAAAGAAGCCTCTTTAATACATTTTTTTTCAGGGCTCTTTGTCACTATGTGAGTTAGTTAATAGATTCAAGTCACCATATCCCAAAGGGGTTCCAGTAAGCAGAATCCTCTGTACATTTAATTATTTCATCAGTAAAAACTTTTAAAAATGACAATGTAGAGCAGTTGAATAAACACAGACTATATTCAGCCAAGAGTGTGTTAATTTAGTGAATAGTGGGAAATAGGAGCTGGCCAAGTCAAAGCCACTTGTTTTAGTCACCCAGAAAATGACTTGAGTGCTTTTTGGGGAGGTCAGACGATCTGAAGACCTTTTCGCTAACTATTGTGAACCCATTTTTCAGTATCGGTCTTTCAATTGCCAGGTTTATTTATTTAAATGCTTCTCTCTACCTAATCAGAGGTTATTCACCTGTGTTTGTAGATGGTCTACTCACCAACCATCCATTCAGCACTTTCACACTGAGCACAATGTGTATCACTTCATGCAAATTTTACCTCAATTATAAATTAAGTTTTTGCACCAATATGCCAGTTACTAGGTTATTGTCTCTCAGCTCTAAATCCAACCTTCTGTTGTTGACTTTGTGATGCTGAAGCAGAGACTCACCAGCCATACTTCTTTCTGCTTTGCCATGTGGCTCCATGTTAGACTCTGCCAATACAGGGCGATAGAGGGAGACTAGGAGGCTGGAGGAGGAAGAAGAAGCTACTTCTTGCCTCTTACTGTACATTTCTTGTCAGCTATCTGGGTATAGTTCTTGCGAACATCCCTCCAGCCACACTTTGTCACCCTGGTAGCAGCAGTTCCAGCCCATAGCAGCAGCTTAATCCAACTCGTAGTTTGTTCTATGCTTGCAGAATCAGCCTCCTCAAGGCTCCCCAGCGACACCAATACCTGGCTGGCACCTGCTTCTCAGAGTTCTGGGTCCCAGGGCAACAGAACCCCTCCTTTAGGGTCAGAAACACTGAAGCCAGCTGAGCAGTGCCTCTTCCTCAGAGATCTGCATTTTGGAACCACGGAGACCTTCCTTTAAGTTTCTAGGTTGTAATAATTCCAATATCTTTACCTTCTTCCTCAGTTCTAGAGGTAGTAGCTGTTTCTTACAGTTGCTACTTCCTTCACACCTTAGAATTTTCTTTTTACACTTTTAGTTACCTAGTTCAGGGGTCCCCAACCCCCGGGCCGCAGACCGATACAGGAACCGGGCAGCACAGCAGGAGGGGAGCAGTGGACGAGTGAGGGAAGCTTCATCTGTCGCTCCCCATCTCTCCCCATCGCTCCCCATCGCTCCCATCACCACTTGAACTATCCCCACCACCGCCGTCCATGGAAGAATTGTCTTCCACGAAACTGGTCCGTGCTGCCAAAAAGGTTGGGGACTGCTGACCTAGTTAACCATTATACCTGGGTAACAGTTCTTTATAGTAAATTTGCTCTGTTCAAATAACTGTTTTGTGAGTTGGCCTCTTCACTGTACCCTGACATATAATATATACATACCATATCTGCCTCTTATTACCTGGCCAGAATTCTCAACCACCCTAAGCCTCAGTTTCCTAATACCTAAAAGACAGCTAATACTAATATCTACCTCATATGCTTATTTTGATGAGTAAATTAAACATACATTAAGTGTAAAATACTTGGAAAAGCTAAGTTTCCAATATTATATATCCTCAAGGAGTTCATAATCTGGCCAATAAGATAACACAAATACTTTTAAATTCATAAGCTATGGAGGGGGTACATAAATGTTTATTATTTGTCTTTAAAATGTATATATGCACTTTTTTGTGTATTTCCCTTACAATAAATAAAATCTATACCGAAAATATAGTGAGCTTGGGGAAATTATTACAAAAGACTGGATATCTTGCAATCATAGTAATGAAAGAAAGATTAGAACAAATGATAAGAATATATACTTGGTTATATTTTTCTTCACTTGTCAAATTTTCTAAAATGAGTTATGCATAACTCATAACAGAAACAAATACATCTGAAAGTTAAGAAAGGTCTCTTTCAGGCAAATGGGAAATGTTTTCTATTGCAGGGAATATTCAAAGGAGAGAAGGAACCTCCCTGTTGCAGTGCAGGAAGTGATACATGTTCTTCTAACTGCATTTCCCACTGCACTGCCTGCTCTGCCTTTCCTGAGTGCTGGCCATGTCCACCGAAAGCTGAGCTCTGTCTGCATGGTGTGTTATTAGAAAGATCTGTGGCTCAATGTAGCCAACTTAACAAGGTCTTTATCCTTCCTATCTTACAATAACCCATAAAATGACAGTAACAGACAGTAACAAAAAAGGCCATAAAATGACAGTAACAGACAGTAACAAAAAAGGCCAGAGAAAGGAAAAGAGGTTTCAGCAGAAGAAAGTTGTCAACAATATTTTGAAGATGTTGAGAGGATAGACAAGACATGATTGCCTTAGAGCTGAGGATGCTAAAACCGAAGTGTTCACAGGAAGGGAAGCCAATGAGAAGCAAGACAATTCACACCTCAGAACTCAGGAACTAGTGCTAAAAACAGACGGATTATTAGAAATGTGTTTAAGCAGTTAGACCTCAGATCTGCCCTTTCCCAGACTGCAGAGCCTGGCAGAAGACAAGATTTTTCTGGAGAGCTGAATTGAAAGAGTGTCTTGACTCTAGGGACATCAGGCAAAAAGATTGCCAACCCCCTTCATACCTGAAGCTTTCAGAAAACTGCCTGACCTCATATTACATCTCACCTCTCCAGTTCTCCACTCCTACTAACAAAGAATTAAAGGATTCCTCTTTGGGGAAATTGACCAGCTGAGGAAAAATGGCTACAGATATGACAATTTGAGGTCACTGACAAAACAGCTGGGTTCTTACTCAATAATCCTTTTATGAGACCCACCAATAAATAAGTTTCAGCTATGCATGCTGACCTTAAAATTAGCTTTTGAGTATTTCAGCCTAAACATGAACAGAGAAACAAGGATCACTACACAATTTAGGGAAACAACAAACTTGAACATGAGAAATAAGACCAAATTGTCTGAAACAATTGCTAATGAAAAAGATACCATGTAGGGAGTAGAAGAAAACCTAAAAGAAAAATATCTGTAATTACTATCTTTAGAGTGGTTAATATGTTTATATATAGTATATATACATATATATATATACATATTTTAAGCTTCCCTAAAACAAAAAGAGTATGCCATTAAGAAGGTAAAATTCTGAGAATGAGAAAGAGTTCTTGGAAATTAATAATGTGATAGTAGAAATTTTAAAAATCAATCAAGGATGGGAATAAAAAGTTGAAGAAATCTCTCTGAAAGTGAATGAAAAAAAAGAGAGAAAGAACATATAAGAGCATAGAAAAGAAAATTAGAGGATAATCCCAGGGTCTCCAACATCTAAATAAGAAGAGTTACCAAAAGACAGACTATAGAAGTGAAGAAAATATGAAAGAAAACAATACAAAACTATTTCCTAGGATCATTGGCATTCCTATTTTATCCAACACCTAGAACAGATCATTTTAACACCATCTTGCTCTAATCGACATACTTATTTTTGTAAGAATCATATAATAATCAGTAATCATTTTCCAGATTGAAATGATCTACCAAGTGCTCTGCAAAATGAACTTTTTAAAAAGTCCACTCTAAGACATTTCATTTGGAAATTGAAGAATATGTAGCGTAAGAAAACATCTCTTTAAAATTTAAGAGAGAAACTAGAGGTCCTACGCTCCCAATCAGATTGCTCAACAGCAGCAGTGAAAGCTAGAAAATAATAGAACAAATTCTGTAAAATTCGAAGAGAAATTTATTTCCAACCAGAATTCTTAACCAAGCTAGGATATAGAAAGTATGAGGGGAGAATAATGACATTTTATCAAAGCTAAGTGTCAAAAAAAATGTACTTTCCATGCACCTTTTAGCTGTGGGAAGATGTGCTGTATCAAAAATAAGGAAAAAAGCTAAGAAAAGGGAAGATGAGGTGCAATACATAAAAGAGGAAAAGGGAATTCCCATGATGGGGAAGGATGGGATCATATCCAAGAACAACTGGTTTAAAAGGAGTTTAGAAAAGTGGACCAGGGTGTTGCAGAAGGAATGGCCTAACAAATATAGCGAGTGGATGGATTGCCAAATACATTTGACTCTGTTTTGACTTTCCTATTAAAATGTGAGCTATGTGAGGTCAGAGAACAGATCTGCCTTTTAAATCTATTTAAAAGAATCTTCTAAGCATAGTGCCTGATACATAGGTAAGCACTTCAAAATTATTTGCTGAAATTTAAAAGAACACTGAGATTTTTTAAATTTTTTAAAAATGTTTACACAATTTTTAAAAGAACACTGACATTTTTATCTGTGTTATATTATCCTCCTACTAGAAATATATCCCTGAAAGGATGAAAATTACCTATGCCTAATGTTGCATCTCAAATCTGATCTAGCCTGCCATTAAAGAAAAATAAGGTAGGGGAGGGGAGTGTAGAGGAGAAGGAAAAGAAAAGAGTTACCATTTCAAATGATACTTTAAATGATGCCAAATTGTACTCATACTTTTAGGAGCACAAATTAACAATATCGATCAAAATATAAAATGCACCTACATTTTAACTCAGCATTTTATATATTTCTGTAGGTATATAAAAGTGGCTTACACAAAGGTAGAGTGTGAAAAAAAGTGGTCAACACAGCATTCTTTATAATAGCTAAAAACTGGAAACAAGCTATTTTTTTCAACTAAAGGGACCTGGGTAAATAAACTTTGGTGAAGCTATTCACTTATGGATTGTAATGTAGTTGTTAACACAAATGAAGTAGATTTTGATGTGCTGACTTAGGAAAATCACCCAGGATATATTATGAAGTGAGAAACATGAGGTGCAAAAAAGATAGAAAAGGAATGATCCCACTTGTGCAAAGGAAAATATCCGTACACAATATGAGACAATGCATAGGTATCTTCTTCCACTATTAATTACAAATCATCGGTCATAAATATAATGCAGTAAATTAAAATAATCAGTAAACTCAGATTAATGAGAGAGGTAATCCATGGTATTCTAGGAAATGTTTAATAGTTGGCTCCTCAAGAAAAAAAAAAATTCCTTGATTTGTAGTATTTGCCAATATCTTTTGTGTAAATGTTCCCACCATGCTGATTTCATATACCAACATAATGTCACTGAATTCAGAGAAAGGTGTTCACAATTTGCTTTCCCAAGCCAGGAGGGCCAGCTCTAGCACACCATTGGGGGTAATCACAAGATAAGGGGTTTGTATCACCAGGGAATATGATGTCTGCTTCAGCCCTCATCGCTCTTTTACACCTTCTGTTGTTCAAATGTAAGGCCAGAAAGGCCATGCAGCAAGGCAAAACTTTCCGTGATGTTTGATTTCTCTGGGAGCTGGATGAGCAGAGCTGCTAAGTTCAGCTTTTGCACTGAACAAAGATCAGGCAATTTACATGATTTTCCTTTGCTTCTTTTGGGCTCTTGGATGTGTTTGCATGTAAAGTAAAGAAAATATTAGGTATAACAAGAATGAGCTATCAAACTGATATTTCCTGACCTTTTGAAATAGAAAGCACACCTTAAATTAACAACATGAATGGAATAAATGCAACGAGTTATGCCCTCTGACTTCAAACTATTTGCTTTCTAGATATGTGTGTATGACCATCAACTTTCTGACAGAAACTCTAATACTAGGTCTTTGGAAATCCCCACAGTAAATGCTTGGCTAAATAGCAAGAAAGGAGAAATGATCTTTCCTCTTAAGTGAGTGCAGATCCAAGCAGCAGTTTCTTCATTTGCTCAATGCAGTGTCATCTACCTACCATCACATCTGGGCAAAGGTCATGCATCAACAATGTTTATCTATGTCTATGTTTATTCACAGCTGGAAGTAGACAGGAAGTATAGTTTTAAGGACAAAAAAAATAAGAAAAATTCCAGAAGGAGGGAGCGGGAGAATTTCTGTTATAATATATGAATCTTACTTATTTTGAGGTGGTTCTGACAAGTTCAAAATAGATGTTCTTATCATTGAAACCAGGATATATGTGAAAGAGCATCAGGTACATAACTGATAATTAAGGCTGGACAAAAATACACGCGAGGACTGTTCTGGGCAATATAGGAGAGATACATTGTCACTTATCAATAAATGATATTACAATTAAGTGCAGAAAGTTGAGAGTGATGTTTTGGTGCTATCACTTGACAATACAAAATCAATGTGCCCCCAAGAATATGGAAATATAGCTCAGAAAGATTAGTAGGAAAAATAAACCTAGTTGCACATTTAGATAGTACAAAAGATCAAAGTCAGAGCATACAATGGTAAAATACGTTGACTAAGTTGCAAAGCCACTATAGGATATTTTTAGAGAAATATAGCTGGAGCTTGTTTTGTAGAAATAAATATTTTTCTAAAAAGGCAGTGAGGAAGTGAATATTTATTAAATTTAATTATCCTTTGATTTTAATTATGAAAGCAGATGAGAGTCTTAAAAAATATCTAGTCCCACACGTTTAATAAATTTACTTCTATAAGTGCCAAAATGTTTAAAAATAATATATCTACTGAAATTTTAACCAAACTAATATTAACCATCAACACTGTGCAAAGTTCGTTAAGTTTTGTTTTAATGTTTAGAACATTATTTTAAAGGCTAAAGGAAAAGAAATAACCTTTTAATCAAACAGACCACATTGTTCCAGTACCAAGTTCTACCATCTTTCTTACCCACCATTATACAACAGAACAACATGTCTTTTTGGTTTATGAGAACTTGTTTCGTAGTAGTTATGAAAAGTGCTGACATAAATAAATAAAAAAGGTTGATGTAGATTAAATGTTGGAAAATATTTAAAAATAAGAGACAGTCCCTCAAAATACAGCAATAAATTTACTTTGCGCATTCACATTTGTTGGAACTTATACAACTGTAAAACAAAGTCATGGGAATTTACATTTTCCCTGAGTGCTAATTTAAGCAGCAGATTTTTAGGACTCTACATTCCATGAGGGGACTAAAAATTGTCTGTTGTGATATTTCTGTTAATTCATGTCAAAACAATGGCCTGAATTATTGATTTTGTCATGGCAAACTCCTGTACATAGAGTCTCTGCATTACAGCATGTACTTGTAAAACTTAAAAGGACTGTCACTTTTCCCATTACACAAAACTCTGTTCAGACCCTAGCCTGAGTAAAATGTCAGGTTCTGATCTCTAAAACCAAAGAGGAATGTGTAGCTCATAATCAAGCTAAGTTTTGCCTTGCTAAAGCCAGAAATCATTTCTTTCAAGTTGCTTCTGACTTTGTCCAGGCTGTGTAATCCTGACAAACCATGGCCAATTCTAGGGCTTTGATGCACACCATGCTGGAAACCCTATAGGATGTCTTAAAAAGATATTCAAATATTCAAAGTTCTCTAATTTCAAATGAAATTTTAATGTGTATAAATGAAGGACCAGAATGTATAAATGCCTTAATGTTATTAAGTATAATATTTGTGAAAGGTAATTCTATAATTATGTTTAAATTGATGGAACAAGTGTATCTGCAGACCCAAACCAGGATAGAAAAGAATCATGACTTGAATGTAAATCTTAATTGGCATTGTTAAAATGATATCTGAAGAACTGAACAGACAGATGAAACAGAAACTGTGTTTAATAAACAAATACTGTGCTGCACTTAATAAAACAACGATTGTAAGGAAAATTTTTAGCCATCGTATTACTCACCTATTCATTCTAAAGCGTAATTGTCAGCTTTATTTTCCTATGCCAGAGTAAGCGGCTGCATCTTTGGGATATTTACAATTTGTGCAATTTATTGAGACAGATCCAATTCCTTTTTTATTTGTTTTCCCAAAGCACCTATTTTTTTACCTTTGCTGACCAGTGCAAAATCATCCTCACTAATGTTTATAAAATACCACATTATTGTTAGATATCGAATCCAAATGCAAGCGCTGCAGGTTCTAACAGATAGGAGCTTGATGGAATCTGTCTTTAGATTTCTGCTGTCCAGACTGCTTAAGCATAGATTCTGTAAAAGTCAGTGACATGAAAGCATGGAAGGGAAGAAAGACAGGTGTGTGTGTGTGGTGCATGTGTACAGGCACAGATATGTGCTTGGGAGAGAGAAGCAGATGGATACAAATGGACAGAGAGGGAAAGAAAGGGAAATTCCAGCTATGAAAAACACTCTTAAACTTGGATACAAAAATATGGCAACATCTAGTGTTTCCCAATGGGTCTTAACCCATTGTCAGTCAAACATAAGGGGAATTAGAATTTATATTAAGAAACAGGTAAAATTCTTAATTTGAATTTTTGAAATTTGTACAAGTCATTTGTCACCCAAATTCTCAGTGTTTACTAAAAATACTACATGTGATAGGAAAAGATGTGATAGAAAGATCAACTACCAGAAAAAAGTGTTAAATTCTGTAGCTCCTAATTAAATTAAAAGGTAGATGTGCTATTTCCCAGTAATTAAGGAGCCATGGGACATTTTATGGCTTTCTCTCAGTCAGAGAAATTCTGCCTTCCTCTCCCACAGTGAAAATAATCTTAAGAACATTAGAATATTTGCTGGGGGGTGGGGATATGCAAAGACTTCACTTTCATAGATTCTCTGTCCAGCGATATAGAAAAATGAGAACTAGTTATACTTTTTCTCAACATATGGCAAACTTCCAAGTTTAAAGAAGGAAATATACAAAAAAGAAGAATAGAACCAACACATTTTATTGTACCATATGCTAGGGATTATTCTAGGATTTCTACCTACATGGACCCCTTTAATCCTCCCAATAACTTTGTGGCATAGTGATCAACCCCATTTTACTAAAGAAGAAATTCAAGCTCTGATAAGAAAAGCAAATTACCCAAGGTTATAGAAAAAGTAAGTAAAGATCAGACAGTACCCTATTAAGGAGTCCTAGGCACATGTAGTTCATAACAAACACTTTACAAGACTTAGGAGGAAAGTAAGAATTTTTGAACATTATTCACAGATGCATTGCTGCCTCATTCAGAGTTCTATTTGCACTACTATGAAATCCATATATGTAGGTATTATTAGAGAAAATCTTGGGTCTATATATTTTATATTTGGAATCAGTTAAATGAGTTACCTTTAGTTATGTAAAGGGGCAATTAAAATCCAGTTTGGGTTGACCACCAGCCACCTAAAAGACCTCAAGATGAACCTGTTGATAAAGCAAAACTAAGTTTCTTAGAACTACTACAGAAAAGGCTAACATCACTTTGACAGAATCTCGGCTGCACCTTCAAAAGGGGATTTAAGGGAGAATAGTTATAGGTTTTTAGGGTCTGGGTTGAGCAATTTCAATGCATATATTTTGAAAGGTGGCTAACTGGTTGGGACTGGGTTGAGTTTATGACACTGTACCTTTGAATGGGTGGGAACAACAAGGAGAAACTGGTGAATGGAGTCTTGATGAGCAAACTGTTAGTTTCGATAAGTAAGCTCTTTTCATTGTGTCATAGACTTTTCTTCCGGTAGCAAGTATTTTCTAGAGAACATAATTAAATTACTTTTACTTGTTCAGTGTTGTTTAACACAGGGGCAGGAAATCATGCTGGTTTCAGTTCTCATTAGCATCATGCCAAATAAAAAATGTTTCAGTTTGACACCAAAGCTCATGCTGATTTCTTTCTCATGTTTCTGAGATGAGAGTGAAACTATCCCATGAGTGAGCTCTCCACATTCTTGCTTTACCTCAATCTTGATTTCCCGTTTTTTCTGGTCTTTCACTCTTCCTCTCGTTTACAGAAGGGAAAACTTCTTTCTTGTGAAAAATGAGCTTAATTATCTGAGGACTAGAGTGTGTGCCTTCATAATTCTTTTGGGACGAGGCTTAGTCTCAGTGTCTTTTATTTCTCTCATTCCTCTATTGCTTTATCTTCAATGTTTAAACATACTTAGGCTTGTGGTCTTTATAAAAACGACTTTAAAAAAACTTTACATTGTCCAAAGACATCAAAACATATGCGTTTGAATGCACTGGTTCTCCAAGAGAAAAATCCTAGGGGGGTCATAAAAATATTTTCTCAAAATTCTAGAACAATAAGGAAAGTGAGTTCAGAAAGTCTTTATGCAACAATATTAAATACTACTAGTTAAAAAAACGACAAATTTGAGTGGTAGAGACAGATGCCTGTTTCATGAAAAAGGACTTCTAATAAATATGGTATTCATAGAATTAGTTTAGTTGGTATGAATCCTAGACAAATTATAGTCATGGGGAAATATGAACACTATTGAGTTAGTCCTTGAATCAGTCCCAAAAGAGACAGAGAGACAGAGACAAAGAGAACAATTCATCAAACAGTGTGGCTTAGAAAATGAGTGGTGCGGAGGGGTATTTGATCCTTAGACAGTCAACTGGAAATCCTGCAGAGCAAACTTTTCAGACAACTAGAATTAAAGCCAAAACCAAGAGTGAGTTACTCTCAGAGTTATGCCAGCACGAGGAGTGGCAATTCTTTGTTGTTTAAACGGGTGCGAAGGAATGTGCGTGTGTGTGTGAGTGTTGGTAGGTTTTCACAGACCAAATAAGAAACACACCATCACAATTTTGGGATGTAGGATAACTACTAGTCTCTGTGTCCCTTTCTGAAGCTGCTAAGGCAGTTTTCTCAGCTATCCTGATATCAAATGACTATACCAGGAAACCATGGTTTAATTAAAGCAGTCCAATAGAGATGTTCCATTTTGAATGATTGCAAAGCAACCAAATTAGCATATCTGTGCTTAAAAGGTTGGGAGAGGGACCAAATTATGCCAGGATGATAAAACCAGGTGGGCAGGATAACCTAGGCTGCCCTTACATTGACCTGTAACTACCTTTCAAACCTCTATGATCTGAATTAATTCATTTCCTTCTTGAGCCATGACTATGTGAGTAGCCTGATGTAAAAACAAACAAAACAAAACAAAAACACACAATATTCAGGGGAGAAGACTTCAGTGCCATCACTTGGCATTAAACTGACCTTAACCTCTAGAGCAGCTTGACAGGCCTTTGTCCAGTTGACGCATCCAGCTCCATCAAAGACCAGGTTTCAAGAAGATTGCTAAGGTAGCAAAACATCCAAGGAAGTTCACCTACTACGGATCCAGGCTGTGGGTAGAAAGGTTTTGTAAATATCAATGACCAAATGCAAGCAGGGTTTCGCCCAGATCCACATTACGTGCTGTAGGCAAGAGGGAAGGAGCGGGTGCAGGGCACAGTGAGAAAAGCAAGAGCACAGCTTTTGAACATCGGGTTTATGTGGGTTTATGAGAGAACTATGTAAGGTGTTCCCTTTTTCCTGTTGCTTTCCGGAGGGTATAAGCAGAGAAACCTCAGCTAGGTTTGTAAATTCAAGACCAGGGTTTAGCTTCCCAGAGTGTAGTCTGGAAGGACATTATTTCTTAAAGAAAAGCACCTAATGGGGAATCTGAGAGGTGGTACAGTAATAACTAGACATGAGGGGCCAGGCAGGTCTGAAGGAGCTCAGGGCAATCCCTCAAACCTTAGCATGTCGCCAAGGGAGACTCATATTTTCACATGGCCCTGAAAAGGCAAATATATTCTAGCTGGCAGAAATAGTTGGTGAACAGATAGAGTACTCTTGGTCAGGGTAAGAAGCTGCCACACAGCAGTAGGTGAAGCATGGTATGTTTCATGAGCATCAGAAGATGCAGCAGGACCCATCACATATCAGCCAGCGCCTGCACAGAGGGTGACGAGAGCCCAGGAGGAAGTCAGAGGGCAAATCCCAATGGATGCCAATGACAACAAGCTGACCAAGGAATAAATGCCTGACCCGGAAGCCCAGAAGATCCGTGAGATCTTAGATGCCACACTGGAGAGATTGTGTGGTGAGGTAAATCATGAATTTAATTGGGTTTAAAACAATTGTCTGAGAACACACAGAGCTGTTGAGTTCACTTGGAAATGACTAAACTAAGATTTCTGCCATCAATAGAAATAGGAGCTCAAGCTAGAGATTCAATTTAATTACAGAGCATGAAGTTTCATTTCCTGTACACCTGAATGCGTGGTTTGTGGAAATCACACTCACTGAAATGGAAATTAGAGACAAAAGAAACTGGTCCCCTTGTCTACTCCGGTCTCATCCTAACAACCGCCCCAGGAAGTGAATACCATTGTGTACATTTCAGACTGGAGAGAACTGAGGTTAAGAGAGGTTAAGTAACTCACACATGTAGCTAGCAAATAGAGTCAAAATTTAAAATAAGAGATGTGTGAATCTACAGCCAGTTTTCTCTAACATATTGGGAGTTACTAATATCCTGTTGTAAAATTACCCTGCTATCCTTTCTAGCACTCATCTAATATTTTTCTCTTTTTAATTGCCAAACTTCTAGAGCAGATTATTAAATTTTATGTTTTATTTTAGCCAAACACCTCTCCAAATAAAATATTATAGGCAACTCCTAAATCTGTATATGTGTGAACACACACATACACACAGGCACATGTGCTCACACACACACGCACACACATAATATAAATGGAGCTACTCTGAATGACTGAGGGGTGAGGAGCTAGCAGGGTCTAGTGCAACATTCCATCAGTTTCAGTGATGATCACTAAAGCACTTCCTCAGGACTCTAAGAAATCCGAATACGTTCTCCTTTGGAAGGAATTGAGCATATTTATATACCAACTGTCTGTTTACCTGGTACCTTCATTCTCTTCTACTCCTATCACTTCACTAAAATTGATCTCTGGAAGGTTTAAAATGATCTCCTTTTGGTCAGATTCAGTGGATTTCTACCGATTTTATTTCTTCATGACCTTTACTGAAATGAAATTATCTGCCCTTTGAAGTTTTCTTCTTGGTCTGTTTCAGAACCTGTCGATTCACTAGTCTCCCAGCCTTTCTCATCATTTACTTTGCCTCCTTATCAGGCTCTTCGTTTTTAACTGGAAACGCCCCTTGAAACTATAGTCTTAATTCTCTGATCCTATGTCTCTCCAAGCACTTTCTCAGGTGGGTTGATTGTTTCCCAAAGCTTGATTTATGACCTCTTGGTGATAATCCAAATCGTAAGCTTCTGTACTTCCCCATCACAGACTTGAAATGCCAAAAACCTACCCATCATCTTCACTACTATTCCCCCAAACGTCAAAAAGCCCCAAATTGAAACTCATCATCACCCCAGAGCAGTCTTGTTTTCCCAGATGTTCCATTTCAGCACTAGCGTCATTTTTCTATCTCCCAGAAGTAAAATCTTAAAAGCACAGTTTATTCTTTTCTTCCTCCCAATCAATATCCAATCTGTCACATTATTTTAGCAAATCATCCTTCAGAATATATCTCAGATTCATCCCTTTCTCCCCATTCTGGCGCTGGCATCTGGTTTGCTGTAACAGTTTCCTGGTTTATTATGTTTCTACCTCTATTATCTCCACACTCTCCTCCATCCTGCATGTAAATACCTAATTAATCTTCATGCATCTCTATCCTCCCTACAGACACTCTATACTCTGGTTCCTTCCAATTTATTCAGTCATTTTCCCCATCACCCACTTCCTCTATTATCCGGTGTGTGTGCCATCCTTACACTGGCCTCTGCTTCTTTCTACAATCTAATCCTCTGTTTATCCAAATAATGAACGAAGCTTTTCTCAGCTTCTTCACCACCAACCCCCCCCCAATTCTTCCATAAGATTTTTTGTTTGCTTTTCAGCAAATAATAGTTTAGCTTGCAAAGTTTTCCTTATCTTTAAAGGTATTTGTGTGTGTGTTTCCCTTTGAGGATAGGACTCGTATCATACACATTTTATACCCCCTACAGCACCCAGCACATTGTTGAGCGCAGTGTTGAGAACATGACTGACAGAGTCACCTGACCCTAACCTCACTCTACCTTGTCACCTATCCTTTTCCCCAACAGGAATTGTTGAATGATTACCATCCTTCTCACATCCTATTTTACAGAGAAAACACAAGCTACTGAGTGAGAATATTCTCACGTTTCTGCAGCACCCTTCCAAATCTCTCTCTCTCTTTCACTTCATCAATACTTCTGTCTATAAAGAGGAAGACATCTATTTAACCAATGCCAAGGTTAATTCCTCTACTCATGCGTTTAATTCCACTCTCATTTGCCCAAATTTTGTTTTATCAATTATTTCCTCTTCTCTCAAGTTTTCAGCCCTATTCTCTCTTCTGACATCTTCCCCTTGACCTACATACATACTCAAGTTTTCAACTTCCCAAAGGATGCTTGCCTCTCCTTCCAGCTTACTGTCATTTTCCTCCCCATACCCAGCTTCTTACAAGACCAGTAACCTGCACACACCACTTCCTTACCTCCCAGTCACCACTTAATCTGCCTTTCATGTCCCCTCTGCTACACAAACTGCTCTCTAACAATGAGGGATCACATCGTCCTACCCAGTGTCCTCTTAGCTCCCACACAATTTGATTTTTTTGTTTGTTTTATTGAGATATAATTGACATGTAACATTGTGTTAGTTTAAGGTGTACAACTCATTGGTTTGATACATTTATATATTGCAATATGATTACTACAGTAGCATTAGCTAACATCTTTATCATGTCACATATTTTCATTTCTTTTCTTTGTTAAGAACAGTTAAGATTTAGTCTCTTAGCAACTTTGAAGTTTCTAATACAGTATTGCTGACTATAATCACTTTGTTGTGCATTAGATCTCCAGGACTTATGTATCAACTAGTCTTAAGTTTTTACCCTTAAACAACATCTCCCCAAATCCCCCATCCTCCAGGCCCTGGTAACCATCACTTTATTCTGTTTTTACAAGCTCAGCTTTTTTAGATTCCACATATAAGTGAGATCATACAATATTTGTGTTTCTCTGTCTGACTTATCTCTGTTCATGTTGTTGCAAAAAGCAGGGTTTCCTTCTTTTTCATGGTTGCATAGTCTTCTATTTTATATATATATATATATATATAATATATAATAGAAGTGTGTGTGTGTATATATATATACACACACACATACCACACTTTCTTTATCCATTCGTCCACTGTTGGACACTTGGCTTGTTTCCATATCTTGGCTATTGTGAATAATGTTGCAATGAACATGAGTGTGTAAATATCCCTTCGAGATACTGATTTTAATTCCTTCAGATATATACCCAGGAAGGGAATTGCTGGATCACATGGTATTTCAATTTTTAGTTTTTTTGAGGAACTGCCATACTGCTTTTCATAGTGGCTGTAAAGATTGAGCTCCCATATGACTGCTTTTCAATAGTGGTCAAGTCTTTTTGGTTCTCTCCCTTTTTAAAATATTTCTTCTCCTTTGACTTACGATACCACACACTTCTGCTTCCTTTCTCATTTTGTCTTCTCGTTTCCTTTGTCTTGTCCTTCATTACCTCCTCTTCTTCCTCCCTTTGCGAAAGGCAGGATAAAAGGCACTTTGCTGGTGGAGCTAATGGATTCAAGTGAGATAAATTATAGTTATTCTCTCAGCCTTAGGGGAGGCTGGGAGGAGCAGGCCTCAGGGAGCTAGTAGCTGACACCCATGAGCAACCTTGTCAGTCTGGCCCAGAGTGTCATACAAATGTTAACATTTTGTATGTGTCCTATGAGGTGTGTGGAAAATATTGCCCTGAGATTCCATTCTCAACTCCCTTCTCATCTCCTGTCAGAGTAATGTTTCCTACATTTTTACCCTGAAACAAAACAACACAAAACAGAAACAAAGAACCTTCCTCACTGCCTACAAAAGAAGAGCCAAAATCTTTAGCTTGGAATTCAAGGTTACTCATACTCTGGCCCACTTCTCCTTTTCTAGTTGTATTTTCCGTAATTTTCTCCCATGTAACTTACCATGAAGCTATATCACGCTACAGACTGTCAGCTCTCATGGGCAATTTTACATTTGAGAGCTGCTGCTTTTGGCCTTAATCATTTCTCTCACTGTTGAACTCACCCTCTAAGACTCAATTCAAAATGCCATCTCTTCTGTGCATGCTCTCTTCAATCCCTTTGTTAGAACAAATAACTTTCTTTTATATATTCCCATGGTACATATACAAATATCTGGAAATTAACAGTTATAAAGGTCTAATTGGTACTCCCTACTCCTTGACAACATTAGGTGAATAGCAAGTCCCCTATGTATACAAATAGGTTTTACATATAGCAAGCTTTACCTTCATTTTTATTTTTATTTATTTATTTTTTTAACATCTTTATTAGAGTATAATTGCTTTACAATGGTGTGTCAGTTTCTGCTTTACAACAAAGTGAATCAGTTATACATATACATATGTCCCCATATCTCTTCCCTCTTGTGTCCCCCTCCCACCCTCCCTATCCCACCCCTCTAGGTGGTCACAAAGCACCAAGCTGATCTCCCTGTGCTATGCGGCTGCTTCCCACTAGCTATCTATTTTACGTTTACCTTCATTTTTAAAACAATTAGATTTATATAGGCAAGAGACTTGTGCAAGATATTTAGGCATTTGCAAGAAACATACAAAATATAACCCTATTATATCTATAAAATGAGAGTTATAATAAATCTCCCACCTGTCTCACAGTCTCCTTATCCCACACACCCACCTGAGGACCCCTAATGAAATAATTGATGTAAAAGTACTTTTATGAGAAGTGTAAGACATTATACAAATGTCTGGTATTACTATTGCATGCAGTCTAGCTATTATGGCCTCTAGCAGATTTCTTTCATTATGGCTAAGTCCACACATGCTAAATGAAGTATAGCACTGAGGCAATCATTGGATATTTCAAGCCAGATCAATAGTTATACCCTAAATAGATAGAAAATTGAAGCAAAAAATGTTTTGGTTTTAAATTATTCAGATAGTTGCTTCAATTCTATACTTTATTTTGTTTAGACAACATAAGGTTGGAAAACGATGGATCTAATACAATCTCGTATTATAACTTCCCTTGAAAAATGAAAGTACTTTGGAAAATTCCACTCTAAATCTTTCTGAAACATATTTTTTTTGCAAGTTTAAAAAAACGTTTGTTCTTCCTTTTCAATATCATTACCCGCAATAGTTGGTTTACATGTTTAAGTTTTCACATATAATTTGAATATAATTCAAGTCAAACCAAATGCATTTAATAAATATTTGGCAGATGCCAATGTACAAAGTCACTTTGCTATGTGTCATGTATTAAAATGAATTATCACCCCAAGATCTCTATCAATGTAGAGCTTTCAAAGGAAATAGAGGGATACATATAAACTATAATTAAAGGGATGATAAAATAAGGCCTATAGGTAAATTATAATCAAAGACAGTGCAATCAGTGCTCACTTAAATTGGACCAAGGGTATTGCAGGGAAGATGCCATGGAGGAAGGCCTTTGAATTTGTCCACATATTTTACTTTGGATGCGTATAAATGTTCAAGGTCGGAAGGAGAGAAACTTCTGCTTTTCCCATTATAACCATATTTTTCAGCTTAGATGGAAACAGTTCCAGGGCAATTCACCCCCTCCTGGCTTTTTATCTATGTGTGTGCATCTTTGAGAAGTGGGATTAGAGAGAAACCTGCAGGCATATTAATAAATAAATTTCACATGCTGTTAGATATTAAGTAAACATATAGATAAATATTCCTCTAGGGGTTGTGATCTTATAACCTGGAGATTGCTAATTTTGCACCTGTGACATATAGTTACTTTCCATGGGGGTTTTCAGTAAATTAATTCTCATATTTTCAATTTAAAAATATGTGCAATCCAGGTTTACTTAATGTACGTCCTGGATGATTCAATGTGTTGCTTTTGTAACAAGGTAAGTTATAGGTGTCCAGTTTGCCTGTCGGTTCTTTTTTCCTATCATTTGGAACAGACAACAATGTGAATACTTGGCAGCAACCATAGCAAATACTAAATCATGCAAATAACTAAAGTGCATAAGGTCCTGAAATATTATACCCATTGGTCAGTAAGCAATCAATCAAAATTCAAATGTTGACTAGCTACATGTTTGGAAATTTCAGTGCAATGCAAGGAAATTCTGCCACTTGATTATTAAAATATTAGAACAGATAATACGAAAATGCTATAAAAATGGCTGGTTTAGAAAAGTCACACCAGCACACCATGCCTTCATGTATGAACTTAATCCTCTTGGGTATATTTACCATGCATGTTTTATAAACTCTTCTTAGATTTAAAAACAACAAATTGTACCTAAATATAGTATGAATAGGAAAGGAGATAATAAATGTATTTCAAAAATGTTACTTGATGAAATTAATTTAAACCTAATTTCATGTATTGGAAAAAAGTTTTCTCTTTTTATTTTAAACAGGGAAAGAAAACTAATCTAGATGAATTATAGAAAGAACCTTATTTAGTTATCAGTGAGCCACGAGCATAGTTATATGAGTTCTCCAGGGTAGATACAAACAGAATATTCCATGTTGTGGTGCCAGACTAAGAGTAGGAGAAAGAACAGAGAAAACTGCTATCTTCCACAATTCTGTCATTCTTCTGACAAAGACGTAGACAAAAGAGATAAGCAAGAGAAAGTGTCTGATAACCAGGAACACAGGACAGGAGGGCCAGAGGGAAAGGGTAAATATAAAATTAAAAAAAAACAAAAGCTGTCAGAGAGTGGCTAAAATATCCGTAGTTAAGAGGTATTGAGGAATGACTTTGTGAGGCAAAATTCATGTAAAGAAGGTTATTCCAATTTAGAAAGAGCAGTAAACTAGCAGTCATAAGAACTGAATTCTACTCCCAGTTCTGCCTTTATTTAGAAAAAATGACTCACATCTTGCGTCTCCAGTTACCTCATCAAGAAAGAAGGGATACAGCTACTTCGGAAAACAGTTTCACTGTTTCTTATAAAACTAAACATACTCTTACCATATGATCCAGTAATTGTGCTCCTTGGTATTTATCCAAAGAAGCTGAAAATGTATGTGTACACATAAACATTCACATGGATGTTATAACAGCTTTATTCAGAATTAACAAAACTTGGAAACAACCAGCATGTCTTTCAGTAGGTGAATAGGTAAACAAACTGTGGTTCATCCAGACAATGAGATGTTATTCAGTACTAAAAAGAAATGAGCTATCAAGCCATGGAGAGACATGGAAGAATCTTAAAGCATATTACTAAGTGAAATAAGCCAATCTGAAAGACTACATACTGAATGATTTCAACTATATAACGTTCTGGAAAAGGCAAAACTATGGAGACGGTAAAAATATCAGTGATTGCCAGAAGTTGGGGGGATAGAGAAGAGTCGAATAGGCAGAGCACAGAGGTTTGTAGGGCAGTGAAAATAGTCTGTATGATACTATAATGATAGATACATGTCTTTGCACATTTTTCCAAACCATGGAATGTACAACACCAAAAGTGAATTCCAATTAAAATATGAGCTTTGGATGATGACGGTGTGTCAGAGTAGATTCATCGATTGTAACAAATGCCCCCCTCTGATGGGGGATGTTGATAATGGGGAAGTCTATGTATGTGTGGTGACAGAGAGTATATGGGAAATCTCTATACCTTTCTCTTAATTTTTCTGTGAACTTAAAACTTCTCTAAACAAAGTCTTAAATAAAGAAAGAAGGGGTTATAATAATACTTGTTATTATAAAATAAACTTTTATAATACAAATAGCACATCACAGACTAAGTGCTATAGAAATATAAGCCATAATTTTTATTGCTATTAACTGTTAAAAATTCCTAAAATGTAGGTAGGCATGATAGTTTTTGAAGTTGGGAGTTTGATGTTTCTAACTTACAATTAATATGAGGTAAGATTATTTGTCTAGTAGTAAAGGGAGCCCCATAGTATCAAATTTTATGCTCTAAACCATGGAAATTTGATGAAAAATATTGAGCAAGGGTAGAAAGCAAACAGACTTACATATTAGAAAGTTTAGGAGAGGAATGGAAGATGGGCAACATTAAAAGAAAATAAATCAACAGAAAGGCAATTCAAGTAGTTCCAATGAGAGATAAGGCCAGACGCAGAACAGAAAGAAAAGACCAATAGAAAAAGCACTTAGAAATGATACAGCTAATAAGTTCTGGTATGTGTACAGCATAGTGACTATAATTAACAGTATTGTATTATATACTTGAAAGTTTCAAGATAGAAAGTCTTAAAATTTATCACCACACACACAAAAATGGTGAATATGTGAGAGGATGGAAGTGATCACTAACTTTATCACAGTAACCATTTCACAATACATAAGTGTATAAAATTCTCACAACCTTATGGTTACATATGTTGTATTTCAATAGTATCTCAATAAAGCTGTAGAAAAATGATAGAATTTAACTACCAGATGTGTATACTGAGCATGGGACAGAGAAGTATCTACAACGACTATTATTAAGTCCTGATTAACTGAGTCTTAGTATGAATGGAAGATGCATTTCCTCTGTATCTATTGAGAAAATTAGATTTTTCTTTTCTAATCTATTATTGCAGTAAATTACATTGCTCAATTCAACGGTAAACCAACCTCTCTTCCTGTTTCTTCATTTGGCGGGGCCTCCTGATCTGTATACTTCAGAATAAAATTGTTATTTTAAGAATTATTTGAGACATTCTAGCTAATTAACAAACCTGAGAGGGTTTGTGGAAACCCCCACAGTTATAGCCAGTCAGAAGTGTGGGCTTAGGAAACCTGGTGCTACCAACACTCTCAAGTCAGTCGCCAATAACAGTCCTTCTGCCCGGCTTCACTCATGCCAACAGAACAAGATCAATTGAGTTTGGTTCAGAATCAAAGGTAAGCTTTATTCTTTGGTCAATGAATGGAGAGGTGTGCATTTGTGCTCTAGACACTCGCTCTGCCGGTAGGCTGTGGGCAGGGCTGCTTTATAGGGGTCCCTTCGGGGAGGGAGGGGCGGAGCTCTTCAGGGTCTGGTGCAGGCACATTGGTCACATGCCACAGATTGCAGTGCCGGGTGCAGCATCTCTGCACATGCCCCACCCTCGCCATCTTGAACTGGGGAGAAGAGCTGTGCAGGCTCCACAGGCTGCAAAGTTGGGGTGTTGGGCACCAACGTTCCGAGCTGAGAACTCTAATCCGTTCTGTTGGGTGCAAGGTCCCTGCAAATGGCCCCCTACAAGCAAGTGAAACCAGACTAAACACAAAACAAGAAGTTAGACCTTATCTTTCACTTAGATTCCATCTTTTTGTTCCCAGGGACCCCAGTGGGCTTTGGTGGTGACACTGGGACCCCCAAAGTATTTCTGGGGTCTGCAGTAAGGGCAGTCTTGCTGGCAACTGTGCTCTTTAACCTGTGGGGTCTGTGCTAATCCTGGGTGGTAAGTGCCACAACTGAAATGCAGTACATTGCACCCCTGGGTTTTACCAGAATATGATGCGGGATTCTTTTTTAGATATATATGGATTTAATTAGCTAATATTTGATATAGGAGTTTGCATCTATATTCATGAGTGTAAGTGGCATTACTTCAGTTTTCCTGAAATATCCTTGCCAGTTTTTTGTTTTTTCTCAAGGTTATACTAGCCTCATACAACTGGGGGGAGGGGGTGTGTTATTTCTATTTTTATTTTCTGAAAGAGTTTGAGAAGATGGAATTATTTCTTCTTTGAATGCTTGGCAGAATCCATTAAAGAAGCCATCTGCAACTGGAGTTTCTTTGTGGGAAGGCTTTTTTTTTTTTAAACATCTTTATTGGAGTATAATTGCTTTACAATGGTGTGTTAGTTTCTGCTGTATAACAAAGTGAATCAGCTATACATATACATATATCCCCATATCTCCTCCCTCTTGCGTATCCCTCCCACCCTCCCTATCCCACCCCTTTAGGTGGTCACAAAGCACCAGGATGATCTCCCTGTGCTATGTGGCTGCTTCCCACTAGCTATCTATTTTACATTTGGTAGTGTATATATCTCCATGCCACTCTCTCACTGCGTCCCAGCTTACCCTTCCCTCTCCCCGTGTCCTCAGCTCCATTCTCTATGTCCGCATGTTTATTCCTGTCCTGCCCTGGGGTTCTTCAGAACCATATATATATATATATTTTTTTTTAGATTCCATATATATGTGTTAGCATATGGTATTTGTTTTTCTCTTTCTGACTTACTTGACTCTGTAGGACAGACTCTAGGTCCATCCACCTCACTACAAATAACTCAGTTTTGTTTCTTTTTATGGCTGAGTAATATTCCATTATATATATGTGCCACATCTCCTTTATCCATTCATCCGTTGATGGACGCTTAGGTGGCTTCCATATCCTGGCTATTGTAAATACAGCTGCAATGAACATTGTGGTATATGACTCTTTTTGAATTATGGTTTCTCAGGGTAAATGCCCAGCAGTGGGATTGATGGGTCATATGGTAGTTTTATTTTTTGTTTTTTTAAGGAAACTCCATACTGTTCTCCATAGTGGCTGTATCAATTTACATTCCCATCAACAGTGCAAGAGGGTTCCCTTTTCTCCACATCCTCTCCAGCATATTCTGTTTGTAGATTTTTTGATGATGGCCCTTCTGACAGGTGTAGGTGATACCTCACTGTAATTTTGATTTGCATTTCTCTAATGATTAGTGATATTGAGCATACTTTCATGTGTTTGGTGTTTGTTGACAATCTGTATACCTTCTTTGGACAAATGTCTATTTAGGTCTTCTGCCCACTTTTGGATTGGTTGTTTGTTTTTTTGATATTGAGCTGCATGAGCTGCTTGTAAATTTTGGAGATTAATCCATTGTCAGTTGCTTCATTGGCAAATATTTTCTCTCATTCTGAGGGTTGTTTTTTCGTCTTGTTTATGGCTTCCTTTGCTGTGCAAAAGCTTTTAAGTTTCATTAGGTCCCATTTGTTTATTTTTGTTTTCAATTCCATTTCTCTAGAAGATGGGTCAGAAAAGATCTTGCTGTGATCTATTTTATAGAGTGTTCTGCCTATATTTTCCTCTAAGAGTTTTATAGAGTCTGGTCTTACATTTAGGCCTTTAATCCATTGTCAGTTCATTTTTGTGTATAGTGTTAGGGAGTGTTCTAATTTCATTCTTCTGCATGTAGCTGTCCAATTTTCCCAGCACCACTTATTGAAGAGGCTGTCTTTTCTCCATTGTATATTCTTGCCTACTTTATCAAAGACAAGGTGACCATATGTGCGTGGGTTTTTCTCTGGGCTTTCTATCCTGTTCCATTGATCTAGATTTGTTTTCATGCCAGTAGCATACTGTCTTGATTACTGTAGCTTTGTAGTCTAGTCTGAAGTCAGGGAGCCTGATTCCTCCAGCTCCGTTTTTCTTTCTCAAGATTGCTTTGGCTATTCAGGGTCTTTTGTGTTTCTGTACAATTTGTGAAATTTTTTCTTCTAGTTCTGTGAAAAATGCCATTGGTAGCTTGATAAGGATTGCATTGAATCTGTAGATTGCTTTGGGTAGTATAGTCATTTTCACAATGTTGATTCTTCCAATCCAAGAACATGGTGTATCTCTCCATCTGTTTGTAGCATCTTTAATTTCTTGCATCAGTGTCTTATAGTTTTCTGCATACAGGTCTTTTGTCTCCCTAGGTAGGTTTATTCCTAGGTATTTTATTCTTTTTGTTGCAATGGTAAATGGGAGTTTTTCCTTAATTTCTCTTTCAGATTTTTCTTCATTAGTGTATAGGAATGCAAGAGATTTCTGGGCATTAATTTTGCATCCTACTACTTTACCAAATTCATAGATTAGCTCTCGTAGTTTTCTGGTAGCATCTTTAGGATTCTCTATGTATAGTATCATGTCATCTGCAAACAGTGACAGCTTTATTCTTTTCCAATTTGGATCCTTTTACTTCTTTTTCTTCTCTGATTGCTGTGGCTAAAACAATGTTAAATAATAATGGTGAGAGTGGACAACCTTGTCTTGTTCCTGATCTTAGAGGAAATGGTTTCAGTTTTTCACCATTGAGAATGATGTTGGCTGTGGGTTTGTCATATATGGCCTTTATTATGTTCAGGTAAGTTCCCTCTATGCCTACTTTCTGGAGCGTTTTTATCATAAAGGAGTGTTGAATTTTGTCAAAAGCTTTTTCTGCATCAATTGAGATGATCATATGGTTTTTATTCTTCAATTTGTTAAAGTGGTATATCACATTGATTGATTTGCGTATATTGAAAAATCCTTGCATTCCTGGGATAAACCACACTTGATCATGGTGTATGATCCTTTTAATGTGCTCTTGGATTCTGTTTGCTAGTATTTTGTTGAGGATTTTTGCATCTATGTTCATCAGTGATAATGGCCTGTAGTTTTCTTTCTTTGTGACACCTTTGTCTGGTTTTGGTATCAGGGTGATGGTGGCCTCGTAGAATGAGTTTGGGAGTGTTCCTCCCTCTGTTGTATTTTGGAAGAATTTGAGAAGGATAGGTGTTAGCTCTTCTCTAAATGTTTGATAGAATTTGCCTGTGAAGCTATCTGGTCCTGGGCTTCTGTCTGTTGGAAGATTTTTAATCACAGTCGCAATTTCTTTCAGTGCTTGTGATTGGTCTGTTTATATTTTCTATTTCTTCTTGGTTCAGTCTCAGAAGGTTGTGCTTTTCTAAGAATTTGTCCTTTTCTTCCAGGTTGTCCATTTTATTGGCATGTAGTTGCTTGTAGTAATCTCTCATGATCCCTTGTATTTCTGCAGGTCAGTTGTTACTTCTCTCTTTTCATTTCTAATTCTATAGATTTGTATCTTCTCCCTTTTTTTCTTGATGAGTCTGGCTAATGGTCTATCAATTTTGTTTACCTTCTCAAAGAACCAGCTTTTAGTTTTATTGACATTTGCTATCATTTCTTTTTTGTTTATTTCTGATCTTATATTTATGATGTCTTTCCTTCTGCTAACTTTGGGGTTTTTTTGTTCTTCTTTCTCTAATTGCTTTAGGTGTAAGGTTAGGTTGTTTATTTGAGGTGATTCTTGTTTCTTGAGGTAGGATTGTATTGCTATAAACTTCCCTGTTAGAACTGCTTTTGCTGCATCCAATAGGTTTTGGGTCATCGTGTTTTCATTGTCATTTGTTTCTAGGTATTTTTTTGACTTCCTCTTTGATTTCTTCAGTGATCTCTTGATTATTAAGTAGTGTACTATTTAGCCTCCATGTATTTGTATTTTTGACAGATTTTTTTCCTGTAATTGATATCTAGTCTCACAGCATTGTGGTCAGAAAAGATACTTGATACAATTTCAGTTTTCTTAAATCTATCAAGGCTTGATTTTTGACCCAAGATATGATCTATCCTGCAGAATGTTCCATGAGCACTTGAGAAAAAAGTGTATTCTGTTGTTTTTGGATGGAGTGTCCTATAAATATCAGTTAAGTCCATCTTGTTTAATGTATCATTTAAAGCTTGTACTTCCTTGTTTATTTTCATTTTGGATGATCTGTCCATTGTTGAAACTGAGGTGTTAAATTCCCAATATTATTGTGTTACTGTCGATTTCCCCTTTTATGACTGTTAGCATTTGCCTTATGGATTGAGGTGCTCCTGTGTTGGGTGCATGAATATCTACAATTGTTATATCTTCTTCTTGGATTGATCCCTTGATCATTATGTAGTGTCCTTCTTTGTCTCTCTTAATATTCTTTGTTTTAAAGTCTATTTTGTCTGATATGAGAATTGCTACTCCAGCTTTCTTTTGATTTCCATTTGCATGGAATATCTTTTTCCATCCCCTCACTTTCAGTCTGTATGTGTCCCTAGGTCTGAAGTGGGTCTCTTGTAGACAGCATATATACGGGTCTTGTTTTTGCTTCCATCCAGCCAGTCTATGTCTTTTGGTTGGAACATTTACTCCATTTACATTTAAGGTAATTATTGATATGTCTGTTACTTTTACCATTTTCTTCATTGTTTGGGGTTTGTTATTGTAGGTCTTTTCCTTCTCTTGTGTTTCCTGCCTAGAGAAGTTCCTTTAGCATTTGTTATATAGCTGGTTTGGTGGTGCTGAATTCTCTTAGCTTTTGCTTGTCTGTAAAGGTTTTCATTTCTCCATCAAATCTGAACGAGATCCTTGCTGGGTAGAGAAATCTTGGTTGTAGGTTTTTCCCTTTCATCACTTTAAATATGTCCTGTCACTCCCTTCTGGCTTGCAGAGTTTCTGCTGAAAGATCAGCTGTTAACCTTATGCAGATTCCCTTGTATGTTATTTGTTGTTTTTCCCCTGCTGCTTTTAATATTTTTTCTTTGTATTTAATTTTGGATAGTTTGATTAATATGTGTCTTGGCATGTTTCTCCTTAGATTTATACTGTATGGGACTCTCTGCATTTCCTGGACTTGATTGACTCTTTCCTTTCCCATATTAGGGAAGTTTTCAACTATAATCTCTTCAAATAGTTTCTCAGTCCCTTTCTTTTTCTCTTCTTCTTCTGGGACCCCTATAATTCTAATGTTGGTGCATTTAATATTGCCCTAGAGGTCTCTAAGACTTTCCTCAATTCTTTTCATTCTTTTTTCTTTATTCTGCTCTGTGGTAGTTATTTCCACTATTTTATCTTCCAGGTCACTTATCCGTTCTTCTGCCTCGGTTATTCTGCTATTGATTCCTTCTAGAGAATTTTTAATTTCATTCATTGTGTTGTTCATCATTGTTTGTTTGCTCTTTAGTTCTTCTAGGTCCTTGTTAAACGTTTCTTGTATTTTCTCCATTCTATTTACAAGATTTTGGATCATCTTTACTATCATTACTCTGAATTCTTTTTCAGGTAGACTGCCTATTTCCTCTTCATTTGTTTGGTCTGGTGGGTTTTTACCTTGCTCCTTCATCTGCTGTGTGTTTCTCTGTCTTCTCATTTTGCTTAACTTACTGTGTTTGGGGTCTCCTTTTCACATGCTGCAGGTTTGTAGTTCCCGCTGTTTTTGGTGTCTGCTCCCAGTGGCTAAGGTTGGTTCAGTGGGTTGTGTAGGCTTCCTGGTGGAGGGGACTGGTGCCTGTGTTCTGGTGGATGAGGCTGGATCTTGTCTTTCTGGTGGGCAGGACTGCATCCGGTGGTATGTTTTGGGGTGTCAGTGACCTTATTATGATTTTACCCAGCCTCTCTGCTAATGGGTGGGGTTGTGTTCCTGTCTTGCTAGTTGTTTGGTATATGGTGTCCAGCACTGTAGCTTGCTGGTCGTTGAGTGGAGCTGGGTCTTAGCATTGAGATGGTGATCTCTGGGAGAGCTTTCGCCATTTGATATTACATGGAGCCGGAAGGTCTCTGGTGGACCCATGTCCTAAACTTGGCTCTCCCACCTCAGAGGCACAGGCCTGACACCCGGCCAGAAACCCAAGACCCTGTCAGCCACATGGCTCAGAAGAAAATTGACAAAGAAAGAAAGAAAGAATAAACTAAAATAAATTTATTAATATAAAAAATAAAATAAATTGTTAAAAATTTTTAAAAATTAAAAATAAAAAAAAAACAAAAGAATGAAAGAAGAGAGCAACCAAACCAAAAAACAAATCCACCAATGATAACAAGAATTAAAAACTATACGAAAAACCCCAAAAAACAAAATTATGGACAGACAGAACCTTATGACAAATGGTAAAAGCAAAGCTATACAGACAAATTCACACAAAGAAGCATACACATACACACAAAAAGAGAAAAAGGAAGAAAAATATATATCTATATATAAAAAAAAGGAAGAGAACAACCAAATCAATCAACAAATCAACCAATGATAATAAACTCTAAATACTAAACTAAGGTAAACATAAAACCAGAAACAAATTAGATGCAGAAAGCAAACCCCAAGTCTACAGTTGCTCCCAAAGTCCACTGCCTCAATTTTGGGATGGTTCATTGTCTATTCAGGTATTCCAGAGATGCAGGGTACATCAAGTTGATTGTGGAGATTTAATCCGCTGCTCCTGAGGCTGCTGGGAAAACTTTCCCTTTCTCTTCTTTGTTTGCACAACTCCAGGGTTCAGCTTTGGATTTGGCCCTGCCTCTGCGTGTAGGTCACCTGAAGGCGTCTGTTCCTGTCCAGACAGGACGGGGTTAAAGGAGCAGCTGTTTAGGGTGCTCTCACTCACTCAGGCTGGGTGGAGGGAGGGGTACGAAATGTGGGGCAAGCCTGCGGCAGCAGAGGCTGGCATGACGTTGCAACAGCCTGAGGTGTGCCGTGTGTTCTCTCAGGGAAGTTGTCCCTGGATCATGGGACCCTGGCAGTGGTGGGCTGCACAGGCTCCCTGGAGGAGAGGTGTGGATAGTGACCTCTGCCTGCACACAGGCTTCTTGGTGGCTGCAGCAAAAGCTTTAGCATTTCATACCCATTTCTGATGTCTGCACTGAGAGCCGCCGCTCGCGCCCATCTCTGGAGCTCGTCTAGGCGGTGCTCTGAATCCCCTCTCCTCGTGCACCCTGAAACAATGGTCTCTTGCCTCTTAGGCAGTTCCAGACTTTTTTCCGGACCCTCCTCCCAGCTAACTGTGACACACTAGCCCCCTTCAAGCTGTGTTCATGCAGCCAACCCCAGGCTTCTCCCTGGGATCTGAACTCCGAAGCCAGAGCCTCAGCTCCTAGCCCCCAACCATCCCGGCGGGTGAGCAGACAAGCCTCTCGGGCTGGTGAGTGCTGGTCGGCACTGATCCTCTGTGCGGGAATCTCTCCGCTTTGCCCTCCGCACCCCTATTGCCGCGCTCTCCTCTGTGGCTCTGAAGCTTCCCCCCCACCCACCCACCCATCTTCCACCAGTGAAGGGGCTTCCTAGTGTGTGGAAATTTTTCCTCCTTCATTGCTCCCTCCCAGAGGTGCAGGTCCCGTCCCTATTCTTTAGTCTCTGTTTTTTCTTTTTTTGTTTTGCCCTACCCAGGTGTGTGGGGAGTTTCTTGCCTTCTGAGAAGTCTGAGGTCTTCTGCCAGAGTTCAGTAGGTGTTCTGTAGGAGTTGTTCCACATGCAGATGTATTTCTGATGTATTTGTGAGGAGGAAGGTGATCTCCACGTCTTACTCCTCCGCCATCTTGAAGGTCTCCCCTGTGGGAAGGCTTTTGATTAATGGTTTAGTTTCTTAGTATCTATGTATATATTACTTAGCTTTTCTCTTTCTTCTGGAATCACTTTTGGATGATTCTATTTTTCCAGAAATGTATCTACTTTATCTAAAGGTGTAAACTTAATACTGTAAGTTGTTTATATTATCCTATTAATATCTCTTTAATATCTTTAAGATTGGAAGAAATGTCCTTACTTTGCTTTTGGTACTGTTTATTTGGGCCTTCTCTCTTTTGTCATAATTCATCTAATCTGAGGGGTCATCAATATAAGCAGCAGTTTTAAAGAAGCAATTTTGGCTTTTTTAAATGCTCGTTATTGAATGTTTTCTATTCTATTAATTTCTGTTTCTATTTTTTATTTTCCCTGTTCTGTTTCTCCTATATGAGATAGATATTTAGCTCATTAATTTTCAACACTTCTCTTTTTCTCATATATATATAACTTTTCCTCTATGTGGGGCTTTAGCTGCATTCTACAAAGTACAATACGAGCTAAGATTTCCATTATTGTTATCATTCAGCTAAATATTTTCCTATTTTCTTCTTTGAAACAAAATTACTTAGAAGTCTAATTCCTAGCTTTCAAATATTGATAAAAGGAAATTTTTCTAGTTATCTTTTTTCCATTTAATTCTAGCTTAATTGTCATTATTTTAGTTCTTAGCTATTAGATAAAATTTGATTTATAGCCCAGAAAAAGGTCAATTTTCATAACTGTTCCAAGAGTACTTAAAAAGATTATATATTCCCCAGTTACTAAATACAGCTTTTTATATATATAAATATATACATGCATTATTTATAGAAATATAACTATATAGATACAAAGAGATAGCCAGTCTATGATATATTTTTGTTATTCAAATTCCTACATCTTTAATGATTTTTTGTCTATTTTTCCTACTACTCATTGAAGAAAGTATTTAAAAATCTCCCACTATGATTAGTGATGTGTCTGTTTCTCCTTATATTTCTGCCATGTTTTACTTTACATAGTTTCACAATTAATACTTATTTTATCTGAGTCAATTGAAAAATTTTTGCCTTAAGATCAGTTTAATTCTGATATTAATATAACCATATCAATTTTATTTGATTAGTATTTTCATAGTGTGTGCTCTTTATCCTTTTCCTCTCACTTTTTCTGTACCTATGTTTTATATGTGACTCTTGTGAACATCATATAATTTCTTTCAATCCAGTCATGCAATCTTCATTTTTTAAGTAGACATTGGATTTCTTTAAGTGTGATGTCATACGATTTTATCCCTTTCGTGTTCTACATATGATCTGTGCTTCTTTCTGTCTCCTTTCTTTCCTTCTTTTGGATTGATTGATGTTCTCATTCTATATTTTTCTTCCCTTTAGCATTTTGACAATATAATTCTCTTGTCTTCGGGCTTCGATAATATCTTGAGAAGTCAGTTGTCAGTCTTTTGAAGGTAACTGCTCTTTTTCTCTGTTTTTAATTTTGTTTTATTTGTCTTAGTGTTTCCAGTTTCACTACAGTCTATCTCAGTATAGATTTCTCTTTATTTATCCTGTTACAGATTTGTTAAATCTGGATTGGTACATTAGTCTATCATCAATTCCAGATATTCTAATCTATTATCTCTGCAAATGTTTTCTCTACCCCATTTTCTATCTCCTTCTAGAGATTCATTAACGACATATTAAGCATTCTCATTCTACCTACTGTTTCCTATTTTAGGGGGGATGGAGTCTCTCTATCTTATATTCTGGATACCATTCCCTATCTTCCAAGTCACTAATTCCCTCTTTAGCTGTGCTTCATCTGGTGCACTTGACTTGTTGAGTTTTTAATTTTACTTTTTTTTTAACTCTAGAAATTATACTTGACTCTTTTTCAATTCTAATTTTTGTTTCCTTGTGTACCCTAAAGATATTTTAAAGCTTACCTTTTTTCTTTCTTAAACCTTGTAAATATAATTTTTTAATGCTGGTCAATACCTGAGATCATTGAAAGTTTGTTTCTCTTGTATCTCATACCTTGCTTCCTTGATACCCATTTAGTTTTAATTTTCCATTGTTACTGCACTCATGAAATTATTTGAAGACCTAGAATACAGATAGAGCCTTACTCTAGAGGACTTGCATTTGCTTCTGTTGGACACCTGGAGGCACTACCAATCTAGGAGCACCACAAACCAAGATAAGGCTTGAAATTTCCTGGCCCCCCAGTTGATGTGAACAAGGCTGAAGATCCATGCAAGGGCCAGCCCAGAGTCACAACCTCTCCAAGACATTCAAAAAATTTTTTTCTCATATTCTATTTAGCATCAAGGTAACCTTTGTCACAGTCATCTTCAAAAATGGGTAGGTGTGTTGGTTTTGGGGTTTTTTGTTTGTTGGTTTTGTTTCATTCCTAGTGACCCTGAGAACAAAGTCCTCTGGAGCCCCTGCTTGATGTGGTAAATTATTATATTAAACTGTCTACCTTGCAAAAACACTGGACCTTGATTTCTGTTCACCACCAAACCTGAGAAGGCCAGGTTAGTGTAGATCAGCATATGCTCCTGGATCTATATTTTTTTCCTAGTAAAAATCTCATGTTCTTTACTGTACCTGCTATGACTATGTAAATGTCTTTTCTCTGAACTGCAAGGTGCAGCTTGAAAAAACTTGGTGCTTTTTAAAGAAAATCTATTTTAATATCTCAGCAGCTGCCATCTTCACATAGATTATTACTGTAACATTTTGGTTTATGACACTGCTTTGCAAAGTTTCAGACACACAGATGTGCTTAGTAGTAGCTGGTGATCAGAGCCAAACGTGAGAACTACAAGGCATTTTACCATAGTAGTAGAGCAAAGAATTTTAACTCCAAATGTATCAAAGACACATTTTTTAAAACAACAAAAAATTCTAAAATTTACTACCTTAGCATTCTAAAGAAAGGAGTCAGAATTTACATGTAAGTTATGATTCATTAAAAAGTAGTGAATTTTTGAGTGAGCATGATACTAGCTGAGAATTATGGCTAAGCCACAAGGAGCATCGGATAATATTAACACTAGTAAATAAAAAAGAAAAACTCCTTTGAAGATTAGCCTACCCTCCTAATTTCCTTGATAAAGTTGGAATCTTCAGTTATTTAGGTCTGTGGTGTCCAGTGGGCTCTATGAGGCATGTTCAATTATTCTATAGTATAATGTTTGAACACTTTTAATTTTAATTATTCCTACTTCTCTACTAACTTGATATGAGGATTTAGTCAAATTATGCACCATCTCTATTTTTTCCACTTAAAAAATGAGTAGGATATAGTAATACAAGGAGATGTTCTAGAGGGATTCATTATTTAATGTTTCTAAAGTCCTACACAAATGCCAAACTCATTAGGGCGTGCATGCTGGCAAGTGGCTAGGGTTTAAGAGATAATGCAAGAGCACACATAAATCAAAATTTCAGCATGAACGACCTTCTTTTTGGACCAGAGAATGATTAATCATGTCACTGACATCATGTATGCAGGTTCTTGTTCAATAAGTAGCAGTTAACACCCTTAGGTTATACCTTCAGATTTCTCCCTTCCCCTTTCACACAGTGGTGGCAGGGGCTTGGGAGCAGGACTACCAATTCTGTATAGATGCTGAGAGCCTTTCAAATTACAGTCTAGAAAATGCCCAGACTGTCTTACTTTTACCGTCCCGTAAAAAAAAAAGGTGGAACTCCTGTGTCGTAGTAAATTGTTCCCAGACTTCAGTTGGATTACTTCTGAAGATCTTATTTAAAGTACACTCTATAGACATCAGTGCCAGTAAAATAAATCCAGAATCAGGTGATTATCACTACTGCATCATTACCATCCTGCTCTCAGCCACCAGTATATCTTGCAAGGGTTATGGCAATAGCCTCCGTTTTCAGTCAAGATTGTCTAGAGAAACAGAACAATAAGACATGTGTGTATGTGTGTGAGAAAAAATATATATATGCATATATACTCACACACATATATGTATATATACAAACATATATATATATCATATATAAACCTATATAACCTAATGATTATGTTTATCTATAGATATAGATATAGATAGATAGATAGATGATAGATAGATAGGTGGGACTGGCAAGTTCAGAAATCTGTAGGACAGACCAGCAGGCTGTAAACTCAGACAGGAGTTGATGCTACAGTCTTGAGGTAGAGCTTCTTTTACTCTAGGAAATTTCATTTTTTGCTCTTAAGACCATGAACTGACTGGATGAGGCACACCCACATTATTGAGAGGAATCTTTTTAGTAAACTGATTGTGCATGTTAACCACATCTATAAAATACCTTCACAGTAACACCTAGATTAGTATTTGAATAAGTAACTGGGTGCTACCACCTAGCCAAGTTTACACATAAAACTAACCAGCACACGTCCTAACTGGCTTCCTTGCTTCTTCCTATGTCCTATCCCCACAATCTATTTTCAACATAGCAGCCACAGTGATCCTTTAAGACATAAGCCATGGTATGTCATTCTCCTTCAAAACTTCTAACAGCTCTTCAAATCACTCTCTGTTAAATCCCAGGTCCTTATAAAGGCATCCAAGGATTTGAATGATCTGGGCCTCTATGACCTGTCTTCATTCCCTGCTCTTCCCACTTGGGTCATAATGTCCTCAACGTACCAGGCACATTTCCATCCTAGAGTCTTTAAGCTGTTTATTCTAACTGCTTGAAATATTCTTCTCCCAAGACAGAAACATCACGAATTTCTTCCTTCTTCAAATTTTTGCTACAGTGTCACCCTCTCAATATAGTCTACCATTATAGACTATTTAAAATTCTACCTGATAGATTTCTTCTCTGGCATTCCATATTCCTGTATTCTGCCCTACCTCTTTTTTCCCATAGCATGTATTACCTTATAACATAATCTGTAATTTACTTTTTAAAATATATCCGTTATTTATTGATCCTCCCAGTCCATCAGAATGTAACCGCCACAAAGACAATAGTCTTTGTTTATCGTTTATTAAATCTCTGATTTAACCCCTGTGTCTAGATCAGTGTCTGGCAAATGTAGTTATTTAATAAACATTTGTTGGATAAATGAATAAATTTAAGCTAATGCTTTACTAATACCCTCTTGATTATTAACTGTAATACATCTAAAAAGAACTTATTTTTACATCCTCTTCTTTTTATGTCCTTCACCCTGTTCTATAAAAATTCCCCATTTTTAAACAAATAATATAATCTAATTTTTTTTGCTTTTGTAATCATTCTCCTTTTTAAAGGAAATGATGTAAAGAACCTAATATTCATGTCATATATATAATAACTAGTTAATTGAGGGGAATAATTAAGATATGTGCAATTAATTAAAGTAATTTGATGAGGGGAATAAGGCTTCTTGGATTACAGAAAGAGTTTGAGTGGAAAACCACCATGGACTTGCTGGGGTAACCACACAAAAAAGACACATGTTTTCAAGGCCATAAATTTAGAGAATTTCAGTTTGTTTCAAGAATGATATTTAGCCTCATTTCTACTATATAATAAGTTTTATCAAATTGATTTAAATAGTGATTATCATGTTTTTACTGATAACTCATTTTGACCGATAAGCATTATAACAGCTAAAGGTGAAGTATATAGAAGTTTAGAATTACAAACTTAGAATAGACCTAACACCTTTTCATTTTTTTCTTTGTATTTTATTGTGTATTTTTTCCCATGCTTTTTTTTACTCACAGAGAAGTTCAAAGGAAAAGTAGAAAAAAAAAAACCCACTTGATGGATTTTTATATCACATTTCAGTCTCAAATTTGTATTTGTCCTTCAAGAAACATACTTGGAAGATGCCTTCCAGCTCCAAATTTTTAAAAGATAGCCCTTCCTGGAATCTCCAGTTTCTAGAGTTGGGTTAACCAGAGAATGTGTGATATCCTGGTCTTGTAAAAATCCCTTCTCCCTGTATTTCTCTAATCAAGGTTCTGAAGAAATGTATATGCCATGGAGAAGATAAGTAACACCTAGGAAATAATATTTCCTTTTATTCATAAGCATGTCCCTGTAGCCATATTTTTAAATTAATTGTGTTGCACATTAAAAAAAAGTTGCTGATATAAAAAGTATAACAATTAGAACTGTGTGACCAAAACCTCTGGCTTTTATATCTCATTAGCCTCTTCTTGAGTCACTCTCCAGTACAGTGAATTTGGGAGACTTGATTCAGATCTGTAAATGTGCCAAGCTTTTTCCCAGCTCAGCGTTTCTGCACACAACATTTCTTCTGCCTCAGACAATCTTCTTCATCTGGCTAAGATAATCTGACTTTAGCACAGATTTCAGTTTTTCAGGGAAGCCTTTTTGGATCCCTCTGCCTAGTTGAAGTTTCTTATTTTTTTTTTTTTCTAATGGCATTTTCCTCATTCTTATAATTAATTAACTAAGCAATATAGTTATTTGTGTTACAAATACCTGGCTTGCCCTTGGACAGTAATGGAAACTGCTCCTATGACCAAAAGATATAAAATAATCTTGAAAACTGAAATACCATAATGTCTTTGATGCTAAAAAAAGGCTTTCATGGAGAGGGCAGTGCCCAGAATTTCATAGTAAAATAGAAATGGTTTGTGCAGAAACAGTCTACCTAGGGAATACAAGGAGATACTCATTGTATTCTCAATCAGGTAGCCTCTTGTTCCCTAGGACTGACTTTGGAGCCACATGAGGAGCTACAGGATCCCATAATTACATGGGTGGTGCCCTATGAGCAGATTTCTATTGACCAACAAAAAGCTGCTTGGTTTATGAATGGCACTTCCAAGGTGGAAAAACAACATCCTATTTGGAATACTGTGACACTAAGACCAGCAGGTGCAAAGACTGAAGAGAGAAAAAATCAGTTCAATGGTTTTGCATGCTGTTTTCCTTGTAATGATGGGAGAAATGAATAATGATAAAAGCCCATTATATTTAGGTTTTTACTGAGTCACGAGTGGTGGCCAATGGTTTGGCCTCATGGTCAGGCAGATGGACAATGAGAATTTGCACTAGGTATAGCCCTGTGGAAATCACTATGCGAATTTAAGGGGCACATTAAAGTAGGAGGCATTGGGGAAGGTGCTGGGGAAGTGATACGTTGAAAACAATGAAAAGGATATTAAGGGCAAAAAGAAGAGCTAGTTAAAAATCCCTAAGACAAGGCATGGTCAAAGAAGGCCAGCTGGGCTATAGTCAGTACATAGTTGGAGAAAGCAGTTGGCTCTGAAATCAGACAGTTTTCAAGAGGTTATATCAAATATATCCTTTGTAATCTGTATTACCACATTTGTATTTCATCCTATACAAACTGGGAAGTTATTGGAGAGTGTTGAGCAGAGAAGGAAAGTGATTTATATTTTTAAAGGATTTCTGTACTCGCTGCATAGAAAATAGACTGTGGAGGGTTTTGGCAAGCACAGTGATGTTCACAAATATTTAATGTGCCTTCGAAAGGTTTGGGAGTTCCCAAGACCACCCTCAGGTTCAATAATTTGCTGAAAGGACTCAGAACCAACTTAAAGCTGTTACCCTCACTGTTACAGTTTCCTTTAATGAAAGGATGCAGACTGAAATCAGCCAAGCATGGATCATAGGAGCATAAGGCACAGTCCAAGAAAAGTCCCACATGCAGACCTTCCTGTTGTTCTTTCCAGTGGAGTCATGGTTAGCACTAACTTTTCCCAAAAATGGTGTGTGACAATATGCACAGTGTATTGCCAACCAAAGAAGCTTGCCTGAGTTTTGGGAGACACAATTCAACCCATGACATCGGGTCTTTGTTTTGTTCATTACTTATTTCAATGACTGAAACACTTCCTGACAAATAACAGCTACTCAATTAATATTTGTCAAATGAATGAATGAATGAAAGGATGAATGAATTCAACATGTCAAGCATAAAAATAGCTGCTGGAGATAGAGATTTAAGACGCAATCCCCACCATCAGCAAGCTCACATTCTAATGGAAGAAACAATTAAATAAATATTATATGATGAATGTTAAGCCAAAGACATACACTAGGTGCCATGTAGAAACGAAACTTTGAGCACAAAGATCAGGGAACACTTCGTAAAGAAGATGATGCCTTGCTTTGAGTGCTGAAATGTTGAAACTGATCTTGGAAGACAAAGAACATTCCATGCGTAGGGAATAGTACATATGAATACAAACAGGCAAGAAAAACTATATCACATCTGAGGAACTGCAAGTAGTTTGGTATGGAACCAATAAGGGTAAAGAAAAAGGTAATTCTGCAAGGGAGCGAGAAGGCAGATCGTGAAAGGCATAGCATAAACTAGAGTCCCGATTTTATCTTTAACATAATAGAAACCATTGATACCTTTTAAACTAGATGAGTGACATACTCAATTTGACATTTTAGAAAGGTCATTGACAATAGTATAAAGAATGAATTAGAAAGAAATAAGCAAGACTAAAAAAGGTAAACTTTTGATGTATAGTCAAATGAAATAATCAATAATCAAAAGGAAAAGTACTGAGAGCCTAAACTTAAAGGGCGACAGGATGGTGAGGGATAATGAATGGAATTGAGAGCTGTGTCAGATGAAAAATGAATAGGTCAAGGTGACTGATTTGATGTAGAGTACGAAAAAAGAATCCAGGATGGCATCTATATGGCTGATGTTGTGCAATAGATAAATGGTGGTACCATTCACTGAAATATAGGTCTTTATTAGCGGAGTACACGTGGGAGAGAAGCAGGGGCTTTAGTGGGTAAAAGAGTCAAGGAAGAATCATTATTGGACATTCTAATTCTAAGCTAGACCATCTAAAAGTAATGTCTCATAAGTAATCAATGCAAAATTTGGGAGTTCAGAGGAATTATGGTTGAAAATCCTTAGAGTATATTTTGAATATCTATTGTGCATCTGATATTTTCAGATCATGGGAAAACCAAAACTTCACCTTTCAGAGGTTACATTTTAGAAAGGTAGCTTAAGTGTGATTGTTGTTCAAGGAGTGCACTTATTCCTTTTTTGTAGCTAATTTAGTGCATTCCTTATTTTTTTCTTTTACATGTTTACATTTTTGTTATTAATGTAGATGCCTATGGCATCATAATCTCAGAAATGTAAGTTCCCTCATTTAAAAATCTTAGCCTTGAAATATTTTCTATCCTTTGGGGCAGATGTGTAGGAGTTAAATACACACACACACACGCGCACACACACACACACACACACACACACACACACACACACACACACACACACACAGAATGAACTAACCTCAAAAGACCTGGATGTTCCTTTAGGCTACTTTAGCAGAGTGGATTGCTGTGTGGTAGATTTGGTAATGACAATCAGTGTCATGCCAACTGCTGAAACAAACAGGTTAACTGGACAGGAATTCAGCTCATCACCATGGTTTGGTAGTTTGGCAAAATGTCAATTGTGCCTTTTTAGAAAGCTCCATGTACCATTTTTTTAACCAAGAAAATGAAGTAAAATGATTGAGATTTCCACCACTTTAGCAAGTCTTCCATCATATCACTAAAGGCGAAGCGACATTCTAATAGACAACATTCCTAAAATGTTAGGATTTACTGGCACAGATGCTTTTGGTGATATCAATCTCAAACTCTTCGTTTCTATTTGAACTATTCATTGTACATTTCAAATTACCGCACAGCACCACAGTGGCAAATAGATGGCCACGGTTCTTGAAAAAAAGTACAAATAATAAAAGGGGAGGGCCACAAGGTCAAAAGATATTTTTCTGGAGATTCTTGCAATATACCAAGTGATGCTTTGGAAAAAAACCAAAGCTGTTTAAAAAGACAGCAGCTGCTATAATGCTGCTTCATTACAGACCCAGCGGAGCAGAAGCAATGCACCCATTTTGCCTTTTTCTTCACTGATGATATCAATGAAGCATTAATGGAATTCTTACAGTCTACTGGTACAGTATAAATTCAGTCTGAGTAAATCTTATATTGACTATATTATAATACTCTTTTTTAAACTAAAGAAGAAACTCACTGGTTTATTTTTATATAAAAAATTTATGTAGGAGATATAGCCTCAGATCCACAATAAATAAGTGGTCAATACAGTTTTTTTTCTTTTACCATTAGGGCAACAGGTAGAATTTAAGTCTAAATTAAATCTCTCATTAGCAAACTTGTTTCACGGAAAAGTCACACACTCTTTCCCCAGTTAATAAAGTCAAGGTGCTTTGATTATTGTTTCTTTATTGATTTCATTTATTTAATGCTCCTTTAACAGAAAAAGCTTAGTTTCTGTTTGTTCTTTTATTTTCTTAACAGGATAGGTTGTGCTTTCAAAATAAAAATTATGCAAATTACTTATCATTTACCTTAATTTTTAAAATGAAGTCCAAACTATAATTCTAGGACTGTCCACTTATACAAAAATTTAAGGGCTAAAAAGGGACCCAGATGTTTCAAGTGGATTTGCAAATGGCAAAATGCTGCTTGTTGGATCTGCCTGCAAATCTTATTTGCAAATGCAAATCCTCTTTCCAAACAGATCAGAGTTTTTTTAGGTCCACAAAAATCCTTGAACAAAGCAAAATGCTGATGGAATGTACATGTGGCACTTCTATGGATTTCTATGCACATGCTCTTGCATCTTGGTTGTGTACTTTCAGAGCATGGCAGGAGAAGATAGAATGCAATGACACGTATTTTCAGGGCGTTCTGAAGGTATCCTGCTGCAATTTAGGGGATGGGCAGAGTTGTGGTGAATTCAAACATCTCCTTTTTTTTTTAATATAAGTTTTATTTATTTATTTATTTATTTATTTATTTATTTATTTATTTATTTATTTTGGCTGCGTTGGGTCTTCGTCGCTGCACGCGGGCTTTCTCCAGTTGCTGCGAGCGGGGGCTACTTTTCACTGCGGTGCGTGGGCTTCCCATTACGGTGGCCTCTCCCGTTGCAGAGCACAGGCTCTAGGTGTGAAGGCTTCAGTAGTTATGGCTCGCGGGCTCAGTAGCTGTGGCCCGTGGGCTCTAGAGCGCAGGCTCAGCAGCTGTGGCACACAGGCCTAGTTGCTCCGCAGCATGTGGGATCCTCCCCGATCAGGGCTCAAACCCATGTCCCCTACATTGGCAGGCAGATTCTTAACCACTGCGCCACCAGGGAAGCCCCAAACATCTCATTTTTTATCTCTACAAGAAGTGACTCAGAGCACACCCTACTTCAACTGTGTTCCCTTGATGCATTGGCTTTATTTTGCAAAACAGTTTCCATTTGTCCACACCTACTGAGATTCCCTCTCTTGCATGGCTTCCCTTTTCAGCACAGGTCCCTCTAGCAGATCTGTGTTCCCGGGTCCCAGACTATGAGTGTAGCTCTCTATTGATGCTTGTCTGTTGAGGTCAGTAACTCATTCACATTTTTACTTTCCCTTGCCCCCTGATAATAATAATGATAATAGCAAACAACTTATAGCACTGTCCACATACTCATTTAATCTTCACCACTACTTCATCACATGCACAGTTTCCCTTCCTGTGCTCCTCTAATCTAACAAATCAATCTACACTGAAAGGTTAATGGTGGAAAGAAAGCATGGCTGGATTTTTCCACCTCCAATCTGTCATCTTCTCTCCTTACATTTTACCCCTGCCATTATTCAAGGTTGGACTGTTGCCATAGCCTCCTAACCAATATCTACCAACACTCCAGACTTGCCCTTCTGAAATCTATTCCTCTACATTTTTGCTAAAATGAGTGATCTGAACTACAAATCTAACCTTGTCGCTATACTGCTTTAATATTACTATACCACCTATAGGATAAAAGCCTCAATCCTTAGGATGGGATATAAAGTGTGCTGTAGCTTCACCCACCTCCTTCTTTACTTTCTTTTCCCACTACCTTCTTCATAGAACGAAATGACTTTTTAAAGTTCAATCCCTTGGATACCATATTACTTCATGCCTTTTATTAATTTTATTTTTTTATTTAAGTATAGTTGATTTACAGTGTTGTGTTAGTTTCAGGTGTACAGCAAAATGATTCAGCTATACATATATACGTATATTCTTTTTCAGATTCTTTTCCCTTATAGGTTATTACAAATTATTGGGTATAGTTCCCTGCACTATATAATAGGTCCTTGTTGGTTATCTATTTTATATATAGTAGTGTGTATACGTTAATTGCAGTCTCCTAATTTATCCCTCCCACCTTTCCCCTTTGGTAACCATAATCTTGTTTTCTGCGTCTGTGGGTCTATTTCTGTTTTGTATATAAGTTCATCTGTATTTTTTTTAGATTCCACATGTAAGCAATATCATATGATATTTCTTTATCTCTGTCTGGCTTACTTCATTTAGTATGATAATCTCTAGGTCCTTTCATGTTGCTGCAAATGACATTATTTCATTCCTTTTTTATGGCTGGTAATATTCCATTGTATATTTATACTACATCCTCTTTATCCATTCATCTGTAGATGGACATTTAGTTTGCTTCCATGTCTTGGCTATTGTAAATAGTGCTGCAACGAACATTGGGGTGCATGTATCTTTTAAAATTATGGTTTTCTCCAGATGTATGCCCAGGAGTGGGATTGCAGGGTCATATGGTAGCTCTATGTTTAGTTTTTTAAGAAACTCCATACTGCTCTCCATAGTGACTGCACTAATTAAGCTCTAGCCACAACAATCAGAGAAATAAAAGGAATCCAAATTGGAAAAGAAGAATGAAAACTGTCACTGTTTGCAGATGACATGATACCATACATAGAAAATCCTAATGATGCTACCAGGAAACTACTAGAGCTCATCAATGACTTCAGTAAAGTTGCAGGATAAAAAATTAATACACAGAAATCTGTTGTATTTCTATACACTAACAACAAAAGAGAAATTAAGGAAACAATCCCATTTACCACTGCATCAAAAAGAATAAAATACTTAGGAATAAATCTACTTAAGGAGGCAAAAGACCTGTACTCCAAAAACTATAAGACGCTGATGAAAGAAATCAAAATGACACAAACAGATGGAAAGATATACTATGTTCTTGGATTGGAAGAATCAATACTGTCAAAATGGCTGTACTACCCAAGGCAACCTACAGATTCAATGCAATCCCTATCAAATTACCAATGGTATTTTTCACAGAACTAGAACAAATAACTTTAAAATTTGTATGGAAACACAAAAGACCCCAAATAGCCAAAGCAATCTTGAGAAAGAAAAATGGAGCTGGAGGAATCAGGCTCCCTGACTTCAGACTATACTACAAAGCTACAGTAATCAAACAGTATGGTACTGGCACAAAAACAGACTTATAGATCAATGGAACAGGGTAGAAAGCCCAGAAATAAACCCACACACCTGTGGTCAATTAATCTATGACAAAGGAGATAAAAATATACAGTGGAGAAAAGACAGTCTCTTCAATAAGTGGTGCTGGGAAAATTGGACACCTACATGTAAAAGAATGAATTACCGATATGTGTGGTAAGCGGAATTTATGAATAAGAAACATAAGGATAAAAAAAAAAAGAAACATAAGGATGATAGCTAGTAGTAAATAAGATATGTTGGGCCAATGAGGTCTTTCCCCACTGCCTTCAAATATCCTAGAAAATCATTTAGTCAATTTGTAAATAAGGCTGAAACTTGAGTGAACGTTGAGACTCTTCTTAGCTAGGTAAAACCACAGTGAAAAAAAATAGAGATCTATCAATGAGAAAGCTAATATACTGAGGAGGAGTTTAGAGGTACAGATATATATTCAAGTAAGAAACTCTGAGGCTGTGTTGAACATGATGCCAAAACAATAGTTTGTTCAGTCAAAATAATAGTCTACTTATTCATAAAAGATCAGTTAAACTGATATTTTATCATAATAAAGAAAAAGAACCAACTAATTGACCGAATTAATTGTTTTTTAATTTCCTTGAGGAGCCACCAAGAAGCCAAAGCCTGAGTTTATTTATGTAGGGAGGCAGTGCTTTAATTCTCCTGTGATGCAGAGATCAACACGATAAAATGGAGTTTTCCAGGGACAGTGGGGAGCATAATTGTGGAGATGGCATTTGAACATTATTTAAGAAAAAGAAAATTGGACTGAGCCTATGATTTGGGGGACATTTTCTAAGTGATTTAACACGATAAGAACTATTTCCTTCTTTCTTATAAGGCTGAATTGCAAATGTCACCATCTTTTGGGTCCCCAAAAGTAAGTGATTGTGTTCAAAGACTTTTAATGCTTTAATCTCATGTGTTTCATTAGACAGTGGATGTCTACTTAATAAATCTGTATTTTCCAAATTGACCCACATATTGGAGAAAACTTATGTATGCTTTTATTATCTTTAAGCCTACTTTAAATGAGACTCTTAAATTTGGAAATACCAATGTGTGTGATAAGAACTTGATGTTCATAATTCAAACGTGGCTTTCTGCAGATAGTTATTTCCAACTTATATCAAAGATATTAAAATAAATGCTAGCTGAAATTTGATGACAGAAGTAATAATTATAATGTAATTTTTTGAAAAATATGACTATGGTCAAATATTATTGTGTGAAGAGTTACTTCTATTCTTGTAAGCATTATGCCAAACTTTTGACACCCATAAAATTCAGGTTTTTTCAGAGATTAAGGTATCCTTAGGAAAACAAGAATACTCTCTTCTTCCATGAATCTTAAATAAAATATCTTGTTTCCCTTAAAGATCCAAGAAATTTAAGTAGACAGCATTTTGTTACATGACTTATGCTAGTTATAATTATGTCTTTTTTTAAGAAAATTCTAAAAATTGTTTGAATCTGGGAAAGTTTGCTGTTCTCATTTGCTTTGAAGCAGTATTAGAGACTAATTTTGAATGTCAAAGTTGGTCCATTGTGTGGTTTTGAGTGTTAAAAGTAAAACTAATATAAGTAAAGGTTCTAGTGTAATATAACACTGTTTAGAAAAAAAAACAACACACACACACACACACACATTGACCAAAAGTCTTAAAGTTTCCTTTCTAAGTTGTTCTTAACTCCCCCATATAAAATAGTAGTCATTTATATGGTAGGAGTCTTACAGTTCTGAAATAGGGCCATTAACAGCAGAATAACTTCAACTAACTTACTGATAGAGGTAATTCTTAGGTTTTAATGATCTTTTTTTATACATTCCTTTTGTTGTTCCATAGTTCCATTCTACAGAGCAAATATTTCTAAATCTCTTCTGTATTTGTTAATGGTTTCTGCTCTTTAGAAAACACCAAATCGTTCAACAAACATGTGAGAAAGCAAAGGGCAACCACTTTGTGCTGCAGAAATAGTTCTCAAATGCCTGTTTTAGTGCCTTCTCAATAGTTAGAAATATAAATAATGGGCAGAATAATACTGAGCAAGAATTAACACATTTACATGCAAAAAAAATGTACACAGCACAATTAGAAGAGTAGTGTCCTTTTTTTTTTTTTTTTTAACAGATTAGTGCTGTACATCCAAATTCTTCTGGTTAGTTCCTAAAATTTAAGCAAAATTAAAATACCTGATTTTTTAATCTTATATATAAATATATAGAAATATAATATTGCCAAAAGATTCAACCATTAAATGAAAAAATACATGCAGTTTACTAAACTGTAAACCTACTAGTGCAAAGAAACAACTCTGTCAAAGACTGCTTGATCAATGTTGCAGCTATTATAAAAAATTATAGGGAAAACATAATATTTTTAAATGCAACACCCAAAAATAATGACCATATTTCTCAGTACAAAAAAGAAATATACATTTCCCCCACCCCAAAACCCAGAGTACTATGTGTTCAAAAACAAAAGGTCAGGAACTAAGTACTTCAGTGACACCATTGCCTTAAGGATCAGAATTGGAGTTATACTTGAGGTCTTAGGTGAAATGAGTTTGACGGATTAGGTTCGGTTACTGGCTGTCAGTGCACTACATAAAAAACACTGCACATACAGAGCTTAGTGAAACTAGCTGTTTTCTGCACAGGAAAATTCCTTGATAGAGTTAGCATGAAGACAAATGAACTGTTATCCCCCAAGAAAGGTGTCCCTTTAGGTTAAATTTGAGGTTAGCAATACCAAACAGTAAGAACACTTGACTTCACATGGCTGACAGACTCATTACCTTTGTAAATATTGAGGCTTAGCTTTGAATCCTAGGATTCTTCTTCGAGTTTTTAGAGAGCGATAGTAACTAACCAATTACCCAGACAATCAAGAAATTAAAATGGGAAAAGACAAGAGTAGTGTAAGCAAATTTTCTTCATTTCCTACTATCAGACAAAGTTGTTTAAACTTTCTCCTTTATTTTTACATCTTTACTCCTTTCATTTATTCAAAGTCTTCTAAATACAGCCTTGCTGTTCACCATAATAAGGACACTATTTAAAAAATATTACTTTTTTTGTATTAACAGGTAAGAAAAAGGGAACTTAGAATTAATTCCAGGACGATCATAACAGGATTCAAAGCCATATTTGTCAGTGTCTAAGGCTAGTGCTTTTTCCACAAGTTATTTTCATATACAAGCACTTCTCAGAAATCTATTTATTTTGTTTATGATAGCTATCCATTCATTTTCATGTAAATTGTATATTTTCTCTTATGTCTCTTCTATTATTTTCTTTCTCATCATAGTTTTCAATTACTTCATTTACATGATCAAACACTAATAGAAGATGTTTAAGTAATTTCTATTTAGAATCCTTAAATATCTACTACATTCTCAATTATTTTCTTTATATATTATTTAATATTTTTTTACTTAATATATCATGGGCAAGATGCTATATTATATAATTAAGTAATCTTTTTCAACTTGCATTTTAATGGCTGCAAAGAATTCCATGTGTCTGTAGAATAATTTATTCACTCTGACAATCTTTTTTTAAAAATTTTGCTGATACACACACAGGTAAAAAAAATATGCATAATATCACTACAAAATTCATGCAAAGCAGTAACAGTACCCTCTTCTGCTCATGCCATACTCTTCCCAGAGGTTAACTTTTCATGTGGATTTTTCCCATTGATTTTTCTAAGTTTATAATTATATGTCAATAGGTATATATGTAGATCTGACACAGATATCACTCACTAGCTCTTAATTTCCTCAGTGCTGTGTACCTCATGTACCCTCAACCACCTTTTCCGTGGCAGCCACCAACCATACACTATGGCCTCACACTCAGACCCAAATAGCTCTGCTGCCTGGTGACAACCAGTATACTGCACTAACAAATATAGAACTCTTCCCTCACAGCCTCTGCTACACAGCCAGGCCAATCAATGAATGCCCAAAGATTCTAGTTTTTCTTCCACTGGCAAGCACATAACAGAGCTTGAGATCTGGTAACATAAGCTATCTTTAGAGGGGTGGAATTATACAGTCTGGAGGTGGGGGAAGCTAATGCCCTATCAGGAAAACTTTGTCAATGGGAAAAGCCTTCTCTGAAGCTTGTTCCTATTTATGGCTCACCTGTAAAACTACATAACCGCAGATATTCCTTTCAACCAAATTCACTGTGTCTCCTTGTGGTTTCTCATGAAGTAGTAACTATTGCCTCTCATTTTCATAAAGCCTTATTTCTCTTTTTTCTCACCCTTGCTCCCTTTGGTTTCATCTCCAAAATAAAACATCTAATACTTGCATCAGAGAACCCAGCTTAATAGGTATATCTACATGTATGTATTCAAAAATTAAACAGAACAATTGTTGAACAAAGCAACTCTGAATCATCCATGGTTCCAACAAGAAATAACAAGGGGAATTTTAAAATATCTTGAATTGGTTGAAAATGAAAACACAACAAATGAAAATTTATGGAATGAAGCTAAAGCAATACTTAGAGGGAAATTTATGGCTTTAAATGTTTTACTAGAAAAGAAGAAGGCATCAAATCAATTATCTAAACTTTCAACCTAAGAAACTAGAAAGAAAGTAAGGCAATAGAAGAAAAGATATAAAACAATTATCACAATAACTAATGAAATGGGAAATACAAAAACAATGGAATCCAAAGTTGTATCTTTGAAATAATAAAACTTGCAAACCTTTAACTAGAATTAGCAAGACAAAAAAGACACAGATTACCAATATCAGAAATGAAAGATAGAACTTCACAATAGATCCAACAGAAATTAAAAAGGAATTTAAGGTAATATTATGAAGAACTTTATTTAACAATAAATTTAACAACATAGATGAAATAAATTCCTAGAAAGACATTAATTACCCACTGACACACAAAAAAATTAGAAAATCTTAATAGGTATATATAAAGTAAAAAAAACTTAGCAGTTAAATATATACTTATGAAGACGAATCTAGACCCAAATGGCTTAACCAGTGAATTCCATCAAACATTTAAGGAAGAAATTGTACCAGTCATACACAAACTTTTTCAAAAAACAGAAGAGGGAACATATGCCAAAACATTTTAGGGGGCTAGTATTACCTTGATACCAAAGCAGGACAAAAATATCAGAAGAAAAGTGCCTAACCATATCTCTTATAAGCATAGATGCAAGGTATTTAAAAAATAATACCAAATTAAATTCAACAATATATAAAAATACAATACACCATGACTGTCTGGAATGTATCCCAGAAATGCAGAGTTGGTTTATTATCTAAAATTCAATTAACATAGTATATCATATGAATAAAATAAAGAAGAACATTTATAGAATTATATCAAAAGACTCATAAGGAGGTTTTTACAAAATCCAACACCAGTTCCTGATAAAAATTCACAACAAATATATGCAGAAGTGAAATATGTGGAAAGACTAGTACAGGGAAAAGACATAAGCACCCAAAAAAGCAGTTAAATATGTAAAAGATTTGATCACACCATCCACCAAATTGACATTTATATATCACTTATATAACACTATATCCAACATTTGAAGAATATCTTTGTCAAGTGTCCATGGAACATTAATCAAGATAGATTATATGCTGAGTCATAAAATAATTCTCAATAAATACTTAAGAATTGAAAACATATAGAGTTTGTACTCTGATCAAAAAAGGACTAAATTAGAAATTAGTAACAATTGGTAACAAAAATACATTAAGAAAAACCTTAATATTTTTCAATTGAGCAAAAAAATTTAAAAAGCCATAGGTAAGGAAAAAATTATTAAGTGAGATTATATAGTACTTAAATTTTTTTTCATTGTGGTAAAATATACATAACATTTACGACTTTAACTGTTTTTAGGTGTACAAGCCAGTAGCATTAAGTACCTTTGCAATGTCCTTTGATGCATAGAAGTTTTAAATTTTGATGAAATTCAGTTCATCTTTTTCATTTTGTTGCAGGTGCTTTTGGTGTTATATTTTAGAAATCATTGATACATCCAAGGTCGTAAAGGTTGCCCCTGTGTTTTCTAAGAGTTTTATCATTTAAGCCCTTAAACTTGTCTTTAATCAATTTTGAATTAATTTTGTAAATAAAGTAAGGGTCTAATAACTTCATTCACTTGTATGTGGGTATCCAAGTTTCCTAGCATCATTTGTTGAAGAGGCTATTCTTTCCCCATTGAATCATCTTGACGTCTTTCTTGAAAGTAATTAACCATGTAGGTAAAGGCATATTTTTGGGCTTCCAATTTTATTCCATTGGTCTATATGTCTCTCCTTATGCTAGTACAAGAATGTCTTTATTACTGTAGCTTTTTTAGTAGACTTAAAGCCTATTTTGTCTCATAATAATATATTCAGTTCAGCTCCCTTTTGGTTAGTATTTGCGTGGAATATCTTTTTCCATCTTTTTATTTTCACCTTTTTTTGTGTTTTGTAACTACATATAGAATGCATATGTAGACAGCATATATATGGATCATTTTTGTGTCCGTTCTGCCAATCTCTGCCTTTTCATTGAAGAGTTTAATCCATCTACATTTTAAATAATGACTAAAAATGGACTTACTTCTGCCTTTTAGCTATTTTCTGTTTGTCTTATATGTTTTTGTTCCTCAATTCCCCCATCTCTGTCTTCTTTTTGTATTGTTTATTTTTTGTAGTATAACTTTTCAATTTCCTTCTTTCCTTTTCTGTATGTTTTATAGTTATTTCTTTAACGTGTACTGTGCATTACAATCAACATCTTAAACTTATAAAAACCTAGTTTGAATAATACAAACTTAGTTTCAAAAAGATGAAAACTCTAGCTCTTTTACATCTTAGGCCTTCTCCCTTTGCATTATTAGTGTCACAGATTACATCTTTGTACATAATGTGCCCACTAATGTAGATTTATAATTATTATTTTATGCATTTATCTTATTAAAAAATAAATTACCAACTAAACAATAATATTGGCCTTTGTATTTACCTGTGTAGTTACTTTTACCAATGTTCTTCGTTTTTTCATATGGTTTCAGGTTACTGTCTATTGTCCTTTCCTTTCAGTCTGATGGACTGCCTGAGTATTTCTTGCAGGGCAGGTCTACTAGTAACAAACACTTTCAGGTTTTGTTAATTCTGGAAATGTCTTAATTTCTCCTTCATTCTTGAAGGATAGTTTTGTAGATACAGAATTATTTATTGGTTGAGTTTTTTTTTTTTTCTTCCAGGATTTTAAATATGTCAGTCCACTGCCTTTTGGCTTCCATGTGTGCTGATGAAAAATTATCTGTTAATCCTAATGATGATCCCATGTGTAATATTAGTCACTTATCTCTTGCTGTGTTCATGATTTTCTTTTATCTTTAGCTTTGGACACATTTGACTATAATGTGTTGCAGCATGGCTCTCCTTGAGTTTATCCTGTGTGAAGTTCATTGAGCTTCTTGGATGTGTATAATTATATCTTTTATCAAATTTGGGAATTTGGGGCCATTATTTCTAAAATATTTTTTTCTGCCTCTTTCTCTCTTCTTCTGGAACTCCCATTATGCATATGTTTGCACATGTGATATGCAAATGGTGGTATCTCACAGGTCCCTCAGGCTCTGTTCATTTTTCTTTATTCTTTTTTCTTTCTGATCCTCATACTGGATCAGTTCGATTGTCTTATCTTTATACTCACTGGTTCTTTCTTTTTCCTGCTCAGATCTGCCATTGAACTCTGCTAGTGAAGTTTTCTACTTTGTACTTTTCACCTCCAGAATTTCTGTTTCGCCCCTTTTAAAAATTTCTCTCTTAATTGACATTTCATACTTGTTCAACCCTTTACACATATATACGGGACAACATTATTCATAATAGCCAAAATGTAGAAACAATCAAAACAACCATCAATGGATGAGTGGATATAAATTGCAGTATATGTACAAAATGGAACATTATTCATCATAAAATGGAATAAAGTGCTGCTGCTGATGTTTATTTGGATGAACCTTTAAAACACTATGCTAAGTGAAAGAAGCCAGACATAAAAGATCACATTTTATATGATTCCATTTATATGAAATATCCAGAATATGCAAGTCCATGGAGACAGAAAGCAGATTAGTGGTTACCAGGAGAGGGCAGGAGCTTGTAATGGGGGGTGACTACTAAATGGATATAAGGTATTCTTCTGGAGCAATGAAAAGCTTTGAAACTAGAGACAGGGGATAGTTGCACAACATTGTCAATTGTATGTTATGTGGCTTTCACCTCAATTTAAAAAAAATTTTAGAAGGTCCAAGACATACTATTGAACTTAAGAGACACATGTAACCCAAAATGACAGAATACATAGTCTTTTCAGGTACACATGAGACATTTACTAAAACTGACCATATGCTGGACCATAAAGCAAGCTCACAGTGGAATTAAACTAGAAATCAATTTTTAAAAGACAAAAAAAGTAGGCTTAAAATTAATTTATTCACTTTTAAATAACTAAATAAACTAAAAACTTGTATATAAAATGTCATCTTATATGGGCATCTCATATAAAATCCACATGTGCATGTAGTAAATTCATACTGAGAGAAACTGAATGTGACCACCCCCAATCACATAAGTAGTAAGAAGTGGAGTCAGAATTCAACCTCAAGTCTGTGGTTCTTAATCAGTGCATTAGTGACTATACTGACATGTATAAACTCAATTGTTTGGAAGAAGACACTAATGAAGGTAAAGTGATGTTTATAATCTTCACTTGAGCCTGTTAGTTTAAGTTTGTTCAGTGTCATGATCAGAGAACCCTTAATTCAGGCCAACTATGTTGTGTGCATCATGTTTTGAGAGAAATCAGGTTATACTATGGGTGTGGATTAGTGCAAAGTACAAAACTGCTACCAAAAAATCCACTTTGAAAGACATACCTTTTTTATACCTTTTGCATAAAAAGAATTTGAGAGAACATTGCAAATTACAAACTGGAGTTTTCACAGTGATAGTAGGAAATTTGTTGAAAACGGATATTCAGGGAATCAAGGGTATCATAACTGAATGCATAAGCAGGAAACTTCATTCAGAGGAGAGGATATAATGGTTCTTTAAGGGAAAATCATGTCCAATGCTAGAAACCTTAGAGGAAGAATGTCTGTAAACGAAGAAAACAGTGAACCAATTTATTTAGACTTTTAAAAATTATTTACTAATGTTACTTCAAATTGTTAGTTTGTAATAAAATCACCAAGGTATTTGGGAAGAATTTTAATCATAAGTTTGACACTAACTGTGAAACAGAAAATAATATAAGCTAGTGATAAATAAACACTGCTTTCCATCAGTACTTTCAACCAAGTTTCTGACTTCAACCATGACACTGATAGCTCTAAAATTTCTAACTTGCTTCAACTTAAACATACATTTCTGATTACTTAATGTGTATCTCCTTAATGCAAACATGTATCCCAGTAACAGTTCACTTTTTCGGCCCATATTTCTACCCATACATTTATGCTTACCCCTTTATATTGGTTAAAAGCACTAAACAGTCTCCTTCAATTTAAAAATGCCACCAGTAGCCTAGAAATTTTACTCTCTTGTTTCCTCTATATCCAAGTGGTAATGAAATTCTGTCAATGTATTTCTTCTTTTTCACACACCTCCCCCATTTTAACCATCTCTCTTAAGAGCCACATGACTTTTTTACCTAGTCTGTTCCAATAGCCTCCTAATTGATATACCGTCACTAATCTTTTATACTTAATTAAGTCTCTAAATGGGTTCCAAAGTTATCTTCCTTTAAAAATTATGATCATATTATTCAGCCATTCAAATTTCTATTAATTCTGTATCAATTAGGATTAAGTCCAAGGCTAACTATAAGACCCTCCTCCATTAGGTCATAGGTTGCACCTTCAGCCTCTCTTCAGGACAATTCTTTCCAGGTTCTCCATGCTCAATTCACACTGAACTTTTCACCATTTCCCCAATTCTCTACGACTTCTTTTGTCCCAGGATCTTTTCACATTTACACATCTTATTTCCCTGTGTATATCCTACCCTACATTTCTGCTTCATGAATTTACCTTCATATTTAAGATAAGATCATCTCTTTTGTGAAGTCTTTGCTGGCATCTCCTGGGAGAGTTTGGCATTCTCATGCCTATACTTTCTCAGCATTTTCTTCGTTCCTTATTGTAACATTTATGGCATATTACAATAATTTATGTGTTTGTCTATCTCCTTCTCTACATAACTCTTTGCCTTAGGGTTTCTTTAATTTACCTTTGTTCTCCAATGTAATTGATAATATAATAGATATTCAATAAATGTTGATGGATCAAAAAAATGGATGTATTGGTATTGTAACTTTTGAAACTGGTCCCAAAACTGAGGAATTTATCTAATATTAATATCTGCATATTTTCAAATGGCATGGGATTTTCCTTGGTGTTAAAATTTCAAGATGACAAATACAATCAGAGTTAAGGATTATGAACTTCTTATTAATCAAAAAACAGGAATACTAAAAAATAAGAAGTAAGAAAAGAAAGAAAGTAAACAAGTTTCTCTCAGCATGCAAAAGGAATGAAAAAGAAGAGGAATGGGGAGGGCAATAATTGAGCAGTACCTTAAAAATTATGGAAGATAAGGAGTAGTTATCATAGACTTTATCACCATATTCTGGACTATTTACTAGTTTAAGCCTTGGATATGGAAATATTAGAATGGTTTCACCTAGCAGTTAAACTAATGGAACCATCTAACTCTCAGCCTTGGATCAGACTGGAAAATCATTTCAACGTGCTTTGAGTAAAATCGACATTATAAAATCAACTCAGATGTTGGCACCATGTTTTTACACATAAAAGGTGCTACTTATTACTAATCTACTTATCCCTAGAACCAAAACAGAATTCCCTAATTTTATGTCAGAAAAGAATATTGCTCTGTTCAATATGGTGTTTGTTATTGATTATATTGCTTCTAATGTCTTCTTTCACTAATCTATCCTATACGCGATACATTTCCACAAAAAGAAATTTCTTGTTTTGTCAATACTGTACCTCAAAACTTTTCAGTGGTTCCCCAAAAGCCTCTTAATTTTAAAAATAATCCTTTTGTAAAGCTTCTTGATATTTTCTAGGAATTCCTTGCTTTACTCAAACCAAGCAAAGATACTTTATGACCCATGCTTTCTGATCTCTTACTCCCTTATTTTCTCCTTCTCTCTAAAACTGTTTTTCCCCTTTCCTCATATCTTTCATATTAACTACAAAGCTTTTTAGAAACATCTTCAAAAGTATAAAGCTTTTGTTCTGATTTCAGACAGACTCAGGTTTTTGTCCTAACTCTGCCACTTGAAAGTTAATGAAGTCACACATTCTCTAAAGTTTAGATTCTTTATTTGTAAAATAGGTAAATAACAATGCCTAATTGTACCCTTGGTTAATGCTGGCTTAATAGGAAAAGGATGCTTTTTGCCATTTGCCAAATGGCAATGCTTCTTCCATCTGTGAACCCATGGAATTGGTAATCTATGTCTAAGATTGGCTTAGGGGCTTCTATTTCCACAAGTAAAGTATAATTTATACAAAAGAAAGAAAAAAGTGCTTGCAATGTTTTTAATACTATATAGTACAGAAGATTATGAGAAATTTTGCAGACTTGGGACTTGGACATAGTGGTTAGTAAAGTGCCTGGTACATAATAACAGAATAATAGATGGTGCTTATTATTAGTACGACTATTATTAGCACAATTATCTCTATCATTATTTTTGATGTGCTTATTTTCTCTTTTAAATTCCCACTGCATTTTCTGTCTATCTCTCCCTCTATATATATCCTTTTCTCAATTATTTGTATACATGTGTCAGCCTTTCTTCTCATTTTGTAACTTTCTTGACGTTAGGGATTGTGTCTCAATCTCTGTCTTCTAAGTAATCTTTCCCACTTCCCTACACACAAGAATTCAATAAATATGTGTTAAGTTGAATACTATGTATTAAATATCTAGCATATAATTAAGATAAGATATAAGATAAACAATAACTTTCTTTGTAATCAACATCATAGTAAGAAACATGAATGACTGTGAAAGCTCTTGGTTTTCCTGGTGCCTCTTATAATACAGGATACTGTGCCCTAATGATGCTAAAATCATTCTTTTGGTCTACTTGAGTGCACTCAAGTTGATCAAATTACTCAAGATTAAAATACCAAAGGGTAAACCTAATTTATTTTACTGATTCATCTTCCTGGTTCACTCCCACACTTCTTCATATCCAGTGGGTTTATGTTCAAGCCGTCTCCTCTGAGAGGCATTCTGGGATCACTTCCGTTGACCACAACATTTTTATATCATTTCATCACCTGTAATATTATAGACTTACTCATTTATTTTCTACTTCTTGCTCCTAGAATGTAACTCCATGAGGGCAGACTTTTTTGTTTTGTTTCTCTCTATAATCCTAGCATTTAGAAGAGCGCATGGATTGTGATAGACTTTCCAAAAGTACCATTTTCTTAAATTATGAATGAATGAATGAATGAAAATTCTGCATGTATACTTTTTTGTTATGTAGAACACTGAAGAACTAATAGAGTGATTCAAGAGACTGTAATTTTAATTACAGAAAAGAAAATTAAATCAAGGTGGTTATTACTAAGTTATCTAGATAAATTTTCTAGCTAGTAATATCAACCAGTCCTTACTGTGAATTCAATTTTTAATTTGTTTAAATTATTTATAAAAAATTTAATGTAATTAATTTAATAAAGCCTGTTTTTTTTTTTCTGTTCATCAGATAAGAAAAAATTGAAATAGCATCATGACTTCTAAATTAGTGCTAGTTACCTGCTCAAAATATTTGAATTTAAGGTTATGGTATAAAGGTGGAAAGGAAGAAAAATGGAAGGATGTCTAATTAGAGACTGATACTTATTTAGCCCTCATGGAATGGAGTCACTTATATGATCCTCATCAGCCCTCGACTTCTAAGGGTTTTACCCACAGATGTGAATTAGAGAAAATGGTACTCAAAATGCATCTCTGAGCTACTTATGCTTGTTTCTCTCAAGCCACTAGTCAAATATAATCAGAGGCATAGAAGATCCAATGACCAATTCATGTTCTTTGTGCTTGCATTCTACATGTTAGATTGCTACAAAATATCTAGAAATTACACTTTCTGATTACCTAGACAATATTGTGTACATATGAATAATCCATCCAACAACCAAGACTTATTATTTCATAACTCTCTCAAATTCATTAACTTATTTTTAGGTTAAGCATTTCTGTACTGAGTCCTATGTGTAAAGCACTATATCAGGCACTAGAATATACCATTAAACAAGATACTATCTCTTTATCAAGTAAAATGCTGACTAAAGGGAAAATATACACAGTAACAGAAAAATATAATGCAATACAAATGCTGATAGAACTAAGCAAAGGATAGTACACAAGCAGATAGGAAAGCACTTTTGGATTCTTACTATAGCATCAGGAAGGTTATGAGAAAGAATCTAGGCACTATTAGATAGAAAATGCATGGTTCGTATACCACCATTCTTCCAATATGATGGCCATTGCTAATCCAATGAACCCTGGACTTGTTCTTGCACTCCTTAACCTAGTCCTCCAGGAAGCCATAGTCAATCTACCCAAATTACAAGTTATAAAATCTACTTGCTGTCACTCTGGTTTAAGTGGATATGATAGGACAAGAACAAATAGTGGTGAAGAAAGTGTGAGAGAAAGGGAGATAGATAATGGTCCAAAGTCAGTACAGAGGTCAATATGAAAGAAGAAATTCACATAGGGGAAATTTCAGATAGTTCAGTATAACTAGAGCAAGAATGGTGAGAGATGAAACCAAATAACTAAGTGTAAAGAGGTTGATGAGGGCATTATAAGAAATATTTAAAAGTTTGGACTTGATTATGAGGACGATGAGGAGAGAACCAAACTTTGTGACCATTCTTTCTCACTTGTGTTAACCACACCAGCTCTTTGAGTACATATACACTCCGAGCTTCCTTTTCCTCCCAATTCATTACCAGAAACATGTCTTGGTCTTTATTTTGAAGCCATGACTCGTGGGATTTGGTCTTTTCCTAAAGGCTACATCTTAATGATCTTACCTTTGAACTGATTTCACTTTTCGATTATTTTATTTTTGGTCTTTCTATATGCTCTGTACACGTAGGGCATATAACTAATGCCCTATGCACATTCTAATTCTTTCTCTTCTGGATTCATACATTTCTCATAGTAACTTATCAACTGCAGCCTGACCAGAGTCATGCTTTCAACATTTAGCTTCAAGAATCCTCCTTCTACTCTAAACGTACATCAGGTCCATTTTTTATACTCTAGTTTATCATAGGCCATAGTTTTCCGAATGTTACACAACCAGATTTCAGGGGTTGACATTTTCCTAACTAACTCTTATAGCCGTATCCTCACCATTTCCCAGCCTCCTCTAACAGCTTCCATACTGCTTGCCTACCTGACCCAAAGCACTGCCACACAATTAGAGTGTTTCCTCTCATGCTCCCTTGGTCCTGTACCATCAGGCCATAAATATATTCTCCCAGCCTGCAAGTTGTATAGGTGCTACCACTCCTTTGGGATTGCTTTCCCCTTAATAAGCACAGCTATTTCTCAGCCAATTATGTTGTACCTTAACCCTATATATTGGTCTAGTAACCAGGAGAGCAGTGGCTCCTTATTTCCTTGTAAAGCAGAGTCCTCTGCATTTACTTCAGGCAAGGAATGTTGAGAGGAAAGAACTGGCCTTTAACTTGAAGTATTAAGCCACTTATAAAGCTCAAAGTGTTCAGAGGATCTGCAGAATCAAGTTTTATGAGTGCATTGACCCAGATACCTCAATCCCAATCACATATTCTCACTTTTTCCTCCACCAGAGTTAGCAGAATTTCCAGAGCTAAGAATTCAACCTTCTCAGGAACTCAGCTACTATTACAGATAATTCCTGGGTTTGTTCCTTTCATTGTCTGCCCTCCAGCTGCAGAAGATGAGACTCTTTATACACTACTAAGAACGCCCTCTGACTTTCCTACTTTTTCACTTGCTGAATAATCACCCTCACCCTTCACTGTCTTTTTTGAATGTCTCACTAGCCCTCGAAAAGATCCTCTGATTCTATTATCCTTGTAATCTGTGCTCCCCTAACTTCTCAGAATCCTGAGATATTGCACCCACCAGTGAATCCTTTTGCACTGTCATCTCAAAGTTTACCACCTGTGAAGTTTTCAACAATGGCACTGCAGGAGCATGGGTTTTAACTATTTCCAGTGTTCTAGTTCCAAAATTTCATTTTATGGTTTGCTTCTTTGAATCTTTCCAAGTTTCAGTCATCTTAGATTGAAACAAACTAAATTGGAAATTTGCATACAGAGAATTTATAAGGGAGTACCTGCAGGATGAACACTTCTGAAGGAGTAAAGAAAGAATCTTGTTTTAGAAGTACACGCTCTGTTTAGTTGCAAAAACTGCAAAGTCAATAGCAAAAGACAAGTCTCTAGAAAGGGGTGAAGAATTGGGAAAACTAATGAAATCTATCATAACCCAGTATCCAGGGTGGATAAATATAGTTCCTAAAAGAATGAGGGTTTCAAATGTACTTGATCGAAGAGGAATAGAGTATTACATTTTGCTGGTTATGAACAATACATATCATACATTTTTCTGTTTCTCTAATTGATTTACTGAATAAGCCATCTGATTTCTACTTTTAAATTGGGCCTAGAGTAGGACAAGCCCCTCCAGCAGGGCCAAGCTGCCTTGCCACTCAAGCTTTATGATCTAGAAGATACCAGTGATGCTCAAAATGCTGGCAGCTAATAAAAACCTATCACGAGCATCTGGAAAGTCCCAAAAGAAAAATCATAATGCTAAGCTTCTGGAGTAAAGATATAATTTCCTTTGATTACAAATGTTCTCCTTTTTGAAGTGGCTTCTGGTCTCTAGTGGGCCTTTTTAAAAATTAATTATGACACACTGTGTGACTTGAGCTGTCCATAAAGAATGAGATCAGAAGGTCAAAGGGTGGATGTGGTGGGATCTCTTGTTTCGGAGAGACTGACAGCATGTTTCTATTTATGATAGAAAGTTGACTCATTTTTAAAAATTGACTCATTTATGCCAAATTATGAACTTTTATGAGATTTAAATGCAGGTAGAAAGGTGAATTGCTGCTAAGTAGCAGGAGGAATGGCTGGCTAGTGTTGATCATGAGCCTATTCCCAGTAAGATCTATTTCTCACCCTCTCCTCAAAGGAAGGCTGATATCTATTCATTTCCTGGGAGTCCACCTTACCTGGGTTTTAGCTAAGTTCAGCCAATGGGTGTCCTTGGCAGAAATATTGGTAAGTGGAAAGGAGAGACAAGGATTTTCTCATTTCTCTCTGCCTAAAGAGTTATTTCTGGAAGCAGCTGCATCTCCTTAGCAACTTTTACTCCTACTAAATATTCCCACTGATGGAGCATTCATAGGTAAAAGTGGCCCCTAGGCTGTAACAACACATCCTCCCTTTGACCTAGTGGTAGCTTCCTTCTGTTCCTAATCTGTGAATTCTTACTATTTCCCATTGAGATTCTCAGCTCTTTCCTCACCTGTGTAGTCACTTCACTATACGACATTTCTTGTGTTGGAATAATTGAGGTGGTTTCTGTTTTCTTGGAGAGACTTCTCATGGATAAAATAGCCATTGGCAAAATATTTTGATACCCAGCAAAGACTTTCACAGTGTAACAAGGGAGGATACTTGGATTGAGTGTAAATGTAAGAAAAACTGATCAAATGTTACTTTAAATCTTATCATTTCTTTGTTGAGCAATAAAAATTATTCCTAAAATCTTAGGCAGGGTACAAGATAGAAAGGTGCCATTATATCATTATAGCTGCAATGATTCAAGTAGAAAGTTTAAAAGAACATTACAGAGGTATGGATTTATACCTGCAAAAGTTAAATTCACTTAATTCAAAAACATTCATTCAATTCAAGCACCTCTGTTTCCTTTTGTTTATAATGATAGTCAATTTGATAAAAAGCATTACATTCTTCATTTTTTGACATAATATAAGCCAAATAACTTTTTGAACTAGTATTTGAAATGTTACTCTAGATTGTATTGGTATTACACAGATAAAACAAATAATGTACCGTAAAACAGTAAGATACTTTATTGCTATAATGAAGTACCCCATAAAGGAAGCACATTTTCTTGATTTTAGATAAAGATTTATGAGTATGAAATACGTGTATAATTTCATATTGTGTTTCTCTCTAGGTCAAGTAGAGAAGAATTAAAGAGATAATATCTGTTTTGCCAAAAATCTTCCATTAACTGGAAGAACATTTGTACTATCCCATAGTTCTTCTGGTTTCAAGATCAGCAGGTTTTGTGCCTCTACTTTATTTCCTACTTAAATTTGACTGGATTTTTTTTCCAGGTGGTGTAGTATAATACATGTGTAAAAATACCATATATCTTTATTTTTTATGAGAGTCACGTAGAGTGTTAAAATATACTTACCTTCCCACTGATTTCACAAAATGTCAAGATGGCTGGAACTGGGAGAGAAGCATGGAGGAATACAATGAAAATTTCAACAAAGACTTAGAAAATATAAAGAACCAAACAGAGCTGAGGAATATAGTAACTGAAATTATAAAATACACTAGAAGGAATCTAGTGGAAATTATTGATAGATGATACAGAGGGATAGATCAGTGATCTGGAAGACAGAGTAGTGGAAATCACCAGAGCTGAACAGAAAAGAGAATTTTTTTTTAAAATGAGGATAGTTTAAAAGACTTCTGGGACAACATCAAACATATTAACATTTGCATTATGGGGATCCCAGAAGGAGAAAAGGGGCAAAGACTTTATCTGAAGAAATAATAGCTGTAAACTTTCCTAACCTGAGGAAGGAAATAGATATCCAAGTCCAGGAAACACAGAGATTCCCAAACAAGATGAGCCCAAAGAGATCCACACTGAGAAACATTATAATTAAAATGGCAAACATTAGAGATAAAAGACAATCTTAAAAGCAACAAGAGAAAAGCAGCTAGTTACATACAAGGGAACTCCCACAAGGCTAGGAATTCTGAAAAGTTCTGACTTTTCAGCAAAAACTTTGTAAGCCAGAAAGGAGAGGCATGATATATTCAAAGTGATGAAAGGTAAAACCCTACAACCAAGAATACCCTACCCAGCAAGGTTATCATTTAGATTTTAAGGAAAGTTTTACAGACAAGTAAAAGATTAGAGTTCAACAACACTAAACTGGCTTTACAAGATATGTTACAAGAACTTATCTAAGTGTAAAAGAAAAGGCCACAACTAGAAATATGAAAATTATAAAAGGAAAAATTCCACTGGTAAAGGCATACATATAGTAAAGGTAGTATATCAACCACTTAAAAAGTTAGTTAGAAAATATCAATAAAACTAAGAGTTGGTTCTTCGATAAGACAAACAAAATGGATAAAACTTTAGCCAGTTAATCAAGAAAAAAGAAGATAGGGCCCAAATAAATAAAATCAGAAATGAAAGAGAAGAACTGACAACCAACACCACAGAAATATCAAGATTTATAAGAGATTACTATGAACAACTACACAACAATAAAATGAACAACCTAGAAGAAATGGGTAAATTCCTATAAATGTACAGTTTCCAAAGACTGAATCAGGAAGAAATAGAAAATATGAACAGACTAATTACCAGTAATGAAATCGAATTAATAATTTTAAAAAATTCCAACAACTAAAATCCAGGACCAAACAGCTTCACAGGTAAATTTCTCAAAAGACTTAAAGAAGAGTTAACACCTATCCTTCTCAAACTGTTCCAAAAAATTGAAGGGTAGGAACATTCCAAAATGCACTCTACAATGCCAACATCACCCTAATATCAAAACCAGAAAAAGACACCACAAAAAAAGAAAGTTATAGGCCAATATCATTGATGAACATAAATGCAATAATCTTCAACAAAATATTAGCAAATCAAATTCAACAATACATTAAAAGGATCATACACCATGATCAAGTAAGAATTTTAACATGGATGCAAGAATGTTTCAATATGTGCAAATCAATGTGTTGATTTGATTAATAAGCCAAATGATAAAAATCATATGATCATCTCAATAGATGTAGAAAAAGCTTTTGACAAAATTCGACATCCATTTATTAAAATAATTCTCAACAAAGTGGGTATAGAGGGAACATACCTCAACATAATAAAGGTCAACATATATATGTCATATATGACAAACACACATCCAACATCATACTCAATGGTGAAGAGATGAAAGCATTTCCTCTAAGATCAGGAACAAGACAAGGATGCCCACTCTCTCCACTTTTATTCAACTGAGTATTGGGAATCTTAACCACAGCAGTCAGACCAGAAAAAGAAATAAAAAGAATGTAAATTAGAAAGGAAGAAATAAAATTGTCACTATTTACAGAAAGCATGATACTAAGTATAGAAAATCCTCTAAACTCCATCAAAAAACTATTAGAACTAATAAATGAATTCAGTAAAGTTACAGAATACAAAATTAATATACAAATATCTGTTGCATTACTATATACTAAAAATAAACTATCTGAAAGAGCAATTAAGAAAACAATCCCATTTACAATTACATCAAAAAGAATAAAATACCTAAGAATAAATCTAACCAAAGAAGTAAAAGACTTTTACTCTGAAAATTATAGGACATTGACTAAAGAAATCAAAAACAACACAAACAATGGAAAGATATCCCATGCTTGTGAATTGGAAGAATTAATATTGTTAAAATGACCATACTACCCAAGGCAATCTACAGATTCAATGCAATTCCTCTCAAAATACCAAAGGCATTTTTCACAGAACTAGAACAAATTAGTCTAAAATATTTATGAGACCACAAAAGACCCCAAATAGCCAGAGCAATCTTGAGAAAGAAAAATAAAGCTGGAGGTATCATGTTTCCTGATTACAAACTCTACTACAAAGCTACAGTAATCAAAGTAGTATGATACCAGCACAAAAATAGATACATAGATAAATGGAACAGAATAGAGAGACTAGAAATAAGCCTGTACTTATATGGTCAATTAATCTACAACAAAGTAGACAAGAACATACAATGGGGAAAAGACAGACTCGTTAATAAATGGTGCTGTGAAAACTAAACAAACCAGTGCAAAAGAAAAAAACTGGATTTCTTTCTCACACTCTACACAAAAATAAACTCAAAATGGAGTAAAGATTTAAAAGTAAGACCTGAAATCATAAAACTCTTAGAAGAAAATATACTTTCTTTTATATTGGCCTTAGCAATATATTTTTGGATCTGTCTCATCAGACAAGGGAAACAAAAGCAAAAATAAATAAATGGAACTACATCAAACTAAAAAGCTTTTGCAGAGCAAGGGAAACTATCAACAAGGAGTAAAGGCAGCCTACTGAATGGGAGAAATATTTGCAAACAATATATCCAATAAGGGGTTAACACTCAAAATATGCAAAGAACTCATACAACTCAACATCAGAAAAACAACCAACCAGATTTTAAAATGGGCAGAAGACCTGATTAGACATGTTTCCAAAGAAGACATGCAGATGGCCAACAGCCACACAAAAAGATGCTCAACATCATTAACCATCAGGGAAATGCAAATTAAAACTACATTGAGGTACGACCTCACACCTCTCAGAATGGCTGTCACCAAAATACAACAAATAACAAATGTTAGTGAGGATGTGGAGAAAAGGGAACCCTTGTGTAGTATTGGTAAGATTATAATAGTACAGCCACTATGGAAAACAGTAGGAATGTTCTTCAAAAAATTAAAAATAGAACTTCCATTAGATCCATCGATTTTACTTCTGGGTGTTTACCAAAAAAAAAAAGCTACTAATTTGAAAAGATATATGTACACCAATGTTCACTGCAGCATTATTTACAAGAGCCAAGATATGGGAGCAACATAAGTGTCCATCTACAGATGAATGGATAAAGAATATGTGGTGTATATAAAGAATGGAATACTACTCAGCCATAAAAAATAAATTAAATAAATTCTTGCCATTTGCAACAATGTGGATGGATCTAGAGAGTATGATACTAACTGAAATAAGTCAGACTGAGAAAGACAAATACCATATGATCTCACTTATATGTGGAGTATACAAAATAAAGCAAAATGAAAACAGACTCGTAGATACAGAGAACAAAGAGATGGTTGTCAGAGGGGAAGGGGATAGGGCGTTGGGCGAAATAGGTAAAGAGGATTAAGAGGTACAAACCTCCAGTATTAAAATACATAAGCCATGGGCATGTAACATACAGCGTAAGGAATACGGTCAATAATATTGTAATAACTTTGTATGGGGACAGATAGTTACTAGACTTATCATGGTGATCATTCCATAAATTATGCAAATGTCAAATCACTATCTATTACACCTGAAACTAATATAATATTGTACATCAACTATGTTTCAATACAATTTTTTAAACATTCTTTCTCCAGAACAAAAAACAAACAACAACAAATACAACAAGGAAAACTGTAAATTTCTTAGTACCAATACAAAGTTTTCTTGTCCCTATATATTGGAAAGGCACATCTAATAGAATAGAGACTGTGGTCCAGACATATAGCTTTGTGATGTTAAAGTTTAGAGAAGGCAGAGAAATAGTTTAAAAGTCTCTTGGGTTTCCTTTTCATAAATCTTTAGTCTCTGCCATACCTTAACAATATTGATTTTTCTAATTACAAATTAATATAGGGGACTTCTAATTCAATATGGATGATTAAATGCTGTTTCTTAAACTTCATTGCCTTCCAAAAGTGTAAAGAAATATAAATCTTTAAAACTTCAAGGAGGCAACCCAGATAAAAGAGGTCAACAAAGTTTTGGAAAATGAAAGTAAGAGGAAGAGAGCTGAGTGCTAAAAAGACTAGAAGAAGCTAAGACCTATGTCTTACAGAAGGGAGAGTGAGGTGAAAGAAGCCAGTTTCCCCTGCAGAACACTGGAAAGCACCAAGTATTTTCAACAGAAATAACAAAAGGCAGGAGCCATAAGGGCTTGTAACCAGAGATGGCTGAGAGTTTATATTAAAAGTATTCGGGCATTTCAGGAAATGCTGACCACTGCTTTAGCATCCAGCCCTCTCAAGCATCACCCTGCACCCAGACAGCCCAACCTCACCTCCCATTCTCCAAAGACTTGAAACCAGAGAGTTTCAGGGCCAGGCACACAAGTCTCAGAGAGGGTGAAGGGCTGATTTGTAAACTAAGAAAGTTACTGATAGGTGAACCATTCTTAAAGGTTCTCCAAACAAAATTCGAACTCTCGTTGTGATCCCCCTGGAGCAGGGATTCTTGCAGCAGTGGTGACTTGGAAATGTGTAGTTTGCGGCAATGATTGGGAGAACATTACTGGCATTTAATGGGTAAGAGACTCAGATTCTAGACATCTTCTCATGTGTGAAACTCCCTCACAGTGAAGAATTATCCCACATCTCTAAAGAATTTCTGATAGCACAGCAGAAAAACACATAGGCAAAAAAAAAACAAAATGTTTATAGCCATGTGAACCTAGGATCTAACTGCATTTTGCATATAAGTGATACATTTTTTTTTACACATAAACACAATATATTTGGGCATGGCCTTAACATAGACTGAATTTTTCAGGGATGCCATTAATAAATTGAAGCAGGACAGCACATTGTTTGGTTTGGAGTTTAACCAAGAATTTTTCACCATTTCCTAAAATCACATCACAGAGAACAATGGTGCTTATTGTACCTAAGATGTCAGTAATGCACACTGAGACGGCTGTATCAGTCTGTATCTATAGGTATCACCTTTAGAGATTCTACAAGTATGTGCAAACAGCTAACTACCTCATTATGTCCACAGTGAAGTGTAGAGTATCTATGCCTGATGGTTTACACATTGAAATACATATTATTTTATTATGAATGACTTTCTGCTATTTCTGTTTTACATTATAGTTATGGAATGGCATTGTTATTGGTGAAATCATATGTGTTGATAGGTTACATTCTACTATTTTCATTTCAAGGTAGTAAACACAGATTTATAAAGTATTTGCTTTTTTAAAACAGTGGTCATTGAATATAATAAGGTTGATAGCCACTACCTTAGGAGGAACTCACTAGTTGAAGATTATTTCTCCAAACACAGTATCTAATCAGGATTTCAGTATTTTATTATTAAATGTGGACTGTCAGTCAAGTGTTATCAGATGTTTGAAGAAAATCTCTAGGATAAAAAGAGACTCAAACAAAAAAACAAGAACTGAAAAAGAAAACCTGTAAAAAAATAATAAAGCAAGACAAATAAAACAAGATAACTTTTTAAAAAGCATGTGTGTGTGTGTGTGTGTGTGTGTGTGTGCACATGCATACAGCAGCAGTCCTTAAAGTGTGTGGTCTGGAGGCCCAAGGAGTCCCCACAGCCTTTTTAGGAGGTCTGCAAGGTCAAAATTATTTTCATAATAATAGTAAGACCTTATTTTCCTTATTCACTTTCATACTCTCATGAGTGTATAGAGGAGTTTTTCAGAGGTTACACAATATGTGATAACACAACAAATTGAATATAGAAGCAGCTATGAGGATCCAGTTCATATTAAGCCAGACATTAAAGATATTCACAGAACCAAACGATATAACTTGCCAGATTAAGTGGCAAACACAATAAATGAAAAAAACCCTCACCCATATGCATCATCACACTATTTCATAACAATTGAAGCTAAAAAGAAGATCCTAAACCTTCCAGGAAAAAAATATGAAAGATGAGAAATAAAAATGGCAACTTTGAAACTAGAAGAAAATGCAGAAATTCTGTAACATTTTGAATGAAGATTACTTTCTATTGGAATCCTATATTCACACTATCAATTAAGTGTTTAGATAAAAAAAAAGTGACATTTTAGACAGGCAATATTAGCAAAATTTCACCTCCCATACATATTTCTAAGGAAGATTCTAGAGGAACAGATAGTAAACAAAGAAACATGAGGAAAACAGAGCATTGAACTCCAGGAAGTTACCTCCAGGAAAAATAATTGAACCTGTAGACTTTTGCTGACTGGGCACAAAACTGAGAGGGTATTTAAGAATGTGGGAAGAAAACTACCATATACAAAAGGTGATCACTTTTAGAAATGAGGAAATTATTCACCAAATGAATCAAATGTAGAAAAGAAAGAAAAAGTCATCCTAATACACCACTCTCAACTTATATGGGCAGCGATTTAACAAAAGGAGTTGTGCTCTTTTGGGTCTCTTGTAGTCAAAATCATGTAAACTTTCTGGACAAGACAGATGCAGACAAGGTTGATAGACTGTAACAAGAACAGCTAACATGAGTGCCTGCAGATCTAGATTCAAACATGCACCAATTTATGTGTATGAATTTCAGAACGTTTTCAGTGAAAGTAGAAAGGTATAATTTCATATTTATGAAATTAAAATAAAATTTCACATACTCTTTTATAGTATAATAATGATACTTCATACTTTTAATCAGACAATCTGAAGCACTCTATAAACATTAGCAAATTAAGTCTCACAATACCCCATGCAGTAGTTAAGAATAATCATTCATTATATACTCAATAGTTAAAATGAGACATCAAGAGATTAAATGATTTATCTCAAGATCATACATCCCTTGAGTTCTAGAAAGAAGAGTCGTCGACAATTTTTCATATCTTTTGCTATGGCTCTCAATCTTCTCTTGCCAGTGGTATCACTACAGAAAATATGCTGTGCTCTCTATTTAGTGTTATTAGCTAGGTTGCAGGGTTACCTGGCCGCCTTGCTGGCTTGTGAAGTTTCCATTTTTCCCCTTTGGAGGATGTAAGATAAACCCACTCTTTCTCAAATTCCCCTTTAGAGAAATTTCCTAGTGCTTTTCTCAACAAATGTTTTTCCAGTGTAAGCTTAGTACCAGAATAACACCCGTATTTAATAATTTATACTTTCAAAAATCCATTCAATATTAATTAACCAAATATTTATTAAGTTGTTTTGTATGTCAAGCACTACATATTTGACTCCTGTCATCACAGGTTTTAGTGTCTACCAGGAAAGACAGACAATTTTACAAAGCAATTATAGTGAAGTCAGCCAAAGGTTTCTAAGAAGTAGTATAATACTAAACAAACTCAGAGAACATGACACCTAGATTAGAAGTTACTTCAGAATAGTCTTCCTAAAGGAAACAGCGTCTAAGCTCAGGTCTGAAGGATGAATAAAAATTAGCCAAGCAAAACAGACAAGTGTGCTCTAGTTAGAAGGAAATACTCATGTAGCAGTGCAGAGGTGAAAGATCCTGCAGTGTTCAGGAAACTGAGAGATGCCCAGAACAACTGGAAACAGAGAGAACAAGAGAAGAGGTGGATAGAAACACAAGGCTATGGAGATAACATCATGTTAAACTACGTTAAGGAGTTTAGATTTTTCTAAAAACAATGGGAATCTCAGAAGGGTTTCAAACAAGAAGCCATGTTTTGTTATGAAGTACCACTCTGGCTGCTGTGTGGGTGGAATGGATCAGAAATGGGCAAAACTAGAGGCAGGAAGGCCAGTTAGGAATCTCATTTCAAGCTACAAATAACCGTAGCTTTTACATGTGTGAAAGAGGAAGAGTGATGATGGAAAAAAAGAAATGTACTCGAGATATGATGAAATGAAATCAAGAGTGACTTTGACTTTATATGAGGATAAATGAAGAAAAAAAAAAGCATAGAAGATTCCCAACTTTCACAGAATAAAAGTCTACAGAAGAAAACAGAAGCTTCTATCTTTGACTGCAAAACAAAAGTTGGTTTGGGAAGTTCAGAAAACAAGTTGAAATTGAAATGCTAAACAAAAATAGAAAATGGAATGGAGGAATATTGGAGTTAAAACATTTAAGGGTTTTACCTTATTTGGGACTAGAATAGAGAGAGAATAAATAACTTTAGACTTAAATATACATCAAAAATTTGAACAGAACCATTGAAGTAATAAAAATATCATGATTAATGTTCAAGCCACAATTTATATATATATATGTGTGTATGTGTGTATGCATATATATATATATACACACACACACATATATATAGAATCAAAATTAAGTTTTTTTTATGCTGTCACCAACAAAAAGAGACTATATACTCTTTTCAAGCATGCATAGAACTTTCATGGACATTGACCATCTGCTACATAAACTCAACAGAATATTCAACACAATAAATCCAAAGAGATAGCATAGTAAACCCAAAGTTGAAGAGAGGAAGTCATAATGACTCAGATCAGAAATTTATAAAATGAAAAACAAACATCCAAATAAAAATCAATGGAGTTAATCATGAAAACTAAAAAGGTGTTTCTTTGAAGATACTAGTAAAATATTTTAAAACCTCTAGTAAGACTGATTCAGAAAACTAGAGAAGAAAAGTAATATTAATTATTTATCTCTACTCTTTGCTTTATTTTAGGAAACATGATGGCCATTGGAATTCTGAGATATGACTGAAATTTTTCTGCATACTTTTGGGCTGGTCTCAGGTCAGCTTAAGGAGTCTCTCTAGTGTTTACATTCTTATCATAGGAAACATATAATATTAGTTCCTCTCAAATCAGAACCCATGGTTCAATAGGTACAAAAAAAATTAGATCCAAGCACAAGAAAATTATATTCTACCACTTGTGGGGTCACCAGGGAGAAGTAAATTTCTAAAAACAAAATTCTGTCTCCCTGACACAAAGGGTTAACAAACCTTAGCAGTATCCCAGATCCTAAAGTCATACCAGAACATACCAGAGTGTTGTGATTGCATTACCCTTTCTTACACAAGTCTCAATTCTTTCTCTCCTCATAAAACACAGCATAGAGGAAGGAGTAGCATTGTTCAGATGCCCTCTTGTACTTTGCTTTTGTTCCCCTCCCCTTATCCAAAGTTACAGGTAAAAACACTTAGTACTTCGATATTATGCCTTTCTCTTTTACTTATCTTCCCAACTCCTCTCCCTCCACTCTGAGAATTTATAACACAGAGACTGAGAAGGAATGATAAAACCCAACAGGCAAGAGCAAGGTGATATTAGAGCAGGGATCAGCAACTTCTCCTGAAAATACCCATTTGTAAATATTCTAGACTTTGTATGTCATTCAGTTTTCATTGCAACTACTCAACTCTGCTTTTTCAGTGCAAAAGCAACCTTGGACAACATGTAAACAAATGGGTGTAGCTGTGTTAAAAAAAAATGTATTTACAAAAACAGGTGATGAGACAGATTTGGCCCATAGGCCCTAGTTTGCTAGTCTCTCTTTTAGAGGAACCAGAAAGTAACTCTGGTTTTCAGAAAACAGAAATGTCTTTTTCCTCTAAAGGTCTGAGATCAATTTTTTTTTTTTTAATCAAAGACAAAAGCCAAACTTGTGGAGACCATTTAGATGGCTAACATTCAGTCAGGTGCAAGGGACTAATAACCAGCCTTTCCTTGGAAGAAGGCTTCCATGTTTGAAAAGAGGATGAATTGCAGATAAATATATCCCTGCCAGTTGGGGGAAGGGACTCATAAATGATGGAACAGCACTCAGAGAGGGGAGGCTCAGGAGGAAAGAAGTCTGCTTAGCGCACACTTTGATCGAAACTGAGGACACAGAAATGCGATTCAAGGTTAGACAAATGATCCAATCAAAATAAAGTCTAAGGGCCAAGTAATTAATCATTCAGACTCCCATTTTCCAATTTTTCCACAGGTATCTCCTTTTTTTTTTTTTTTTTTTTTTTTTTTAAAGTTGAGAGTTTCTCAAGGGCACTGTCAACTGGATTTCATGCCCCATATGCTTGGCTTATTGAGGAAGTTCACCGTAAATACTTGCTACCTTTAATTATTTATTTATTTATGGCGGTGTTGGGTCTTCGTTTCTGTGCGAGGGCTTTCTCTAGTTGTGGCAAGTGGGGTCCACTCTTCATCGCGGTGCACGGGCCTCTCACTATCGCGGCCTCTCTTGTTGCGGAGCACAGGCTCCAGACGCGCAGGCTCAGTAGTTGTGGCTCACGGGCCCAGTTGCTCCGCGGCATGTGGGGTCTTCCCAGACAAGGGCTCGAACCCGTGTCGCCTGCATTGGCAGGCAGATTCTCAACCACTGCGCCACCAGGGTAGCCCAGGTATCTCCTTCTTATAAATCTTAAACCTCCCTGGGATGTTCAGCTCATTGGACTTGGGTTTTCACCATATATTGCCCTCTTCTTGTCCTCACTTCTCTACTTTCCCTGTTCAGATAGTTTGGTCTAAAGTATAATCATTCTTTTGCATATAACTTTATCTGCCTCGCCCCCTTCTCCTTACATGTTTAACTGGTCAATCCACAATAGGAATTAAATCTAACTACTCCTAACCTATTCTTTGCATTTATTCAAGTTCCTGATTCTGACAACCCTCACTTTATATTTATGACTGCAAACCTCAGATGGGTCCTCTGCACTGCCCAGTAATCCTTCTGTGTTCTGCAGTCAGTTCACTCTTTGTTCTCTGAGATGCCTTTTCCTTTGTAGCCAAACCTCTGACACCCTACACTTGTTTTCTATGGCTGTGTAACAAATTCCAACACAAATTTATTATCTCATTGTTTTGTAACCAAAAGTCCAGGTGTGGTGTAGCTGGATTCTCTGTTCAGGATTTCACCAGGCTGACATCAGAGCTTTGGCCAGGGCTGCAAGACTCGCTCGAGGCTGGGGGCATCTTCCAGGCTTTCTGGTTGTTGGCAGCATTCATTCCCTTGCATCTGTAGGATGGAGGTCCCATTTTAGTGCTGGCTGTCAGCCAGAGACCACTCTCAGCTCCTAGAAGCTACCCAGAGTTCCTTGCCATGTGACCCTCATAAGCAGTTCACAAAATGGATATTTGCTTTCTTTGAGGTCAGCCAGAGTACATCCCTCTGATTTCCTCTTCTGAGACAAGATGGAAAAAAATTCTGCTTTCAAGGGACTAAATTAATTAGGTCATGTCCACTGAGGATACTCTTTCTTTTGCCATATAATATAATCACAGGAGTAATACTTCTTCAATATCATAGTTTCCACCCATACTCCCAGGGGAGAGTAAGGATCATTGGGAGTCATCTTATAAATCTCTACTATACTCCTCACTCTCATCTGACCATTTTACTTCTTAATTCATCAGTTAAAAAAATAAACATTCAGAAGAAAACTTTACCCTTCCACTGGCAAGTCTACCAACTGGCTTCATCTAAACCCTTCCTAGACTTTACCTTCACACCTGTAACTACAGATGAACTGCTCGTTCTCCTAAGGGCAAGTCCATATTTTGTTCACTAGATCTTATTCCAACCTACCTATTCAAAGCCTTTGCTATCCTAACTGTCCCTGTTTTCTCCTGCTTCATCTTTTTTATTCCCCTTTGAACTAGATCATTCCTATCCACATATGAAAAATCTATAATATAGCTCATGTAAAAACAAAAACTGAAGCTCTCCTTACTCACATTCCTTTCCAACCTTGACTCCAGTTCTCCACTGCCTTTAAATCAAAGTCACTAATCTTAGTTATCTCAATTTGCTCACCTACCATTCTCCCTAGAACTTACTTAAATTAGGCTTTTCTTACCATCACTCTTATCAAAGGCGTTAATGAAATCCTTTTGCCAAATGTAATAATCAATTTTCAGTCTTTATCTTACATGAACTCTCATTGCATTTGTCATAGTTGATCACTTCCCCGTTCTTGAAACACTTTCATATCTTGGGTTTCAGGACATGGTCCAGGTTTTCTTCATTGATGGTTTCTTCAGTATCCTGTATGAATCTTCCTCCTTGTCAGACCTCTAAATACTGGAGTACCCCAAATGTATTGGTTATGTATTTCTACAATAATGCTTCTCAAGCACACCCTAAGATTCAGTCAATCAGCAATACACACATATCTCACATGTCTGTGGGGTTCAGCTGCTCTAGACTGTTCTCAGCCAGGCTCACCCATGCACCTTGGGTTGACCCTGTATCTCCCATCTTCCTTCTGGGACCAGAGGGACCTGGACATATCTTCTCATGGTAAGGGAGAATGTAATTGCTCAGCAGAAATGTAGGAATACTTTTTCAATCCTTTCCTTGTACCACAACTGCTGGCATCCTCTAGGCCATAGCAAGTTTCAGGGCTGAGTCCAGTGTCAGAATGTTGTAGCCCAATTCAGTGGCAAAGATCATGGGTAGAGGGAAGGGAACAGATGTGGGGTCTTTAATGAAATCAATCAGCCACACCAGGGCTCATCTTCCTCATCTTCATTCCTCTTTTCTTCTTTGTCTACACTAACCACTTAGGTGATCCCATCTAATTCTATTACTTTAAATATTAATTCTATTGTTTACTTCCAATTATAAATTTAAATCTCCATCTCAAGCTCTACCCTGAATTCCAGACTGTTATCTAATACTTACCTGACAGCTCGCTCCACTTGGATGTCTAATAGATATCTCCAATATGTTCAAAACCAAACATTTGATTTTTCTACCCAAACTTGCCCATACTTCATCATTCTCCATCTCTATGTATTTTATCATCTTTTACTTTTTGCTCAGGCCGAAAACACTGGAGCCCTACTTGGCTTCTCTTAATGTATTTATAAGTGATCTATCAAGAAATCCTGTTGGTTCCACTTTGAAAATGTACCCCTTATCTGATCATTCCTTACTGGCTCCACTAGAACCACTTAGCCTAAGGCACCTTCCTCTCTCATGTGAATGACAATCAATCCCATCCAAGAGGTATTCCTGCTTCTTCTCTTGCCCTGCCACAGGATTTTCCCATTTATCATCAAGTGTGATGCTCCTAAAACATAAAGTGTATTATTTAACTAACTCCCCTGTAAAACAAATTCATCAAATGGTTCCCTTTCATTCACACCTAG